>NW_026126511.1:30643750-31275000 GCF_943737965.1 Phodopus roborovskii | reverse complement strand
GCCTAATGAAAGTTTTGAATTTTCCAAAGATGAGCAATACTTATGATCTTTGCATGACTCACTGACAGATACCAAGTCAGTATAAGCTAGTAGAATAAAATTTTGTCTTGCAATTTTATTGACATCGTGCAACAGAGGTGGCTGGTTCCACATTATAGCATCTACAGCCTTGTTGATAGGAGGAGTCCATTTGGCTGTGCCAGCTTTCCAGTAATTCTTCTGCTTCTTGGTTGCTGTTAGGTTGAATATTTTTTTTCTCACAGCTATATTATACAGGTTTGTCCTGATATATAGACATTCTATCCTCTCTCTACTTATAGAGATCCTGTCTACCTTTGCTGTCGTGTATTAAGATAGAATTCCCACTAGAATCCTTGATCAAAATCCAATTATTACAATTTCACAGAGATTAAAAATGTTAAATGCCTTCATTTGCTACAATTAATTCAACTGTCTAAGCTAAATTGTGTCGACAATTCCTAAAGAATATTCTAAAAACTTCAGAAAGTAAAGTTAGTGTTTGTCATCTGCTTCAATCAGTATTTGAATTTTCCTTGTGGGCTATATAATCAAAGTACACTAAAGCTCAACTTGTCCTTTTTTCTGTTGTTGTTGTTTTTTGTTTTGTTTTTTTTGTTTTTGTTTTTGTTTTTTTTTTATTTCCCAGTATCCTGGAGCCTGTTCTCCATTCTATCAAACCATCTACCTATTCTCCCGAATATGACTGTATTTCCACTGTATTGATAATTATGCCCAAGAAGAAGACAATTTAGGAAGACTTTAAGAACTTGTCCTTTGCTGTAGAGGGACAGTGAGGGAAGCTGGAGTAGAAAAAAGAGATGGAGTTTAGCCTCTTGCTCACAGAATTTAAACTCAGATTTCGGTAGATCATTGGAACACAGCATTAGGATTGGAACCCACATTTGATCTACTTTGAAATTTCTCTTTACCGAGGCAATTCAGTCAGGGCCAACAATCCTGCAATTTCAAACGTTATGTGTTCTAGTGTGCATTACAGTTTCTGTAGTTCTGACTCACAGTGAGACCCTTTCTTCTTCCTATCTCTTCCCATGTGTGCAGAAGCAAATCAGCTTCCATACAGCATGAAGAGATGAGGCTCTAGTTCATCTTCTTAGAAGCCCCTTTGCCAGTCTATGATGCTATTTTAAAGAAAATAATGGTGCTGTAAGCTCATTAACAATAAAGTTACCTTAGGAAGGAAACTGAAAAGAATTGTATTATAGGAAGAGTGAAAACAAGACGTTGAAGATTTAATGCTAGGAAAAAGTCACGCACAAAATTTCAGACATTACTTCCTCTCAATTCACGTAAGTGACATTTTAAAATGTGTATTATTTTTCAACACTTGCAAGAACTTCGTACTTATGTGAGATATTTCTGAAATAATTTCTATACTCCAGCATATTGGTATTAGTAGCCACACACTACTTGGCTTCTCTCTATGGATTTTAGCATTCACTGGACACCTGATCTTCTGTTTTGTAAAAGAAAAGAAAAAAAAAAGAAAGAAGAAAAAGGAAAACCATTCTTCATACTGTGAACATTACAGTTCTAGCTGTGTTGTAGTTCAACTAACGAAGTTTTAGTGCATCCTGTCTCTTCACTGAAGGCATCTGTTGCTACTATCCAGCAGCTGATAACACACAGATTTTACTCTCTCATATTTTTTACTTACTCTAAACACTCCTGTGAAGAGTGGAATGATCCATGATAAGTTCAGTATCGTTTTGTGATTTTTCCTTTAATACGTAAAATGACATTTCCTAAAATATCCACTCACAATTTTAATCCACTACTTCTCCAATCTACTGCTTTAGAATGATTACACTCTTCAAACACCTCAGCAAATGCAAAGATTTACTTTATACATGTTTTTAAAAAACAATCTTTTACTAATAATCAGTATTTTTGAAATTAAGATCATGTCTTTAAACCACAAACATTCAGGATAAATTTTACCTTATCTGTCAATTAAGTAGAAATAAACTAAATTTGATAATTTAATACACCTAAAACTGCCACCCTCCAATTTGTCACTTTGATAACATGGCTCCTGTATAGAAGTTTCTGATTTTTTTATTTAACTTTTTTATTTAATTTATTACTTTACATGTCGATCCCAGTTCCCTCTCCCTCCTTCTCTCCCTCTCTCCCTTCCTTCCTCTTAACCTCTCTCCCCCCTCACATGCACCCTGACCACCCTCCCCTCCCATCACCCCGACCCCAATTCCACATGTAGTGCAATGCCATCCAGGTGGGGTCATGTAGATCTGTCAGGTCATTTGAAGTAGGGACTAGGACTTCTCTCCTGTCTCTAGGTTAAGGCAGTATCCCTCCATGGGGGATGTGTTCACAAGGTCTTTTTGTGCACCAGGAAGTTTCTGATTTTTAATAAAAGTGATATTATCAGTCATTACGATTAGGAGAAAGCTGACATATGACCCTGCTTTTTATAAGAAGGCAGATTCTCTAGTAACCTGGAAGTAGCAGAGGTGACAGTTTTTTCAGTTTTATAAGTTTGTAGGCTGCATTCTTTCTATTCTACACTGTCCTTTTATTAACACACAACTGAAACTTCAGTTCCCAATAGGCACATCGGATCTCTGTAGGATGTTCTACTTCTTATGAATCTGAAGAATTAAGTAGTGAACTCTTACAACTTGGTTGTGGATGCTAGAACATATATTGTATGAAGCTTCCAAAGGGTAATGAAATATATTGTGGTAGATGTAGTCATGGATAATACTGTACTATTTCTCACCGAACACTAGAAGTGTGTGCATTTGTTACTGTGCACAGACTTTATACTTTTCCCAGATTTTGGTCCATGACAGAAAGGGTCACAGAGGAATGATGGATGTAGAGGAATTTTCATGCACTTGTTTGCTCACTCATTCTATTAGCAAAGCATCACTTTGTTAACGGCTACAAAGATGTATTAAGATCCACACTGGATCCTCAAGATGTTTCATTTTTGAAGAGAATTTGGCATATAAACTATGATATCAGAGCAGTGTCATTTATTTCCACATGAATAATGTAATTTGGGAGGAAAATCCAGCCCAGATTAAAGACCCTGAAGATTTTTGGAGAAGAAGGCATTTGAGAAAATCCTTCTGTTAACCTGGCAGAGTGAAGTTGCAGGAAGGGAGGTGACAGGACACTCCTAGAAGCACAGATGAAATCAAGCAATGTGTGAGAAGTTGCTTTTAGGAGCAGGTGGGTAGGGAAGTGTGAGTAGGGATGGCAGATGTGAGGCTGGGGAGGTGGCTGGAAGCCCAGTGAAGTGACACATGATGGAGGACTGCTGGATTATCAGGAGGTAACACTTCAAACTTTTATTTTAGAGAGGTTCATTTTTTTCTCATGATGTCTTGGGAGACAGGGATACAGCTGGGATGGGAGGGAAAAGACAGTCTGAGCAGTGAAGAAGTAGAAACAGTGAACACAGTGAAAGATTTTTGTGCCTGTGTTGGAGCCATAACAAATTATTACTTTTTTGTGTGTGTGACTTAAGAGCACTATACAGCAAACAATTCTGTGCTAATTTCCTCCAAATGATCAATTCTTATTTTAATATAAATGAGTGAATGGTCATTAGATGAGACTATCATTCAGAGACTCAACAGTGCCACATAAAAATATGAAAATAAATAAACAAAACTATCAGGCACTATAGACATACTTTCTGTAGCAGGAAGGTAGTTTAAACTCAGTACATTGTTTAAGCTTAAGAGTATGACATCTTGACTTCATCAGGCAATGACAGAGGTTGCTAAAGTGGATAAGAAAGGGTGAATTTACAGGGAAAGTGCTGGCATTGTACATGTTGGTTTAGTAGCATTTGAGACCCTGACACATAGTTATCAGTGCGAGCATCTAAAAATGTCATTGGGTAATCAGAGAGGTTGAGACAAACAAACAGGTAGTCATTTGTATAGCTTATATTTAAACCCAGTTAAATTGATAAGATTTTTGTTGGAAAAGAAACATGGACAAGATTAGAATCTACAGAAGTCAATATTTTAAATTTGAGAAGACATAGAATCCAATAATCATCTTCCTAAGTAAGGAAATGATTATATGTGTTCTGAATGACTCCAACATCTGGGGACAGCTACTCAAATTATTTAAGTATAGACTAGATGTTCAGGATTTGACAACTAAATACAATTCATAGTCAAGTTAAATCAGTACATTCATCAGGCAATGCTGTTTTGTTCTAAAATAAAATGATCCTGATAAGGTTGTATTTTATGTCTCACAAACTAAACCTGAACCCAGTTTGAAATGTATGATTTAGCATCCCTGGCCTAATGAGAACCAATTATGCTTTCTTGAAGAAGGGGCAATCTTGGAAATACTACATTCTGAAAGTTTAGCATCTCTATTTGTTGTGTGCACTATGTATCCAGAACTACTCTAGTTGCTATGTTGACTTCTTGTGTACAATTTTGAGTGTCTGGTTTATGTCAATCACTGTTCCAAACAGTAAGCATGGAGGAAATGAAGCAAATACTCCGGTTCACACAGAAACTTGTTTCCTGTGAAGATATTTATGTGTGAATTCTCTGACAATGTGGAACCTCTAGTCTAT
This sequence comes from Phodopus roborovskii, assembly GCF_943737965.1. Taxonomy (NCBI): domain Eukaryota; kingdom Metazoa; phylum Chordata; class Mammalia; order Rodentia; family Cricetidae; genus Phodopus; species Phodopus roborovskii. Next base: position 31,270,382 of record NW_026126511.1, on the reverse strand, counting down.
TGATAAAAACAGACAATTCAGTACTCAACAGAATGTAATAAATAAGGATTGCAAATTGTGGATTGTAAGGCTTGCAAAAAGGGGAACAGTACACTAACAATTTAACAATTATTTAATATAATACAAACATGATAAAATTTGGGCTAAACCTTAATACAGGAACACGACTAAGAGGTAATATAAACTCTACAAATAACATAAACATTCTTTAGGTATGCAAAGTATGTCCAACCTTGAGGGATAATAAACAGTTTAATTTATTTAAAGGAGAATGGGCAGGAAGAAGGAATTATCAGTCACATCAGGAAGTAAAAGGTCACTAAGGAAAGGGGGGTGAATGGGTAGGAAGCCACATTGTCATAGTAGCTAAAAATAGTAAGGAAGAAACAATGTGAGGCACTAGGAAACTCCTGCAAAATAAGGCCCGAAGAGCAGTTTTCCCCTGAAAAGTGACAGGTCACATTTGATTTCCATAATAGCAGCACAAAAGAATTTTAAAAATAAATAAACAAGCAAAAATAAATAAATAAGAGATGCTTCAGTAGTGTGTACCATGAAACTGTGGCCAGAAATCAGAGACAGAATGTCTGCCCTTTTGCAAAGATAGCAAATATCAGGTGAGGCCAGTCTTGGTGGTGGGGAAACAGTGTATACAGAAAGGGAACTAGAAAAGAAAATCCCATGGTGGAAAATACTTGGATTATTCAGAGTGAGTGAAACTGTATGTAATGATGTGAGAACTCTAATTAGAAGGACACATATGAAGCTCTGGATTAGAGAAAAAATACACCTTGAAACTCATTCGCCTTTCATTTTTTCAGTCTCTTAGAAAAACTTAAAAGTTGATAACATGATATATTTTATAATTCCCAGAATAAGGTAGTTTTTGGAAATGAGACTTTTTCATAACTGTTAAAATGATGTATTCCCTCTACATATTATTAAACATTGAAACCACACCCTGTGGCAACATCCTAACTAAAATACAGTTGTCTGTAGTGAAAGTTCAAATACACTAAATGAGGTGAGTAAGTAATAGAAATACTAATTTTAGTCAGTTTTCATCTCACTAGAATATTTTTGCTTTTGTAGTGAATTTGTGTGTAATATACATAGTCTTTTCTTCTTTAAATTCTTGATAATATGTTATAATGGTGAGCACTGTACTATCAGTATATTGAAATATCGTCCTCCCCAAAGGACTTATTATAGACATTGCCCTGTGAAACCAAATTAAACTATAGAGTTGAGAAATTTGAGATCAGCATCGGACTTAATAAGGGAAAAATAATCTGTTACTTTGTAATAGTTTTAATATGATCAAGATCTTTCTCTAGTAGGTGTAAGACAGTATTGACCTTCAAAATGGTTTAGCTGTGGGATCATTGTAGGAATTACAGTCTAGAAACAATAACACACACTGAAAGTACTTTTTTAAACAAGATATAGATTTTATGGGAATTGGTGTGCCTCCTTTGGATTTTTCTTTTCTTTGAGGTTTGAAAATTCATACAGGAGGAAGACATCATTGCTATTTTTTGGGCCTGGGTCCTGAGTCATTTCCTTCCTATCTTAATTGTTTTGCTTGTTTATTACTTACTATACAAGACTTTTTAGAGTGTTGAACTTTTACTCCTATATGTTAACATTCATTATTTAAAGAATTAAGAGCTAATGGCAAAAAAGCCCTAGAGAACTTTAATGTATTATACAGAACAATTCCAGAAGACATATAAATATTATTTAATACTGCTAACAGCATAAATTAGATTGAATCTTAAGGAAATGTCAACCAGATTTTTAAGGTGGTTTCATGAGGTTATATGTGAAATTAATTCATGGTCTATCTAATAATCTTTAAATGGTATATTAACATAGTACATAATGCTATAGAATTCATGTAGATGATATTCTGATAAAGTTGTATTTTCATATATATGTATGTGTGTATACACACACAAATGTAAATAAAAAAGGAACTTCTCTAGAAAAGAATAGAGAATATATTTAGAAAAATAGATGGACTTTTAGTAGCATCTTGAATGTGGAGTGTGACTATGAAATAAAAAGTTAGTTGACTATTTTCAAATGACTATCTTCAAAGAGAGATTTGGCAAATGATAGTATAGCCGAGGAATGGCAAGAAAAGCAGACACATTTTCACTGAACTGCAGAGTGTAGTGATAGCTTAGAGCAAAACAGTTGTAATCTTATTGCAGGGACACTTCATTGCCTCATTTTAGAATATAAGCCTGATTTTATTAAGTAGTTAAAACATTTATTTTGAGGTTTTAGTCTTAGAACTGATCTGTTGATAAACCGGAACTTGTTTAACAAGAAAAAGAGTCATGTGGCCAAAGAGACAACACAAAACCTTGCAAAAGTGAAGAGCTATCAATAATTCTTTTAGTTTTTAAACTTTAGTTGTGGTATACAAGTGTTTCCTTTTGAACAATCAGGATAACTCCAAGAAATAAAAAATAACCCAATATCATATATTGGTTGATATTATTATAGTGTTGCTGATCCTCAGAGTTGATTTTTTTTTTCCTTTTTATTTCCTCCCACAACACAAATGATGCCTCCACCTTCTACTTCTTGACTTTAAGAAAGCATATAACACTATGCCCACCTAGGCACTTAAATACAGTTTTAATGAAAGCTTTTAAGGATTATATGTGCATGGCATTTTAAACTTTATTAGATATCGTAGGCTAGTAATAACAGGTAATTTAAAAAGAAAAAAATCAGATGAGATCAAACATGGTACAAATAAACGTTGAGAGCCCATTCTACATAGAGGAATACTCTCTCAGTAGACATACAGGGAAGAGCCTAGGACCTGCTCAAAATTATATGACAGACTTTGAAGATTCCCCCATGGAAGGCTTTACCCTCCCTGTGGAGCAGAAAGGGGATGGGGTAAGGGTTGGGGTTGAGGCAGTGGAGGAGCGGTGGAAGTGGGAACTGGCATTGACATGTAAAACAAGATTATTTGTAATGTAAGTAAATAAGGAAAAAAATCAAAACAAAACATATATATGGAGCATGTGCTGTGAAATACTTCACAAACTACCTGTAAATCAATGTGCTCTGCAGATGTGCCTGCAAAGGTGCTTTGCAGACTAAAGCTCCAAGAACAAAGGAGCCTGGCCTGAGTCATTGTCCTTAGACAGCAAAGCCTCAGTTCTTCTCCAATAGGAGGACTTCATATTTTCTTTTTTCCTAGTTACTTATTTACCAATTTCAATAATAACTTGAAAGGGCCATTTGCAAGTCAATAAGAGTAGTAATTCTAAGTGAAAAATAGGCTGTGGCACTTTAAAAAGAATCACAATTGATTTCTTTCTGCCAACATATGCAGATTTATGAAGGGTATTTTCATTTCATCTATAGTCATCTGATTTAATTCTGGCCATCATTATCATCACCACCATTATCATTATTACTATTAAATTACTTAGTATACTACAAAGTACAAGGTTTCATGTCCCCAGTTTTTGCTTGATCCCCTATTTGTATGCACTGTCTTCACATGCAGAACCTCTCAGATTTACATGGATGATTCTTCTAATTTGAAGGCAATAAATATTGTTTTAAAAATACCAAATACCAAATTTATTAGGTTTTTGTCAGTAGTGGTAATATTAAGACTACTAAACTACTTATAAATCTGTTATATAAATGATATTTTGTAAATAATAAACTCAGGAAATGGGAGAATGAAGCAGTGGGATTTGCATGTCAAGTTCTAACATGGGCTACATCCACAGATATGGTCTCAAAAATGAAATAAAAAAGCAACAATATTAAAAAATAAACAGAAAATTAGAAAGTAAAGGCAAATTTTTCTAACCATGGCCCAAAGAATCAGAGTGATGATCAAATTTTGAGACTGTTTTCATGATTTTGTCAGGCATTTGAATAGTGTTGTTTGGCAAAAATAATACACACAGAACATTAGTGATTCAATAGGAATCTGTAAGAGAAATGAGAATGTAAAAATATTCAAAATCTATTTCACTGAAGCATGTGCTTGCCTGTAACTAATGTAACTGGACATCCTCAGACCATAATGGCTTATTTTACATTTGAGTGTCTACAAAGGAACACATAAAATATATTCAAAACATGTATAGAATATATGCTATAAAGTATATACAAAAAAAAAAAAAAAAAAAACAAAGTAGAAATTTGACCCATTCTCAAGAACATTTGATTGAACTGATACTGAAAAGAGAAGGCAAATTAGCAAGAAAAAACTCATCCCGTTAGTTACCAAGACAGAAAACCCCCAGGGTCTGGTAAGTGTGTCATGGGACTCATATTATTAGGACTTCATATTCCTAGACCAAGAAGACATATTAACAATAAAATAACCAGATTTTTGGTAGCCATATTGGAGTGTTTATTTATTTGTTATAAATACTATTGATACAGCTTATCCTGTATATATATACATATATATATATAATATATACATACATACTTATTTTAAAAGTGATCAGTTTGTGTACATCCTTCTAGAGCAAGATAGGGGTGGAGAAAATAATGGTGTAAAAGTATATGATTTGCCATAATGGTGAACATCACTAAGAAACAGAATAGTCAGAAATTCTTCAATTAGTGAATAGTTCCCAAAGAGAAGGCTAAGTGTACCGTTTTAGGTCATGATGTGAGATCCCCTTGAGTTAACGGAGAATATGTACTTTAAATAAAAATGTTAAAAACCACCTCTCCAGAAGCCAGAGTTTTTCTGCCTTCTTCCTCAGAATTTACTGAGGAACAGCAGCACTACCTGTGAGAATTCCCTTTGGTAGTATATTGAGATTTTTAAAAGTTAGAAAGCTAAGCATTCCAAACTCCAGTGACTTTAGTTTTTTTTTTTTTTAATGATTGATTATTGAGCATATTCCATGTCTTATGTGTAATATTTTTATATATTTAAATTTGTCATTAAACTTCAAATGTGAATACTCTTTAAAGGACTTATACATTTATGATTAGCTAACATTCACAGAAGAGAATTGTGTCAAATACATTGTGATGTTCATCGACTGTGTTTCACAACACTGGAAACTTGTTCCTGAAGCTACATAATGTAAAAACAAATATATAACAATGGATTTTCACATAAACCTCCTGGCGTGAGACTATTCAAATACATTATTTATCATCTTAATTATTTTGCACTCACATGTTAATATTTTATTAAACACCATTTTATAAATAAAGTTTTAAAAAGGAAAAAAAAACAGCTCTCAGAAAGCTTTAGGCAAGCAAATTATTTTGTGCTATGAGTACTTGTTATGCTTTTTACAGAGAGAATTTAGTACTTCCCTTAATTAGTTTTAGAAATGTTGGGTTGTAAATATAATATATGCTTTCAATTCAGTAAATTTCTTACTTATCCTTCCCTAATTTGTTTTAAAACTCAGTACATTTGTTAGTGTTTTCATTTTCTGAGCAGATAGCACTTGTTTTCTTCAGAGGAAACAGAGATTTGTCTGATGTCAGTTCAATGATGTCAAACCACTCAAATTCACTTTAATAATGCAACAATGTCATTAATACTACCTTGGGGGTATTTATCTGCATCATGAATAATTTTAACAAGAAGTCAGATTATCACATGCTTTGATTCAATGTCACAATGAAAGTCAACTTGAGTCAGTTTTGTGTCATTTCATAAATCTTTATGATTGTCAAATATAAATTGATAGCAGTTAATATACATTATTTACATAGGAAGCTAGTTTGTTTTTTTCATGCTATTAGTATTTTATTTAATGGGGTTTGTGTTTTTGAATACATTAGTTGTTTAAATATTGAAAAAGAGAAAAATATCTAGAAAAAATTATATTGTGTTTGAAGACAAAATATTCTCATTTTTCAATTCATTGGGTTAATTTCTTCACTAGCTTTTCAAGTGTAATTTTCAATGAGGGTTCCACAGCTATTTTTTCAACTAACAGGTTACAAGGCACTATTCATAAAAATCTCTGCATTTTTTCTGCTCATTTTCCCAGTTTGTATTTTTGATATTTGAAGCACTGTTAGAACATAGTATTGGTTTCACAGTGTGTTAGTGGTACACACAAACCTTTAAAATATAAAACACACAGAAACAAAACACTTAAACCTACTGTATGAATGTCAGTGAATGATGAAATTTGATAATAAACAAAGAGTAGGATAATCAGTGAGTAGGGGATGTTCTGAGTGATTAGGTGAATGCTATACTTTTTCTATCATATCTCATTTTTTCTGCAAATATAAAATTATTCCAAAATAAAAGTTATATTGAACACTTTATTATAGCAAAATACATTGAAACCAAATTACTTAGATCCTTGTTTTTAACTTAGTACTCTAAACATTTTAATAATCAATAGACCATTCTTGAAAATCTGCAAACACAAAATTAAAGAAGTTACCACGTATGAAGATGCTTTTTTTTTAATGACTGCACAAATAAATTTAGGAGGCAAATGTCTTATAAAAGTATCATTTTAAGACAAAAGTTTTCATATAAACTGATGCAGATGAGAAGTTATATGGTAGTTATTTTAAATAGGAAGACATACACTAGAAACCCACTAAATAACTAACAAAGGTGAAGGTGTACAGAGGGATAGGGGAGAGTTCTTGAAAGTGATTGAGAAGTCTTTCAAGGTGTGGGCTCCTGTCTCAGAAAATTAACAATCACTGAAGCCAGAAAGCCACTGACATCAAGATCCTTTTTCTTGAAATGAGGAATGAACTTGACAGGGAAAGTGAGTTTTTAGGAGTCTATTATAGGTTCACAGGTTAGAGATTCAAGTAAAGCAAGTAGAACCCTTGTATAACAAGAATGAGTACCATCCTTTTATGGTACCTTGCTGTCTCTATTCAGGAGTTACTGAGGTTTTAATGGTTTGGACAAGGTGTGGAAGGTTCTTGTCAATTCAGCTGTCCCATCCAGGAGCATGTGTCACATGCTTTAGCTTCATTCACACCATCATGAGATTTTCCAGACAACTGTGCTCTTTGCTTTCACACAGAAGACTGATAGCAAGACACCAGAATTGGAGCCAGAACAACAAAACACTTCTAACATTTCTGGTTTCCAGCCAGTACAAAACCAAGGACATATCCAGATTTTGACTTATGACAAGAATCAGAACTGCTCATTCTAGAGGTCACTGTCACTAAAACTGCCTCTCCAATTTTTATCTCTGGTTCTCATCAACAATATGTGACAAGCCTTTGGTTATGAAGTTATAGGAGAAAAGTGTCTGGATAATTTAGAGAGGAAATTTGGGACATGATGAACTCAATTTGGAATTGAGAAATAGCATATTATCTTCAGCTTAGAATATACAGTCCCTGATTGGTTCAAACAAGATAGGCTAAAAGAAGATACATTTAGATGTTCAAGGCTAAGAAGGAAAGCTTTACTTACTCCACGAATGTTCTGTGATTACACAATTTAAAACTTCAGAAGTGATCAAAGGATTCCTGGAACTTTGGACCTGGCTGCCACTTTTTCAGTCTTTCTGTTATAGTGATGGAACAATTATTTAAAACAGCATTTTATTATGAATGTATAATGAACCACATCAGCTCAATGGTAGGCTATAGTTCTATCAGAAACTTCTCTCATACCTATAAAACACTAGTTTTTACAATAATGTAAAGTAGGATATGTTTAAAGTTTGAGTTGATGGGAGACAATGGAGTTCTAGGGAATCAACTTTCATTTTACGTTCATTTGCAGAATAACTTTTTATTAAATGCAATTTTGGCTTTTGCAGTTTATAAGTGGAAAATGAATTGCTTCTGAAACTTTTACAGGAGGTTAAATGGTGGTAATGTTGAAATTAGGAAGCGACCAATAAAGTACCAGTACTGGCTTCAGAGAGGGAGTTAATGCTATTTGCATGTCTGGAACAATTCAATAAATGGGGATTTGAAATATTTTAATTAGGAGTTCCTGATAAATGAAACAGTTCCAGGGACAGTTCACTTTATTAAACTGGAGGAGATACTTGACAACATCAATTTTCATTTTTATTCCTTTAATTGATGAATAAAAAGTGCTCATACATAGGAAGTACCTTACAATGCATGTTCAAGAATAAGCATGTTAATTATCTGTCTCCTCAGACAGTTATTGGTATTTGTGAATGTGTGGTAATTCCGTGGCTCTTGTTACAGATTTTATGAAACATGTAGTGGATTGTCATCATTAATATCCACTCTGATTGACACAATCCTCTATCATATATCTTCTATCTAAGTTCCTACAGCAAGCTCGCAAACTTCCAATAACTTTTTCCCCCACACTCTTGGTTCATTAAAGAAACTGACACTTTGTTCAAAACAAATCCAATAGCAGTGTCAGAAGAGAAGATGTGAAGAATGTCTTTGGAAAACAAAGCATTAAAAATACACTTTCATTCAAAAAGTATAGACCTCTACCACATCTTTCATTCAGATGCAGTGAAGTACAGATTATAACATCATTATTAAAATGTATAAAAGAGTTAGTGGGAAAACACTACTTCATATGGATGAAGTATGCTCTAGTTCACTGATTGACACAATTGCCAAAGGCAGAAAAGTGGAAGCTCTCCAAACCTAGGGCTAAGTTCTCACAACTATCGGATGCTTGCCCTCCTAACAGCTGCAAGATTTTCTTGATAGCTGGAATCCTGTCAGGGTATCTATGAAACCAACTGCAGAGATAGGGTAAGTTTATATCATTAGTGCTATGGTGAGATACAAATATTTTCGATTTCTTTTATCATATTAAAAAATGTAATAGCATCATTCCTCTATACTCAGATCAGTTTCATCAACATTAAGAGCCTGGGGGTTTCTTTTACATTGGTATAGTATGTACATTTGAAGAATATGACATTTTATATAAGTATAATAAAATATTATCTCTTTACATTTATAAGTGAATACTAATGAAATTAATTCTTTCAATAAGCTATCAGTCAGGTTAGTGACTTTTCACTAAAGCTCATTTTTCTCCTTAATTTGGTGGTTGCATTTTTTTAAAATTTCTTCTCAAATTAAAATACTACATGCTCTATTGATGCATTTTTAATCTGACAAATAAGTACACAGAGGAAGGCTTCAAGTGTTCTACATGCTTGTATTCAATACTAGAACAGGAATTAGTTCACTTAACTCTACTGTTGACTTAGTAAAAAATAATGTCTTTGACTAAGAGTTTCCCTTATATGAGTATATCTTAATTGCCTTATCCACACATAGGAGGAACACATTAGATTAATTTTTATTTTTCTAAGAATCTCATATTCTGGAAACCAAAAAGTGTTGCCACTACATGACTGATGTGGTAAACTCTATTCAGCTTCCATCAGTTATTTTATTGATGGAGAAAAAGCAGTGATTAATTTCATGAAATTAATCCCTAAAATTTCTTTAGGAAGAAAACACACTTGTGCTTTTCAAAAGTTTCAGCTGTTCTATTGATGTTGCCGAAAATAGCATGACAAATAGGATTACAAAATGTTAATCATTATAAATATTTCTCAACCCAAATAATTTATTCCTTTAACAAACTTACTGAATATTGACAATAAGGCAGATACAGATTTTCAAGGCTAGGTCTTTCTCATCAGCATATGAAAGCTCTATCAGTGCTCTATCCACAAGCTCTAGGGGGAGTTGCAGGGAGAAAGCAGGACCAGTGTGCTTCCCAATTGTAAGAGGACAAACCAAAATAGTCCCATTCACCTTCAAGAGCATAAGATTAAAATGGAAGATCTGTAAAAAGGAAAATGAATGGTGTGTAACCACAGGGAAAGTGAGATGGGTGAGATTCCTACTTATACCTTATGTGAGAGTGCTTGCAATTTGTTTTCTATTCTTGCTTCCCATAAGGAATTATCTAGTTGTGGTTTATTTCTCAATAGATATTTTTAATGCATACTTGAATGCAATTATACATATCATAATTCTATATGTAAAATACATAATTTACATGAAAAGAACATATTGAATTTTTCATACATGTACATAGGGAGTCATTCATAATACATAATCTGTGCTTTTTTCTTTACAATTAATTTAACATTCTGAGTAAATACTTGATCCTTAAGTTCCTTCAATCATTAGTCTTATGCAATTTGCATTCAAAACTGTGATTGAACAAATCTTTGTTGAGCCATGCTTCAATATTTTTTTAAAACTTTATGTATATTTTATAATTACTATTTATAAACAATAGGGTATTCTAGTTACATTTGCAAATAATATACTTCTAAAGATATCTCTTATAAAAATACCTTCTTATTTCCACAAGATTAGATGCTAAGAACATAATTACTGTTTGAAACAATATGAATGTTTTTAAAGGTCTTGACAAAAACAAACAATTCACAGGGAATCTAAAATTTCTCAGAAATTTTCACATACAAAAATTGGCCAGTAATCCAAAAAGAATTAAGATGTAACTATACTTAGAATTTAAAAATCATGCATTAAACTAATTATTTGAGACACTTATTTTGAACATCTTCAAGCTGGATAGTTTCTGTTCTCTTCATTATTTGGGAAAAAGGTATTTTTTACAAATCACATTTTAAATATTGCAGTGAAATGAAAGTCTAGAGCATCCTGACTAGAGGAATTTTATGCAATAAGAATATAAGAGCTGATATTAAGTTCAAGATTAGACAGAGCAGTTAACAAAGACTTAAAACTACCACAAAAATATTCAGAAGCAAATATACCTTATTTCATCAAATTATGTAACTAAAACTAAACAGGTTAGACAGAATTTAACACATCGTGAATTGCTAACATGTAAAATTAGTTTAGTGCTCATCTAGGATGATTTGAAAAAAACCCTGAAAATTCTCATAGTAAGAGTGATATAACAATGACCCATAACGCAAATCTTTTATCGTAGCACTTACTTTTGTGATATTAATCATATCCCCTTTAGCTGTGCCTTGGACAGTTTTCACAGTGAACCAAACACAATGTGTATACTAATTGCATTATGCCAGCTTTACTGCATGCCCTTCATTTGACACAATAACTGCATAACCTTTAAAAATTCTATCCCTTGTGGCTTTTAAATGCAGTATCAACAACTTGGCAGAAGTATTTTGCAGACATTTAACTTACATGTACTTGAGTTAAAATTACATCCTTTGAAAAATGTCTGCAGTATATGTTTTCATCTACTATCTTATTAGAAGTCTCATTATTTCAGAAGTCTTGGCTTATTACTTTTCAATCCTTTAGTCAGTTTATCTCTTAGAATCAAAAATGAAATAATGAGAACAGGATATTTAACTATTTCAAACAAAATAATATTACTCAATAAGATAAAGGACAGCGGAAATGAGGAAATCCATTCATTTAAGTGAACTTCAAGTATTAATCTGTAGCTTTTTATTTCTAGAAGGAGGATGGGTATGTGCAATTTATTTTCCTATACAGTACATTTTCTGATGGTGAAAATTATATTGTTAGTATTGTTAGTATTGCATCGTAGTTCATATTTCTGGACTAGCCTGACTATTGTCAGCCAAATACATAAATATTTTTAAGACAATGGGAACTACAGCAGGGAAATAAAATATGACCTGAAAAAATTTGTTCTTTTTGGTTCTCTAAGGATTATTTTTAATATAAAATATTTTGGCATTTTATTTTAATTTTTAAAAATAAAACAAGGCATATTTATTATGCATAGATTTGTGTGAACACATCATTTAAAAGTTTTATAGCTTTAAAGTCTAATTTTTTATTTTCCTTGTATATTTTGTAGAAGTGAGAAAGTTCAAAGGGAATCTATATAAAAGAAGATAATTTAATTTTGAACTCACAGATTATAAAGCCTATTTAAGTAAATGTTTGCTACATATAATGAAATATATTATGCTAGATATCTTAATTTTCCTGAATAATTATATTATTTTGATACGAACTGATAAAGAAATTTAATTTTTTAATTCAAGGCAAGCCTATATTTGAGGTTTGATAAAACTGTTTTTCTACTTTGAAAGTATGGTTGAGCTTATTAAATTTTAATATCAGTAAACCAATTTAAGATGACTTATGGTTTAATAAATGCCAATGAGAACAGGAAGTCAAAAAGCTTATAAAACTCAGGAAGATAATTTTAACTTGATAATATTTTGCAATGCAGGTGAACATTTTTTCTTTATCATCTGTTTAATGGTATCCAGACATTGATAGTTAGCATTGTGATGCATTGCATTGAGTAACAATTTCATTCCTGTTATTAAATTGTTTGCTATGTAATAGAGAAGGAAATGAGGGATAGTCACTTTTTCCAGCCATTCCCAGAAAATATAGTGATGATTTTAAGTGATCTCTATGATATAAGTTGATATCATTTCTTAAATTGTGGCTTAGCAAGTGTTAATTTCTTTTAAGTCCTTTCTATAGTGTGAAATGTTCTCAGGTTAAGGAGGATGACAGTAGTGGTCTATTCACATAAGACATTTAAGCTTTTCTATTAAAGTGAGTTAGTATACACTATAAACCAGTTCAGCTACTTCTAAAGAAACTTGAGTGTTTAAATATATAAAAGCTACAAATATACTATAGAATTTTAAAATGTGTTTCAAATCTTTTATTGAGATATATCTCTAAATATGAATGAAAAGGCACAATATCAAATTCAGAATTGAAGTTGAAAACCAAATTAACTTGTATTTCAGCCATCTGTCAGTAATTTTAGGTCTAATACAACTTTTCTTCCTTCCTCATACCTTTACAGCATCTTTTCAAGCTTCTCTTCTTAAAATGGAAGAAATTCCTCATTTAGTAAAACTAAATCACACTGTCAAAGTCACTATAGACACAAGTTCTGTTCTGCCTGGTTCCACAGTCGTTTAACCCCAAATGAACACACAGAAACATATTAATTATTAAACTATTTGGCCAATGTCTCCCGTGCTTATTGGCTAGCCCTCCCTTAATTATTAACATTTAATCTATGTATTTTATATACATACATATATATTTTTTCCTTCTTATTTTATATATCGATCACAGTTCCCTCTCCCTGCCTCCCATGCCCCTGACCTCCCTTGAGTCGCATTCTCTCCCTCCCTCACTCCACAGGGAGGTTGATTCCCTCCAGGAGGGATCATCAAAATCTGTGATGTCATTTGGAGTAGTGACCAGGCCCTCCCTCCGGTCTCTAGGATAAGGGAGTATTCCTCCATGAGAAATGTGCTCCCAAAGTCCTTTTGTGCACCAGGAATAAATCCTGGTTCCACTATCAGAGGTCCCTGAGATTGCCCAGTCCTTCTAACTGAAACCCAGGGTCAGAGTGTCTGAGTCAGTCCAATGCTGGTTTCCCAACTATCAGTCTGGGGAGGGGGTCCATGAGCCTTATTCTCTCCAGCATGGTACTGTTTGGGCTCCTACATGACTTCTCTCTTGCCGCCACTCTCTCCTCTACACAGAATTCTCCTCGACTGATAGCCAAACCTATATGTATTCTCCCAAGTCGCTGAGCCTACAGGCATCTGCTACTGTGCTAGCCTTGATATTTATATTTCTATATTGTTTATTTACATAAACACTAAATTATTTCTACTAAATTCACATAATTTTCAAGATGTAAGCACCAGAGACAAGCAAATCACTTCACACACTAGAAACATAAACTGTTCTCTTGGTCAAAAGTGATATGTGATGTTTTGTTTTGTTTGTGCTAAGATGCCCAGTGGAGAGGTTTTTTATCTTTGTGATATTTTTTAGATCTAATATAGTTGTTACCTCAACTTTCTTCAACCATTATATCAGCAGTATTTCTCAGGGTTACCATAAACTGAATGGTTTAAATCCCATGAGTATTTATCATGCCGAGAAATTTTGAAAATACAGGCTTTCTTATATATAGAAGCTTCTTCTATGAGTTAAATGTCCACAAACTGGAAAAAAAATAGCATTGCGTTTAAGGCCAATGTTAGTTTTCAAAATATAGCCCGTGTGAATTCATTTAATACTCTTCTCAGTTTTCAAAATACAGAATACAAAGGTAAGTAAATATGCAAATTGTGTATACCCACACACATATTTCCCATTCTCTATAGTAAAATCTTTTCTCATGAAAACATCATTTTTTTTAATTTCAACCTTTGTCATTCTATTTTTATGCAAACTATAAAAACAGTTATGGTATGTCATATCGTGACTGTTCCATTTTGATGGTCTAATTTTTCCTCAGTTCTCAGAGAGGTCCTATGTAGGCCACTGCCTGGTGTACAGATTGATGTATCTTTCTGGAGTTTATTAGTCACAGATATGAATTCTGTAGCAACTCCTATGTGCCCAAGAAGCTGGGTCAGGATGTTTCCATAATTCCCTAGTGAGGACAAGCAAGATACTGAGCTTCTGTACTACATAGTCTGTCATGTTTTCTATTTTGCAACTCCCCCTTGCTCCTACAGTATACCTTCTGAGCTAGAGTTTCTTCTGTTCTAGTAAGCAAAAGCCCCAATCATACAAGAATATCTGGGAGTCTTCTACTTCCTGAAAAGGAATAAATTGCATGTCCCTTTTATATCATTTAAAATCAAAAGTGTGGAAAAGGGAAGTGTGGACTACCTTCTTACTTTCATAGAGAATATGCTATTAACTGATATAAGCTAGGCTGATAAACATTGCATAAATAATTCTCAAAAAAAGACAGAAACTGTCATATGTGATTTGAAAATTATCACTTCTCATGTAATATTGGGCATGGTACGAGACCAAGATTCCATAGATTCCATAGAAATCAGTCAGGGTAAAACTAAGACTTGAGAAAATTTTAAGGAAGAAAACAGAAGACAAGGAGAAAATGGAGGAACTGGAAAGAGAGAGGGAGGAGTAAAAAAGGAAGGAGCGAAAAAAAGAAGTACTTTTTTTCTAGAGATAACCTGTGTTCTCATTAGAAATTTTTAAAAAGTACTTTAATTATTTCAGAGGTGATCAAATTCTAATTTATTGTATAGTGATAATCAACTTTTTCCTCAAAAAGTGAAGCTTTTTTGAACAAACACATTTTGAGTTAAAAAGTTGTGGTGAATTAAAACCTGTGGGCCCTGGGGTATGAAACAAACTGAAGCTTCCCAAGTGTCTGAGTGTCCGATTCCTCTCAGTTCCACTACATAATGGCTGTTTCCTCCCAGATTAAATATACTGTAATTCAGAGGTTGCC
The DNA here is from genome assembly GCF_943737965.1 of Phodopus roborovskii. Classification (NCBI taxonomy): domain Eukaryota; kingdom Metazoa; phylum Chordata; class Mammalia; order Rodentia; family Cricetidae; genus Phodopus; species Phodopus roborovskii. Next base: position 31,255,165 of record NW_026126511.1, on the reverse strand, counting down.
ACCTGCTAGTATAGCCATGGTGGTTACAACATTCTACAGAATTCAACCTCTTTACCACTTGGCTTTTTAACAGAACAATAGATAACAGATGGAGCAGAAGACCCAAATTCTCAATAAACTCACAAAGTACTGAAACAAAGCAAGGTTCTTTACGTATTTAGACTTAGGACCGTTTCTGAAATCCAGATGCAATATCATTTTCCACCTCTCTCAAGACTAAGTTCAAGTCTATTGCTATAGTACAGCAGTACAGCAGTGGGTAACCTATACCTATGTAACTCTGGAAAGTTGATAGTGAGATAAAAGCTGTTGCTGGTAAGTAGGAATACATGCTGAAAATTTGTGTTTTATCCAAAACTACTACCTTGGCTTTCCAATCATTTACTTTTAACTTTCAATAGACAATATTTCAACAGTATCCAATATACAACAAACAGAAAATACAGGGTATCTTTGTGGTTAAACACAGAAAAGTAATCTTGCAAAGGGAAGATTGTGTAAATACTTATTTTTCAGGTAGCCAAATTATGATGCTCCTATGTGTTCAAAGGGACTTAAAATTCCATATGCACATACTATATTACAGTAATGACATTTAAAGAAAATGATTAAATACTGAAACACACAAAAGAAAGGATTCTTTAAAACAGAAAATGTAATTCTATCTGATAGAAGTACAGATTTATACTTTTTGAAAACAACAGTATAAAGAAAATAACTAGTGATTTTAAATGCCTTTCAGTTACTAGTTAACAGCCTCCTTGAAAATATATCCTGCAAAAAATTATCATATATTTCACAGTGTTAACAATGAATTAAGCATATTTTTTCATTAACACCAGATAAAGATATTAACGATTCTCTTTCTCAAGCAAGACACATGATTTTACACATCGTGGATATTGACAATAGAAATTATAAAATAATTATTCATTGAAATAATCACAATGAATTGAATATTAAAGTCATTTACCCTCTTTTTAAATGGTGGAAAAACTCCTGATATATTTGTTTGTTAAAAGAAGGAAGTCAAACATGCAGGCTAAAAGCAAAAATGTGGACTCATGTTTCTCCTGCAACTGGTTCACTGACACTCAACAAACTGATAGCTGCCCACTTGATTTATTAAAAATTTTGAATTATTTTGGAATTTAAGTAAGCTTGAGGACATTAGTAAACTATTACTTCAAATGTGGTCATTTGCCTTTCCTAATGCAGGAATTTGATATTTAGAGACAATCTATACATTGTTAGACCTGGTTACATTTTTATGTTACTCTTCACTGAATTGCACTGACAAGAATTGATGCTGTTTTTTGCTATTTCTTGCCCATGATTATAAGAAATATCCCCTATTTACTTGTGAAATCATTGATTTGTGTCTAGGTATTGATGTAAGAGAGGTTGAATTAGAAAATTTTCATATGATTGCTTCATGCTAGAAGATTAAAATGATTTTTTTATGCTAGCAATACTGTTACTGGAGTCATGCTAATATATTTTACATATGATTGCATAACTCACATATAAAACAATGTGATTATTATACCCAAAAAACAAAATATCCTATAATTGAAAAGGTAACTGATTATATATATATTATAAAGACTACTCCAGACACACTGTCTACTAGTTCAGCCTGTATTGTCATGTTTCTACCAAAAATTAACTGAAAGCCCTGTTTCTAGATCACATTCACTGAATAAGATTGGATCTGTTTACAGCATTTATACAGAACACATGAATGAGAATATGTATGCCAAAGTCATACAAGAAAGTTTTTCTTGAATAAAAGATAGTAGGATATGAATACTGGATCGCAGTACAATCTTTTAACATCTTGCAGCTCCAAGAAAACTATGTTGAGGGTGACAAAAAATGTTGGACTACGGTCCTCAAAACAATCCCCAGAACATGAATTCCTATTCTGGTGACAGTATGCAGCATAATTTTAAATTGCCTGTGTTGTCAAATAGGCCAGAATTCTAATTCCTGTTTTCATTTTTTAAAAATATATATTAAGACATTTCAGAATCCTTGCTATTCTTCAGCGGTTTCTGTAGGAGAGCATGCAACAAATATATGGTACACATGCCTTTGTAGCTGACATAAAAAAGAGGAGTTTTTGTGTGTGATATTGCACACAGATATTTTATCAAGTATAATTTTCTAAATTTGTCTTACTGCAATGTTGTCCTAAATGAAAATATTCTACATTGAGTGGACTGGTGGCTTGTGTATATACACACACATGCATATGAACGTGCATATGTATACAGAGGCTGTTTAGAAGGATGCAAAGTGTGTAAATTGCTTTGTTATTAACTAATGATGTGTTCTTTATGTGCCAATTTTAAATACAATTCCTGGAAAATATTCTGGGGTAAAACTATCCTTTTGACATTATGGAAAACTGATGTCAAATAGTCTCTCGTGGTATTTTTCAGTTTAAAGGAAAATCAGAGTACAAATACTAGTCTTCAAAAGTTTACAGAATCATACTACATTTCTTTTATCTTCCTGGAAAACTGATATTATGAATTTTTGATAGCTGCCCATGTTTGTGTTACTTAAAACACAACAAAGCATATCATTGTTTTCATACATTTAATTACATACTTTGAATCCCATATTAAGTGAATTCACCAATTCCACAGAAATCAGTGAACACTACATTCTCTCTCTCACTCTATTGTGGATTTATTTAAGCCATGGAGATATTAAAAGGAGGGGTGGCATTATACACATAAATAAAGCTAGGTTTTGGAGCTTAAAATCAAAAGAACATTCACATATATTCACGAGGAAAAAAGCAAAGGAACTTTAGTATAATTTAGAGCATTAGAATAACACATCAATGAACTATTACAGGTATAAAACTAAACGAAAGAACAGGTAATTATACTAGCCTTGACATCTCTGCCCCCAACTCAGATTCAGATACATGAAAACAGGGCTCCATTTTGACAACTGTTTAGCTCCAGGCAAAGATCTGAAGTATTAGATATAATGGCAGAATTATTAGATTAGCTGTTGCCAGGATCCTTCAGTGTCCTAGATAATTACTAGCTGTGGTAAATCTGAATGACTTCAGTCTGTGTTACTGTTATGAGTGCACATTCCCTTTAAGGCATTGATGTTGTGTCAAAGAGACATTTGGAAGTTATGTAAACTTCCATTATGTTCTATTGATTTGTGTTTTTATATCTGTGCATATAAAACAATCCATACCTCTTTTTTCTCTTTTCTGAATTAGGAGTGGGGGAGACAGAAGAATCTAATAATTTCCCACCTTTATAGCATATTCTCTCAGCTCTTTCTGTTAATTTTGAATATTGATCTGTCCTTTGATTACTCAGTGTGTGCCATAGGAATTCTATTCCCCATTTGTACATTGTATTTTCCTTTTTATTTCAAGTGTCTAATTTCAGTCTCTTTGCATATTTAATGTTTTCATTCTGAATCTCATGCCTTTTCCTCAGCTTTAATATGTGCTATGCTTAGTTTATCTATTGATTAGATTCATTAAGTCACAGCTATATTTTATGATTAAATTTTTCTTAAAATATACAATTAGCTTAATATTTTTATTATTCTTTATATTATTTCATTGATTTTGTTTATGTGGGTCATCTTTGTTACCCATAAAATTCAATAAAGATTTTCTTTATTTTTCTATATATCAAGATTTGAAAATACTAGTCAAGGAATTTGAAATTGTTTTCAGTTTTTGAAAATTTAGGATTTCATTTTGTTTTTCATAATATAGAGATTAATAGTCTCAAATAAAACTTGGTTTTCAAATGATATTTTCATGTCAAAGTATGGGAGTTAATAAGATTTATCTTTGTTTTCCTTATCATGCTTTACAAGTTATTACATATTGCAGTCACTCTAGAAAAACTTTATACCGGTTACCTAGGCATGTTTTTCAATAGTAATCCCTAACTCCTGAAATATCACTGGTTAGGACAAAACCTTATATACTCAACATGTTCTAGATGACTGAATCAGAGTGAAACAAAAGGGAATCTGATCAGATTGATGGTGGGTAGAGAAGAGAAACTTCAGGATATTAAGGTTTGTTGTGCCAAGAACTGACCTGAACTTCAAATTTTTAAAGTCAATTTTTCTTTAAATTAAAAACAATCTTAATTTACATACTGTTACATATGGATCCCAGTTCCCTCTCCCTCTGGTCCTTGCTCTCTCCCCTCCCCCACATCCCAGCTGAATCCACTACTCAGGGAGCACAAAGCCTCTCATGGAAGATAAATGTCTGTCACATCATTTGGGGCAGGACCTAGACCCTCCCCTTTGTATCTAGGCTGAGAGAGTATGCCTACACTAGGAATGGGCTCCCAAAGCTCATTCTGCACTAGGGATAAATATTGGTTCCCTGCCAGAGATGCCAAAGACTGCCCAAGCCCCCCCCCCCAAATGACACCCATGCTCAGGAGGCCTGGTTTGTCTTATGCGGGTGCCCCAGCTGTCAGTATGGGTTCAGTATGCTCCCACTTGCTCAGGTTTCCTCAGCATGATACTGACCCCTTTCTCACCATTTCTCCCTCTCTACAACTGGATTCAAGGAGTTCGGCTCAGTGCTTAGCTGTGAAACTCTGCGGCTTCCATCAGCTTCTGGATGAAGGCCCTATGATGACATTTAAGGAAGTCATCAATCTCATTATAGAGGAGGTAGACTCTCCACTATTTCTTAGATTCTTAGTTGGAGTCATCCTTGTGGATCATTGGAGATTTCCCTAGTGCCAAGTTTCTCGTTAAGCCCATAATGGATCCCTCTATTAAGGTATCTCTTTCCTTGATCTCTTTGTCTGTTCATTCCCCATCTCAACCTTCCTGCTCTCTCATGTTTATCTGAAAATTAGACATTCTATTTAACGGCATCAAAAGTGGCCTCTACTCGATAAACTATCTCTTTGAGATTTAAATAAACAATAGCTTCAAGAGAAGAGGCTTAGATGTCCGCACGTGTTTTAAGAAACTGGAAAAGCCAGATTGTAGAAATGAGTATGTCCTGAATTTCTTTTGTTTGGAGTTATGTCAATATTAACCATATGTGTGTGAAAAATACAAAATACATCCATGACTGCAAATATCATTCTTTGTGTGAGAAATTCATGAAGTGTTCATGAAGTAGCTAGACTGGGTCAGCCCAGTTCAAACAATTGTGAAGATAATTGTTTAACCAAAAGTTCAATTAAAAAGTAAATATGATGTCCTTTTTGTTTTACCATTTCATTGAATTTTAATATATAATATGTAGATGATGAGCATTATGGTAAGCCAAAATATACCTCCTTTATTATTCTCTTTCAGAACTGAGGTCTGGTGGGATGTATTTTTTTAAATCCAAATATAGCCTACTAAAAATTTTAGAAAGACATGTTTTATATTTTACCAAATTTCACTTTCATAGCATTAATCTGTTTTCCTCCACCATACTTTTTTTTCTATATATTATAGAGGGAGAGCGGATCAATCTTTCTCATAGTAGAAATGGACACATATTCTAAACCTCCTCAACTTCTAAAGTTTGTGTGGCCCTTGACAAACGCATTGCTTTTCTTTCAATAATTTTGACAATTAAGGGAAGGTGGTTCATTCTTTCTTTCAATAATTTTACAAAAGAAAATGTGCAAGAAATGTGGCTCAGTTAATAGTCTCCTGTCAGCATACCATGAGGATCAGAGCAATGATTCAATGGTTAAGAGAATCTGCTGCTCATGAGGAGGTCCCGTTTAATTCATAGCACCTGTGTAGTGGCTCACACCCACCTGCAATGTCAGTTCTTGGGGAAACTGATGCCTTTTTCTAGATTCCAAATGCTCCAGTCATCTACATGATATATTGACATACATGCAGGTAAACACTGATACATGTAAAATGAACATAAATATCTTTAGGAAAGAAAATAGAAAATCAGGATGATAGATGATGAATGAGATTTCATAGCTAAGTCCATTCAGTAAAGATATGAAACATAGGTAATGAAAGTGTCATATATATTCCTATTTCCTTTAGTTTTAAATAATCCATGATCCAAAAACTATGTGGATAATGCATTGTATGCCTACAGTAAATGAGCAATATGATATTAAGCATATTATTAGACAAAAATAACAAAATGAAAACTAGATTCACAAAACAAATGACTCACAAATGCCTCACATTTAGCTGGAGTTTATTTGAATCACATTGTACTTGCGTTGATATGCCAATCTTACTGCAGCCTGGTAACTTAATACTAGATTTCAATAAATTCCAACCTGAGGGCTTTGCACAGATGGATGTACTTTGTCTTCAAGACAAGCAAATGAGAATGAATTTCCCCATTTTATAGATAAGAAAATGAAGCAATAGGAAGCTTTGGGAATTCCATCAAAAACATATTCCATCAAGTAAAATGTTGAACCTAGTTAAATTCAACCTGCCTTTTCCTAATGCTCCTGCTAAATGGTATTTATTCAGAACTTTTAAAATCTAAGTCCTAGGGTTGAATTTTTGAGCTGAAGCACAGAAGGAGGCTATAGTCTTGAGTCCCCTTTACATATTGCAAAAAGCCAATGGCATTAAATGCTTCTGCATGTGAGAGTACAAGTATCTTTGACCTTCTGGAGTCTCATGTCAGCAAACAGAAAGTCCTATGTGGTCCAAATATGAGTGCTCACATGCATCAAATGTACATGGACCAGATATATAAATGATCCATGTGGATTAAATATAAATGACCCACATGCGCCAAATTTAAATAACCTACAGGAACCAAATATAAAGACTCATTTGTACCAAATATAACTGACACCTCTGCATTAATTACAAATGAGGCACATGAACCCATTAAAGGATGTTTTCCTCTCTATGCATCCTTCCCATATCCCAAACACTTGATGCTGGCAGCCAGTTCACAATGTGGGAAGAAGACAAATCTATTGGAAATGGCATAGCTAGAGATACTACAATCTGCTCTATGGTGTTGGTCTTTTTGCTTCTTTCCCTATAGAATTTTGTGTATGAGAACATGTGCATGGATATGTGTTTGTTCTGCCTTGTCTCCATTCTTTTTTTATAAATCTCCAGTTTACTTTTACCACAGTTTCATAAGTGATATAATCAACCCACTTTTGAAATGCTCACCTTTCTCAAGGACAAATATTTGTTGGCTAAGAACTTTCTTGTAAGTTCAGGAAATGCAGATTGTTTCTTTTCTTCTTCTTATTTATTTATTTTAAAAACAATCTTAACTTACATACCAATCCCAGTTCCTTCTCCCTCCTATGCTCCTGCTCCCCCCCACCTTCTCCCCATGCCTCCATCCACTCCTCAGAGAGGGTGGGACCCACCATGGGGAATCAACAAAGGCATGACTAAGACCCTCCCTCTGTATCTAGATTGAGCATATCCCTCCATAGGGAACAGTCTCCAAAAACCAGTTCATGTACTAGGGATAAATACTGGGTCCAGTGCTTGTGGCCCCACTAACTGCCCAGTGTCCCCAACTGATACTTTCAGAGTTTAGTCTTATGCAGATTATTGCTTTGATAGGGCTGCCCACTTTAAAAAATAACAATTTAACATATAATTTAATCACTGTGCTTATAGACCCAGCATTATAGTAATTATGTGTTGGTTGACTGAAAACTTGAGGTCTTAATGGAGGAAAATGCCTTTGTTTTGGTTGGATTCAATAGTTCTAATGTCAGGCTAATTAAACCCAGATGATGGTTCCTAGTTGGGAAGGAAAAGAAAATTAATTGTAGGGTACAGATAAAGAATGTTAAGTAGAGATATAAGAAGGGGAAGGAACTGTATCCTAGAGTTCATAAAAGTGTTTCTCCCAAAGAATCATATGAATGTCTGGGAAGTGAGAGTCTAATAGATTTCTACCTGATCTCCTATTGTATTTTATTCCTCCTTGTTATTAGGATTTACTTAACTATCTTGAGATAGTATTCTAATTTAACCCCAGACTATATTGGCCATGCTTTTTAGTTTTTTTGTTTTGTTTTGTTTTGTTTTTTAACTCGAGTCTTTGTGTCCAGGAATTCACTTTGTAGACCAACTTGGCCTCAAACTCACAAAGACCTGACTGCCTCTGCCTCCCAGTACTGGGATTAAAGGAATTCACCACCACCACCCACCCTGCCTTACTGTGCTTTTATGAACTCACCTATAAACTTATTTAACATTCACATTTTACATAGTAAAATACTTTTATTTGTACTAAGATACATTTAAATTACAAAAGTGAAATAATGAACAGGTGCCAGAAAAGAATCCTGTAATTGTGGAATACCTTGTTAGAAGACATTGCTGGCTGGTCAGAGATTGCAGCCTCCCCATGGTCTGGCAGTTTTTCTCAGTCAGGTACACAAAGTGGAACCACCTGAGCTCCCTGTCTCTACCTGCCCTTCTCTGGAGAATGTCCCTGGGCCTGGATCACTGACCTTATCAAAAATCTGTCTCTACAACAGAATCCTGACTCATCTTAGCTTGACCCTTAGCACAGATCCCTAGAGCGATTGCTAAGGACAATTCTATAGAACATGACTGCCACTTACTTACTGATCATTGTGATAGAAGTGTGCCACTTAATGCAAATTAGGGTTTGTTCCCCAGGCTCCCCACTCCTATATATTCTTTATATTCTTGAATAAAGTGGAGCAATTCCCTGAAATCTGTCTCTCTGAGGGCCAGTCTCCATTCATGCCCATGAGCCAACAAAACTTTCTGATTTCCCCTCTGCCTCTTTCTGATTTCTACTTGGTAGCCAGCAGGCCCAGACAGAAAGAGGATTCCTATCAAATCTATATGCCACAATACCTATCAAATCTATTTGCTTGACTACATAGCTGAGCAGTGTTTGCTTTCTGTCTATTGCTATTGTTGTACAGTAATAGAATTCACATAGAGAATGTCAGATAAGATTTGCTTTTGATCTTGTTGGATGTATTTATTCCCATAGATACCTGTTCACTGACTTCAAGACTAAATGAATGAGAATTTAGTTATGTACATTCCTAGCTTCTGAAATTTAATCACAGCCCAATGTGAACTTATAAATATAACATTTTGTTTTGACATAAAAGTGAAAGGATTTTAGTGATTTCTTCCTACTTTGTAGCCATTGTCATGTATAATAACTATTTCATGACTTTTATGTCTTCCCGACTTTCCAGAAAACATTACAGACAATGAAATTTGATCACTAAAGCAGCCTAGCAGGCCAGAAACATTCTGTAGAAAACCAAAAACTTATTCAACATTTTCCCCTTTGATTATAGTTACTATAATGTAAACTTGTTTTTAAATCTAACTTTCCATTTTATGTCTGGGTCAGCAAATGGCTAATAGACAGATATTAAGAATAGTCCTAATAGCAGTTCTATATTGTAAAACATGGTCCCAATGCTCAATCCATGTTTACAAACTGCTAAAACAAAGACGTGGACTGATTCTTTAGCGAATATTGTTTGAATGAAGTTGCAGGGGTAACTTATTAAACTATAATAAAATCGACTTTGAGTTGTCACGTAAGGAAATGTTCCACAGTGAGCAGTAACATTAAACACAAGGTCACATTTTATTACATCCTTGTATTAAATGCCATTGTTGGGACACTAGAGTTTGACTAGCAGCTAAGAGAGCTTACTGCGCTTGCAGAATACCAGGGTTAAGTTCCTAGCAAGCAAATGATGTCTCATAACTGCCAGCAACTGCAATACCAGAAGTTCCAATGATTTCCTATTCTGGCCTCTCCAAGCCCTTGTATCCTAATGGTGCACACAACTTACCCAAGCACATACATATACACTTCAAATAAGAAATGAATAAATAAATAAGCATCTAAATATTGTTGTTACATTCAAAACACCATTGGTTCAGTGTTATAAAACTTAGGACATGTTTTCAACTCACTGTGTAGCCATTGAACTTTGCTAACTGAAGTTCGTCTATTGTTTATATGGCTGTACTTATGTAAAACTACAGTAGTTAGGTTATATCTAAAAGGCGTTAGATATTGACTGGTGAGTCATAAGTTAGCAAAGCAGGTTCATTTATTGGTTGATAGAATTAAAAAAAATGAAAACTATATCATATATAGAAATGACACTACCTAATTACAATTAATATTAATGAATGTCAAAGAATTACACAATTTTTATACATTTATGATAAGTACTAATGTCCTTGTTGAATTTTAAAGTGACCATAATAATGAGGTTACTAGAGATAGTCTATAGTCTGTACATTCTATGTTTCACTTTCTGAGATGAATATTACACTTACACATGTACATGACATAGACATTCTCAGGTGTTCCAACTGTTGTTGGAGCTGTGCCTTTAAGAGTAGGAGAAAAATACACAAATTAAAAAAGGAAGCTGGCAGGAAATGGAAAAGGAAGAAACATGTAGGGCAATATAAAATATTGTTTGAGCTCTTGGTAACTACTCAACCTGCTTTACCTCAGAGTCTGCATATACTCATTCCAGGGGAGGGGCAGCAAAAGATGTAGAATTTGTCATGAAGCTAAGGAAATGAGATTGTTTAAAAAATGAAATTACCTTTGCTCATCAGCAGTCATTTTTCTTTACTGTATTTTTTGATTCTGGCAGGACTTTTGGGCAGCAATTGATTCTGCATAGTCATTGCACATTTCAGTAATACAAATGCAAAATGAAGTTTTCTCTCTTTTTTCTTTATTCTAGGAAGTAGATCATTGATACATGCCCGTGATATATCTAAATCAGAGGCTCATAAAATAAAAAATAAAACATCAAAAGAAAAACTATGTTGTATTTCCCTAAAGTTTGCATTGTTACTCTTCACATTTAACTAAAAGTTACACTCAAAATGTACGCATATGTAATTTAGTATAAGTTTTATATAGTATTAGAATATGTATTTTGGATGAAAGATAAGCATTGTAGTATACAATTGTATATTAGAAGTTATATATGAATATATTATATATTTCAGAATAAAAATGGATATATTGATAGATAATCCTCACTAAAGTAAATACACTCTTAAATGTTAATTGATCCTTAAAAAGTAATTTATTCATAATATATTGCTTGGATTTCAGACAACCTACCTTGTATAACTAATAGTAAGGTGCAGCGAACATTTTGAGCAAGCCTTGATCTGTGGGTGTGTTAGGAAATAGTTTTGGACTTTACTTTCAGTTATTTGCTGGTTTGCATCTTTGATTCATCCAGGTAGAAATGCATTTAGCTGAACGCTGAATAAATGTATGTATCATCATACTAATAAGGGTGCCATTGACAGAGATCCTGGCAGTTACTTTGTACTATTTCCATCTTATTTAAATCAAAATCTCCTTCAAAGTAATTTTTCTTGGGAAGACAATGTCTTATGTAACAGGAATTATCAGTGACCATAGCTCTTTGGAAATGGTTATTCTCTGAAATTTAATTTTTGAAATATCAAATAGATAAGGAAGGATTCATGATTCAGTTGGCCCTTTTTATCCCACTTGGTCTTTCTATTTGTTAACTAAAAATATTTTATCTTTCAAGCATTCCCGACTTTGCTTTCCTTTGCTATCCTCACCCTACACACCATCACTACTAGACTTCAATCTGTTGACCCGCTTCCTCCAGGTGAGCATTTTCTTCATCTGCTAGCTTTCTTCTCTGTGATCCGAATTTTACTTGTTAGATGATGGCATTCCTGTGACTGTACATTTGCCATGCAGAAATATGGATCTTAATTCTTTAAAAAAAAAAGAAAGAAAAACAAACAGAAGTGATTTGCTGCGACTTTTGCATCTGCCAGACTAGTATTTCACAAAGAGTTTTGTGTGTGGAATTCAAGTGAAAATAAAAATACTGTGTGAAATCAGGATTTCTGTTGCTTAGTATACTTAAATGAGTTTAGCGGTTTATCGACAAGCATTTTATATGTGAAGTCTATCCTTTGTACTGATTTTACATTCTAGGCAGTATAGGTTTTGACAAATGGAAAATTGATGCACTGTAGTGATCAGTGAAGGAAAGAGAGACTTGACTATTACAAATGTTGTGGGTGTTGAGCAAAGGACTTCACGGTCCCAGTCTGAAGAAATCTTTTGCCAGAGAAACTAGGTCCCCAAATTCTTGTGCCTTTTTGAACAACTAGTTGCTGGTCATCGTAGATAAGGTTTCTTTTATGGGAACTTATTAGAGGCTTTGTATGCACTACTTTAAAATATCATTACACATCACTCTCATATGAATTCCTAGAGGAAAGGAAGAATCCAATTTGTGCGAGTTTAAATAGCTGGTTGTGTAAAACATCATAGACCTATATAGCGGAGGCCATTTGTTCCAATATTCTAATCTCTAAGCATGCTCTGGATGGGAAACAGATAATCTGAGCACAGTGAGATTTGTTGTAGCTGGTCTAGCTAGAAAGGAAGTCTGGGTAGAAGTCTTAGTTTACCTATGTGTGTGTGTGTGTGTGTGCGCGCGCACGCGCGCGTGTTTGTGTGTCTACATTTTTATAGTCTCAATACTGAACCATTTGAATGAGTTTCTGAGACTTGATGCTCTCTGAGTAGTTTAATCTTTGCATATGGGAAGGTCTAGTTACTGAAGAAAATGGTTATATTAGGTTGTTGCTTTGTTGAAAAAAATATATAAAAGTATATTCTGGCAACATATAAATTACTTTTATATTTATTTGTGTTGCTTTACTTATGCCAGAAATAGAGACATTTCCCTTACTTCCTGCATGGAAATGAATGGAAATTGAAGATGAAATGTAAAGAAAAAAAATGGGTAACATTTAGTGTGAAAAATTTTTACTGTCTCTGATTTGGAGATTTTTATTTGAAGTTTAAAACTCAGGCTTGTGTCCATATCCACACATAATACATAGTCTATATCAAGTCTTCATTTCTCCCTTAAATAATTTCTCTTAAATAATTCCTTAGAGAACTGTGGTTTATCTTAATTGTAAAGAAAAAATTTATTTTTTAATTTAGTAAAATTATTTTTAAAGGTATTACATATGCCAAAAACATTCTTAGCTTTCAGAATATAGATTTCTCTACTCTGTTCCTTATATTTTTATGTACATTTTTGTCTTGATCTGACATAAACTTTCTATTCAAGGGCATATCATATGCGTTATCGGGTTCATAGCCAAATTTCCAAAGACATACATGTATTTTGCATTTGAATTTCTGAGGTGACTGTGAGCTGTGACTGAGCACCCAGAAACCTGAAACTGTAGTTAGACTGAACAAGCTTTACTTCTATATCCACAGGTTAGTGATAGGCCCTTTACTTAAGGAAAGGTCCCTTCCATTCCTTTCCATTTGGTATAGTATTTTTATTATATTTACAGAGTATGCACACATACGCATGCATGTCTTATTATTGGAAGCCTTTTTTGATGGTAAATATGTGACAAATTTGAAGTTATCTTATCATTTCAAATATTTGCAGTGTGTTATTGAAAGTATCAAGTCATCAACATGGTGAAGCTTGCAAATATCATCCATTAAATCTGTTATGTAATAAAACTTCAGTTTAACATACAGTTGTAAAGTTTTACTAAATTTTATCCTTTGGTAACATCCACATGTGTATTATAACAAAACTGTCATACATGATATAATCATTTATCTAACATTATAAAAGAGTTAGAATAGAAGCACTTTGCAGATAAAAAATATCTACTTTTACAATTGTTCATTGGTATTCAAGGGTTTTAGGGTTATACACTCAACTAACCAGGTAGCATAAGTCTGAATTATGTTTCTGTTTCTGAATTCAAAATGCACATATTTTCTTGTCATTATTAATCATATAAATTAGAATCACTATTTACAAATCATTTACAGAGTTTTAGATGTCTGAGGTAACCTAGAGATGACTAAAGTGTGCAGGTGGATATGTATAAGTTCTATCAGATGACCCCATTTTATACAAGAGGCTGAGAAGTGAGAAATTTGCCTTTCTACAGGGCTTGTTATCCTGTCTCCTTCTGTGCTATAGGCAATGAGGAAATAAGTCATGTGTATAAAGAAAAATTAAAGCAAATACTACATCATTTATTTTTAGAAGATATATGCAAATTTGGTTATTTTCAATAATAAAATATGCTTACTCAGTAAATAAAGGAAAGTGGGAGGGAAGTTTCTATCTACCAAGTACTGCTAGCCTAACGCCATTTACAAGTTTTCAGTAATATTACAAACACCTAGATATGTGGCTTTTGTGTGCATATACATTTTTATAAATTCAATAAATGACCACTAAACAGTTTACTAGAAATCTACCAAATATAATAGTTAAAATTGTATTTCAAGGTGAGCCTAGGGATTTTATTTGGGACAATTATAGGCTAAAGAATATATAGATCTGAAGCTTATAAAGCAAATCATGGATGAATTTTAGTTGAGAGTAGATTGCTATTCAAATTTAAGTTGTTATCTTCTCTGAGCAGAAATTTAGTGATTCCATCTCTGTGATCAGTTTTCCATATTCTGACTTTTGTAATGTTATTTCTAAAATGAATTTAGGATTTAGTTAAGAGGTTGCTGCAGATTTTATGACAATGCAAGGAGACTTGCTTAAGACCCAGAAAGTATGCTTGTTGCTTCCCAGTAATGTACTATTACTTTCCTCTGTAATATACTGAGTAGATGTCTCTCTGCTGGAGAATAGAGACAGAGAGGGATGGGAGGGAGAGATTAACAACATTAACAGGTAGGAATTTCTTTTCTTGTGCCTAAAACTTTATGTCAGCCTAAATGTGGAGCACTTTCAACACTGAATAGTTAAAATGACTTGCCCTTGTGGTGAGTACCAAGGAAGGAAATTAAAAAAAGAAAAGAAAAAAAAGTTACTTGAAATCAGTTTGGCAAGCAAAACAGATCACTCATTCTAAAGATTGAGCATTCAGTTTTACAGGAGGAAAAACTCAAGTTCAACATGCTTGAATTAGCAAAGAACATCCTAATGAATTCTCCCTGTGAGGTCAATATGAATTTGTTTTTTAAAATTAGATTTAGATTACAAGTCTGAAACTTAAATATGTTCTCATGTCGTTTTGAATTTGTTTTCCCTCTACTACTGCTCAGGGGAAATATGCTTCCTTTTAATCATCTCTTCTTTGTTCTGGATGTGGTTGATTATCAATTAAATCAGGAGTGCTCTCTCAGATAAGGACATGTTTAAAACCCTGTTGCAGATAACTTCTGATGTGTGAGCTGCATCACATATGGAATTGTCAGGGACTTTTGGCCCTTGGTTGGTTACACAGCACCCCAGTATACTGGGACACATGGCTTTGTTTTCTGAGTCTCCTGACCTTTGTTTCTCGGTGTCTTCATCCCTTCAGTGTATTTTAATGATTACAGAATATTAAATCTGTTACTAGAAAAATGGCTTGTCCTTGCCAGTAAAATCCATTACAAGAAACATTTCAGTATATTTACTCTAGAACATGGAAATTGAATCTATTGATTTTGCTTAAATTTTCATTCTTAGGATGACCCAACCGTGCATTAAAAAAAAAAATGCTTCTAAAAAACAAGAGCATACTTACAGGTATTAATAACAGATGATTTCAGGAAAATTTTCCAAGAACACAGGAAAGTTTTATGTATTCCTCTCCACACCTCTCCCCCCATTTTTTTTTTTTTTTAAATTCTTTTGTTTTTCTCACTTGTGATTCTAGTGGTAATGGTAATGGTAATTTTAGCTGGCTAGTTATAGGTGAAATTCTTGAGATTCAAACTGCACTCTCTCAATCTGAATTAAACTTTAGATACTGTCCATTTTAAGACTCTCATAGAAAGATTTTCTTTAAGACAATACAATTTAATGAAAATACGTATTTTGTATGATTTACATGTGTTGTGAGAGTGAACAAGCACATGGAAACACAACCATGGAGAATTCTTCATTTCACTTTTTATCCTTAGTAAAGCTGAATTACCATTAAAGGAACTGTCTCTAACACACACACATACACTTTGAAAATATTGATGTAAGCAGGGTACCTATCTCCTGATTTAGAATTATATCCTTCTCATTAAGCAACTGAAACCTTGCCTGTTTCTGTCTCCTTTAGGGTGTCATTGGAAAATAATCTAAACAATTAAAACATTTCTTAAAAATCCATCCTCTACAACAGCCATCTTCTGTTGAAAGGTGTTGATTGGCTCCTAAATAATAAGCAGAAGATTAGCTACCTCAGACTTAACTCTTTTTCTAAGAATGCTAAGCATGACATTGATTGTGTTTACTTGTTTCTAGAAATTGAAAACAAAGACATAGTAGAAATGAGCTGAACAACAGGATTTAAATTGGTAAATATATGTACTTCCCCAAAGAAATCAGATAGCAGGCATGAGAGAGACACTAATAAGACTATCTTGCTTACTGCTTACAGAGTTCAGCTTAATGGGCATGTTTTTATTGACCTTTCTTACAGGATTACCACTTTGCTAGGAAGATGACTTGAATCTTAAATGTATTCATCCATGTCATCAAAAAATGGTGCCATTATCAGAGATAGGGTTAGCTTACAGAGGCAATAAAGGCATAAGGAAAGCATCCTCTGGGAAGACAAAGAATAGTAGCATATTTACATAGTCTCTGGTCTGGAGTTCACACAATTATTTAAGTTGCTAGAATTTAAATTTATCCTTGTAAACTAAACAGCTTTTGCTAACTATTGCATACCAGAGCATAGGCTTCACACTGCATGTAAATTAGGTCATTCTGAAAACATCTTAACTCTTTCAAGACCCCACAACTATGAAGACATTGATTTATACATAGATGGAAAATTTCCCATGGAGTGTGAAATACAAAGACAGCACAGTTCAATCAAAAGAGAAGACGGCTCAATTTACACAGCACTGCCACAGAAGATAGAATAAAAGAACAGTAAGAGAAACAGTAAGAGAAACAGTAAGAGAGGAAAAGGAAACCCATACATGTTGAAGTATAGTCCTTCCAGATACTCACTAATTCTATAATTTAAATATTGGTTTGGATTTCAATAGCAATTATTACTTTTTCACATAAGGAAAATATTCAGACTACAAATTTGAGTGGATAACCTTGCCAGACAAGATTTCTTTATTTAATCATTTTAAATTGATATGTTTAGAATTTGGGAATTTTATAGAAACATAACACATTAACAAATGGGACTGATATTCCTCTAAGCATTCCATATATCATACGAATAAATAGTTACTATGTAAAACTTGTAAGTTCTCTATCAGTCTGCAAACTGATATTATTAGCATAGAAACAAATGGCTTTTAATTATGTATAGTATTTGTTCCTATTGCAGACTAATCGGCTTTGAAAACTTTTAAATTCAGCATTCCTTCCTTCTACAGTCTCTTGTGCTCATTGAGTTGTATTCTTTCAAGGTATGGTGAACTGAAAAGTATGTATTCTATCTTCTTCCTCAAGGGTCAAAATCATTTCTGAAGGCAAACTGGTCAAACTAAAAAAAAATGTAGGACAATAATGGATGATTCAAAATTATTAGGTAAACATTACATTTTCATTATCTGAAACTGAAATGCTTATTGTTAAGACATTTTAAAGGCCTAATTTAATTACTTATTCCTGATTATTTAAATTATCTGTATTATTGGATAGGCTTCTGACATTCATACTGTACCATATTTGAGATTATTCTTCCTCTTATAGATTCTTCATTTTCTAAAAGAAGGTTTTACTTCATATATGTAGTCAAAAATATGAACGCTAGTTGATGATGATGCAAAAATTAAGGAAAGATAGAAGTTGGAGTAGGAAGAGGAAGCATTAATCTGGTGCATGCTTGCATTCCGTATTGGATTTATACTGAAAAAAAATGTTATTCAAACCTAAGTAATTTAAGATTGTGTTCAAATGAGGAGAGGTAGAGTAGAATGAAATCTTAATAGAAAATATTTGGGAACACAGTGACCACACCTGAGAATGGTTTGGGGGAACAGTGAACTATGTTACTGTTAGAGATAGAAAGACATGAGATGCAAGGGTTTTGAAAAATATGCTGATTAAATAATACCATCCCTTTAGTGCATCTAAGTATTTTGGGGCCATAAATGGTGGTCAACGTCGTCCCCGTTAAAGGCTCAAATAACCAAAATCTTACAAAACACGTGGTCTGTTCTCAATCACGATTGTACTACAGTGCCTGCTGCACTGAGTCAATAATCTCACTCAAAACTTTTCTATTCTCTCTCCAGGTACTTGTTAATTTCACCAACACAGTTACTTTATGTTTTTACTTTTATTTTTTGTTAATGTTTGGTGATGCAACAATAGTTCCTAAACTGATCAAGTTAATCTCTCATAGATCTGTGAAAGGTTATTGTTTTTGTTTCCACTTCTTTACTTGCAACATGTTCTCTCTAAACTCCCTTTCAGCGCTATTCATCCTGTGAATTGAAGATCAAATAGCATCTTTTGTATAAATTCCTTCATGGTATTATCATCTACATCATTCTGAAGATTTCTGTGCCTTGGAATTACTATGACACAGTTCAAAACGTAATTGTTCATGAATCACTTCCTTTATGCAGAATTCAAATCTACTACACACTTTCTTGAAATTTAAAATTCATTGGGGGATGAGTTAAAATGTCATAAACTTGTGAATTTAAAAGTGGTTCACTTGCCATAAACCACTACTTGTTATAACACCTAGACACAAAATAGTTGCTTAATACAATGATACATAATGACTCGTTAAGCACAAAATTTTTAAAGAGATTGGAGAAGCACACAGAGCTCACAGAACCTCTATATTGAAACACTGGGACTGCATTGTTTTGCTTTGGTGGTTCTGCAAAAATCGTTTTCTCAAAGCATATGCAAACCTGTGTCATTGTACAACACTAAGTGTTAGAGCCAGTTCTCCTAAGGGTGCCTGTTAGAAAAGAGATGGACCCATTTAGCTGTGCCTTCACATCCAAGCATCTGCTGGTGCCCCAGGTGATAATTGTGACTACATAACAGGACTGAGGTAGGAGGGCAACTAAATTTTAAATGATAACCTCAGAGAGGTATGTCTTGGAACACACTTATATTTGTGCCATAAATTTCCACCGTGTGCTTTAGAATCTTATTGTTTCATATACCAAGTGCTTTGATATCAAATTTCCTTATATTGTTTTGTACTTGTTCCGTAACATAAATTTCATTTCAATTTATCTCAGCTTTCCTTCATCTCTGGGCATTTGCTATGCATTATCAATATATATTCCAAAAAATGCCACTCTGATAGGCATTTTATTATGTCCAGGAGATCACAGACACTTAAAACCATCCCTGAAGGTGAGCAGGTGCATTGAATAATAAGTGCTACTGCTCCAAGCAGCTCCAAATACCCCACTGTGATTGGATTCACTTGGATGATATAGGCCAGTGGTTTCCGGTATCTGAATGCATCCATGGCAATGCATTTTGAAGCATTGTGCAATGCAGATGCACACTTGAGGATTGGTACTTCAGTGTGCCCATGCTTTGACTATTTGATGGTATTATAATAACCTCCTCTTTAAAATGTGCTCTTGGCCTATCTAGAGCAGATAGAATGGCATCTCACAACTAAGATAAAGTCTGGTAGCTGCCTTGGCTGTGCATTCAAAGAAACTACAAGTGCTTCTTTCATTGTATTCTTTTAGTGTGAATTTTGCTTTTAAATTCTTGTCATTTATAATTATTATAAATAATTAAATTCAATGTTTCTAATATCAAGGATTTTTTCCCTATGAAATCACTGCAGTGTAAACAGGTACCTTCTCTAATGAGTATACTGTAACAAGATATTTTATTTATTGCATCAAAATTAAAAGCAAGACAACATCTCAGCTCCGCCTATAAGTAATATACCTCCTTGTGCTCAAATGAGAAACATGAGAAATAAAAAGCAGTGGATAAAAGATTGTCTAGCTAAGTAAGTAATTGGTTTTCCCACATCACAATTTTCCATTCCCATTCTCCTTTTCACTTGCATAATTTACACACCATGTTTTTTAAAAGGTAGTTAAAATAAAGCAAGTGAGCTGTGAAAATCCTTGTTAAGAAATATCCTACATCTAATATGACTGCATTATCAGAATATTCATTTTTCATACTGAAAAGGAAAAGAAAAGTTTTTGAGGCAACATATCGTTACTTCATATTTTTCAGAACAATATTGAAAGTAAAATCTGTATTCCATTCACAGGCAGGAAGGATGAAACCAGGTTTATTTTTATCAAATACTCTAGTAAATGGGGTCACATAAGTTATAACTGGAATTAATTTGTATGCATATGTGTAGTTAAGATCCCAGTTGTTTGTAATGACTCATATCATCACCACAAGCTCTAGGGATTTGCAGAATGGCAAAGGGAAGTAAATGAATAATAACAGTGAAAATAAAAAAAAAAAACAAAAAAAAACCTGACTGTTTATGGTAGAGAAGTGTCATTTCACAGGATGTTGCAAGTCATACCAACTCAGTGAAAGAAAAATCGCTTCATTAGGTTTGTTAACTGTATTCTAACAAGATTCCTAAGTTGACTGTGATACTTCTTTCTTATTTATGTATTTATTTATCTTATTTTACATATAGATCCCAGTTCCCTCTCCTTCCCTCCCTCTTTCCCACCCTCCCATGACACCAGACCACCCTCCCATCCCATTCCACCCCAATCTACAAGAAGGGTGATGACTTCCAGGAGGGGGTCAACAAAATCTGTCAAGTCATTTGGAGTAGGGACCAGGCCCTGCCTCCTGCCTCTAGGTTAAGAGAGAATCCCTCCATGAGGAATGTGATCCCACAGTCCTTTTGTGCATCAGGGATACATCCCAGTTCCACTGTCAGAGGTCTCTTAGACTGCTCAGGCCTTCTAACTGAGACCCATGTTCAGGGGATCTGAGTCAGTCCAATGCTGTATTTCCAGCTACCAGTCTGGAGGCCCATTAGCTTCCCCTTGTTCTGATCAGCTGTCTCTGTGGGGTTTTGTAGCCTGGTCTTGTCCTCCCTCTCTGTATCTGGCATTCGTGGTGATACCTTTATTTTTGAATATAAGAATACATTTGAAGAAATTGCAGTGTGTTTTGCTCTTAGAAAAGCATGTACATTCTGCCATGTGCATTTATGTATAGGTACTGTATATAGAAAAGGGAAGCAGCAGGGCAGTGTAAGAAACTGTATGTCCTGATTTGCAGTCAAAAGTTTTGTTTTGTTAAGGCTTACAAGTAGAAGAGAATCTGAGATGCACACTATGTTTAAATTCTATGGAAATACTCTAAAAAATACAATGCCACCTGGAAATAGATATCAATGTATATTCCACTTTCCAGACAGCTGATAGGTGTTATGGAAGCTTACAGTGGTGGAATAAGGTAAATTAGAAATGAAAAAGGAAGTTAATGAGAATAAAAATGGACTTCCATTTATAGAGTGATCTGCTTGGAAACAACTCTAATTTTAAGATGTTCTAAGAAACACTACCAACAACTGCTATAATAGAGAAGCACTGTGCCTATTTATAGCTGTTTACAAAACAGAAATAAAAACATCTTGTTGTTAGTCGTAAAACACAGAAGAGTTCTAAATATCCATCCCCAGAGCCACAGCAATGTAGACCTTCCTCACTGATATCCTGATTTATAGACAGATTTACAAACATCTGTGTCACAGACTATGTATGTATGTATGTATATATCCTATATACATATGTATAATTATACATATATTCTATAACATAACCTGTGTGTGTATTTTTTTTAACCTTGTTTTTTGGTCTTTTTTTAAAATTTCATTTTATTTTATTATTTTTTTCCAGAGTTGAGGACTGAAACCAGGGTCTTGTTCTTGTTAGGCAAGCACTCTACCACTGAGCTAAATCCCCAACCCTGTGTGTGTATTTTTAAATAGATCAGAGTGAGAATACTAAATATATGCAAACTCTGATGCTGAAAACTATGTTTTCTCATATATAAGAACATGAAAACCTTGGAGATATCAAATAAATCTTAAGCTAAGATCAGGGAATTCTTTGACATCCTCTACTACTACTTTCCTAAGTGGTAACAAGTTAGTTGCTAGGTACTTTTTCCCAGGTGTGCAGTCTACAAGGGAATAAGTTTAAACTTGTGATTTGTGATAAGCTTCTGACTCAGAACAAGACAGAAAGGAATAATTAAATATATTCTCTGAGAGTTAAGTTTTTTTGACTAATTATTCAGCAGGTTTCTTTTATAGTGGAAAAATATACACACATGAATGTGGTGTATCAGAGCCTCATCTGAGGTTTGCAAAACACCTGTTTGACAAGGGCTCACTTTACTTTGCTATACCTTGATAGCTCCAATGTCTTGACTTTTAGTTTTAATGTTCAGAGTGGTTGCTGACACCTTTCACTGATCGTCAGAATGGTTAAGTATGTCTAGTGATGTCCTGCCATTCCAAGATTAAATTTTTAATAAAAAATGCTAAATAATAATGTCCTTTTCCCTAAGACTTCTAAAAGTTGAATTATTTAAATGTGTGTTATTTAGCTATGAAAATATGAACTTATATATAGTTGTTACTGATCTAACCAGTGATTTCACACTCTTAGCTATACATATTGTCTTTGTATGCACATTTCTTTCTCTATTTATTTATTTATTTATCTATGCAAGCTCTTACTATATGGCAAGAGTAAAAGACTGTACTGGCTGTTCTGAAATATATATTCATACTCCCAGTCCAGACTGGGACTGAAATTCAGCATTTCCCCACCTCACCATTCCAAGTAATAAGGCTATAGCCTATAGGCATCTACCACTGAACTTAGTTGAAAATAAATCGAAATACCAAGTAAATGCGTGAAGCTATTTGTTTGTCATGAGATGTTTCCTTGAATTAGATACATAAGAAATCATTGTCAATGTTCAAATTTGTCTTGCTAATTTTTGTTATTGTTGTTTTGTCAGTTTCTGTCAAATGTATTTCCTTAGGGCTCTGTTACCTTTCATAGAATTATCACATTCTTTGAAAGGGTGACCACATGCACTGTAGCAAGGATGACAATAAACGTGAGTTTTTTCTAGGTAATCTTAAATTAGAAGGTAAATTGGATATGACCAATTCTGTTATGTGATCTTCTGCCCAAGGCCTCTCTACTTGTTGATCACAAGCACCAAATCTATATCAATAAAAATAATGTGCTTCTCCTCACTCTCTAATTTTATAATTCTATTATTCCACATGTCTTTTCTTGGATCATTCCTTGTAAGACACAGAGCACAAATTGTTTATCTTATTTAATATCTGTAACACCTGACTGAATACTCTGCATGATTTTCTTTATTATACACACTCAGCGTATTTGAAATGTAAAATATATATGATAGATTGTGCATGTGTCCCCATCTCCCTAGTTGATGTAACTGTGTTTTCAATATACACCTTCATAGGATCCTTCTTTCTCTTTATATTTCTCTATTACTCCTCTACCTTTACCTCTCTCCTTTCCTAACTACTTAGTGTTCTTTCCCATCCCATCTTTTTCTTATTCCTTCTACCCTTCCTTTTAATATTCACTTTCCTTACTTTCAGTTGTTTTAGCTTGTCTAGCTAATTACTCCCTGCGTATAAGCGTGTCTCCTTTTTACCTCCCTATTTGTATGTTTATTTATGTTCTTTCAGAAAGGTTCTACTTATAAATTTCTATCTGAACTGTGACAGTTATAGTTTACTTTGTGCTGATGGTTTCTGCTGTTTATACAAAAATGCCATTCGATTTTCCTCACTGTCTGTGAACTGCTGGCATCAAAATTACGGTCTGATCACAAGGTGAATGGCTTGTAATGTATCATAATCAATACTGAAACTTTACTCGCCTGAATGTGACATAGAAGAATCAAGGAAGAAGCTACAATGTGCGGTTGTGAAGCATAGTCATTGTATGTTGGCAGTTTCAAATTCAGGGTCGATTCACATTTTCTCAAGCCTGCATTAGTCTACCTCTTTCCCTGACCCTAAAGCCATGTTGAGTTCATTCAGTGCTGCTTATTTAAATAGCTGAAATGGAAGTCCAGTCAATACTGAATTACAAAACCATGTCAGCAAAATTAAAAATGAGTGTATTAGTTGTAAATCATTTCAAGATGAAATGCCTAGCTTTAAATGATATGAAGCACTCACACAGTCATATGATGGCCATTCAGATTAGTTAACAGAAATTCCTGATGCTGAACCACTAAGACATTAGAAGTACATTTTAATCTCAGCTCTTATTTAAATACGTAACAAAGCATCCTAAAACATTCCGGTGGCCCAGGTTCTTCTCTAGTAGTTCTTGTTCCTCTTGTTCCACATGCAGAGACTGTGATACCCTATTGGTGCCTGCTTTACATAGTAAAGTTAAAAGATAGCACTGCATTTATTCCAAGGAAAATATCTCACTAAAAAAATGGCAACTTAAATTAGACATACGCAAACAAAATACATTTTAAAATTCACAAGTATAAATCATGCATGCTATGAGATATCATAATATTTTGTCTTGTCAAGGTGCTCTGATACTCGGTATAATCATAATTATTTCATGGCTCAAATTTCTTATGGTAAAAATGTTTGAGGGTATGTTTGGTTGACTGATAAGAATTCTCTGTGGGCTTTAAATATAAAAATCAAATGTTTTGTGTGACTTTGGAAAACTAACACATAAATTATTTTATACTTGCTATTTCCTGTGTCAAATGTATTGTTTGTAGACTTGTCTTTCCTTTCAGAGCACACCATTTATTTGTAAGGATCATCTAGCATCAATTAAAAGGCAATCCCTAAGAGCCTTTAAATGTGTAGGGAATTATACTCCCATCACATGTAGGTGAATTGTAAATGCACCTCTTCTCCTAGTAGGAGTCCCTGATCTAAATGCATCATTAAACGAAAAGGAAGCAACCATTCATAGAAGGAACAACTGAGAAGATGTAATTCAAAGATATGGTGGAAAATGTTGGGGCCAATAGGAAGTTCATAGCATCACAGCAAAGGCATTTTGCTTAATGTGTCCTCTTCAGTGTCTTTAAAGTAGTAATCATTAGATCATGCTTTATATAGATTCCCCATTCCTCTATTGGCAAAAGAGAGAAGTGCAAATTCTCACAGAAAACATTGCTTAGGGTAGGAAACTATAAAGTGCCATTATTCTGAACTATTCCTGTTGAGCAAATCTATTTTCACGTACTTACACCAATATAAAAAACTTTAAGTGAAAGAAATTGATAGTAAGATTCATATGCATATATAATAAATCAGGAAAGTGCCCTTTTGACGAGCTTATTCAAAATACAGTCTGATAGAAAAAGAAATTCTATTTGCTTCTCTCAGTAGGGAAAAAGGCAGTACAGAAAGTAACACTTTTAATTTCATGACTGTCACCAAAATAACATTTACAAATAAATAATGATAAAATATTTTAAAAGCAGCTTAGAATTTATTATGGAAATTTGTGGTCCACTGTTTACCTGTTATTTGATTTAACAAACAAATCCTGACCATCTTTTTTGACGTTCACTGTTTCCAGGTCAGGCTACATAGAACAAAGACTAAGTTTCCTATGGGATTAAGTAACAGTGATGCTGTCTTCCATAGAGAATCATTCTCCAGTGACCAGTTTTTACTTCTTCCCAGGCTAGGGGAATTCGTTAATATCTGGAGAATAGACTTAAATAAAACCATTGTCTCAACCAGCAGGTTTATGCAACCATCCTGAAACGTTTTAATTATTGTTTTCTTTCCTTTTTAATTAAGAGACCAGAGGTCAAGCAAGCCCATTGAGACAGCTGATCACAGCCTCAAGTAGAAATTTTCAAAGAAACTCTAAGGATTGCTTTTCCCTTTTGTTTTACAGAACCGGAAGAGTGCATTAACTGCACAGATGAGTGCCGAGTGCTTGGTCATTCTGATAGGTGTTGGATGCCACAGTTCCCTGCTGCCAATCAAGCTGAAAACGCAGATTACCGCACAAATCTCTTTGTACCCACAGTTGAAGCTAATGTTGAGACTGAGACTTACGAAACTGTGAACCCCACTGGGAAAAAGACTTTTTGTACATTTGGAAAAGACAAGCGAGAGCACACTATTCTCATTGCCAATGTGAAACCTTATTTAAAAGCCAAACGTGCCCTGAGCCCTCTCCTCCAAGAGGTCCCCTCAGCATCTAGCAGCCCAACCAAGGCATGCATTGAGCCTTGCGCCTCAACAAAAGGCTCCCTGGATGGCTGTGAAGCAAAACCAGGGGCTTTAGCTGAAGCAAGCAGTTCCTATATGCCCACTGACAGTCAATATCTGTCACCCAGTAAGCAACCAAGAGACCCTTCCTTCATGGCTTCTGATCAGATGGCGAGAGTCTTTGCGGATGTTCATTCCAGAGTCAGCCGGGATTCCAATGAGATGGGAGCTGTGCTGGAGCAGCTTGATCACTCCAATAGAGATCTGGGCGGAGAGTCCGTGGATGCAGAAGAAGTTGTGAGAGAGATTGATAAACTCTTGCAAGACTGCCGGGGAAATGACCCTGTAGCTGTGAGAAAGTGAGGGGGGAACAGCATTGGTGTTTTCTTGTCTCTTCTGTTGATTTAAAAATGGTTCCTCCCGGTGACAACCCATTTTACAGGGATGGAAAAGGACCAATGCTGCTTTAAGGCTTTTAGTGAACATCTGAAGTGCCCACAAGTATGTTCTTTTCACTGCTGTTTCTTTTACAGAAATAACAATGGTTTTGACCAAACTTATATTAGGACAGAATTAAAGACGCTTAAGAATAAACAAGAAAAGAGAGAGAGAAGAAAATGGAGAGCAAAAAAAGGAGGATGAGGAGACAAGTTACCTTTTGACAATCTGTTAGGAAGGTACACAGCGGGAGACTTAAAGTATTTCTAATCATTCTAAGACTGTCCTCTGAGATCGATGCTGACTTAACTGTTTACCTATAAATCTCATACAAAGCAGGGTCATATTTGTTATCTGTGGTGGATTTCTAGCTGACATCACAGGCTTCTACTGAAAGTCCTGAAAAGACCTTGCAGTAGTCCGAGCTACACCAAACATTAACACATATTTGTGGTAAACATTTCTGTATAAAGTACCTGCCAAGCATAGAAACACAAAGACCATTCCATATCATCATCATAAAGCAAAAAAAAATATATATATATATATATAATAATGACAAAACAAAAAATACAACAAAACCCTTGGTCATTTGTAAGACACCTCATGTCGTATAAAAGTTCAATGTAAAAAGATATAGTCTGTGTTGTCCTGAACACATGTAGATCTATTCACGTCATTAAAGAAAAAAAAAATGAAGACTTAAAAATGTGTATACAGCATTTTAGTGTCCAAGTAAGACATAAATGGTGGTGACTATTCTGAATTATGAGTTATCATTGAGTGCTAATACTGAGAGAAAATTAACATGACTAAAATGTCTTATTCATTTTTGGACACTAAAATAGCTCAGGAAAGTAAAAGAAAAGTCTTAGACATAACAAATCACATGACCGTTAATGTGCAGATGTAAGATTCAATGTGTTTACATCAAATGGCATATTTTTATTGATTTATTGCAGATTCTGTGCATATGAGCCAAATTGTTGAGTGTATAAGAGCTATATTGTGTATTTTATTAAATTAATATATAGTTGTGTTGCAAAATATTTGGGCTTATATTGTAAATGGCAAGTGTTGCCTCGGTAGCTGTCGAACTCTATGAGTTTTGTTTTTTTCCTGCTTCCTTTTCCCCATGGAGCGTGGGAAGCAGTGCCTCAGAGCAAAGTCTCTTGTTTAATGTATAGTCTACCAAGTACTACAGTACATAATTCTGTTCAAAATGTGTTCGAGTGAGCTGATGGAACTAACTGAAAGGTCAAAAAGAATACATGTCAGTCATAGTTCTGTGCAAGTCCTTGTAGAAGCTTCAATTAAAGTCATGCTAAATCACAAGAAATACATTTGTACCAATACCTGAAAATTCTTTACCATGTTTTCAATAACACAAAGCTCTGCTGTGTAGATATCATAACATTGATTTGTTCTCAAAAGTACCTTCAGTGGTTCAGGTGTGTGTACACATCATATTACTACTAAACATGGTTTGATGCATGTGTAGTACAAGTGCTGGTTACATGCATTGTGTACTGTATTTCAAGAGGTCTGGGTCTTAACAAAATTTGTTTTCCTTTCTCTCTGTGCTCTTCTGCCTCCTTTTATCGCTGTCCTTTAAGAACAATACCCTTTATTCCATCACTCGATTGCCCCATTTCTCGTAACGTTTAGCAAGTTTCCAACTTACTTCCTTCTTAAGCTAAGACAACTCTAACTTTGGGAATTGGGAAAAATAAAATTAGCACTCACAGAAGTAGTAGCAGATGGAGAAATGCCTTGATTGACATTTTCCTTCAGCATTTAAATTTTGTTTTTGGCATTTAACAGCTTCATGGCAAACAGTTTGAGCCCATACCTTGGAGAACGTGGTGCTCAGTTAAATAAAGGCTGTTTTTGCACTGGAGCAGAAAAAAAAAAAAAGATTATTTACAAACTGGAGAGAATTTGTGCCTTCTTTTCTGGCCACCAAGCCAGTGTAGAAACAGCATAATGTCATAAAATCCTTATACTAAAAACAAAAGGAAAAGCAAAACAAACATTGTGCTAAATTGAGTTTTGTAATTAAAAAAAATCTTCTGGACATATTTCCATCATTTCAGAAAAGTTTTAGATCGTACCTCACTAGCAAAATTGCTTTGCAGGTATGAAGGGGTGACCTCCATCAATCAGCCTTATCCTCCTGAGAACTGCATTTGGTTCTTTATTACAGCCTTTCCACAGCTCTACTCTGGATTTTTTGTTATCTGTAAATGTCTAAATCAGAAAACAAGGGATCTTGTACATGTGAAATCCAATTGACACTATATTTTGAGCAACTTTTGTGTCTACGGCGTGTTGTCTCTGTTCTATAATGTTACTTTTTCCAGGAGACTACAAAATGACTTAGCTTGATAGATGAAAGTTGATGGAAAACTGTTTCCTCTTAGTTTTTCCAAGCTTTGCCTCTCTCTCACTATCCAGATAACCACTTATTAAAATCTAAAGCAGTGTGCAAATGAATTCAACATAAAGAATAAGTTTATTTTTTAAAACTTCTTAATTCTAAGTAACTGGTTGTTCAATGTATTGTGTCTGATGATATTGAAACACCACATGAGTCACAGAATCGCTTGTGCCAATATGTGAGGAATTGACTCGAAGCAGCCACCAGTGATTTATTAGTGTTAGCTGTTTAATACTTTATGTGTATTTACTAGTGATTATTTATTTACAAGGGGTAGTTGGTGGTAGTTCAAGTCTGAACTCTGAGCTTTTATAGTTGAGGGAATCATGCTTTTATTTATCTCCCTGGGACCTGCCCTTGTCACAGAACTCTGGTGCTTGGCTTCCAAGGAAGCCTTTGCGATGCCAAAATCACACCTTTGGGAAACAATGTCTCTAATGGGTGGCACACAATCAGTAGAGTTGAAGGGGTTTCTGGAATTAGAATGCTTTACACACATACACACACACAAACACACACACAAACACATACACACAAATACACACATGATGAAAAATAAAGTCTTTTAATTTTTTAGAGCTCTTTAAGTAAAGGAAAACTACATTTTGGGAAGTTTTAGTTAAGAGACTCAAAATACTGAAAAATGCTTATTGGTGAACTGCAAAAAAATCTTCAGTAATGAAATCATTTCTCCACTTGTTAATAATAAAAATGTTTTCATTGAAGTCCAAAATAGTAAAAATAAAAATCAGTGTTATAATATATCAAAGTAATAGCTGCAGAGAAATGCCTTACGTAATCTCAAAGAAGCTATCATATTGTTTCTTTTCCCAACAAACTTATCCCTATTGCAAGCAACATACAAAGGTTGGACCCTGTTCCGTAGAATTATTGGGTGAGAAATTAATTGTTCACTTCCCTAAATTAACTGAGCTCTTGGAAAATGTGACTTTCCTTTTAAGGATTCAGGTACTGTTCAAAAAACAACAACAACAACCAAAATATGGCACAAATGTAGGAATGAGCAGGTTAAAAGCTGTTTGTTGTCTAATGCAATGGAAGAAGCTGGGGTCAACAAATTGATTGACTAGCACAATATATACCTACTCATTATTGTCTAATTATATTCTTTTGACAAGAGACAACATTTACCAGAGCATTAATTCCATGAGAGTTTTGGCTATCAAGATGTGTTGGTTTGAAACATAATTGAATGAGACCTGATTAAAGTCTGACTCTCCTGGCCCCAGTGTTTTGCAGGTTAGCTAGTTTCATTTATCAGTCCCATCACTTCATAAGGTTCTTCCTGCACCAAGTGATTGGTGAACAAGGACAACAACAACAAAAGCAGCATACATTGTATGGATTTATCTCAACACCTATTGTTTAATGGCTGTGTTTCATATGACCTGTCTGGAAAATGAGAACTCCGAATAAAAAGCTGTTACTAATAGTGGTGTTTCCTTCCCTTGAGTTTATTAACACAATAGTGAAGCAATCCACACTGCATATCACAAAGGACCCTAACCATAATTAGTATGGAAAAGCAAATATGGTATTGCAATTCTTTGCTAATTATCGGTTCTCTTGTAAAATGAGATTTAAAAGTAATTTAATAGTATATGTCATTAGTTTCTAACAGGAATGAATTAACATTTTTTTCAAACACCTTGGATAAATGGGTTAGTCAAATAATTACTATGAAACCATTACCTATGGAGTCTTGTACTTTTCATTATTTACATTTTGTATAACAATAAATTGAAATAAGATCCTGAAACTATACAGAGAAGTCACTCCATAAAACTCCCACTCTCTCAAAGGAACGATAAAGGCATCTGTTTGTAAGAACACTTACAGTAAGTACTTGCTTATTTAAACATTTGCAATTATAAGCCTCTCTTACCATCTCAGGATGTATTTGTTGAACTCATATCTTATGTTCACCCCGGTATTACACTGTTATGGCTGGGTGGTGTCTGGGTTGCAGTCCTGTGCTAAAAACAACTGGACAAGTTTTTATCCACCCAGTTCTTCAGAAAGTACATTGGATTATTCCTGCTATTCATGAGTTACCTCAGACACTCTGTGTTCTTGCTAATTCATAACAGATGACAACTCCTTACAGTTCACACCCACAACATTTTTTCCTCATAGGCAGTTCTGTCTTAAATTTTATGACATCATCAACAACTTTGTTGCATTAATTAGACTTATTAGTACAAATCAAATAATTACTTGTCCACAATTTGATTCATTTATGTTAGACTTTTTGTTTGTTGAACATTAAGCTAGATGCCAGTGACTACAGAAGGGTTCTAAGATATAGAGAAGCAACAAGACAACTATATTTTGCATGCAGAATCTTCACAATTTGTACTTTATGATAGCTATGCACATAGGAATTAACCTGCTCTTTCATAAGAGTGTCAAACACCGTTAGTCTATTCTTCTGTTCATTTTTTCAAAGTGCATGAGAAGGACCAAGGCACTGTACTGCCCATTCAGTCACGTAAATCATGTGGTCAAGGTTGAGATAGAATGGACTAATTCTGGGGAAATGCCCACTTTGGCTATAAAACACTTAGGAGTAGATCATAAGCACAGCTTACAGGAACATTGTCGTATATGACAATGTAATGCAAGTCTCAGAAATTATACCTACTTTTGAAGATGGCAGTACAAAATCTTGAATCATATAGGCTGACTCATGACCCATTAACTAATACATACATACATACATACATATTTTCTTGAGTTACTTTTTGAGCCTATAACCTATTTTGTTCTGAGATATTTGAAGTTTATAGCTTCTAAAATCACACAACTTGCTCAAAAATTTTCAACATTTTAAAGAGGTAAAAACAAATTTTGAACTTTGCTCCATTTCTTGTCTGGGATTTGTCTAAGTAATTGGCATTTGGAGTAGTTTATATGAAAAGTATTCTTACTTCATACTTACTGTGGCACTTTGACCAGTAAGCAAAACTGTTACACACACTTGTCTGATACAGGTACATTCTGGTTCTAAAAGACTTTCTATGTCGCAAAGCTTTAGACAATTAAGAGATTCACTTGGATCTCCAAAGCAGCAGAACACGTCTAAGGACAGCTAGCTAAGATGCCTGCACTTAGGAATAGATGTCTAATTTGAGGGCATAGCACAGATTTTCTCATTTCTAAATTCTTGCAGTATTTTATATCTTCTCTAGAATGCTTGATTTATCATCTGAAAAATTTTTTCCAACTTATGCTGCTAATATGAGTTTTCTCTTAATTCTCCTATTCTTTACTATGTTGATGGTTCCTAAATTGTTTGTGAATAATTTGAAAATGCATTTTGTCTCCAAGAAAATAAAACAAACAAATGAACAAAGAAAAAAGCCAGACACTGGGAGAACTGTAAGCATCATGGTTGTCTTAAGCTAAGCATGGTGGTGTGTCTCTGGCACCCTGATACTTAGGAGTTTGAGGAATGAGATTGAGGAAGTAGGGTGAGGAGTTGCAGGCAGTCCTAGAAGTAGGTGTGTGTGTGTGTGTGTGTGTGTGTGTGTGTGTGTGTGTGTATTGTGGTACCATTTGATGATAGAATATTGAATTGTGTCTGTCTTAATATCATCCTTTCTTTCATTTACAACTTTTTCCCAAGTCCTTCTTTCCTGCAATAAAATAGAATTTAAAGAACAAAAGCATTTTTTTCTAGAATTAGACTTAGAACACAATTATAGAAGACATCAGAACAAATGTTATTGATAATATGTTATCTTTAAAAGTGTTATACAACTTGTGTGTTATTATCTCTCCCCAACAACCCCCCCAAAAAACGAGTTTCTGGTGAATTTGGTATGCATTCACTTGGAAACAATGGTGCAGATGTTCGTTTAATTATGTTAAATAGTGACATTTATATATGCTTAATCAATATTAATATTAATTGATTTCTTAGAAATGATTCAATAGACTCTAGTAATATTAAATTTATAGTACACATATATAAGTGGATGAGAATCTGATAATTTCAAAAGCTATAAGCTTAAAATAAAGAATAAGTCAAGCAGTTACAATAGGGCTAAATAATGCCCATGCATTTGAAATTGACTCTCCTTCATTCTGTCTGATATGTCAGTATGGGTCTCTTCAGAGATCAGATGGAAAGACAGCAATATCATCAGTGCCAATTTCATTGTTGTTCACCAAAAGTAAGCTGCTTTGATTCTAGTTAGTCAATTAATTTTCATTTACTATCTCCCACACAACTGACAAAACACCCAAATTCTTCTCATGAAGACCAAATATACTAATCCCCCATATTACTTGTTTATTGCTATATTTTTTGAAATCTAAATTAAAATGGATCAAATGTGGTATTCATTAATATCATTAGTTAAATAATTGAGTACTAATTATCTAACAATTCTTAAATTATATTTTGAAACTATTTTTCCTTTCTTGTACATTTTAAAGTGTTTTAAATCTAAAAGTTTATATTAAGAGAGTTTGGAGATTTTAATTTTTTCCTTTAAAAATCTGATTCATACAATTGCATTTTGTGATAAATTAAATGAACATCCTGTAACATTTGTACATACTTTTTAAGGGATTATCTTATTTTCATCTTCATTTCATAGCTTTCTCTAATAGCTAAATGTTTATCTTCTCCATCTATTTATTTAAATAAATTTATAAGTTCATATGTTGCAAATAAATTGTGGAGCTACTAAAGACTCATGATTATATTAAGTGGAAAATTTCCATTCCAATTTTATATACCTATATGAAAACCTGCAATCCTTTTGAAACTCCCACATGGAGTGTTAAGATTGACAAATGCATAATGACTTCTAACAGAAAGTATACAAAGTGAAAGTAGGTCAGGAATAGAAAAAAAATATGTAGAGGTGCTGAGTACTTCACTGGCAATCTGAATTATGATCTTACTTTATTATTACCAATTCATATATACTAAGTAATCCTCTTATTAAGATCTCATGATGTTAACTGACATTGATGGAAGGTAAAGTAAGGATCATTAAGAGTATTATGATTGCTCATCCTACACATCTTCTTTAAACATCTTCATAGTTCAAATAATATATATATATAAATATATATATATATATTCTTTCATTTCATTAAGCATAAAAACTTGCTCTCAAATCATAAACTATAGGAGCAAAGGAAATGAATGAGTGGGTGAAAAAAATGCCTTCTTGTGGAGAACATGGAGTTCCTGGTTAGTTCAACACTTATTATCTAAGGAGTATGGTTTGCATATTTTGGCAACGTGGGAGAATCACAAATTAACTAAACACCACATCTGCTTCTATGCAATTACAATAGGCTGAGAAATGAAGCAATTTATAAAAATCAGAGCATTGTTTGTGCTCTGTGAGAAATGTGTGTTTTGAGTGCTTAGAAGGAAGAGGGATTCGAACAGAAACATTTCCAGGTAAAGAATCTGATGTCAGGGAGGGGGCAACAACAACTTCCTGGAAAAAGCAGCATTTGAACTGAGCATGGAAGAACAGGTGGTAATTTAGGCAGCAACACTGTGTAGGAAATGCATTTTCGACAAATAGGTGTGTACAAAGACATAAAAATGAAGTCAGGACATCTTCAAATATGGAAGGCGGGAGGGGTTGGAGAGATAAGTTAAGTTAGATCAAGTTAGAATGATCCAATTGTGCAGCTTAGGAGATGTCATGAGAATTTCTGTTGTAGAGGTGAAGAGATGTAAGGACGCCTGAATTAGCATTACTGGCTAGCAGAGTTCTGTCCTTGTCCTGCCAAGCTGAATGTGAATTTGGGCAAATAACACTAGGACAGCTTGATGGTGCCTGGTGATCCATTCTTTATAAGATGCTGCCTAATAGCACCTTGTACTTGGGTCTACTCCAGCTATTGAGAGGCAGAGCCAAGTCTGCTGAATCTTGAAATTCTCAGCTTTCAGCCATCAGCAGAGTATGTGTGTTTCCAACTTCCCAGAAATAATTCTTCCTTTCAAATTCATAATCATTTTTGATGCTTTGGAAAGAAAGACGAAGGTGAAAATCAAGGGTATGGATGTCTTCCATCCCTGGAATGGATACTTTTAAATATTTCTGGGTTCTCTAAGTACATCCTGGAATGTACTGCATGAATTCTGCAGGTAGAATAATTCCAATTATTCCTGTTGCTATCCCACTTTCTTGAGGCAGGCAGAAGTGACCTATCTATCACAATGCTTCCTTAATACCAGGAATATATTTCCAGCCCTAAAATAGAACATCAATGAAATTATAATGGTAATTTCCAAATGGGGCAATTTTCCCTGTAAAGCATATTTGACAGTTGCCTCTGATAGTGTTTTGTTATTAAATTATAATGGTATGTAGGTTTTGGTTGTTGTAGAATGTTTAGGAGTTACTAAACATTCTACAATGTACAAGATGGCTCTTTGTACACAGAAAACAAAACAAAACAAAATAAAACAAAAAACCAAATGTGCATGATTCCCAGTTTGAGAAATCTTAGGTATGCCATAAAATGATGTAGTGTTGAAAAAGAAAAACAAACAACTTTGGTGTTTGGGTATATTTGATCTTAAATATTAATTGGATAATGTGTCCTCTTCCTGAGTTTAGACAAGTGTCTGGGAGAGTCTAAATTCCTTTAGCACTAAGGACTTCACTGCCCTGTCTTCTTTGACAATTGCCAGGGCCAGTGTCTTTCTCCAACTGATAGTTTTATCTCTGACTCTAATCAGTGCCAATGGTCCATGGAATGAAAAAGCTGTCACTTTTTGCTGTTTCTAATCCTGATAAAAGGGTTTAGAACTCATACCCTAAGGCAGAAGAAAATTCTCCAATTCCCAAAGGTGAAGAAAAGAATCTGTTTTGGGAACTGTCTTGAAGGTCTAATCGTATTTGTCAGTTGGTATGACCCATTTCTATCTTCAGAACTAAAATCATTGTGTCTTTCTCTCTGTCTGTCTGTCTGTCTGTCTGTCTGTCTGTCTGTGCTGCATTGGGATTTGTGGAAGTCATGTACAAACAGATGATGATATAAAATGGAGCAGACATAGACATCGCTCAAGCTGGAGTTAGTGACCATATGTTTACCTGATACCACAGAATGGATGAGTTTATTGATCTTCTAGGCATCTTCCAACCACAAGTACTGATTTTAGTTCTTTCAAAGTAATGCATGAAATGCCAAAAAATGTGAGATTGACATTCTAAATGAGGTTAGGGGAAGGTGAGTGCAAACAGTTTCTTAAAAGTCTTATTTCTCTTGACACATACTCTGTTTTACCCATCTGTAATGCAGGGTAGGCGGTTCCAATGCACATTTTATGAATTTGAACTTGAAATGACTCTAGTTTTAAAATAATAATGGTAATGTGTTAAAAGGGTGACAAGAACTCTGGTGGCAAAGTTGAAAGTCTATGCATTGACAGGCAAATTAATATAAACAGTAATTACCATAGCCAATGCACATTTGAGATTTCATTTTACTTGGATAAATATGAACTGAGTACATTAAAAGATAAATGTGTATTATTCACTCTGGTGGGTTCTGGGGTTTCATACAGACTAGGACTACTCTCACAGGTTTTGATCAAGAGGCTGAAAAATGAAGCAATGCCTCAGTCCTGAAGTTGAACTTTCCAGTGGACACTCATGAACCTGCTGCCACACAAAAAAAGGCCTTGAGTGCATTTTCTATGATTAAAAATTGTTGTATTACAAAGCAATGCGGTTGTGATACACTACTACTGTTCAAGCTAATTTACTTCCTAATGGTCTATTTGCATAGTTGTATTTGCATTTTATTTCACAGCAAATGTTATGACACCACCTGCCCCGTTTTAGATAGAACACCAAAACTAAGAAAATAGAAGCACTTGAACTGAGAATGAATATTAGTAGCATCGTATCCACTTTTTCTCACTTGGCAGCACTAAGTCTAACAGCCAGGACCCAGCTTCAAACGAACAAAACTGAAACTGGTAATTCATGCCCTCACCTACAGATTCAGAGTTTTGTTTTAACCCACTCTCCTTCCCTCTGTCTTTCCTATTTATTCGTTCAGTTCAATGAAGGTAATTTCTCTAAACCATACTAAGTTCATTGTGAGGGCAAATGTATTTCGGGAAATGTTAAAGACAGGTGAGACATGCCAAAATGCAATAACCTAACAACCTTACAACTTTTAATATCACTTCTCTCATTTGACTGTTTTTTCTGTCCACAGACTACTATCCATACTGTAGATGACAGCCTAATATAACAAATTATTATTGTCTGACCTCCTTCTGTTATCAAGAGCATAGAATTTGTGGATGTGCTTTCCTCTTTGCTGAACTAATGCCTATCTATCAGCATACCTAATCTATTTATCTCCACTTCGTTTCCTACTTCAAGATTCAAATCCTAGGTTGACACTTTAAGGTAACTCATTGTAGACATTCAGAGTCCCCTAACACACATCGATAGAATTTTGCTTCCCAGAGAAACAGCCAGGTTACAGTCCTCAACATCTTTTCATCATTTTGGTAAATGTACACATATCTGTCAATTACTTTATTCAGTAAAATTAATAATATGGCTATCTGAGAGCTTTTCTTAAAGCACTAAATGGAAAAAATCCACAAAATGTTTTCAGGAAGTAAATAAATATATTTAACAGTCTTTTAGAAAGCATCTAATAGTTTATGTTTCAATGATACACCTATTTTTCTAACTTCTAAAATATATTCTTTGTGAGTTCAAAGATGAAAATGCTTTACAGACAAAAGAAGGAAAATATAAAACTTAAGCAAAAGTGCTCAAAGCTAGTAATTAGCCAGACTCATTTTGTCTTTGTAAATTTGGTGGTTGTATTATTCTGATTCTCAAATAAACAGAACTCAGAGTTTTCAGGTTATGTTTAGGGAGAGGAAGGACTGTATATTAAGTACTACCATGAACTCTGCAACTGGCCTGCCTCAGGTAACTACTAATACTAGCTTTGCTCTTTCCAGTCTTATGATCTTTCACCAGGGTGAGACAAATGCATTCTTTGGGCTAAATCTAGACTTAAGCCTCAGTTTGCAAATAAAGACAAAACAGGTTATACCTATTTACCTACATATAATTTGGGACTATTTCTCTAACTAAAAAGTTGAAAAATTATGAAAAACCTGTATGTTTTATAAAACCATAAATAATACTTAATTTTATGCAGAAGAAATTATCTGAGTCCTTCCTGAATAATGTAACTGCTATTTAATTATATTTTCTTAGTTGTAAAACATGAATTAGGTCAACGCTTATGGTAAAAGTGTATAGCAAAAGAGATAGTTCATGGAAAGCTTAAATGCATGTGACACATAGCAAGTTCTCAATGAATGTTGTTGATTATCACAAATCGATGCTTGTCAATAATATAAATCTATCATTATATGACCATAGGACATTTTTTTTATTTATTATTTTACATGTCGATCCCAGTTCCCTCTCCCTCCCTTGCTCCCTCCCTACCTCCTTCCTTCACTTTCTCCTTCCATCCCTCCCTCCCTCCCTCACTTTTACCCTCTCTGCCCTCTCACATGCACCATAACAACCCTCCCCTCCCATCCCCCCACCCTGATTCCATATGTAGGGGAGTGCCATCCAGTTGGGGTCATGTAGATCTGACAAGTCATGTGAAGTAGGGACTAGTGCTTCTCTTCTGTCTCTAGGTTAAGGCAGTTTTCCCTCCATGGGCGATGTGTTTGCAAGGTCATAGGACATAATTTTAAACTATTATTGAAGATCTTTCTAAGAGTGATTATTCTAAAACAGTGGTTCTCAAACTTCCTAATGCTGTGACATTTTAATATAACTCCCATTCTGTAGTGTCCCCCAACCATAACATTATTTTTGTTGCTACTTCATAAATGAAAATTGCATACTGTTATTAATCATAATTTAAATATCCCCCTCCCAGTGGTATTGGTGATTCTGTGAAAGGATAGTTAGGCCCCCAAAGTAGTTGCAACCCACAGGTGGAAGATTTCTATTCTAAAAATACACACAACTAAAAAAGCAAAAACAGAAATCTTATTTTCAAAAAACAATTTAAGTGTATGCTCAGTTTATTGTTTCTTAGCTGGTTTGGGCAACTGTTCCCATTAAAAATTAATAGCCAAGAAGTCCGTTAAACATTGCCACCATTTCACCAACACCCTGTAGGCCTTTACCTTGTTTGCCACTCACTTGTGGAACTGTGTAGTCCATGGTCAAATGCTTCTCAGTAAAGTTAAACAAGTGGCAGCTGGCACCATACAGCTCTGTTATAATGAAAACACGAGGTGGCTGCCATTACACAGTCCTGCACTAATGAGAACAGTAGGAGGCTAGCATCACAATGGTCTAATGAAAACAGGAAATGGCTGGCATTAAATTGGTATAATAAAAACAGGAGGTGGCTAGCATTACACTAGTGGAATAAATAAATTAAGAGATGTCAGACCTCCTCAATCTCATCTCCCATTATATATGACCACACAACACTCACCACTTAGGCCTGACCCTTTCAGACTCAAATGAACAGAGAGTGATGAAGGAAAGCACATGGTTTTCTTCTGTTCTAATGTCTATGTCATCACAGGATGTTATAAAACAACAGTAGAGCTTGTGCTAAATTATTTTAGCCCTTACTTAAAAAAAAAAAAAGAAAAGAAAAGAAAAAAAAAAAAAAAACCCAGCATGTCTAGTCAAAAGATTGTCTAGTACAAAAGCCATAAATTCAAAAGGTTTCTAATTCAGGCTTGGGCATTTAGTCTCCTTTCTCTGTTAAGTTTTCCATGGGGACAAAATACTCCACTGCATAAAACAGAAAAGAGGAATACCAAAAGAAGGAGAATGCTACATAGAGAAAAAGTTTACACAAAAATTGATGTCTTAAGTAATGGATTGCTTCCTCTAAAGACAAGGCCAGGATTTCTCATATGTAGACTCTCCTACCTAATTGTTAGAGCATCTAGAGAATTCATCTGCATATCCCAAAGTATAGATTTACAAGAATTCTGCAGCTCACACAGACACAGGCATCTGATTAATCCATTCATTCTTTTCTTTTTAATCTGGGCTGAAAGTTGAGCAAGCTGGCACAGCATCAGGTAAGTGCATTAGGCCAGCACATTAGTCGTTTGCTATTCAGTAGCTCTGATTCTTACTTTAAAAATCTGTATTAGCCACCTCATTTTGCTTTAATTTAAAATGGATGTATGTGTATTTACAGTAGACGTCCAAAGGAGAATAGTGGAAAAAGGAATAGGCTTGTGTTTGAAGCTGTTAGAATAATATCCCAAGATGAAAAGAAAAGAAAAACATGCTGGTAAGTTACCCAGGTTAGAAAACAGTATGAATAATATCAATGAAGAATAATATACAGACATTTAATTTTCATTGTTTCCTAGTTTTTATTAGTCTTCTTGAATACTTCTGACTTACTGAGTTAGTTGTATTTCTATATACTAAGATAGCTAACAGGTAGGAAAATAATCATATATTAGTCTTACCTTATTTGTAAACTCAGGGAAGACTATTTTTTCTGAAGTCTTATAATAATAACTCCCCAGAATTGATATGACAATTAAGGAAAATAGTAACAGAAAATCAATTAAATCAGGATTATTTGCTTATTTCAAAGATATTGAAGCCATGACATACAAGAGGTAATTTCGATTACACATTTCAAGAGACTTAAGTCAAGGATACGCTGAACATTAATCCATGTGTCTCATGAGATCTGGTGCTCTGCTTGCGTGGGATTCACAGACATGGCTTAATCGAGACACAAAGTGATGTGTGCCATGCATTCAAAATTAGCATCTGGCCTGGGGCCACTGAATTTGGCATCCAAAGAACTGATTCTGTCCTCTGCCAAGTTTCTGCAGGGACTATACTCACTGAATTCTGAATCACAGACTCATTTTCCCTTTAACAGAATCCCTTTGAATTGTGGATCCTGAGAAACTTGCAAGTGAACATAAAAATCAAATGTGAAGTACAGAACTTGCCAAAGAGGAAGATATTATATGAAAGATGTGTATATATATATACCCAATCTTTCCAGTTAATTGCAATGTGAAGTGTTGTACAAGCCAGCATATCTACCAAACCAGTTTATTTCTTGTAGACTATACTCTAAGTTAGCCATGTTACCTTACACCAAAGAAATTCTTAAGCCCTTATGGATTATGAATACTATAAGCTCACTTGGCAGTCGTCATGACATTTTATTAGCTAACCATGAGGGAGAAATATAATTTTGCCTAATTTTCCCATCTGATCATTTTGTCATTGTTTTTATCCTTCTTACATTATTAAATATAGCAATCAATATCACCTGGTTATAATTCAATTTTACTATATAATGTGTTTGTAAAAACTATCAATTCAAAATTTAGGAAAGCATATCAATTCAATGAAATTACAAAAATAAAAGTCAACACTTCAAATATTTTCTTTGAATCATGAGTTGTTCTTTGCTCAGAGTGCACTCACAATTATTCACAATTGTGATCCACTGAAATCTTGTGTGTGTGTGTGTGTGTGTGTGTGTGTGTGTGTGTGTGTGAGTGCACGCTAAGCACTTGACAGAATGCATAATTCCCAGTATGGGTGGATATGTAATCCATGAGCCCAAGTATATTTACTATAAGGTGGTCCCAACAAGATGAGTGACAAAATGACAGAATAACTTGCATGTTTGCAATTGAGTAGGTGGGAAAGGAGAGAAGCTTAGGAGGGAGAGAATACAAAAGGCAGTCTTTTTTTTTTTTTTTTTTTTTGAATTACTTTTTAAAAGTCTGAAGGAAACATTGCGTTTTATAGGAGTCAATACACACCTATGTAAAAACATGAAGAAAACTTTCTAAGGAAGAGAGAAACTCAAAGAAGCAGAGATGCACAACCACACACTGGATAGAGCTCCTGCAGTCTAGTTGAAGAGAGGAAGGAGGGATTATATGAACAATGAGTATCAAGATCATGATGGGGGAAAATCACAGAGACAGCTGATCTAAACTAGTGGGAACTCATGGACTCTGGACTGACAGCTGGGGAACCCTTATGGGACCTAACTAGTCCTCTGACTGTGGGTGACAATTGTGTAGTTGGTCTGTCTGTGGGACCAGCAGCAATGAGACTAGGGTTTATCCCTGTTGCATGAACTGGCTGTTTGTAGCCCATTCCCTATGGTGGGATACCTTGCTCAATCTTGATGCAGTGGGGGAGGGACTTAGTCCTGCCTCAACTTAGTATGCCAGGCTTAGTTGACTTCCCATGGGAAACATTATCCTCTCTGAGGAGTGGGCTGGAGTGGACATGGGGGAGGAAACAGGAGGAGAGGTGGGAGAGGGAATTATGGATGGATAGTATGTAAAATGAATAAAGATTTTAAAATAAGAAGCATTGCAACCCCTCAGCTTTCTTTTCTCTGCATTCTTCCACTAAAACATTTTTAAATGCCTGTATAAAAGAGGAATATTGTATTTAATTAAATTTCTACATTCAGAGTCAGCACTACTGAAAATATCAGCATCTATTCTGGAAAAGGTAGTTTTGTTTCTGATTTCCCTAATACCCTAAAATTGATCAATTGCACATTTGTGTTTCCAAATGAAAGCAAAACCTTCTTGATTGTTTTTTTCATACAGACCAAAATTTCTGGGAAAATATTACTTAATTTTTATCAGACCTGACAGAATTTCTAAACAGAAATGTTGCTAATAGTCTCCTTTGAAACCATTTGTGATTTACTTTGAATACAGGTGATGTTAAATGAAAAGTTAGGTAACCTAAATTCATAAAATGACATATAACCATGTAGTTGTGCCTTAGTGATCATGCTATTGCTGTGAAGAGACAACATGGCCACAAAATCTCTTATGAAAATATGGGGATTGCTTAAATGTTCAGCAGTTTAGTCAACTGTAATAATGGTAGGGAACATGGCTGCACATAGGCAGACACTAGGAAAGTTAGTAATAGTTCCATAGGCAGAGAGAGAAAGAGAGAGAGAGAGAGAGAGGAGAGAGAGAGAGACTAAACTTAGCATGGGATTTTGAAACTACAAAGCACATCCTGATTAACACAGTGTATCCAGCAATGCCAAACCTACTAATCCTTTCAAATTGTGCCACTCTCTAGTGGTTAAGAATTCAAATACATGAGCTTATTGGTGAGTGGGAGGGGGCATTCTTATTCAAAGCACCCAAACTTGCTAATTATTGTTAATTGCTTTTTCTTAAAAAGTAGAAGTTCTATGCATTTCTGGTATACATAATGGTGTTTAGAAATATGCACACATAGTTTTGCCTCTATGGAAGTTGATTTTCTGCCATTACCGAAGTAAACACACACTTTGGTGCTCTACTATAAATATATTGTATTAAAGGTAATATGGAAATATTTACCACAATTTTTATTTAGGAGTTTCAAACACTTCTAAAATGATTTTAATCAATAAGAACAATCCATTACATGTGTTCTGCTTAGAACTACTTTGCCACTAGAGATGTGAATAGGAATAAAGGTGGTCTATTTCGAACTGTTTAAGACTTACTGCAGATGGTTTCAAGCATGGCTAATTTGGCATACACTTGGAAAAGATGTAAATCTCCTATTACTGATCTTTTTCTTTCTTTCTTTCTTTTTTTTTTTTTTTTTTTTTTTTTTGTCCTATTGTAAGGCATTCATTTTTTTAGTCCTCACACACCAGCATCTTGTTTGGATGCATTGTTTACATGATTTTTTTCTCTTTGTGCTATTAAACAAGAAAAGTCTTTCTTATGTTTGAAGCAAGCAACTAAATATTTTGTTATTTTTAAATGAATGCTGTACAATTGGGGAAAAATGGATAGGAATGTCCCAATACCCAATGGTAA
Source organism: Phodopus roborovskii (assembly GCF_943737965.1). Classification (NCBI taxonomy): domain Eukaryota; kingdom Metazoa; phylum Chordata; class Mammalia; order Rodentia; family Cricetidae; genus Phodopus; species Phodopus roborovskii. The sequence continues at coordinate 31,211,150 of NW_026126511.1, read as the reverse complement.
AAGTTGCTCTACAAAGAGAAATCATGAAATCAAACTTAGGGAAAATATTTAAAAGGGACTTGTATATGATTATTTGATCATACTGAAATGATTCAGCCTGAATGTTTTTTTGTTTAACTGTAATTTTCTTCAAAAATATTCTATAAAATATGCAAAATATAAAAATATACAAAAAAGTTATCAGGTTTATTAGAATTTGCAACTAAAACACAGCAAAACATGTGATAGAAATTGTGCTTGATTTTATAAATGTAGTAGAGTTGTGCCCTCTCTGCCATTCTGTCAATGGCAACGAATCAGTGTCATTCACGGAAACTCCATATGTGGAGTGATCATCTTCAATATATAGAAAAGCCAGTGACATAAGGTACTCCTTATGAGTCTATTCATCAGTCCAGCTCTGCCAACTTCTTAACAAGGTAGTAAGCAGGGCATCGTCATACCCTCACTTCATGAGTTTGAGTTGTAGTTCTCTGTTGTTTTTAATGGAAACATTTTATTTTTAATTTTTGGTATATAGCAGACATAGGAAAATGACAAAGAATGAAGTTAGTGATTTGCGCTAGCGTTAATAAAAATCTAGTGTTAAAGCAAATAATATATTTAGACTGATCTGTATAAATCCCACTCAGAGTTGAATAAGCAACAGAACAATGTGTTAATAGTAGAGTAAAAGAACTATTCTGAGAACACTGTCTTTTTTCCCCCACATAAATAAACTGTTTCTTTCAAAAGGAAGCGATAGGCTGGCACTTTTTCAAAATGTGTTATTTGAAATTCATTCATATATTATTTGAAGTCTAGAAGGATGGCCTTGTCACACATTACCAAATAAGTAGAATTCACTGCACTAAAATATGGCAAGCCGCTTCCATTTACACCTTAATTGAAAGTTTGTAGTATGTGCCATAATATCTTGTGATAGATATGTGTGTGTGAATATCTATTGGTTGATTAAGGTCTGTGTGGTGGCCAAAAGCAAAACAACAAAACAAAACAAAAAGCAAACTAAAAAACCTTGGCAGGGAAGATGATACATATGGATGTGGGTGGCAGTGTTTGAACAACAGATCTGGTCATCCCTAAGGGAACATTTCCTAAATATATAAATATATATGTATATATATATATACACATATATATACATATATATACATATATACATATATACATACATATATATATATATATATATATATATATATATATGCCAAACTAGCAAATTGTATTATATTAAATGAAGGTTTCCACCATGCATTTGCATGCTGTCAAAATTATAACTTTTGGCTTGATGCCTTTAATATTTTTTTTCTGAGAATGAATTTAGTACTTGGACATACATCCTTTTAAGAATTAATCATAATTTTTTCCTCATATACTGTACATACAGATTCTGAGTTGTCAGTACTTACATTGTACAACAGAGATATTCATGTGCATTCAGTTTATGAGTCTCCTCATGTAAATACAGACAAATGAACAGAATGAATATACTTGTGACTCATTATGTAATGTCTCCTAAAATACCCCTGTCTGTTCCTTTATTCCATCAAAAATAGGAGTTACATTTAGAATTCATGTATTAAGAACACAGACTTTGAAACCATGGGTATATACAGATGGATATGCCTTATATTATTGAAAATTGGAGAATCTTGAGCAATAATATAAATTATCAGAATCATACTTTGTAATTGTAAGACTATGCTTTCTTCAATAGACTCTCCTGAAGATAAAATGGATGGTGTTTTATATGTAATATATAAACAGCACCAAGATCATGTTAATTTCCTTTCATAAGTATTGCTGATAGTTAAGAAATGTCCTTATGTATCAAGGTAACTTTTAAACATAAAACATTTGCTGAGATATGTTAGATCATGTACAAATTAAATGTTATTAATATTTAATACATATAAATAAAACAAAAGAAGCTAGGGAAGTGAAATATTTACATATTCTTTTAATTACTGTACCATATTTTGGAGTGGATGACTGGCTCAATGGTTAAAGAATGCTTGCAAATAGAACCATAAGGACTTGAGCTCTTGGATTTTCACTCCATGGTGCTTTGGCGGTCCTTGGTCTCATGGCTTCAATATGTTTGCTAAAGCTTCTTACTTTTCTGTCTTGAGCCTATACTTCTTTCTCTACATTCCAATTCCAGTTGCCAATCTGGAAAGTGTACTCACTTTCTATGTCTAAACTCAACATATCCCAAAATTGACTTTTGAGCTATCAAATTAAGCAAAAACAAAAGAAAATGTTGAATATCACCAGATGCCAACTTTCTACTTTCCATTGCTCAAAACTTTAATAATTAATCTCTCTTGACCCCTTCTTGTAGAATCTGCCTCACAAGTGGAATGGGTGTCTACCTCGATCCTTAATTTTATAGACTAGTGTTCATGGTGCTGGAACGTACTGAACACATTAACCAGAGAAGAAGTGTAAACACCCAAATTCAAGCCTGAGTGTGACCTGAATGCAATGGTGAAATTGTGTTGTAAAAGGTGTGGAAATAACCAGGCTCAGATTAAGGCTCACTCCATGAGGTGGAACCTGTGTGCCTGACACTGATCAGGTGGCCAAGACCATGCGACTAGACAGGCCCTGCAATTAGAAGAAACCAAATATCACTGTTCCACTAAGGGGGCATAGAAATAAAATGATGCCTGACAGCATTCTTCTATACTCACTTTGCTGGTTTGAATAAGAACAACCTCACTCTGCCACCAGGCTCATGTACTTAGTCATCAGGGAGTGGCACTATTTAACAATATTAAAAAAGTGAGGAGTCTTGGCCCTGTTGGAGGAAGCATATCACTGGGCATTGGCTTTGAGGTTTCAAAGGCCCATGTTAAGCACAGTCTTACTATCTCAGCTTACACATCAAGAAGTAGATTTCAGCTACTATTTTATCAACTGCCTGCATACCCTCATGCTCCAGACCATAAAAACAATGAACTAAGTCTCTGAAACTCTAAGCACGCTTCCAGTTAAATGCGTTCCATTAAACAGTTTTTCTTCAGAGCAATAGAGCAGTGGCTAAGACAGAAGTTGTTGGTATCAGTCCTGAGCAAGCTGATTGTAGGCAAAATGTAAACTTTGGGACATTGGATTAGGAAAGCAGTTGGATGCTTTAAATGGACCTTAATATAGAACAATAGAAGACAGAGGTGCTGAGACCAATGTAAATTATAATGGTCTGGCTCAAGGGGCTTCAGGAAAAGACTATTAGTAAGCAACCAAAAGACCATTCTTGCATTCTTGTGATATTTTGGCAGAATATGGGCAATTTTTGCTCTTGTCCTAAGAATCTGCCTGAGGCGAAACTGAAGAATTTTGATTAATGGCTCCAGCAGAGGAGATTTCAATCCAGCCTAGGTTTGACTGTGCTGTACAGTTATTACTAATCACTTTTATTCAGATCTATAATGAAAAGGAACAGGCTGGACAGAGAGAAGAACAAACTTTGCAGTTTAAGGAGAAAGAGAAAAATAGGAAGTGTGATAAAGATAAGTCCAGTGTCCAGGGAGAGAAAACATTAATAATAATAATAATAATAATAATAATAATAATAATAATAATAATAATAAGCCTGAAAGTCATTGCAATAAAGGGAGTGGTGACCTCAGGGCAATACCTACCTAGCTATGCTTCCAAATTCGGAAAAGGAATTAAAGAAAGGCTTCAGCAGAGAAGGAAACTGAGAGCAAAAACCCAAACAAATATATTTGAAGCCAAGTTCCAACACCATCAAGCAGCAGAATTTGGCAGCTTCTGCCACATATTTATGGCTTTAGAGTCAAGGATACAGGTGGCTGTGGAATATTCCAACTCAGTTAAGGAAAGCCACTGAGTCCAGGCTTTTTTCATGGTGTAAGGGTTAAAATTCAAAGATTCAAGCTGACATCAGCAGCCTTGGCAGGATCAGACACACCAAAGACAAACCTCCCCCCACCTTCCCCCTTAATCTCCCAGTCACTGCAACTTCAAGAAAATAAACGACCTCCGGGAAAAAATAGATAAGGTCACAGAAACTCACAGTAACCATAATATGTCCCTAAGAAATTCCAGAATGTCCCTTTCCTGTGCCAACAAATGCAAATAACAAACTATACTGACAAAAAATAAGACAGTCCTAACCCTGAGTAAATGTCAACCAATCAGAAATGAGCCTGTACTTTCCCCTACCCACCACCTAAGTTTTTTGGTTTTTTTTGTTTGTTTGTTTGTTTTGTTTTTGTTTTTGTTTTGTTTTGTTTTCCTTTAAAATGCTTGGCTAAATGCTCTGGGACACTTCTCCTGGTTGCTGCTGTGTCCCTTTGCCACTTGAGGTCCCTGCCTTGGCTTGTAGTAAAAAGGATTCTTTTGTCTGGTAGGTTACTGGGCTCCTCATGGCCTGGGCATAACAATGGATGTCTCAGCATGGAGGCTGAGAGAGGCCATTGCTTGAATCTGTGAAGGTGAAGCTTGGAATTTCATAGAAACTCAAAGATGTTGGAAATGCCAGAGTCATGGGATATAAGCCAAGGAAAGGTACAGGCCAGGTGTTTAACCTACCAAAGAAAGAGGAGTATGTTGCAGTACAGAAAGTTGATAGGAGCTAGAGAGCTGACGAGCAGTTTAACATCAGACACAAGATGGAGAATTTAGTTTGTCCTTCTGGTTTTACATCTTTCTATTGTTCAATATTTCCTCACTGTGGTCATGCCCTCCCTTTTGGAATGATAATGCATATCCTGTGCCATAGCATATTGCAAGTATGCCATCTCCTTTTTGATTTTCATTTTATAAAGGTTTACAGTTTGAAGATTGCCATAAGTCTCAGAAAAGATTTTGAACTTCTAAATTTTAAGTTGTTGAGACTGAAAACTATGGAGTCTGTTGAAGTTGGACTAAATGTGTTTTGAATTATGATATGGCTACAAGCCTATGGGGGCCACCGGGAGTGGGTTTGAATAGAGTTCACCCCATAGACTCATATATTTTAATACTTAGTCATTAGGGAGTGGCACTAGGTTTAGAGGCATTATGGTTGAGGTTATTGAGGAAGTAAGTCACTGGGGATAGGTTTTGAAGTTTCCAAAGCTAATGCCATCCCAGGTCTCTCTCTCTCTCTCTCTCTCTCTCTCTCTCTCTCTCTCTCTCTCTCTCTCTCTCTCTCTCTCTCTCTCTCCCTCTCCCTCTCTCTCTTCCTATGGAACAGAATACAGTACTCATCTACCACTCCAAGTTCCCGCATTAACCTGCATGGTACAGTGGTGCTCACTATAATGAAAATGAACAAAAACCCTGGAACTATAAGCAAGAACCCGATTAAATTCTCTCATATAACTGTTGCCCTGGTCATGGTGTTACTCCACAGCAACAGAATGGAGGTAAAAACTGACATCCACAACTGGACAATGTGCAGAGTGAAAGAGCTTGTAATACTTAACCTTAAATGGGATGTCTCCATTAAATCTCTCCTCTCTGAACTCAGTAGACTCTGTAGGAGAGGAAGTAGAAAGATGGTAAGATCTAGTGGGGGGTTGAAGAAAATAAGAACATAAGGCCTTCTAGACACAATAAGCCTAGCACATCTATTAAGTTCAAGAGACTGGAAGCACACACAGGGCCTACACAGGTCTAATGGGGGTAACAATGCTGAGAGGAGTAAACACAAGCCTCTATCCCTATTCAAGAAATTCACTCCAATTGTTGTACCGCTTACAAATGAGAATTTAGTTACTCTAATGGAGTCTTACTCCAGACAACACTTAAGGACAAATCCCAGGTCCAGCACTAGCTACAAAACAAACTCCTTAGTATTTTTAATTTTGGAATGAATTTTGTCTCAGAATGTTTTATGTGGGTCTTCTTCTTCTTCTTCTTCTTCTTCTTCTTCTTCTTCTTCTTCTTCTTCTTCTTCTTCTTCTTCTTCTTCTTCTTCTGTTTCTTCTTCTCCTTCTTCTTCTCACAAACAAATTGACCATGATAGAGATATGTATTAAGAAATGTGAATTTTTACTCATCATGACTGAGATGACCATGGATATTTTTAGTTCCTTCACTGTAAGTATGGACTGAAACTGAGCCCCTGAAACAACCTGAAATCATTAGCTGTGATAACCTGTCTGCTATCTGGTGACATACTGACTATGTTGTGCTATCTTTACATCAAAGGAAGTGTAGTATTTTGTCCATACTGTATGATATGTCTGTGTCTGATATCTGAGAACTTAGGAAATGCTTTGTTCTTCATTATGGTATTTTACATATCAGTGTTTCCATTCAAGGAACTTATTTGATAGAAAAAAAGATAACATAATGTTCTTTGTGTGTGTGTGTGTGTGGGCGGGGTCACCACCCTGAAAAAGCTAGTTCTTTAGAAAGCTTATTTAAGGATGATATCTTACAAAACTAAGTCAGGGATCTTCAGAAGATTATGCATAATCTGAACTCAAATCTTGTATATAGTACTATTTCTCCTATAGCCAGTATTCAAAGGTTCAAGAAAAAAAGTTGAGAATCAGAGCTGGATCACTCAATACCAACTTTAACAACATACTAGCAACTTTATTTTCTCCTCTTTATGAAATTTTATGTTAACTAAAGTCTTCACTTTGTAAAAAGGAGTTCTTAATTGGTCTAGATAATAAAAGGCTGGAGTCAGAAATAGAGGGAAATGCTGAGAGATCAGAGAGAAGGAGCAAGCCACAGGACACCTTACCTCCTAAGTGTCTGTACAGAGAAGAGAACAGTTTCCTGTTTGTCCCTGCTTATATCCTTTCACTGCCCAGCTACCTGCCTGCCTTACAGATCTCTATGGTTTTCTAGTGTCAGTTTCTGCCCAGCTACATTACTTCCTGTTTTACTGTATAGACCTGCAAACCTCTATGGTTATTTAGTGGCAAGTTCCATTCTCTGATCCTCAATCAGGCTTTATTTGTGCAAGAAAGATATCACAACATCACTTCCACAAGGAGATAACCTTCCTACAAGAGTAAAAATATTAATTATTTTGGGATGGTAGACAGAATCTGGGATTTTTTTTATTACTCATGTTTTAGTGTCAACCATCAAATGTAATATGATCACTTCTACTGTTTGATGTGCATTCAGTATTAAGTGATAAGATATCTGTTACTTAAATTTTAAGTGGCTAGTTTTATGTCAACATGACACAAGCTAGAGTCATCTGAGATGAAAAAACCTCAACTGAGGTTTCTCCATAAGACTTACTCTAGACAAGAGTTTAGGGAATTTTCTTAATTAATGGTTGATGAGCAGGGCTGAGGCCATTGTAGATAGTTCCACCCTTAGGCAGGCGTTTCTGAGAGCTATGAAAAAGCAGGCTGAATAAGCTATGAGAACCAAGCCAGTAAGTAGCAATTCTCCATGACCTCTGCATTGTTCAAGTTTCTACATTCCTGTGCAGTTCTCTTAGCTTTCTTCAGTGGACAGTGACTAAGAATATATAAGCCAAATAAACCCTTTCCTCCCCAAGTTGCTTTTGGTCTTGGTATTTCATCAAGAAATAGTAGCTTTTACTAAGGCATTATACTTAGACATCATTATAAGCATATTTTAAATCAATTCTCCATTTGTCAGATAAAAATCTGTATATGCTTACTTAAGCAATTACATAGATTGGCAATATTAAGGTCAAAACTTTAACACTTCACTCAAGGATACATATATAGCAAGAATAAATGCCACCATTAAAAGAAATCTACCAGTAACACTGATGATATCATCTACTTAACTCTCCTACAATTCTTATTTCTCTGAAAACAAAAGCATACAGTTTACTTCATCTCCATATTGTGTATGTGTATGTAGTATGCATGGTGTGTGAGCCTTTACACACTTTTGGCCATGTGGGCATGTGGTATTCTATCACTCTTTCACTTACTGTATTGAAACAAAGTCTCTCACTGAACCTGGATCTAGGCTGGTAGCCTATGAGCCCTGATTTTTCCATCTGCCTCAATCTTCCTAGCAGGGTTAGGAATACTGGTGTCTGGCAAATATGCTGAGCTTTTTGATGTTAGTTCTACTGACTGGAACCCGGATCCTAATGTTTTGTGTGCCAAATGAGCCCACCTGCTGAGCCATCCTCCCAACCTTTCAACAATGTTTCAAGCTAACAAGAAGATAAAAGGAGAAATGATGTGTGCTATGTGAAGTGAAGAATAGATCTCCTCAAATTTCCTCATTGAAGAGACAAAGCTGGAGAATAAGAATAAAATCAAAAGACTCAGCAAATGCAGGATTAGACTGCTCAGCAGAACTGGGAAACAAAATTTGGAGACTCATGATGCTTAGTACTGTTTTGATACCTTATCTACTTGTGTGCTATATATTTTTAAATAAATTATCTAACTACAAAGCACTAGTGCAGTAGTTGTTAATGGAAAATATACAGTTATTATTTTACCAAAGTAGCTAAATGCTTAATAGTCTATAAACATTTGCCATATATCTCCAGATAACTGTAGACTTTACTCCTCAGCAAGGCAACTTCTTTGTAACAGATGGGAACCTTTACAGAACGTGACAGCCAATTGAAAGGCAGAGTTGTGGAGCCCAATCCCAATGGATACATCTACAAAACACTCCTAGGACTTAAGACTCTGGAAACACTACAGAAGAGGGGAGGGGGGAGATTGTAATGATTAGGGATTTGGCTGTGAGCCTGTGTCTCCAAGTAATATCAGAAGCTAAACTCATAAATTCTCATTAAATCTAACATTCAAATGTGAGCTGAACAAAGATGGCTCCTATAAACAAGCCTGACTGGGAGGAGAAAGACCCAACCATACACACAGAGTGTAGGCAACTGGGAAAATTTGGGAATAGGAGAGGTGGACTATCCCAGGAATGGGAAAACCAGCAGGTATTCCAGTGTCAAATGATAGACCCTAAAAATATACATAAATATAAGCTTTATATGGACTGAACAGGTTATATTTAGGAATATATATGTATGTACATATTACTTATATGCAAGAAAAAACAACTATTAAAAACTAAGAGGTCATGCATGTAAAGGAGAATAGGGAGTAGTTTATAGAAGGGTTTAGAGGGAGGAAAGAGAAGGAGAAATATAATAAATTATAGTCTCAAATATAAAAAAAAATAAAATAAGCTCTCCTGTGATCACTCTAGATCTTTACTGGAAGGCTAGGGAAGCTAAAGGCAGAATTTGAATAAACTGATAGGCAAATAAGCAGCCTTTTAGTTTAACACTATAGGGGAAGCACATCAAGATTCACAGTTCAGAGAACTCCAAAGTCAGTTGCACCTCTTTGTTTGTTTATGAAATTGATATATAGAGTTGTGATGATTCTATAAGGTTAACTATCAGTGTCAGAATTATCCTTGATTTTCTTATTTCTTCCATTGAGATAATTTAATATAGCTACTAACATTCAGTAAAGATTAATTAACATTTTCTGTCTTAAATAATATTATGTATGTCTTCAAATTATCATGGGAACACATTATGTAAAATCCCGGAATGCAGAGAACAGAGTAGTTGAGGGTTATTAGGGCACCTTTAGTCAACAGCAGAAGGTATATTTGCTATTTTTCCTTTTGTAATAATCTCTTCATCTCCACTTTGTGAATGTAGACACAGTCATATTAGCTTTTATGGACTATGAAATCAAGCAAACTGGAACTAATTGACATGTTAGTCAACAGTGTACTCAAATTGAATAAAGTAAGACTAATATGGTTCAGGTGATAAGTGACATACACATGCCATTTCAGCAAATCTATGTTTCAAGGTGATCACTATATTCTACAAAATAAGAAATGAAGCACCTCTGTCAATTTAAGGATTTGTAACTAAACTTCTCTACAGTGTATTGTTCTGATAGGTGTGATTACATGAGAATGTAAGTTAATCTTATTGTACTATTAGCCCTCTAAAAGAAAAACCAAATCCTATAATAATAGTTTGTTACTATGATCACAAATTAGCTTTAGAGTAAAGAAGATTTAAGTAAATATTTATTTTGTACTTTTAGTAAAATTAGTTGATAATTACATGGCTAGAAAGTAATGATAATAATTATTTTATAACTTAAATAAATACTTTAAAGCAATTATTTACAATAATAGCAAGTTTCGAGTAGGACTGTGAGGAAATGAGGTCAACAGATTGCTAAGTTCAGCACGAAACCCTTTATCTACAAAAGTTATCTGCAGTAACTATTGGTGTGTCTCATTTCTTCAGTCTCTCCTTTTACTCTAGTTGAACTACTCTGGGGTTCATTAATGAGGCAGATTTTGTTGCCCAGAGGATATTTAGCAGCCCTGTTTTTTGTTGACATGACTCCATAGAGAGTAACTGCTCCTGTTATAGACTGGAAGTGGTCAGACATTCTAAAAGTTCTCTAACAAACAAAACAAATGTAATTTAGTCCAAAATGACAACAGTACAGAGTTCAATGGATTGCTTATGATCATATTTTGGTGTCAATCAGTAAGTCAGTATACATTTAATCTTGACATACATCACACTGATCACTGAGTTGTGGGTGGTAGAGATAGATTTTTTTTAATGTTTGTAATCTAATTTCTGTAGTATCTCTCTTCTGTTTCTCTTCCAGTTCAAATACTCTTACTCTATGAGTTAGCTTCATGTTTTCTTCTCACAACCCATTGGTAATATCTCCAATTTCCTCCCAATTTTTATTCAACAAATATACCAGTGCTCTCTGCTATGTTAGTATACTATCACAGATGGTTCACATTAATTTTTTTTTCTCACACATCAGGATCACACCCATGACTTACTTGTAATCATAACCATGACTATTTCTAGCAATACTTATGCACTGGCTATGAAGAAAGTATCATTTCCTCTATGTATTTCCTTAGATATTTCGTTAATAATTTTTATCTAACTAAAGCAATTTTGTTTTTAATCTGGATAAACCCAGTTACTTGAAGGTCTCCTCAGTGCTTTCAAGGTAAATTTCATCAAAGATGTCTCCACCATGTAGATTCTGGAATAGTTATGGGATGTAGTATTAGTTTTTAAATGACTAATAGTCTCCTTATCTTAGCACAAAGAACATTTAGCCATCCTGGTTGAGGCTAGGTTCACATTTGGGAGGAAAGAGGACTTCTTAACTCCTTGCTGAGTAGCAGACCTCAGGGGCCACCCAAACTTATCTCACTCTGCTCTGTCATAAATGTACTTCTTCAATAATGGAAAGGTAGCTCATCTTTTCTCCAGGGCATAAATCACCCTCTAGGTACATTATTTTGCTTTCATCTTCTATTCTTTCAGGATGAGAAATGGACTTCCTATAGTCTGTATAGTTCTGATATCTTTATACCCTAGACACAAAAGAAAAAGGTAGGGAAATAGGTTTGGAAACTGTGTTTACCAGTCTGATTATTTTCATGTCTCCCCTGCCGTTGTAATGATGTTTTTGAAATCTATTTCAAACATGTATAAACACACATTCTGAGTCTGGTGTGACAACCTGGATCTCAGTAGAGACAGAACCATGACTGACCAGAAATACAGGAGAACTAATGTATTCTAATGCCTCACAAAGTTCCCCTTAACACACGGGATGGTATGGAATAATTACTTAAATTACTCACCCTTTTTGATTACTTGCCTAATTATTTTTATGTGTTTTACTAAATGAAGTGTTCTTCATGCTTGGAACTTTCAGTTTGTTTTATTCCCCTGAGGACATTCTCTGTTTTTGAAAGTTCACCACAGTGCACATTCATTTATGTAGGAAATCATTTACAAATTATTGTATATTTAAGCAAAAACAATGGATAACATGCATGGAATGTGCAAGAATTACTTATTTTTTTCTTATATTGTATTATATATTTCTGAAATCAGAGCTTTTTATCTCATTGTTCTATAGCAGTTAATACACGTCAGGGGCACAATTATCAATTACATTTATGTTTATATTTGTAATCTGTACAAGCATTACACTTCTAATGTAGTCTGTTTTATGAAAAAAGAAACAGCTGAATTAATTTAGTATGCAATTTTTAATACATCTTGGACAATATTGTGGTTTCTGTGTAAATATATGGGACAAAAACTAAGCTCAATGTGGAAGCTGCATGACAACAGCATTTCTTTTTTGAATACATACTTTATGGGCATTTTGTATTCTGCATCCTCACTACACCCATATAATGGTGTCATAAATATTTCAGCACTAATCTGAATCTGTTCATCCCTTTGTACAAGCAATTTCATTTTCTTTTGCTTTCTGGGATAGACCCATTGCCCATTTTCGATTCTCCAAATGAAAGAAATACTATCTTCCACAGTTTTTCACATTGGGCTAGTAATAAGCAGCCAGAAAAAAAATGGATGTCCTGTTTATGTCATCATTTGAATAACTATTAGTATCCTAGCACACCAGTACACTCCAGAACAGAAGAAGGAGTAGCTCTGTATTTTATTCTGTTAAGAAACAATTAGTATTAAAAGGCTAAATGCACCAAGCTAACCTTTTAATTATAGTTTCTTTCCATGGTTTTAAATAGAGAGTTTTATTTTTCAATAAAATCAAGAAGAGATTTCAGTACTGAAACAAAATCCACAACAGAACTACTCTTGAATATGAGAATAAAACATCCTGTCTTGTTTCTCCAGGGAATCTTTGGTCCTGCACATTCCTGAAGTCAAATATTTCTATGAGTGCTCACTGCAGATGTGATTGCCTGTTTTACTGCTAGATTAGGTCAATGCTGCCATTGCAATCTGGCATCATTCTACCAGCAAAGCAATTTCACACAATTAATTTCCTTCTTTAAAGGAAGCAATAAAGGACAAGCAATTGGAAACCTCAAGAATTGCACTAACTAGAGCACACATCTGCAAATAGAAATGTCTTCTTTTCACAAGCATTTAAACACACAGGTACATTCACCTTTTAAATGGTGATGGGATCTTAAAAGAATATTTATGACCTTGCTGTGAGTTAAGGGAGAATGAACACACACACACACACACACACACACACACACACACAGGGGTTGGGGGGTAGGGGAGAGGACAGTAGGGGAGGGAATCACCCTGTGAAAAATCAGGTAGCATTGACTGACACACAATCTTCAAACTCCTTTCATGGTATTTTGGTCCACTTTTGACATTTCAGTACCCTTCTATTTTATGACAGTGGCCAAAGAGGTAGTTTACCAGAAAGTAATGTAGTAGGAAGATGGAATCTCATATCTAATTTAGAAGGCTTGGCAAGCAATGTATGGATCGATTTCATAATCATTTTGTTATTTTTTAAGTTAAAAGGCCATGTAAAATATAACATAAGCTCTCTTTTCTTTTATGTGGACGTACTTTGCTTTTTGGACATCCTTTTACTGTCAATACTTACATCTGTTGTTTAAAAAGCTATTCGTGGTGCAATTGCTTTTTAAATGCAAACCCATATGTGTGATCTCTAGAGGAGCTGGTAAATTCCACCAAATGGGCATTCCTAAATTACTTGCCATCTGTAGCTAGTGAGGAGAGGACTGAACCTGCTCATCTGTGATTTTGCACCAATGTTTCCATCATTTTGATTGGCTCTAGGGAAATCATCAGCTTCTGGCATTGACTTTTCTAACCCCAACAGGTTATTTTGGTCTGCTTGAGTTGTGTTGGCTCAAGGAATATTACAATATTTTTGGCACATGTTAGAGCACATTTGGCATTTCGAATGTGTTTCTTTACCACATTCTACCATGATGGCTTAAAGCTTTTACAAGCTCTCAAAGTAGTCAAGAGATCAGAAAGGCATTTGTGTTGCCTAGCTAGAATTGTTTAAGCCATTTAACGAAAAGTAAGTAAACTCCTAAATTGGCTATTCAAGCAGTAAAAATATTTTTGTAAAAATCACATTGTGCAATTGAGGCTAATGTTTATGATGTAAAAACTATGAGAAAGCTTTTTTCTTGAATTTGTTCTTTGCAATTCGTGCATATATACAATGCATTAAGATACTTAGCCCCACCTTTTCCCTTCTACTTCTCACCTTCTGAAGTCCCAAACCTCTCTGCATAGTCTTGTTTTTTGTTTTGATTTTTTTTTTTATTTTGCTTTATGTCTCATTGAGCTTAACATGGGGCCTCTGTGTAACCATGGGTTTGGAACCACATAAAGCAACCCAAATGGTTCATGTGTGGGTACATAGATTCAGACCCTAACCAACTATCCATTATTAGTCTCTGTTTCAGAAGGGTCTCATGGTGTCCCTACTGAAACCAAAATTGTGTTTGACTGTTGACAGATGTAACATTGTGCATGGCCATTACAGGCAATTGTAGTTATTCAAATTGTTACTTTGATGATTATTTTCATCTATGATACAAGTCAAAGTTAAGGACATTGTCATAGAGCATCTGATGCTATTGCTTTTAATAAACTGATAATCAAACATGAACCAATTTAAAACATTAGCACAACTGATATTTAAGTATGTATCTCCACTTAGCTTTCTCACAGTACTTGCCTCCTCCTCCTTAGAGTTATGTCCAATTGTGTATTTTTCAACTTTCCTTGTTCTGAGAAGATGGCTGATATACACATGTTGCAGAAGATAAGTCCTGTTGTAGACTCAGGTGGTAGGAATTTGAACTTGAACCACAGGAGCTGGAGAAGTGGCTTCATGATTAAGAAAATTTACTTCCCTTGCACAAAACCCAGTATTCATTTTCCAGCATCCTCATCAGACTGCTCACGACCACCTGTAATTCCAGCTCCAGGGAGTCCAATTCCCTTTTCTGGCCTTCATGAACACTATATTTGCACAAAATACCCCTCTATACACATTCACACCCATCCACACAAATATATATATATATATATATATATATATATATATATATGTGTGTGTGTGTGTGTGTGTGTGTGTGTGTGTGTGTGTGTGTGTGTGCATACATGCGCATAAAAATTTTGAAAAACATCTTGGAGCACAGGAGTGGACTGGGAATGGGCAAAAGGGGAAGGAAGGAGTGGGAGGAGATGGAGGGGGTGCGAGGAGGGGAAAGAGGTAGAACTGTGGTTGGTATGGGAAAGTGAAATACAAAATGAAAAGACATAAGAGAAGAAAAAGAAATATGAACATTCACTTTATACAAAATATACTGATTGGACCTTATGCTTATAATCAATATGAAGAACAGCAGTGACCATAGGTATAAAGAATCTAGAAATATATTTTTTCCTATCAAAAGTAAGTAACAAAAGGTAGCATGATAATCCAGGCATTATTTTATTTAAATAAATGTTTTATTTAAATAAATGTTTTCATTTATTTTACATACCAACAGCAGTCTTCCTTCCTCTGGATCCTGCTTCCCATCTACACCCTCCCCTTTCACTCCTCTGTCTCCATTCAAAGAGGGGAAGACTCTTATGGGCTTGAACAAAGCATGGCACATTAAGTTGAGGCAGGAACAAGCTCCTCCCCTTGTATGGAAGCTCAACTATGTGAACTACTACACTGAAATGTTTTTAATTAAATTGATATATCAGAGCATTGGTCAATAGAGGACATATTTTTAATGAATCTAAATGGAATAAACTTACTGTATTAAAATATTAACTAGTAGCATAGTGACTGTGAATGTTGAAAACAGCAGAAAATTAGGTAAAATATAATTGCTCTCTCTTTAGTCAATCAAACATAGACAAAATACATTGGGATAAGTTATATTGGGATAAGGAATTAAAAGCACTGTACTTAGGACAGGAACAACCAAGCAATCATCAGTTGGGTATATGATACTACAATCAATCAAAGTGTCCTCTGTGTATGTTAAAGGAGTACTTTACTACCAAAATTCATCTCTACTCACTGATCATATATTTTTGTATGGCTCAGTTTTTCACATTCTATAAATATGATTAGTATCCTAACAGCACTTAAATATATATGTTCTTTATACATATAACTAGACATATTACACAAGTGCATTAAATGTAAATGAAGGATATATACAGAAAAAGACACAGGGAGACAATTTTTGTTTAGAAATAATGAAAAGTCTTATTCTGGATTTTTGTTGATATTTTCTACAGGGGAAGGAAAGAGACAAAGAAAAGCTTGTCTTTTCCTCCTGATTTTCCATTGAGACATAAAAAAAAGGAAGCACTTGAAGCAGAACATTTATGCTCTACAAAAGAAGAGTTTAAAAGCCTTATTTTGTTATCTGTAAAATTTAAAAGATACCAGGGTATAAGTGAAAACAAAAAAGTATCAAGAAAATCATATTATTAAAGATTTCAAGCTATGTTATTTTTATCACTTTTCTATTATTTTTAACTGTTCTTGTGCATGTGTGCGTGCATGCATGCGTGTGTACGCACATGCATGCACATGCACTTTGTTTTTCAGCATAGGTCAAATCAGATAGAATTATATGATATAACAGTGAAGATAAGCACAAACACACACACACACACACACACACACATATATATATATACTCTATTTTCTTATATTCTTTCCTCCTTCCGCATACTGTTCTTCGGAGACATTCCGTACCTAGTACCTAGGTCAATTCCTAAAGACATAGCTGAATTAAAAATTTACTCTTCTTTGGAGTCTATGTTTGATATATATATATCTTATTTTACATCTCAATCCCCGTTCTCTCACTCTCTCCCTCCCTCTCTCCCTCTTTCCCATTCCCCCAGGCCAGCCTCCCATCCCATCCTTCACCCACTACGTAGTGAGGGTGATGCCTTCCAGGAGGGATCAACAAAATCAGTCAAGTCATTTGGAGTAGGGACTAGGCCTTTATTCCTGTCTCTACGTTAAAAGGGACTTTGGGAACACATTCCCCATGGAGGATACTCCCTTTACCTATGTTTGTTCTTATAAGAACTTGGCAGTAAAGGGGAGGGGATGGGGATGAGATCATGAGGGAACAAGATCGTTGAGTTCTGGAGGGATGGAGTGGGAGAGCAATGAAAGAGATACTTTGAAAGATGGAGTCATTAATGAGCTAGAAAGAAACGTTATTCTAAGGAAATTCAGAGGAATACTCCAGGATGACGCCACCTAAGTCCCCTAGCATAGTGGAGAGGGTACCAAGCAGGCCTAGTACTATAATTAGATTGGTGACTACCCTAATCGTGATCATAGAACCTTATTCTAGTAACTGATGGAAGCAGATGCAGAGGACAACATCCAAGCACCAGGCCAAGCTATGAGAATCCAGTAAAAGGCACGAAGTAGAAAGTATATGAGCAAAAGGGGGGGGGGGGTTGGAGCCAAGATCATGATGGGGAAACTAACAGACATAGTTGACCTAAACTTGTAGGACCTTATGGACTCTAGATCAACAGCTGGAGAGCCTTCATGGGACTGAACTAAGACCGCTGACTGGTCTGCTTATGGTACCCTTGGCAGTGGGACCAGGATCTATCCCTGGGGAGGGGGTGAGAGGGGGTTGGTCTTTCCTCAGCTGAATGGGCCAGGCCTTGTTGACAACCCATGGGGGCCTTATACTTTCTGAGGAGTGGATGGGGATATGTTGGGTGGAGGTGGGGTGTGTGGGGGAGGAGATGGAAGGAGAACTGTGGTTGATATCTAGAATGAATAGAAAAGAAATACAAAACAAAAGAAAAAAACAAAAAACAGAAAGCAAAGAAACAAACAAAAAGCTTCCAATGTGTACTCTGCTTCCAATGAACCTTCTGCTGAAAGCCTATTGTGGCCCATCATCATTAATTATACAGCTGATTAAAATAGATCCCCAGAATTTTTTCCCTTTTCCCACTTTTTTTCCATGCCCAGAATATTAAATCACTTTCCATAAGGAATGACCCAAATTATATTTAAGCACAAATTAAACCAAAAAGAAAATAGTGTTTTAAATACATACTTTATTTTTAAGAAAGATTTCATTTCTACAAATAGCATCCACATATATTAAAATAATGCAGGAAAATTCCTTAAACATGAAAGTTAAAATTTAGTATGAAATAATCAGCCAAGTCATTTGGCTTCATTATCATAAGCAATAAATTTGAGTTACTAAAAATGTCTCTATAAATTTAAACATATCTAGTTTTTTTTTTTTGTTTAATGACTGTGTGTTCATGGAAAATGAATTGAAACTTCTAAATAATGTTTTTTATCTGCTTAAAATGTCTATATAAACTCTATAGATTTATCAAATAATTTTGAAAAGAACATTCAGATTTGTTATTAATATTTAATGGAATAAATTAAATGGTAAATGGCTATTTAATTAAGTAAATTAAATAGCTACTTTTATTCATGTCTCCTTAAATATTGTCTACATGTAATTTTAAGTCTCAATTAACAAAAGTAGAGAAACATGACAAATATTCTAACACTCTCGACATTGGTCAAGAAGAATTTTCCTAGCTAACAGGTTATAACTTATCAGAGAAAGTTGAAAGCCATTAGCTCATACATTTACTCTAATGTAACTAATTGCCATTTGTAATAAAAATGACTTATTTCTCACTCAGTACTTGTTTGTTAGGAAGTGCCTTTGAACAGAACTAAAGTTTATTGATAGGTTTTTTTTTCTGATTATAGACTATATGTATTTTATAGACTATGTGTATTTTCATTTTTAAAAAATATTTTTTTCTTATTTTTACATATTGATCCCAGTTCCCTGGCCCTCCCATCATCTCATGCCCTCCACAGATTCCCCCATTCCATCCCCATCCACTTCCCAGGGAGGATGAGGCTTTCCATGAGGGATCATCAAAGTCTGTCAAATCATTTGGGGTGTCTTTTTCTTAAAATGTCTCAAGGTATAAGAATGCTTAGTTATATTTATAATAACTAAGTTTTGTTTTGTTGTTACAGTGTACTCTCTTGATATTTATTCTTAACATTGCTTTCCTTGTTTATTTTGTAGTGCTTTCCCACAGTTTGATCTGTGCAAAGTAGGAGTCTCTGCCTTCTTTCAAATAGTTTTTCTTAAATAATACCATTTACTGTCGTCTCAGTACACACTCCATAGTATCATCTTAATGAAAGTCATTAAACTAAAATGTTAATTGCAAGGAAGGCCTGGAGATGAGCAGAAAAGTTTCTGTCTTCTACTACATTTTCTCTAGTGTTGACTGGATGTGTAAGTTTTACTTCCTTCCTCCTTCCCCTCTTCCTCCCTCTCTCCCTCCGTTCTTCCCTCCCTCCCTTTCTATTCCTTCCCTCCTTCCTTTGTTTCCTCCCTCACTTTATTCCTCCCTCTCTCCCTCCCTTTCACACTCCTTGCTTTCTTTCTTGCTTGCTTTCATCTTTCTTAAGGATAAAGTTCCCAAAACACTGTATGGCAAACAGTATTTTCCATAACACAGTCCTACGATGGTTCTTTTCCCATAACTGCCACTAAATCCATTTTAGTTCATTTTCAGGCTTCTAGATTTCCAGGGAATGGTGTCTTCCCATGCTACTCCATTCTAGTATTTTTGAAACTTTTAAAATCTTATTTGTTTAATAAGGAGGGAATGCTGCCTGAGCATACCTCTCTATTTCAAGTTATTTGGCACCATGGAAAACTATGATATGCTCCAAGACTTTACATCACACAGATAACATGAATAAAAATAGCAAAATGTTTTTGAATTCTTTTCCATTTTGCCAAAGTGCCAAAAATTTAAAACAATTTTCCACAATTTACTTCTTTCAAATATCCACTATAAAATATCTGATTATTTTTAATAAATTCACCAGTATTCATTTTTGTCTCTAAAGAGGTAATAGTTTTACTTATTTTAGTTCTATAATAAGTGACAAAGTAATGAATGTGTGAGAGAAGAAAGAGTAGATGTAGAAAATGAGATATTAATTTTTGAATCATTTAGTAAGTAGACTTTGCCTGACTTGTTGAACAATTAGATATACAGAAAAGAAAATGAAATCTAAGGGAATTCAACTACTTTTTGACCCTCAGTGACTTACAATGAAAGGGGGATTTTAGGAAGTTAATGGTAGTTTCAATGATTAAACAATCAATTCAGATGGGAGGAATGAAGGGATTGAAATACCTATGAAACAGCTGTGTTTTAAATTCAGTGAAGTGTAGAAAGGCATTTAATATTAGCTTAAAATACAGTTGATAGATGCAAGCATACCATTAACAAACATCACCTAAGGAGCAGTTAGTATGAGATTATAGCTACAAATGAATTCTGAGGATTAGCACCATTTAAAAGATAAGAGCAAGAGGACTCAAGGAAGGAAGCTATAATAGAGTAGATATTATTATATATAAGCTTTAACAAAAGTTCTCAAACCAGGTATTCATTTATGGGGTTAGGTTATGTGTAAGGTTAGTCAAACTAACTGTAATTTGAATCCTCTAATGAGGTTGGAAAAGGAATGTAGGTTGTCTCTGTGTTGTATTAATCACCTCCAGAATATCATTTGCTGATTACCAAATATTCACTTCAAGAAGGCACCAGTTATTACCTTGGTCTATTGCTTTTATAAACAGAATAGCTCTCTGAAATCCTCTAATGACTTCTTATCAGTGTAGTACCTATAAAGCTCCAGTTACCAATAACTATATACTGATTTTTGTCAATATGATGATTGTTGATTCTATCTCTTTGTTATGAACTTCTCATTAACCATCACCCCAAAATCTCCCAATTAAATTCTCAAGATAATTTTGTGTCCTATCTGCTGTTAAACTTTGATGAGTGGCATAGCTGTTGTTTCTTTCCTTAGAACTGCTTAATCCATAACCAGAGCTATCATGTGCCCAAAACATTATTTATGCACGGACTTTTAATATGTAAAAGAGTAAACATTGTATTTTTTCTCTAATTTAAATAATTTTACAAGTTTAAAAGCTGTGTATTCTAATTTTTGGCATTAAGATACAATTAAATTAGCCACACCTTTCCATTTTTGTATTATATATTTTCTTCATTGAAAAATTCAAGAATTTCTTGGAATAATATTTATTATGATGATATACACCACAGATTACTAAAACTCCATTTTCTGTCTTCTTTTCCTGTGTAACAAAATCTTTTGGCAAAGATATGATGAGGACTGTGCTGATAATTATTTCACTGCATCAATTTCTGTAAAAATTTAATGTTAGTTTCCTTGTCAATCACCACAATGCTTCAAGCAATTAAATATATCTTAAATTTGACAATTTTCTATTTGCATAATGACTTCTGTATCAGTTCTATTATATGGAATTATGCCGTTACAATAGAGATTTAAAACAATGATTTATGTTGTAGGTGGCAATCCTTGGTGTAGGTCAAATGGTTTTCTATTATATTGCTCTAAACAAAACTGAAGAGAGAATGCATTAAGTTCTCATCTCATAAATGATTTAGTGTGATGGTTAATGACAAGTCACTACATATTTCATAGGATAAACTCAAGAGTAGTTCAGAGAAGTGCTAATTTGAAGAGGCAAACCTTCCTTTTGAATGGGGACCTGACTGTAGAGACTAGAAAGAAAATAAACCCAGATCCACAGTCTAACAGATAGAAAGCTGTCACAAGGAATTTGTGCACCTGCATAGGAAATTAGTCATCCTACTGTGCACCAAGTCACATTCCATTAGCTGTTGATAAATAACTTCATCAAATAGCTTTACTAGTAGAATTTTTCCTTGACTGAATGTTCACAAATCTAAAATTAAAGACATCCAAAACTTGCATTTAGTCATTCCTTTTAGCATTTTCAATTGACATTCTGGTGCATTTGAACACAACACTTATGAGTATATTTATTGCCAGTCTGCCTCCTATTGTATTTGCACTGCTGTTTACAAAAGAGAAATAGTTTCAGAATATCAATACTGTCATTAAAAGAAATATTGTAAGTTTAGTTCCTTAATGAGCTAAATAAAAGTGAAATTTCCTTGATAGAGGTCAGCTGAAATTAATTTCACAGAGTGATTGTGTTAGTTATTATTTTTTAATACATGCTAAGCAATGACAGATATTCAAATGACATTTACAAGGCATGTCTGCAAATCACTTAATGAAGACATTCCACCTTTTCATAGTTGTTTAATGCTTCATTGCTGCTCCTCACGAATAATATCTTTTATACTCACTGTATTCTCCTGAGATATAAGAAGTTTGCCATATTGCCCACCTGAATGATGACAGAGTTGAAGCCCAGTGGAATTCACTATAACATCTAAGGATGTGCAGTTACCTGAAAGAATATGTCCTTATCATTTCAATTTTTGTGATAGTCCTAGATTTATTTAAGTGTATGATTTTTATAAGTTAAAATGCGGTTGTTAAAAAGAAAAAAAACAAGGTATTTGTGTTAGATAAAATTCATAATAATATTTAGTATATTCTTCTTTTATCTTAAATTGTGATAACCTTGAAGGAATTTTTGGTTTTGGGTAAAGTTATTTCTTTTCCCTATTTAGAACAGAATAGTTGAGGAATGCTATGATATGCCTAAAAATTAAAATAACCCTGTAGTATTTCAGTATTTTTAGATGTATTTATTTTGCTATTTTATATGTATTTTATTTGCATGCTTGTATTTGTATCTCATGCATACCTATAGTCCATGGAGTTCAAAAGAGGCCACCTATTTCCTTCGGAGTAGAATCACAGATAGTTGCAAGCTGCCTTGTGGGTACTGGATATCAAAAATGATCCCTCTGTAAGAGCAAGAATTGCTCTTAAACATTGAACCAACTCTCCAGCCTCAATACTTTAAGTTTTTTTTTTTTTTAACCTTGTTGCTTTCATGACATCCCAAGGTGATCCTCACTTCTTAGTATTCATGGCAACTGTACTCTGCCCTCACACTACATAGATGTGACTTATGCTTAAATTGTACTAAGGTGTTGGCAATGATGCACCGTGTTTTCTGTTTTCAGTCACAGGAAATGCTGTTAACTATTCATTCTTCTTATATGGTTTAATTTGAGAGTAGACCACTGTCATATGGGGAGGATATTCAGGTGTCACTGTGAGAGATTGCTTACATCTGGGAACTTAAACCTACTATTCCTGGCTAAATATAAACTATTTTTAAAGGCATCGTATGAGACCTCATGCAAAGGGATCTACTTGCTCAGATTATGATGACATGTAATTGTAACTCTGAAGCATACCTTGAAACTTTACTAGTGCCTGTGAATCGGAATCATTCATCTAACCTGCTTCCAAATTTCAGATAGGCAGAAACAAGGAAATGTAAGTGGTTAAGCAATTTTATGCCTTTTGTTTCTGACTGGCATTTTATATAGGAGTAATAGATTCAGACCATTTTAATATTCCACAAAGCACCCACATTTTACTAAGTAGACACTAATACAGTTATAATTGTAAATGGCAAGATGCTTAGAAAAGAGGCAGTTAACTACAACCAGAAATAGCTGAGCTTAGAATTTCTGTGGGAGCCATGAAGGAGCTGGCATTGAAGATCATGGGCTAGAGTGATAAAGGAAGGCAAGCAGAATTACAAGCCCAGGAAACAGACTATGTGCAGGCAATAAAAGTGCAGAAATATGATTCTTATGGGGAATTTGCAATACAACAAAACCTCATTGTAACTGGCAAATATGGCACCATTGCTGTGAGCAAGAGAGTGGTACATAGGGGCCTTTATTCATTTATCTTTTAGTTAAAATTTAATTTTAGAAAGATCTGAGGTGTCAGCGATGTTTCCAGGTAAGAGGATAAATAATATTTTTAAGTAGCCATTTAAAATATATTTTAAAATGTGCTAGGCTTTTGTAATTTAGAGGCAAATAATAACTTTTAATTGGGTATACATTGAATCTGTTTGTGCACATACATATAATTTTCAACATCATTTTTTTGTGGTTTTTAGAGAACACACACTATTTTGTGCACTATTGATGAATCAAAAACGATAGTAATGTTCCTTAATGGCTGGATACAAGGGTTATTATCAGGTCAACTTGTTATTTCTGGATCCTTATCAGGAAATTCCAGGGACTAGTGAGGAGATCCACTCACAATATCAGCAATTTAGATCTCTACTCAGGACTCTGAAAATTTATAATAGGCTTTCTATAGGGAAATTGCTCAAAGAGAATGGCACTGAGTATGCATGTGGTAGGAATCTCCAGAAATGAATTCATACAACTAAGCATATAGAAAATTTATGGTTTTTACTATATTTGACTGTTCTCAAATCACATGCATACATACACACACACATTCATACATACACACATACACATATATGAATATCACAGATACATATGAAGACACACATACACACACACACATATATATATATATATTTTCCAACATACATACACAAATCTACACATAAAACAGACATAAGTCCCATTTTCATTTTCATTGCTGTAATAAAACATTCAATTGAAAGCTAGAGTTTATTTTAATTCACAGTTCGAAGTGACAGTCTAATATTGAGGGGAGGTCAAGATGAAAAGGACCTTGAACAGCTCATCACATCACATTACAGTCAAGAGCAGGGCAAATGAATACATAAGTACTTACCTGTACTCAGCCAATTCATCCTCTTTCCTCAACCCTTGATGGTCTGCCAAGGGGTGGTACTGCTCAGAGTAGGCTGGGTCTACACCTATCAACGCCAGTCATCAAGACAATTGTTCACAGACGTGCCCACAGGCTATCTTGATGTAGACAATTACTCACTGAGACTCTCTTCACAAATAGTTCCAGATTGTGACAAGTTAAGGATTGAAACTAGTCATCAAGTACATATAGACTTACTGCGTGAGGTAGATACACATATACACAAAAGAGACATATAGCTGCATGTATGCATGCATGAGGGAAAGATGTGTTTCACGATCTCACATCAGATTACAGATAGCCATCTTTTGGCATTTTTAGTTGTTCCCCTTCTGTAAATGTCAGTGTGCATGTTTCATCTTTTCACACAGATATTGGTTACATTCGAGACAGATGTGGTAGTAGATATCTGTGATCATGATATGTTATAGGTCCTTAGGGGCTAGATCCAGATATATAAGAAATTAGAAACCACTCTGTGCTACGTGTTTCATCAGAAAACAAAGGCTATTAATCATATTATATCACATTTTTTTTCCAGAACCACTTTCTTTTTCGTTATTTCTATAAAGATCACATCTCCAAAGCACTGTCACATTTAGTGGTACTATAGGATAATACTTGAATGTTTTAATGTTGTGGGATCATGATTCAACCTAAGACATTTACTAGATTCAATAAACATTTAAGTGGAACAATGGTATTAAATAATTTCCCCAATATAACAATATGTAAAAAAATAATAATGTAAAAGGGAGAAATATGTCATCTGCTATACAATGAAATAAATTTGTCAGTATTACCCAGAGTGTCTCCTGATGTGATATACTAAGGCCAGAATCCACTTGTGTAGTATGTCTGTCAGCACTAAAAATATTCAACACTGTCTTGCAGAAACCATAGGAAAATTCATCATATCTGGATGAAAATTTACCTACCTGGTGGTTTATTTTTAAATAATAAGGTCATAGATAACACAAATAGATTAAGAAATTCTTACCTCAAAGAGCCCAAGGAACAGGGACAATTACTGTCTTAGAATCTTGATCCACAAAGAACATTTTTCAATAGTAGGTTGAACTGAAGTGTGGTCTGTATGTGGGATGGCAATGGCAGTTTAATAGATCTTTCTCAATGTGGGTTGTTGTGTTTAGGAAAAATCTTCCTTTAGGGGAAATACTGGTGTTATGAATCTGTGAGGCAATCCTTAGATAATGCAAATGATGAGGAGTTATAGAAAGTGAGTTTTTATGCACTATTCTATGAATGCTTCTCTAAGGTTAAACTCATTTTAAAACAAATATTTGTATTTGTAACTTTTTGTAACTTCAAAAATATGTAAATTAACAAATAGCTGCCAAATATTTTTATAATATATAGTATATATATATATATTTTTTTTTATATATATAGTATGAAAGAATCTGCCTCTCACTCCCTATGTCATGGTTAATGGGTCCTTCTGCTCACCACCCATATTCCTTACAAGCATGTCTATTATATTTGCTATATATATCTTAGGTTTGTATGTTGTGTTGGATACCTATGTTTCCATTCCATTCTGTTATAAACCAATCTCAGTATTCTGTCTGGAACACAGTAAAAGCCTATTTCTAGCTCTATTCATGCTAGAATTGATCAATTTCACCACTGCTTTTAACTCTGACCATGAGTGATTTTTTTTAATCCAAAAAGTAAAACATGCTTTTATTGAAAGCAAATTATTTTTGTATAATATATTCTTATCAGTATATTCCCCCCTCTTATCTTTTTCCCAGATCATCCCCTATACTTTATTATTTCTCTCTTTAGAAAACAAGAAAGCCAATAAAACAAACAAACAAGAACAAAACAAAGAAAACACACAAAGAAAAAGCACAAGAAACACATGTGTGCACACACACAAACCCAAAAATCAGAAACCATAATAGATAAGCAAAAGACAAATAAATTAACCCGCCCAAAGGATTATCATATAAAATATCTCCCAAAATAACTAAATAACTCTGAATTCATTTTGTGCTGACTGTCTACTGCTGGGCATCAAACTTCCCTTAAGTGTGGATTGTATTCCTATGGAGATACCACTTGAGGGAATGAATTCTTCACTCACTATCAGTTGTTAATTAGAGATAGCTTCTGAGTTCAGAACTGACACTCATGTCCAATTTTACTCTCATACATCTGACTTGGACCTGTGTAACTTCTGTGCATGCTGCCTTAGTCTCTGAGAATTCATATGTATGAATATGTAATATTCTTAAAACACATCCTTGTGAATGAGAACTAGAAAGATTCCAACTCCTTACTGTCGTAAAATAACTTTTATTAATTTATTTATTTTACATCCACACTGCAATTTCCCATCCCTTGTTCCCTTCCTGTCCCACCCCACCATCTCCTGCCCCCATTCCCAAGCCTTTTTTTGTCCAGTTCTATTCAAAAAAAAAAAAAAAAAAAAAAAAAAGGGCACTCCTCCTATGGATATCAGTAAAACATGGAATATCAAATTTCAGTAAGACTAAGTACCTTCTCTTGTATTAAGGCTGAGCGAGGCAACGCAATATGAAGAATGCGGTCCTAAAAGCTAACAAAAGAGCCAAAGCAGACCCTGCTCCCACTGTTAGGAGTCCTACACAAAGACCAAATATTATGGCTATGACACTTCTGGGTCATGGACCTGGGTCAGTCTCATACAGGCTTGCTGGTTATCAGCTCAGTCTCTGTGAGCTCCTATGGGCCCAAGTTAGTTGTTTCTGTGGGTTTTCTTTGATGTGCTGGACCCACTTGGCTCCTAAAATCCTCCTTCCACTTCAGTGGAATTCCTTGACTGTGAGTCTCTACATCTGTTTGCATCAGTTGCTAGATGAAGCTTCTCTGAAGATAATTTGCGCTAGGCACAAATTTATGAGTATAGGATAACTTCTTTAGTCATCATCTCCTTGTCACCATATCCTGGCCTACACTTCTAGCAGAAGCATTCCACTCCATCAGAGTTCAGGCCAGCTACCTGAAAACCAGATAAGCCTACATCCCACTCTCCCTGCCCAGCCTACACCATCTAGCTTAACTCTAAATACCTCTCCTTTCTTTGTCACTATATCTCAGCCCACATCTCTGGTGGAAGCCTTTTATACCACCACAGGCCAGGCCAGCATCCACCCTCTTGCTAGTACCTGCCCAGCATAACAGCAATGGCCCCTCCTCTCCTTTCCACGATACCTGGACCCACATCTCTGAATGAAGCCTTCTACCCTGTCAGAAGCCATGCTGGAATCCTGAACATCAGAGACCAGTATAGTGCCATGGAAACTAGGCAAAAGCCTACTACCCCACCAGAAGCCAAAACAGCATCCTGAACCCAGGTAAGACTGCCCCTACACTGCCTGTGCTTATCCAACATAACCCCAAACACCCTCCAGTCCTTGTCAACTTGTCCTGGTACACACCTCTAGTAGGAACCTCTTCCTCCATAGCTCAGGCCAGCATCCTGAATCCCAGGTAATACTGCCCCCTGGGTCACCCACTACCCACAACTTGCACTTTGTCAGCATAATCAAACTATCCTGTCTCTCCTCATCCATGCCATACTTCTGGCAGAAACCTTCCACCATATCAGAGTCCAGGCTAGAATCCTGATCTACTGAGTCCAGACCAGCATTCTGAACCCCAGAGGACCCACTGCCAGATCAAGGATCACAAACACAGCTAGAACTTAAGCCCCATACTTGGGCAGCAATCCCTTCTGGGCCAGAGGCTTCCCAGGCCATTTAGAAAGCTAACTACCAAAGTGGGAGTATACCCTCCATTTAACCACAACCAATGGCAGCCAGAAGACCAGAGAAGAAACAGAAAGCAAGGGAGAAAATACCCATTCACAAAGACAAATCCAAAAATTAGTAACTACACCTATAGTAATTCCAATCCAGATGCTTCAACTTAAGTGTAAGAATAAAAACAACAACAGCCAGGTCAATATGTCACTACCAAAGCCCAGCCATTCACTATGACAAGCCTTGAATATCCCAACAAAGCTGCAGATTGAGAAAATGATCTTAAGGAAATTGAGGAAAAGGAATTCAATTTTAGAGGAAATCAATACTTATCTTAAAGAATATCTAGAAAACCAAGAAAAATTTTACAGTTGGCCAAAATGAATACAACTGTTCAAGACCTGGAAATGAAAACAAGAAACAAGCAAGAAATCACAAACAAGGAATATGGGAAGTGGAAAATCTAATAAGCAAACAGGAATTACAGATATAAGCATCACCATCAGAATAAAATAGATGGGAGAGTGAATCTAGACACAATAGAAGAAATAGATAAACCAGTCAAAGAATATGTTAAAACTAACAAAATTCCTGTAAAAAATTGAGGAAATCTGGGACATCATGTAAAGACCAAACCTAATAATAATACAAATGCAAGAAGGAAAAATTCCCAGTTCAAAGATCCAGAAAATAATTGTAACCAAATCATAGAAGAAAATTTTCTGAACTTAAGGAAAGAGAAGCATATAAAGATATAAGAATGTGGAATACTTTTTCTTGAAGGCCTCCAACCAGCCACCAAACTATGACATAACTTATTACTTCTCAATGCTTTGCCATATTTTAGTTCTTATTTTAATGTATATCTTTTATTTTGTCTCTGGGCTTTTACCTTTCTACCTTTCTTTCTGTATTTCTTACTTTCCTGCTGTCTTCATGGTTTGCTATGCTTAGCTTCTAGCCCTGGGCTTGTCTTTCTCCTGATTTCTCTTCTTATCCTCCCTAGATTCCTCCTCCTATTTATTCTCTCTGCCCTCTAGTTCTGTCTATCCCTCTCCTGCCTAGCATTTGGCTGTTCAGCTTTTGGTTTAAAAAAAAAAAAAAGCAATCAGGTGCCTTAAGCAGGAAAGGTGACAAATGCAACACAACTTTACATAATTAAATGAATGCAGAAAAAGACAAGTGTAACACATCTTTGCCTAATTAAACAAATGCAGCATAAACAAATGCAACACATCTTTACATAGTTAAAGAAATATTTCACAACACAAGAAGCATATAGAATGCCAAACACATTGGACCAGAAAAGAAAGACACATATATAATAATCAAAATAATAAACACACAGAACTAAGAAATAATATTAAAAGCTGCAGGAGAAAAAGACCAAATAACATATAAAGGCATACCTATTAGAATTATACTTGACTTCTCAATGGAGACTATAAATGCTAGAAGGACTTGGACAGATGTCCTGGAGACTTTTAGAGATTACAGATGGCAGCTGAGGTTACTATACCCAACAAAACTTTCAGTCACTATAGATGGAGAAACCAAGACATTTCATGATAAAGTCAAATTTTAGCAATATCTATCTTAAGTCTATCCTTGCAGAAGGTACTAGAAGTAAAACTCAATACAAGGAAGTTAACTACACCCAGGAAGACACACTTGATAAATAATCTTGCACCAGCATAACTCAGAGAAGGAAAACACACATGTACTACCACTATCAATTAAAAGGACTTAACAACGGATGATTATTGATATCTCTCAATATCATTGGACTCAATTCCAAACAAAAAGACACAGACTAACAGAATAGGTGTGAAAATAAGATCATCCTGCTTCATATAAGAAACATACCTCAACATCAACAATAGACATTAAATACCTCAGAATAGTAAAAGGTTGGACAAGGATTTTCCAAGCAAATGTCTCCAAGAAGCAAGATGGTATAGCTATCTTAATATATATCAAAATAAACTTCAAACCAAAGTAAATCAAAGTATATGGGGAAGGACACTTCATACTCACCAAAGAAATTTACCAAAAAGAAGCCTCAATTATGGATATTTGTGTCCCAAACACAGGGGCACCCATATTTGTAAAGGAAACATTACTAAAGTTTAAAGCACACATTGATTCTCACACATTGGTAGTCAAAGACTTCAGTATCCATCTCTTACCAATGGACAGATCCTCCAGACAAAACTAAACAGACAAATACTGAAACTAAGACGCATTATGATCCAAATGGATCTGATAGATACCTACAGAACTTTTCACCCAAATAAAAAAGAATGCAACTTCTTTTCAGCACTTCATGGAATATTCTCCAAAACTGACCAAATACTCAGTCACAAATGAAATCTCAACAGATATAAGAAAATTGAAATAACTCCCTGAATCCTATGAGACAATCATGAATTAAAGCTGGATTTCAACAACAGAAAAAACAGGAAGCCTGCAAACTATAAACTACAAAAGAATTTTGAGAAAGCTCATACTAGCTTTGTAACAGCACACCTGAAAGTTGTAGAACAAAAAGATGAAAACACAGTCATTAAAACAGAAACTCAGAGAACAATAGAAAGAATCAATGAAAGAAAGAACTGGTTCTTTAAGAAAGTCTACAAGACAGACAAACCTTATTCATACTTTCCATTGACACAGAGAGAATATCCAAATAAACAAAATCAGAAAACAAATGGAGACGTAAAAACAGGCATTGTGGAAATCCAAAGAATCATTAGGTCCTACTTCGAAAATCTGTACTCCACAAAATTCGAAAATTTAAAAGAAATGTACAATTTTTTTGATACCACTTACCAAAATTAAATCAAGATCCTATATAAAATGTCAATGAAATGCCTTGTCCATATTCATTTAGATATTTGTCTCTGGACATTATTGTTCCTAAATTAGAAAAACCAAGCATCATCATATTTGTAAGAATTACCAAATTTATTTCAATAACGATTATAATTATAAACATTCACTTCAGTATTCAGTTTTATTGTTTCTCAACCAAAGTCCACAATATAACCCTTTAATTTAACTATGATTCTATCAACATTTAACTGTTATTTAAAAGAGACTTTTGCGTAGGCAATAGTTTATTCCAGAATTTAAAATATATTACTGAATAATTGCTCTATTGTAAATTATTATAGTACACATTGCTATCTAAAATTATCTTAGTGTCCTCTGTGCACATTTCAGCTTTTATTTCATATAGGGGTACATTTTTTTCCATCACTATACCTTGAGTTTTTATTTTTTTGACATAAAATCATGATGTAATTTATCAACAAAGAGCAAAATGAGTATATTTCAAGAAGCTAATTTTACTTAGAAGATAAATAAGGTGAAACCATTAGAAACTATGTTTAAAGAGAAAGCAATACTAAGGAAAACCCAAAAGTTGCCTTTAATTTGGAAGAGAGGGACATTAATATTGCTGTTCATGATGTACTACTACTCATGTCTCAGATCTTAAGGACCTGAGAACATGATACATATATTAGAGTATAAATATTCAAAAAGAAAATGTATTCTCTGCTAATGAATATGGCTCTTTACATATATACATGTGTATGTACATATATAAGTCATGTCAATCATAGTTAAACACCTGTGGAAACAATAACCACTTAGTAAAATGACTGGCCATAAAATAAACTTTCAGAGCCAGGAGATTTTTGCTTCTATCCAGAAAACTCAGCAATAGACCATCTAACAATGTTATAGTCAAAACAGAAGACACAAATGATTAGTAAGAAATATATTAAAATATGAGTAAAATTATTATAATTAACTCTAATTAAATAATGCATGCACATTTAATTATTCACATACATTGTTTAATCAGAGATAATAGTTATAGTCTGTCCATTTTTCAAAATTGAATTTTATATAAGAAATGTATAGAATTTTACTTATATTGATAAAACAAGAGGGTATTTAAGAATAATATTAGCAAAGTTGTTGAGATTGCTCAGTTGGAAAACAGTGTTTTGTAGATGTGAGTTCCATCACCAGATCACACATAAACATGTCAGTGTGGTGGCTCATGCTTGCAATTCCAAAACAGGTGATGTGTATACAGAAGAGTCCCCAGGGCTTGATGGTAGAGAAGAAAATAGTGAGTCTGTAGCTATTTCTTACCAAAGATGAATAGAGAAGATTACACATGGAAAACTGGCAGAAATTTCTAAGATATACATTCAGTTGCTTTTTGTTGTTGTTGTTGCTGTTGTTGTTTTAGTTTTTGAGACAGGGTTTCTTTGTGTAGCCTTGGCTGTCCTATAACTGATTATGTAGACTAGGCTGAGCTTGAACATAAGTTCAGAGTTTTAAGTATGGGTTAGACACAAGCTATAGTAAAATAAGAGTATCAAAGAAGAAAAATCTTAGAATGGATTACAAATAATCTGTACCTCTAAATATTTTAAAAATGAAGTTAATATAAAAATAATGCCAGAAATATTGTCCTGGAAGTGTATATGTATATGTGTGCTTATTCATCATGTATCTACATATCTACATGTGTATGCATTTGTGGTCAGAAGAACAACATCCAACATCAATTGTCATAAATCCTTTATTTATCAAAGTGCCTCTCTCATTAGTTTGGGAGAACACTATATAGACTGTGTTGTCTTGATCAAAGTGAAGACAGTTCTTCTTCTTCTTCTTCTTTTTTTTTTTTTTTTTTTTTTTGCTTGCTTATGTGAGGTAGTGAAGCAAATTCCAAATTGATCATGCACACATACCATGTTTAAATGTATATGTAGTAGTTTTATCTTTTAAGTCATTATCATGTCTTGTAAGAGAATAATGAACAGGTGTTAATTTATCTGACACATTTTCCATCTGGAATTGGAATTGTCAAAACAGTTAATATGTTACTTTTTCAAATATAACTATGTCTCTTTATAACATATAGACCAATGAACTGCATTGAAAACAAAATACCTGGAGTTTACAAATTGATATCAATTCACAGCTATCAAATGTAGGATATATTTGAGAAGTATTCAGATTAATACCCTTCATTATTTACTGCCAGCAGAACCTTTTAACTAGAAGTTTGAAAAACTATTTGCAAAATGCTGACCTAGAAGGAAGCTTCTAGAAAAATCATTTGCTATGGATTTCCCACAGATCTAAGCATTCCTTTCTTCCACGTTTGCTATCAATTTCTTGTCAGAATTAATTTGAAAATCTAATTGTGATTCTTTAAAACTTGAATGAAGAAGATAAGCACTCTACTCATTACTGAATTCTGTGTGTTATAATGTGTGTTCTTAAAAGACATATATGAATATAAATTTCCTCAGTAATGTGACTTGATGGATATATTACCTTTTTATTAAAATCCAAATTTGTGAATTTGCAGAAGCTTGCATTACCACAATTCTTTATGTTTTACTTGGAGTACTTTTGGGAAAACATCTTTTGGATCTTGTGAATGACTACTATTCCATTTTGTACGTTGTGATTTGTTTCTTAAACCACTTAATACCTACAGAATTCAACATCACTTTGATCAAAGAAGGAAGAGAAACCTGGCTCATATTTAGATTTTGGTGTTATTTGAGGAATATTTTTGTAAATCTACCACAGGTGTTTGTCCATAATATATCATGAAAAATTATTTTGTCTGTTGGTCATTATGCTAGTAATTCTAGATCAAGATTTTCATATTTGTTATGTAGCTGTTTTTTCTGGGTTAAGATGTAATGTGGGCATTAGTTGGGAGGACTGGGCAGTCTATGGGGCCTCTGTAATGGATCAGTATTTATCACTAGTATAGGAATGGACTTTGGGAGCCCAACCCATATAGAGGCATACTTTCTCAGCCTAGGCACATGGGGGAGCGCCTAGGCCCTGTCCCAAATGATATCACAGACTTTGAAGACTCCCCATGGAAAAGTCTCACCCTTCCTGGGGAGAAGAAAAGGGGTGGGATGGGAAATGGTGGGTGTGATAGGGGAGGATGGGAGGGTGAGGGAACTGGGATTGACATGTAGAAAATCTTGTTTCAAATTTAAACAAAAAAGGAAAACATAAAAGATGTACTGATTATAAAGTGAGATCAAAGTATGATCTCCCACATAAGGCCATGTGATAAGATTTATAAATATGGTCTTTTTGAGGAAGGGGAGAATTCTTAATGTGCAGGAAGATGATAGAACTCTCAGAGAACCAGACTTTGGAGGCACAGGATACTTCAGCAGAATTCCACAAATCCCCTTATAAAACCAAG
Organism: Phodopus roborovskii; assembly: GCF_943737965.1. Lineage (NCBI taxonomy): Eukaryota > Metazoa > Chordata > Mammalia > Rodentia > Cricetidae > Phodopus > Phodopus roborovskii. The sequence continues at coordinate 31,176,570 of NW_026126511.1, read as the reverse complement.
CTCATTAAAAAGGTGAAGGTTGACTGGGCATGAGACTCTTCCTCAAAGCAGATATCCATAAGTTGTTAAAAGGACTCTCAGGTGGCACAACTTTGTGGATCATCAATGTCATGGATGGGACTCTAAAGGTCGTTCTGCATAAATGTCACCTACAAGTCTTTCTGGTTGTAGAGCTATATTTGATTCATTCACACTCTTAACATACTCCTAGAAACTTATTGGTTTGAACTTGGATTGGATCCTTTCTTTTCTTTGATGATCATGTTTTAATGTTGTGTAGACATTTCTTTATACACCTCAATAAATCAATCAAGTGAATTAATTTTTAAAATGTTGGATCTTTTCTAGGTCTCTGCGCTGGAAGAACTCTGATTACTGGCGCTTCAGGAAGTATCAGGCCTAATATCCCTCTCATGGCATGAGTCTCAAGTTGGACCTGTCATTGGTTGACTATTACTAGAAGTTCTGTAACACTCCAGCATATCTTGCAGGGAGGATAAATTGTTGGTCAAAGGATTTGTGGTTGGATTAGTGCCCTAATTCCTCCACTGGTTACAAAACATGGTCATTTAGGAGTTTTTTTCTAGGGTCACCCTAGTAGATTCCTGGGAGTTTTCATTGCACTCAGTTTCCAATTTGCCCAGAAATGAACCCTTCCCATTCCTGCTCCCATCCCCACCTACCCTAGTCCACTTTGAAATCTATTCTAGTTCCCCCTTCCAGGGGATAGTGGATCTGTAGGAGAGGGAGGTATATAGAAAGGACTTGAAGAAGGGGAGGGAGGTGGATACTGAGGTTAGGATGCAATATATGAGAGAAGAATGAAAAATAAAAACTTGGCTATCTTTGTGATTCCTTCATTGACAACTGCATCAAGATGAAGGTGAGGTTTACAGAGATGGCTAATCATTTAATGTGCTCATCATGCAAACAGGAAGCCTCAGAAATCATGTAAATGCTGGGTGGTCATGACAATCTCCTGTAATTACAGAGTCAAAAGGAGGAGGCAGACCATCTCAAGAACATGAGATACTGGTGAACTCTAATTTCATTGAGAGCCTCTGACTTAGAGAATACTATAGAAAAATGGATTAACAAGGTGGTTGACATCAGCTTTGAACCTATACAGACATGCAAAAATATGCATGCACACTTACTAACAAGTATCCATGCATGTATAGACACATACATGTGGACACAGAAAGAGAGAGGGAGAGAGAGAGAGAGAGAGAGAGAGAGAGAAGAAAGAAAAAGAAGAAATGGAATAATAAGAAGAAACAAAAAATCAAATTGATTAATGGTGACTATTAAAAGCTCATTCAAGTTGGAAAAGAGTGCAGTCTTGGTTCTTTTTATGAGAAATGTGTGGGCACAGAAGTTGTTATTCATGTTGTGGATAAATAAACAATAGTTTGTGATGTCTGAACTGGTTGTGGAAATGACAAAAAGAAAAAGAAAGAAATAAAGAAAATAAAATAATAGGGTATCTATTAATCAGGAATTCTTGAGCCATTCCAGAGTACACAGTATCAAGTAAGTGGTAGTGAGTGGTATTATATTTACAAACTAAGGATAATCAGAGAGAAAAAGCAAAGGCCTGTTTGGATGCTGATCTTCCTGTTCTCAACTTGATTTCTGTGGAGGGAGAAAGGATAAGAGAAGGGCATGTCTTGGTTGTCAGATGCCATTGGCAAGAGTCCAGAAGTGCCAGCAGTCTTCAAATACTTTTCATTCTCCCTAAGGAAGAGGATCTCCATAAATACATTGTTAAAAAGCACTGAAACAAAGAAGATAAGAAACTGGAGATTAGAGGAAAACACAAAGTATTCAGTGTTTTGTTACTCCACAAATGCCAATAGATCTTCAGATAGAGCCAGACACTAACCACAAAGAAATGCCTTCAGAATATGGTCAACTTTAGGTCAAGAGATTGACAATACCTAATAAAAGTACTGGGAGAAGATTGCTGAGTGATGATGTCTGGATGTCTTGCTGAGTTTCCTCAGCTTCTTAGCCTGAATCAGGAAAAACGAAAAACCAACCAAAAAAACTTTTTAAAAGTAACATAATAAAAACTAAAAAAAAAAAAAAAAAAAAAGACTTTTAGTCTCAAAAAATGGAAATAAACTACATTATAGCAAATATTTCATTTTATAGAGCATGCCTTCATCTTTTTGGGGGATTATTCAATAGAATAAATTTTCAAATTATTCAACAGCTATATACTCTTCTCCGATGACTCTAGATCTATTTGCTTAGAAATTATATAAAATATAGATAACAAATTTTAATTACAATAAGAATAATTAGGAACTATTAAAATTTTACTATATATGCAAAGAAAGATATACGAAATGAATTGAATTTACAGAATTAGTCCCTGTGAGGCCTGATGCGATCAAACCTTGGGACTGTAAACCAGTAAGATGAAGGCCCAATGTCCTGTTTGAATTCAAAGGAAGTCTATAACTTGATTTCCTACTTGCTCCAAAGAGAGGATTTTGCTTCGTAAGGATCTCTCAATTGACTGGATGAAAATCAATCATGGAGGGTAATCTGTCTCACTCAAAGCACATGGCTGTAGCCTCTGGAAAGAATTGTGTTTAATGCCTTTTTGAGGCTTTATTTATTTATTTTTTATAATATACAAAACAGAAGTTCTGTCTGCTTCTAATGCATTCTGCTTCTTCTTTCCCTGCTCCCAAAAAGAATGCTTTACTGCACTCAGGAAAACTATTCTTCTTTATATACAATCTTCACGGGAACATTATCAAGATAATTCTACCTTTACACCTTTTCTATTTCATTATTTTATGTTACTTCTCCCCCCTCCCAAATAATACTAAAAAATTTTATGTGTGTCCTCCCTCTCCACATGAATCCACTCTAAAGTCCTGTCTTAGTATTTAGCATTAACAACCAGCTACACGTTCAAATGGTCAATTCAGAGATCCAGGAGGCTGAGCTGTGGGAACAAAGAGCTTGACCTAACAAGATACAATTATTTTAACATTATTGTGGAAGTGATGTTATAGGTCCCAATGTCCAAATCTATTTTTATGTTTAGTTTTGGCTCTGCTGCGGAAGCCGTTTTTTTTGCTGGTGCCATTTCCTTCTGCAGAGCAGAGTGATGATAACCTCAGGGAGTGGTCCCACCACCTGCTGACTCCCACTGTATAAACTGACACATACTCTGCAAATCCTAGAGAAGCAATTTCCAAATGCTATTTTCTGCAGTGGAGAGGTTTTCTGAGTGGAGATGCTACTTGTCTCATGACTGTCCCAATTTCAGTCACTTAAAGCACAACTTGGGAAAGCTAGGGCCCTGCTACAATATTCCTTAATAATTATATAACAATGCATTTGTTATGAGTTATTTTAGCTCATTTTTTAAAAGTAACTGACTTTATTTTAGGTACTTGTTCATCATGGCCCAATCTTTTTTTCTTTTTTGATATATTTTTTCTCATTCCCCTGAGATGTATATCTATTTCTGATTCTGTTCCCCAAGTCCTCTGAGAGAATAGAAAGGCAGTGAACTCATTTGATTTTTGTTTTAGCAAAAGCCTGTCTTTTCAGCCAGTAAATTGTTCTGCCCATCTGTAAGAAACTCCACTACTGTCACTGACCTTTTGTCTCTTTCATGTTTGAGAAATGTCTTATTATTTGTCTTAACATCCTCTGCAATCTCCTTCTCGTTTGTCCTCTTTCCTTTTTTAATCATAGTATTCTTTTACACATAAAGCTTCAAAACCATTGATATATTCACATGTTTCTCATGAGATTTCCTTTCCTTTTGTCTCCTTTCTGCCTCAGGTGTGTCCTGGTAAGGATTCCCTCAGTGTCCCCATGTTTGCAGAGCATCTACTGTGACAATTCAGTGGAATTGTAAAATGAGGATTACTTTTAGCTTTTCCCTATTTATAGCTGATCTTTGAATGTGAAGGAGAATTCACTTAGCAGCATTCACTAAATCAGTCATTAAACAAACTTATACTAACTACTTACTGTACTTTAGGAGTGATCTTTTCCTGAAATTCTACTTATGTCTTTTATTTATTCATCATACATGACATTTGAAATTTTCTGTTTAGTTGTTGCATGGTGGGCTGCTTATAGAGATGATGAATATGTCAAAATCTGAGTCTCACACATGACAAAAACATCCCAGATAAGACTCATAGAAATAGTGGAGAGGACTCCTAAACTAGCCATCTACTGTAATCAGATTGGTGACTACTCTAATTTTCATCAGCTATATTGTATCCAATAACTGATGGAAGCAGATTCAGAGATCCTCAGCCAAGCACTGGACTGAGCTGGACTTTGCCTAACAAAGGAAGGAGGGATTGTAGAATGTAAGCAGTAAGGTTTTTTTCCGCCTGCCACCGAGTCTTGTCCTGCCACCGCGCCAGTCCCAAATAACACAGAGACTCTGTATATGATATAATTCTGATGGCCAGTTACTAGTTTCTTATCAGCTAGCTCTGTGTCAATTATTAACCCATTTCTATGTATTTCCACGTGGTCTTACCAGCGAGAGGTGGCTGGTGGTTCTATTCTATCCAGATTCTCCATCTTGACCCCTCCTTCCTACTTCCTCTTTCCTCCTTGTCTCCTAGTCCCTCCTATCTTCCTTTCCTATTGGCCAACAGTGCTTTATTCATTAACCAGTATGAGAAACATATACAGAATGACATCTCCCATCAGTAGAAGCCAGAGGGATCATAACAGGGAACCCACAAAGACAGCTGACCTGAGCTCCTGGGACCTCATGGACTCTGAACCAACAACTAGGGAGCCTCCCTGGAACCAACATTTATGTGTGTGTGACAACTGTGTAGAATGGTCTCTTTGTAAGGCTCTTAGCAGTGAGATCAGTCCCAGTCTTAGGAGCTTAACTGTCTTTTTGGAACCTGTTTCCCATGTAAGATTACCCAGTTTTGACTTAAGAAAAGGAGCTTGGTCCTGCATCACTTGATGTGTGGTGCTTTGCTCAAGCCCATGGGAGGCTGATCCCTTTGTGAATGTAGATGGAGGAGGATGGAAGAGGTGTGGGGTAGGTGGGAACGGGTATAGACTGGGAGGAGAGAGTGGAGGAGGGTGGGGAAACTGTGGTCAGTATGTAAAATAAATGAAAGATGCTATTTAAATATAATAAATAATATTAAATATATGGCAATAATAAATAATGTTTACAGTACCAAATACTAGCCTAGATTCAGACTTCTAATTTTTTATTTTAAAACTTTCTAATCATTTAATATATGATGTTACACTTTGGTGGTTTCCTTTCCATAATCTGCTTACATTGAATATTGTTCTTATACTCACCAAATTCTTTATATACCAAAATGTAATTGAGAGAAAAATTAGATACATTATAACTATTTCACAATAGTATTTTATTTTTTCTAAGCACATTTATCTTTTTACACATTTGAAAGCAATATTAAACATGCATAACATGCATCTTCATTTTATTTTATGTATCTTCTTTAGATAGAATGGAATTTCCAACTGGTTTTCCTTTTGAAAATTGAGAAATTTACTATCTTTTGTAGTTTCTGACGGTAAGAACTCTGTTTTATTTCTCTAAAAATGTCATTCTTGCTTCATGTTTTAATGTATTACAAAATACAACACACACGTATTATACAGAATATAGATTTTTTTTTAGTTAGCATCTTGTCAGTATTCTAATGCCACTTTTTATTACCTTCTGTCCTCTTGGCTTCTGACAAAAAATTGATCTAATTGATATCTTTATTCCACAGTGTCTATCACAATGTTTTCTCTGGAAAAATTACAGAGGTTCTTTCCCCACTTTGATGTTAAAATTGGTAATATAATGTATCTTAACAAGGTTTGCATTGAATTTAACAAGGTTCTGATTATATTTGATGGTAAAATTCAATGGTTATGGAACATTCCAACCACTGCTTCTCCTACATCCTTTCTCATACATAGCCTGTCCACTGCTAAGGCTCTCAAATCGAAGCAGATGCTGCACTTCTCTTCAGACACATACTTTGGTTTGGAGGCCTCTTTCCCTCTTCTATGCCTTTTTTTAAACTAAAACTGCTAAGTATTGCTGAATTCCTCTGCTGTTTAATACCTTTAAGAATAAGATGTGGTAATGTTCAAGATACTTCTTCAGAAAAATATCTTCTACTTTCCAAAATGACTTCTAGTGACAGAGTATACTTTTAGCACATTGAGAAATACTTAATGATTACTGAGTAATGCAGTGTTAATATCACTATTTGCTGGTCATTACTTCAAAGGTTTAGGTATTGCATTCCAGTTGTACATGAGTAAGTGTTCCTGTGTCACAACTGTGATGCTAACTAACTGAGCTAGCTACTCCTCTAAAGCATGAACAAGGCAGCCACAGATAATTAGGCAATTAAAATTAAGGAACACACTGCACAAAGAAATTCTCTGTATTCAGTTCACCTCTGCAGAAAATGCCATTAATTCAACATGAAAAAGAACACATTCTTTAAACAAATACTAGACTTTTGGTCTATCTAAGGCTAATTCTTTTATCTTAGTTAAAAAAATTGCTTTTTGATTTAGATGCAAAACATTAAATAGTGGGTTTCAGTCTGTGTTTGCACCACTTAGAATTTCTAACACTGATGCCTGAACAGCACCCTTAACAGAATATAGATGCTGAAACCAAAGAAGAGCCTGGACAATGATATACATGAGTCCATTTGGACGAGGCTACTAAACGGGCTGATTTCTTCCATATTGTAATGCTAGTGTTGCTACTTAAATTGTGTTAAATAGTATATTAACTCCAAATAGTGTACATCATTATGACTTTTAATTCATTTAAAATAAAATGTACATGTGTATGCATATTGGTAGGGTGGCTCAGAATAATAAGCATAATCTTCTGGGTTTGCTCACTTTAAGGAAAGCTATTACCCTGAGGCAGTTTCTTGTGTGTGTGTGTGTGTGTGTGTTTACTTATTTTTCTATTTTCTTTTACTGTTTACAAATTCCTCCACTGATTTTTCAAGCTGGAGAAAATACCTTTGGGTTCTCAGAATTGATTTCTAAGATTTCAGTTTCCTGGTGTCTTAAATTTAAAGTGATCAGAATTTGGACACAGTCAAAACTGTGAATGCCTTCATTTTATAACAATTCAGTTCTTCTCATTCTTAAAAACATATTAGCACATCAAATATGGAATGTACTTACTCTATGGATTTAAAAGCAATGCACAAAGTAAGTCAAGGGCAGAGACAGGAAGAAAGAATACTTATCATTTGCTTGAAAGTTAGGCTTGGCTATTTTTATACTTTCCTAAATATGGTGATTGAATTGTTGAAAGGCTAGCAATTACAATCAGTATGTGAGTTCATATAATTTTGATTTATGCACTACCCCATAATCCATATTTATCTGAGTGTATGGTTCACATTTCCTGTCTTTCCATAGTTCATGAATCCATTTTCATGATACTGTTGATTCTCCCAATGTGTTTGTGTGTGCATGTGCAAAGATCAATGATAGAACAATTGCAGGCCATACCCAGCCATTGTCATAACTGGAGAAACATGGGTAGGTCACAAGTGTGCAATAATATTGAGTACAGAATATTTCTGTATTTGTTGAATTTTGGAGAAGTGTTGAAATTAATTCAACTCACTATGACTTTTGAGAGTCTCATGGAACATATTTCATAACCAAGAAAAGCATATAACCTCATGTGATTGAAGAAAAATAGCACATTCAGTATTAACAACATTTCACAAATATAGATCATGCTGAAATTTTCCCATTAACATTACATTAGGAAATGGGGATTAAAGCAATTTACAACCAAGTCTCATTTACCACTTGTATTTTGTAAAGGTGATAGAGAATGACATCAAATGACCAAGCTAATAGTCTCTAATGTGGCAGCTTCACGCTTAACTTCATTAATGTCACTTCCTGTTATGGTTACATGCTTGTTGAGGTGTACTCTAGTTTCATGATAGCATAGAAAGTATCTAAAATGTACTCAATAATATCAAAGGCATTAGCATCACTCTTCCTAATCTATTAACCTGGCTGATGATATGGATAACAGAGCACATTCTTAACCTGCAGTAATGGGCGAATTCTACTTCCATGGGTTTAATGACAAGAAAAGATCAAGAGCTACTGACATCCAAAGGCTTGCCATGCATAATGTGACTAAGAGTACAACTGTATTAGCACTATCTGCTTGTGAGGATATGTGTGATGGAGTCACAATTCAAGGTTCTACATATTACAGTTTACAAGATTTCATGAATAAGCATGACAAGTGGCATATTTCATCTACAGTAAACTATTTGCTATAGAAACCCAAAAGCTTTATATTTTGGGGTCATGTAATAGAGCATTTTATATTGCCTTCTTCTTTAATATTTCTAATTGTTCCTGCAAAGATGAAATTATAAGTGTTAAGAAGAATTAATGTTTCTAGTCGGACATGCTTTCCTCTCCTCCCATTCTCTTTCTCCTAGTACCTTTCCACTCACTGACCCCCCCTCTACTCCTAATATGCTCAGGAGTTCTTTTTCCCTTCCCTTTCTGTGAGGGAACTTGTATGAATCTCTTAGATTCCTCCTTGTATCCTAGTTTCTCTAGTGGTGTGAATTATAGGCTGGTCATCCTATATCTAAAATCTGACCCATCCTGGAAGGCATCACCATCACGCTACCTGTGGAGTGGAGGGGAATGGGACAGGAAGGTGGTTGGGGGGTAAAGGAGGGAGAGAGGAACAGGGGGAGAGGAAACTGGGATCGATAGTAAAATAAGAAAAATAAATAAATAATAGATTTTTTTGTATCATCATTTTTCAATGGACATAACTCAATATTCCAAAAAGAGTAATGTTCACAAGCTTAGATAAGGGATATCCTGTATGGACTTTGGCCTAGGGCTTTTATAAATGTCCTTTGTGTGCTGTACCATTTACTCCTCTTATGGACACTAAGTATAGTACACATGTGTGCCAGAATTACTAAGAAACATTACATAACAAGTCAATCAGGTTTTTCCATATTCTAGTAATGACTTAATAATAATAATATGTGTATTTTATTTTATTTTAGATTTTATGGAAAAAATAAAATTCTGACTACAAATTAAATTACAGTTCTTGAAAACAAAGTATATTACAAACAAAGCATGTAATAATAACATTTTCAGGCTTGCATTTTTGCATTTCTGACACTTTCTTGGTAAAGAAGGGGAAGTTGAAATGTCTTCATTTGTTTTGAAGTTTGATTTGAGTCATACTCTTTCTTACTACATTAGTTTCTGATGAATCTGGATATTTCCCAGCAAAGACAGATCTTTGTGCTACTGCAGGATGAGCCTGCAGGACATCAAAGAAATTAATGACAGAAAGATTCCATTCTATTTCTAAAGTGCCTTGTGGAGCTTGAACATAGCTGGGACTACTGGGTAATCTAAATCAATTATATTGAATTCACATAGGGTGATTATGCCCTTCCCAGCTCCTCCCTCAGCCAGCTGTTCCTAATCAGTCCTCATTCCTTAGTTCAACTAATGCCCCCTACAATGCTGACTGTGTCTTACTCCAGCAAGACTTCTTAATAATTGCCCGCTCATTTGGATCAAACTCTCCCACCACTTGGCTTTCAACTCTTTGTTTCCTCTCAGTTACTTCTGACTTCTTTACATGAAATATTAATGGTGTCTTATTGTTTTCCTTTGCTAGAAATTGACATTAAATGTGGAATTGGAATGCCAATTGATATTTTAAATAACATAGAGATTGTCTGGGATGAATAAATACTCATAGACTTGTTTCTTAACATGGATAATTTTTAGAACTAGAATAAAAGCCAAAGATAGACTTCAATTTTTTTCATTTAATAATTATTTAGGGAAGTATTGAAAAATAGAACCAGTCTTATAGGAATGATATCAGATAAATATATTTGCATAAGACCAAAACTAAACCATATTAGACCATTTTTTAATAATTTTGTGGTAAGGTAAATGAGGGATTTAATTTTGTTGTTGTTGATTTTATTTTATTTGAGACAAACTGTCATTATATAGCCTTGCCTGGCCTGGGGAATTCTGTGTACACAATGTTATTCTAGAATTCCTAGAGATCTGCCTAACTCTGCCTCTGAGTGCTGGTTTTAAAGTTGTGGCACTAACCCTTCAGGGATTTTGCTATACACTGAGGAAGTTGTTTTATACTAAATAGCAACAATGTAGATCATCCATAACTTATTTTGACCTGAAATATACTACAAATAATATTAGTTCTCCAACTGTGTCATATACAATGTCACTATAGAAACATCAGTGAGTAGATGAAGCCTCAATATATTTCATTGTTTGTCCTAGTTAACATGATTGCTATTTCTCATATATGAAACAAGAACATTTTAAATCATTATTTAATTCAAATTTTAGTATTTTTTATAAAATGTATAAGAGTATACAAAGTAGGCTTCATTCCTAGTATATGTATAGAAACCTTCAGGAAACATACACATGACTTCTTTCCCTTGTATAATCTAAATTTTCACCCTGCAAACTGGAAAAATCTTCATCAGTTAAGCCTTTTGTTGTCCTGTGTAACTGAATCACAGAAGTAAAGCAGCCATACTGCTTTCTAACCTATCTTTCCTTATACTATTACAAATTATATTTTAAAATAAAACTATGTGGGTATAGAAATGATGGCTGTGTGATTGTGACAGAGTGTGCATGTGTACAGATTTGGATCACTCCAAACTTTTCCTGTGCTGCAGGGGCTATGCTTAAGTTAACAAGTGTACTGACCAGCTGAGTCACCTCATTTGACCTACCTCAGCTTTAGTTCTTTTTTGGCTAGTTTCCTTTTACATAGTTTTCACAGTTTAAAAAAAAAAAAATTCTTCTCCCCAGTTAGGAAAGACCATATCTTACAGAGTAAGTTTAAGGGGTTATTATGGAAAGAAAATATGCAATTGAAGGTTTAATGCTAATATATTAATTATTAATTAAAGTTTATGCATTTATTTTTCTTCCCTAGCATAACAGCATTAAGGTACATAAGAAAAGCCTATGCTTATCTTAAGGTACTTCCTATAATGGACTTTTCAACTATGAGAATCAAACTCTGGGTAAAAGTGTCTTTAACTTATGAGAATGCTCTTATAACATGGGGGTCACCAGAAATGCAATGATGTCAACTCATGAAGGAAAACAGAGGCTATTCTTGAAGACTGAGTGTAAACCTAGGTAAAGGGAGAGAGAGTTCTCCAAGGATTTGATGTATATATCTGAACATCTAGATGTACTTTGCATAAGGAAATAGTTGTAGAAGGTACTAACATACTCATTTTGGACTGTTTTTATTTCAGATACATTTAAATCTCCTAAATAAAATATCTTGAGTAAGTAGTGGGATATAGATAATTTAAAGTTCAGGTCAGGAACAAGGCAATTATGGAATAGACACCAACCAATATGTGGTATTTAAAAATCAATACATAGAGAGAAAATCAATGATTAAATATGGATATAAACAAAGGAAGGCTAAGGTAGACTTCTACTGTCTAAGAAAATCACTACTACCAATTCATTCCCTTTCTTTCTAGTCTCCCATTCTTACAATACTGCTTATTAACACAATAGTGATTCTACTAAACATTCTTTATCAAAATCTAAGGAAAAATTGCATAGAACAAGAAAGTCTGTCTATATATTACATGAGTCATATATCTTGCTAAAGGTGGTTATTGTTTTAATAGAGAATCCTAATATGACAAATTAATTTTCCTTTAGCTTAGACTTTATCGTTGCTACTAATAGATTTTTTTTTTGTGCATTTCTAGGGCTCTAACTCAGTACCTTGTTCCTACTAGGCAGGTCTTCTATCTGTGACTACAGCAGCGATGTTATTCATTTTAAATTTCCATTGTCATCCATTGCATTATAATACTGGAGATTTTCTTCTGTCCAGTATTATGCCTGAAATATGGAAGACACTACTAGTTTAACACTTAACACGTAGAAAGAAATGATAGTAAACATGAGAGAGGAAGAGTGAGCCAATTAAGCAGTAGAAAGCATGAATGTGGAAGAAACTGGTAAATGATATGTTCTGTCATGTAATATGTTCTAGCATGTAAATCCAATTCTGTAATGCTGCTAGAAGTTATTAAAGCAGAAACACACAACAAAATAGCCAATGTGATTCCATTTTATCCTCAGTGAAAAGAGGGCCGATTGAAAGCCCTGGAGCTTGAAATTGCAAGATACCCAGGTAAAATATGACCTGCAATTTGTATGCATCTTCCCCTTCTCCAGTTTGGACATGCTCATGATCTCCAACATTTCTGCTGGTCATCCATGACCCTTCCAGCTCTGCCAACTCTCACTTCCTCTCCAGAATTTCCATTAATATCTTTCCTACTATTGTTTGCCAGGTTCAAGTGTGGTCAAGGTTGATTTTAGTTTCCTTTTGCATTTATAACGAGGGAAAAAGAGACCTTGTAGTTTCTTTTGTTGTTATCCCTTTTTAGGTTTGGATATCGTAAACGAAACTATCAGGGAAATATATCATTCAAAAAAGGTATGAAGAAAATCTGGTTGGAATAGTGGATAGGGATTTGCAATGTTGATTGTGCCCTCTTTAGATGCGACTCTGCAGAGCAGTTAGTCACTGATTTCACACTGCTCCATTTCGGACCATCTCCTTAAATACTCATGAATAGCAACCATAGCTTTGCCACATCTTCACATGTTGCTATTGAACTGCAAACCACGTGGTTGCTGGAAGCTAATCCCAATTAATTCTTCCATCAGTGGCAGTTTGTTTTTGAAATTGGGCAATTTAATTACTAGCTTTTAAAAGCTCAGATTACACAAAATCCTATGGAGGAATGTATCCAAGTGTTTATGGCAAAGTGAAAGAAAGCTCCAACTCTAAAACTCATTAAACTAAAACTTATTAGGTCAGCCTTCTTTCCTGTTCTTTCTTAGTGCTTAAGGAACTAATGCAGACACATTAGCCTTCCTGTTGCTGTCAAATAGAGAAAATAGAGCTGAGTTTTCATTAGACATGGGATTAAATTTGAAAACCAGAATAATGGAAAGGGTTTAGTGATACTAAATGAATCATATTATGTTTGTCACCTAAATTCTTCCTTTTTGGTTTTAAATAATTAGGGAAATGAACTTTTGGTATACTGTTGTAGAAGCAATCCAATTATTGTGTTGAACACTGGACCTCATTTCCTATCATTAATTGTACATGTTAATTGAGAGCCATTTCAACCAATCAATCAAAGGCCAGCCTTTAATGAGTTTCTGCAATGTGTACAATTCTGTGTTTAATTTTATACAACCTAGCTTTCCAACTTTGAAAAGTTAATAAGCACAGCTTGGAATTCTGTTTTGTATAGTGTAAGGAGAGATTCATGTGCATATTCAACAGGAACACTGAAGAAGATTCATATTTGTGAAGCACCTTGATACAGTCTTTACTATCTAATTTATTGTAGTCTATAAATTTTATCTGTTATTGTGTTTTATTGTATTAAGCAGTGGTTGAGATCTATGAACAGAAGACTGAAAAGCATTGCTACAACAATAGAGGGATCTGTCTTTAAGACTATTCATGAGTCAGAAAAGAACTGTGTGAAGCAACACAGAATTTCACCTAAGGGTCAGTGAAGTTGGTATCAAGTGACAAGAATTATGAATCTTTGTGATGAAGACATATAAATCAGATATGAAGAAAATGAGCTCTGAGTAAACACACAACCATTTTTATAGTAGTTGGAGTGTCAATTCTAGTTGAAGCATATATATGCTATTAAAGCAAACGAATTACAGAAAAGGAAACTGTAATTAGAATAACAACAGCCAAGAGTGAGAAATATAGGCTTATTCCTAATAATGGAAAAACTAGAGAGAAATTAAGTATATTGATACTGAAATGATAGTTGAGTTTAATTTGATAAAACCATTTCGAATGATATTTGAAGGAATGACTTTGGGCAGAAATGCACTATGGCAGTAATTCTGATGTCATGTGAATATAATCTAAATCTGATGGTGGGGTCAAGAAAGTCTATATAAATATACTTTGTTATTTTCAACATGTACAAGTGACATACAACATGTGTATCTTTTTTACCAGATTGTAGAATATTTTTTTGATGCAGAATAAACTCCTGAGGGCTCTTGTGTTGGATGCTTTGGCCTTCAACAATCCTCTGAGGTAGTGATGCTTTTGGCCATACTGTCACAGATGACTCTACAACTAGGATCCCAGCTTTTTTTTTAAATTTTTGTTATTATTTTGTTGTTGTTGTTGTTAAAACATTCTCAGTGTTTAGATTTTGAAATTTCATTCTAATTTAATTATTTGGCCCATATGAAAAAGATTAGCTTGTGTGAATATTTATTTATAAAATGGAGATAATTGTATATAATATGAATCTGTGATGTGCATTGCTTCTGTTAGCCAAGAGTGATCGGCAAACATAGTGTGTGTGAATGACAGCTGCTGTTGCTATTTGCTCTTTTGGGTTAAATAGTACAATTGTCCATGTAAATGAAATCCAGAACATGGCAGTTCTGCTATTTACTTGCTCTTTGACATTGTGAGAAGAGCTTTCACCTCACTTTATAAGGATACCATCCTAGGTAAACTGCTGGAAGGAGTGTAACAACCTAAAGAATTACTATGAAGATGGATTTTATGAAAGCAAAGAATGTAAAAAAATGTACATCACACAACTGTATCATTATATGTGCCCCTTTTATTGTTGTATTACAAGAGAAAATAGAAACAGTGTTAAGGAGGTCACTGCTGCATACCCAGATGAATTTTAGTCAGAGAAGAAAGGGTGTGCAATGGGGATCATTTAAAGAGGTCAGCACAACCTTGGAGTCAGGAATGCCAGATACCTGTGTCTTATGTAGATAGAGTTGTCTTGTTGAATATTTCCAATTTAGGTATAGCTGAAAATTGGTTAGACTGCACATTCCCCTTGGCTTGCCTTGTTCTACTGTCCATTCCTCTCCCCTGGTAATCCTCCTGTCTTTTGCCTTACAACCTTTCTTGTTTCATTACCCTGGGAAAATGGTTTGTATTTTTCTTGAATTTCTAAAAATTCAGTGAGATAAAAATATTTAGGATATATTCTGGCTTCTTGTATCTTTAAAGTTTAGTTTAAGTGTCAAAATAATGTATTCTCAGGAGAGAAGAAATTATTTTGATATGCTTGAATTAAAATTGCTGCCTATAAGACATTCAGGTCGCAGGAGCTAATTAAAGTTCCTCTTGTGACATAATAAATAACACAATCAGCTACCTTTAGTTTAAAACATAACTTCATTATGATTAACATCAGTTAAAACAGCAAGTCATATTTATGTATGTACATGAAATAAGCTGCCATTAAATACTAATGACAGTACTTTCACAGAGGACTTAGATTCTTGCTTGTATTAGGTTGAATCAGTTTCTACCTGAAGGTTCCAGTGGCAGACTATTACGTGGTGTCCTAAAACATCTACCACATACAGGACACAGATCTTTTATATATTTTTTTAAAAATAAAGATGAAAATATAAACCAGTGCTTATTAATAACCTTACAGGTTATGCATTGATACAGTGTTTAGCATTTTAATCAAGATTACATACAGTTCTTACCTATTCAAATACTTAGCATTAATTTATTGTGAACTATTAAAATACATTTCTTCCAGCTTTTGAACTATGTGGTATATTAATTTGCTCTTTTTGGTTTGTTTTTACATCAGTCTACTCTTCAATATCGTACCACATTTTCTTGCACCTATCTAGTTATATCCTATCATACATCAACTTTCACTGCTTCCCAGTACCTGGCAGCTATCAATCTATTCCTCACTGTCATAAGGATAGACCTTTTCTGATTCCAAATTAGATGTCTTCCTAACTTCACGGGTACTTTCCTTCATTACTTGCCTATGCTACTTGGTAGACGGAGTTGTAGTTCTTCCCATGTTCTTGCAAATCACAAATTCAGCAGCTCCGAATCTCTCCTCATCATTCCCATGCTTGATGCAATGTGAAGGAAAAATATTCCCTTTTGTACTAAATGTGGGCTCCATGATGTGGATAAGTTAGTTGTTGATCTTACTATCAGGGAAGGGCATTTATGGTAGCCTTTCCAAGGTTGCTCAAATTGTTAGTTGGAATCAGTCTTGTAGGTTTCTAGACCTTTCTTTAGGTTCAGTTTTCTCTTCAAACCAATAATGGCTCATTTTTTATGTTCTCTCTCTCTCTCTCTCTCTCTCTCTCTCTCTCTCTCTCTCTCTCTCTCTCTCTCTCCTATTTTCTATTCCTGTGCTGTCTCAGTCTTCCTAGTCCTCCCCTTCTCTTTAAGCAAGCATCTCCTTCCTGTTCTTTCTATTTCCATTTCTGTTCCAGATTGGTTAAAAATTAACTCCTACCTCTCCTTTCACATCCTTACCCAATAAACTCCATGTGAGTTTTTTTCAGTTCGGTGGTTTGTGTTTCATTGCCTAAACATGTCTCTATTCCTATCACTTACCCTATCCACAAGTCTAACCCAATCCTAATTCAACCACAGAAAGTATATAGGCAGTAAAGGACAAGAGGTTAAGAGGGGAATCTACCAAAAATGGGGAAATAGAATAAAGTGATAAAGGTAAAACAAAATAAGAGAATGAAATGGGGTGGAGAAGGAAATGGAAGGCACAGATAAACTAGGAAATATGAAGAGGGATGACTAACACTAAAGATCCTTTGAAAATACATATGGAAGCCTACATATATATATACACACACACACACAATATATATATATATATATATATATATATATATATATATATTCCTAACTACTAAATACATTATGCCACACAGTAAAATCTCCAACAATATGAATGGATTACATCCTTTTAGTCATTGACTAAAAGAGATACATAGACAAATCTACCTCAAACAACAGAGCTATCCTCCAGGATGTCAGTCACCATTTGGAAACTGATGGCACGGCCTTGTTGCTAAGGTAATTATTTTTTCCAACATGGAGAAATTAAGCTGGTACTCAGCTAGGAGATTCACCCCTTTTGATTATTATTCATGGTGCTACTTTGCATAGTACCAGAGGGAAAAAGGGATGATTGATATTCCCCAGCTACAAGGCCTATGACCTACAACAGTGACCTGCTTGCAAAAATATATGGCTGCGATGTGGCTCATATGTTGTAGAAGTAACCATTGGAGGAGATGGAACCTAAACCTGCCACTGTAAATATCACAAGGAAGTTGAGACTATATAGGTTATATAACTAGGGGAAAACCTATTACTATTAATCTACTAAAGGTGTTTCCTGATCTAGAGTTGGTATAACCTAGAAGACTGGAGCCAAGAAATAAAGTGAACTAAAGTTTCATCCAATAGCCAACTTTTTGTACATGTCAATCCCACTTCTCTCTCCCTACCCTCCTTTCATGCTGGCTACCAACCCCCTATCCCAATCACTTTGTTCTACCCAGGGAGGGTGAGGCCTTCCATGGGGATCCTCAAAGTCTGTCATATCATTTGGAGTAGGTCCTAGGCACTCCCCCCATGTGCCTAGGCTGAGGGAATATCCATTTATGTGTCCTGGGCTTCCAAAGACCATTTATATAGTAGGGCTGAGTCTTGATCCACTACCAGAGGCCCCATAGATTGACCAGGACTCCTAACTGACACCCACATTCAGGGGGTCTAGGTCAGGCCTATGCTAGTTTCCTAGCACTCAGTCTGTGGTCCATGAGCCCCACCTGGTTAAGGTCAGTCATGTCTGTGGTTTTCTCCAGTCTTGTCTTGACCCTCTGCTCATCACTCCTCCCTCTCTGCAACTGGATTCAGCTGTAGGTGTCTGAATTGCTTCCATCAGCTACTGGATGAGGGCTCTAGAATGGCATATAAGGTAGTCATCAATCTCAGTATCAGGGAAGGGCACTTAAAATAGCCTGTCCTCTATTGTTTAGTTAGTAGGATACATAGTTGTCAATCTCTGGACATTTCACTGGAGTCAGATTCCTCTTTAAAAGTATAATAGCATCCTCTATTATGGAATCTCTTTTCTTGCTCTCCTGTATTCTTCCCCTGACTCATATATTTTGGTCCCTCATGCTCATGTACTCCTCTCTCCTCCTTTTCTCCCCTTCTCTTTCTCCTCACTACCTCTCCCCTCCCCCATTCTTCCAATTTGCTCAGGAGATCTTGATACTTTCCTCTTTTCTAGAGAACCATGTATGTCTATCTTACGGTCCTCCTTATTTCATAGATCTCCTGAGCAAATTGGAAGATGGTAGGTTGGTAATCCTTTGCCCTATGTCTAAAATGCATATATGAATCAATGCATGCCATGTTTTTCCTTTTGTGACTAGGTTAGCTCACTTACAATGGTTTCTTCTCTTTCCATTCATTTGCATGTAAAATTTCAAGATTCCATTGCTATTTTTTATGCTGAGTAGTACTGTTTATCCATTCTTTAGTTGTCGGGCATCTAGGTTGCTTCTAGATTCTGGCTATTACAAATAATGCTGCTATGAACATAGTTGAACAGATGTCTTTATTGCATAAATGTGCACCTTTGCAATATATGCCTAACAGTGGAATTGCTGAATCTTGTGGTAGACTGATTTCCACTTTCCTGAGGAACTGCCATACTGATCTCCAAAGTGCCTTATGAGTTTGCCCTCCCACCAACAGTGGAGGAGTGTTCCCCTTGTTTCACATCCTTTCCAGCATAAACTGTCCTTAGTATTTTGATTTTAGCCATTCTGACAGAATTAAGATGATAACTCCAAGTTGGTTTGATTTGTATTTCCCTGATGGCTAAGAATGTTGATCACTTTCTTAAGTCTTTCAGCTATTTTAGTTTCCTCTATTGAGAATTCTGTGTTTAGTTCTGTATCCCACTTTTTAATTAGATTATTTGGTGTTTTGGTGACTAGCTTTGAGTTCTTTGTATATTTTGGAAATCAGGCCTCTGTCAGATCTGGGGTTTGTGAAGAACTTTACCCACTCTGTGGGCTGCTGTTTTTTCTTGTTGACTATGTCCTTGCCTTATAGACACTTCTCAGTTTCAGGAGGTAACATTTGTTAGTTGTCGATTGCATTGTCTCTGTTAATGATGATATGTTCAGGAAGTGGTCCCCTGTACCAATTTGTTTAATGTTACCTCCCACTTTTTCATCTAAGAGGTTCAGTGTGGCTGGATTTATGTTGAGGTATTTGATCCATTTGGTATTAAGTTTTGCACATGGTAATAGATGTGTATCTATCTGCAGTCTTTTACATGCCAGCATCTAGTTATGCCAGTGCCATTTATTGAAGATGCTTTGTTTTTTCTTTGTATAATTTTGTTTCTTTTTCGAAAATCAGGTGTTTGTAGGTGTTTGGGTTAATATGAGGCTTTTCAATTTGATTCCATTGGTCTTCCTGCAAATTTTTGTGCCAATATCAGCTGATTTCAGCACTATAATAGAGCTTGAAATCAGGGATACTGATGCCTCTGGAAGTTCCTTTGTTGTATAGGATTGTTTTGGTTATCCTCGGTCTTTTGTTTTTCTTTATAAAGTTGAGTGTTATTCTTTCAAGGTTTATGAACAACTGTGCCAGTATTTTGATGGGGATTGCATTAAATCTGTAGATTGCTTTTGGCAAGATTGCATTTTTACTATGTTAAACCTATCTATCCAAAAGAATGATCTTCCCAACTTCTGCTATCTTCTTTAATTTCTTTGAGTCTTTAAAGACTCAAAGTTCTTGATATATAGACATTTCATTTTGTTGGTTAGTGTTATACCAAGATAATTTACATTATTTGTGGCTATTAAAAGGGTAATGTTTCTCAGATGTCTTTCTCAGTTATTTATCTTCTGTATATTATTTGGCTACTGAATTATTTATTTATTTTTTATTTTCATTTACTTTTTTTTTTTTTTTAGTTAATCTTGTATCCTGCCTTTATGCTGAAGATGTTTATCAGCTGTAGGAATTCTCTGGTAGAGTTTCTTTGGCCAATTATGTAAACTAGAATATTATATGTAAAAAGTGAAAGTTTGACTTCTTCCTTTCCAATTTGTAGCCCCTTCATCTCCCTTTATTGTCTTATTGCTTTAGCTATAACTTTAAGTACAATATTAAAGAGATATGGAGAGATTGGACTGCCTTGTCTTCCTCATGATTTTAGAGGAATCAGGTTGGGTTTCTCTCGACTTAGTTTGATGTTGGCTGTTGGTTTACTCTATATTGCTTTTATTATGTTTAGAAATGTTCCTGTTATTCCTTATCTCTCTAAGACCTTTAGCATGAAGGGGTGTTAGAATTTAACACAGTAGAAGGAGAAGGTTATTTGCCAAGGTCTTTTTACAAGGGTGCAATTACCATGGTACCCAAGACACACAAAAACACAATTAAGAGCAATATCTTTCATGCAAAAATACTCAACAAAATACTGGCAAATCGAATCCAAGAACACATTACAGAAATTATCCACCATGATCAAGTAGGCTTCATCCCAGGAATGCAGGCATAGTACACTGAAAATCTATCAGTGTAATCCACCATATAAACAGACTGAAAAAGAAAAAAAAATACATGATCTGTAGTGAGATATTTACTTTGTCTGCTTCTGTGGCACTGACCACACCCATTGAGGGCAGAGCCAGGGGCGGAAGTGACCTGTGGAACTAGGTCTGAGGAGGAACCTGGAATGTTCTCTTACTGGCTGACGGAGTGGAACTTGCTAGTGTTCATCTATCTTGGTTGTAAGTTATTTTTCCCTAAATAAACACCTATTCTGCCTATTTGTTTATCCTGATTCTTGTTAAACCACAATATCTGGTGTCAGAAGTGGGATCAGGATTTTCACGGGATCTGGGTTTCACCCAGGCTACAGATGCCATTCCCTTCCCCCACCATCTCTGAACAGGCAGTTGCCTTGCCTAACCAGGTAGACACACCGCAGCTTGTGAAATATTTGTTTCCACCCTACAACTGCACTGAGGTCCTGAGACCACTGCTCATCTCCTGCCCATTCCCTCATATTGCATTCACACAGAAACCTGCAGTGCCAGCCCCGCTCCTGTGTTCCTGTGCAAGGTCGGACTCTGGGCCTTCTCTGTTTGTGTGTTCCTGGCCCGGGGGAGCCAATTGCAGGCAACACCCCTTAGCTCTGCAGTTCCAGCAATTTACACAAGGCTTGTTTCACTCCTTTATTTAACAAAATTTCGCTTGCCTTAATTTGTTAAGAGCTATTCTACAGGGGCTGGGATCAGAAGGATCTTCTGCTTCCATATGCTATTTTTGGTATACCTCCACATGTAACTACCACAAGCTGAGATCTACAACTAAAAGCATCAAAGTTCCAGGACAGCAGAATTACACCTAAGGTAATTGTAACATCCTTTGCAATTTAAGCTGATATAATATCTGAGATCAATTGTTTCATACCTATGGCAGATAATTTTACAATGCAGGACTTTAGGAATTCTTTTATATCATATATAGAAGGAATTTTAACAGACAAAAATATGACTGGGCATATATATATATATGGGTTTCATCATTAATATGATATTCCTAAAGAAATGGTTTGAGAATAGAGCAAAGAATAAGGAACTTGTACAAACCATAGGAGAATTAGTAACAAAGATTCAAAATATTAAATTTGACAATTGAGAGCTGACAGGTAGAATACAAAACATGGAACATAAAAATAACCAAGTAGAAAACAAAATTTATTCCATGTCTGATGCCTCAATAACCAAAACAGACAACACAATGCATTAACACACTAACAGAAACAGCTCGTACCTGGTCGGATGAAGCTACTAATAAGGTTAAAAAACTGAAACATCTTTAAAAGACTAGCAGATAGAATCTCTTCCATGTCTGAGGATAATGGCAAGCTAGCAGATAAAAACATTGTTTCTGGAAGGCGATTTACATGCCATTCAGATAATATCTAAGGATGAGAATATTAAAAACATGAAATTATTCGTAGCTGGAGAAAGTAAGAAACTGACTGATGCAATAAAGTCTCTAGAAAGTTATTTGATTCAAGAAGTTCAGACACTCAAGCAATGGTAAATAGATTTCAGGCCTTAGAAGACCTTCAATCTAATACATTAAAAGAAGAACTACAGGTAACAGGGCATGAAAAAGACTTAAAATTTTTTTACACCATTTAGGGTCAGGGGAGCTTTCCCTGTATCTATTAATGAAAATCCAGCAATGAAAAAAAAAAAAACCCAAAAGGTGTCATTGCATATCAGTGGGAACCAATATGTATGAAAGATTTAAAAAGTATAAAGGAAGCAGCAGTCTCTTATGACATGCACTCACCATTTTCAGTAGGGCCAGTGCTGAGATTTTGCAGTATTTAAAGTAATGGTGATCCTTAGTCCAGTGTTTCTCCACCAGAATTTCCTGCTGCTGCGTTTTGTCATATTTGTAGATTTCATTGATATTCTGTGTTTCCTGCATGTTGTTGACCAGTTCCCGGGTTTTCTGAGCCATATCACTCATGGACTTAGATATTGTGGTTTAGTAAGGATCAGGATAATCAAATAGGTTGAATAGGTTTATTTAGGGAAAATAACTTATAACTGAGACAGATGAACACCAGCAAGTACCACAGGATGCTCTCCTGTCTGCGTCCCTCCAGCAAGAGAGTATCCCAGGCTCCTCCTCAGACCTAGTTTCACAGGTCACTTCCACCCCTAGCTCCACCCTCAATGGGAGTGGTCAGTGCCACAGAAGCAGACAAAGTATATATCTCACTGTAATGTTTATCTCACTAGAAGCTGAAGAAGCCTTTGACAAAATCCAATAGTCAATTTTATTGTGATATTCAGACAATTTATACTCTGAGTGATAAGAAAACTCACATGAATAAATTCTGTGAATTCAAACTCTATACATGAACAAAGACAAGCCACATGTGAAAAAGTGTGTTTTTCCTCAGAGGATATAAAGAATAGTTTAAACATTTAACTTAATAGCATTATCAAGCAATAATGAGTAATCTGAAGTAAAATCACTCCTATTTGCCTCACTTTGAATGAGCACAAAAACACACCACAGGAATAATTTCATGTTTGGAGAAACTGAGGTCATAAGATCATGGTTTTCTTGGAATATTCACAAGTATTCAGAATTCTCACATGTCTGTAGTCAGATTTTTCTTTGCTCCACGAGCTCTTGAATAACAGTGTAGAATCTTATTATTAATTATGAAAGCTTGGCCTTACCTTAGGGTTGTCTTACTTACTCTTATATCTTAAATTAACCCACACTTTTATTAATCTATATTTTACCAGGTGACTTTTAACTCTCTTCCATTCTGACTCCTTCTGTATCTCTATGACATCCTTTGCAAGACCTACTTCCTCTCTTTCTGCCTGGGAGTCCCACCTGTATCTTTTGCCTAGCTATTCATCTTTCTGTTGTTTATTAAACCAAGGACAGCATCACATCTCACACAGTGTACAATATTCCACAACATTTTCCCATTTTTCCTTAATAGACAGGAAAGATTTTAGTATAGCAGTTGGCTGTTCAACTTTTTTTATTATACCAATTACAGCAATACGGTATACAACTATCCTACAACACATGTCTCCATTCCTGGACCATGTTACAATATAAAGGAATGCATGTATAAAATTATGTCTAATAACATTTATATAATCACAGACCCATGTTTTGCTTAACCCTCATCAGAGCAGCTCTTCTTTGAATAGACAAATATTACCACAGAGAACAACTTTACCTAAGCAGGATTATCTTCATCAAAACCCTCTCTTTAAGGATCAGGAATGTACATGGGAGAGGAGGCAGACAGATTATAAGACAGAGGTTAGTGATCCATGGAAACAATACCTTCCAGACAATTAGGCTGCTCTACATATGAACTCACTGAGATTATATGGCAGCAAGTACAAGACCTGCACCAGTTCAAATAAGACACAACTTCAGTATGGAAAAGGAGAAGTTGATAAAAAGTTCCACACTAAAGAAGCTATTTGCAACTGACACTTGGGGAAGGAATATCAAGTGTTTTCAACACATTCACAGAGAATATTAACCTACTCCTTGGCACAACCCATACTCAGGAGAATTGGCCAACACCAAATGGACTCTATATTTCTTTGTTTCTTTTTTATTTTTGTTTATTGTTGTGTATGCTTTGAATTGTTTTAGAGAAAGAAAACAATGTGGTGGGTTGGGTGGGTATGGGTTAGATCAGGGTAGAGTCTGGGAGGAGTTGGAGAAGGTGAAAGGTTATAACAAAATATATGGTAGGAAATTATATGGTAAGAAAATTAAAATGCATTGTTAAACAATATTCAATAATTATACCTAAAACTTAGAGACATACTACCTATACTATTACACATTACCCTGTAATGATTAGGCAGAGTTCAGCTCTAACAAAAAGCTTGATAAGACAAATGTGTGTATAAACACACACACACACACACACACACACACACATATATATATATATTCCACTATTATGTCTACACCACAGTTGCTTTCACCATATCATTGGGCTTAGGCCTTTAGTAGCATAAGTACTAACAAGCATTAATTTAGAAACTTTGAAAGTAATTTGATATAGGTATCATTTCAGCATCAAATAAAGTAAAATAAACGTAGGTTCCTTTTCAGTTTTTGCTCTACAAATCTTCTCTTTTGATAGCATGTTTCTATATATTAGAATTAGTATTGAAGTCACTGCAGTACATGTTGTACAGATAGAAAAGTATTATTGATTCTCTCTAATGAAGATGTTTCCTGGATAAGTTATTAATCATGGAAAATGCTCACGATATAAGGTGAACCAATCAAAACTGAATGCTTTCTTCTAAAGCTGTGTACACAGTCTTGAATGTTGCATTTCACCTTTCTTCTCATCTAGAGACTGCTTATAAACAAAACAAGGATAAAAGAAGAAGCTCATGGTTTTTCACTCCAAGAATTGTTTATTAACACTTCAAATGTTTATAGATCTGAAAATGCAGTTTGTATTTTAGACAATGTGGTGTATCATGTTAAGAAATATCTTGCAAAATTGAAAGGAACAAATAAAGGCATACAGAATAAAGAGACCTGTAGAAATTAAGCTATATATACAGAGTGCCAAGGTTAACGAGAATAAAACTAAGAGAAACATGATATCAATCTTCAAACACTTACAAAGCTTTCACATCCATTAAGCATTAGACATGCTCAGTTTTTTACTTAAAAAGAAAAAAATTAGAAGATTGTGATACATTATCAGAATGCTGAAAATGATTACATACTCTTAAAAATAAACATATATATATATATATATATATATATATATATATATATATATATGAGAAAAGCTATTCTTGTAAGTATTTCCTAAATACTGGATTTTTTTGGTTTTAGCAAATTCTGGTTAATATTCACAAGTGTGGTAGAAATTAATGATAGAGAAAGATTTATGGGTTCTCCCTCTGTAAACCACTGCTTAGAACTCTCAGTGAAAATTATAGGAATAGAGATAATAAAAAGTTTCTGATACCATTTTCTCTCCCTTTAAATTACCTTTCTTCTAAATATCTCATCTTCTTCCAGTACTTCTTGTTTTGCTATCTCTTCCTAGATAGTTGGTGTCATACAGATCTTTCTACTCTCTAATCTGCATTATATCTAATGTACTACACAACTATATGTGAACAAGTCTCAGGGTGCCCAGGTCATATGTGGGTATGTTCAGTTGAAGTTCATTCCATGAGTTCATAATCATTGTATTAATAGGAAATACCTATAAGTGGCAGGTAGACTGGAAGGAAACCTTAAAGCTATAGATACATAATACTGAATATATGGATTTTTAAATAAAATATTTATCAAATTATTTTTTTATTTTAGTGACCAGTAATAAACAGTGCTATTTCATAATAACTGTGTTTTATAAAATCCTAACAAGTACTAATAAGTATTAGGAAAGTATTAACAAGATTATGAGATATATCACAGACATTCCCATTCCCCAAAAAGAAAAACAATTTTTGTACCTAGTCATATTTATATGAGACTACAGATCATAGAAAAATTTTACATAATAGTTAAAAATAGATCATCTTCTATTCAATAAAATTAATTTTGATATCAAATTCTGATGCTTCTATGTGAGGTCTTTTTTGTTGAATGGGTTCTATAATCTTGTAAGACTTATTTTCTTTTTGTGTTCATGTGGTGTAAATGAGGTGAGAAATTGAGGCATGTGAGGAATAGCATCAGGATATGCCTGACATTTCTGAAGCAACACCTGGTTCCATAATGATAAAGTGGCTGATAGACAGAGCAGGTCAGGTATGACCTCCTGATTGAGGCGATAGAGTTCATTTAGTAGATAGGGGCTAAAGTGTGATGAAGGATCTCCGGCAACAAACGATATTCCCTCAAGGACAGAACTCTTCACTGTTCCTCAAATTTAGAATGCTGCAGTAATAGTCTTGGAGTTTAATTGAGTTTTAACTGATAAGAATCACTTGTCTATTAAATACAGAAGAAAAGAGAGTAGAAAATTCTAGCATCAATCTGAACAAGGGGAAACTCATGGACTCCAGCCTTATAGCTGGGAAACCAGTGTAGGACCCATGCAGATCCCCTGAATATGGCATTAGTTGGGAGGACTAGGCAGTCTATGGGCTCTCTGGTAATGATTGGATTAATATGTATCCCTATATGGAAATGGACTTTGGGAGTCCATTCCACATAGAGGGATACTTTCACAGCCTGGAAACATGGGGAAGGGCTGGGCCCTGCTACAAATGATATGACATACTTTTAAGACTCCCCATGAAAGGTCTCACCCTCCCTGGGGAAGAGAAAGGGGATGGGATGGGGATTGTTGGGGGGTTCAGGGGAGGACAAGAGGGTGCAGGAGGTGTTTGGTGGAAATTTGGCATTATAAGCTGAGATAAGTTGGGAAATATAGAAAAATAACTTAAAACTTATTAAATATCTATTCATGATGTTGTTTAAATTTGCAACATGCCAATATAATATAACACAATAATTTCACAGACTTTACCATCTTATAAATTTAACAAAAAAATCCACTAAACTTGTAGCAAATAACACTAACAATTACCCAAGATGAAACCACAGCAGCTACACTTGATAAACTTAGTGACATGGGGCAATCATGGGAACTATTATTTTAAGACCCAGTATAGCCAAAACCACCCTAAACAATAAAAGTACTTCAGGAGGCATCACCATTCCTGGCATTAAGCTCTACTACAGAGCTATAGTTCTGAAAACAGACTGGTATTGACATAAAAATAGACAGTTAGACCAATGGAATCGAATTGAAAATCCTGATATTAACCCACACACCTATGAACACCTGATTTTCGACAAAACAGCTAAAATTATACAATGAGGCAAGGACAGCATCTTCAATAAATGGTGCTGGCACAATTGGATGAGGGTGTATAGAAGACTGCAGATAGACCCATGTCTGTTGCCATGCACAAAACTCAAGTCCAAATGGATCAAAGACCTCAACATCAATCCAGCCACATTGAACCTCTTAGAAGAGAAAGTAGGAGGTACCCTTGAACAAATTGGTATAGGAGACTGCTTCGTGAACATAACTCCAGGGGCAGAGACACTCAGAGAAACAATTAATAAATGGGACCTCTTCAAACTTAGAAGCTTGTGTAAGGCAAAGGACACAGTGGACAAAACCAAACCGCAGCCCACAGACTGGGAAAAGATTTTTCACCAATCCTATATCTGACAAAGCACTGATCTCCAAAATATACAAAGAACTCAAGAAACTAGTCAACAAAACACAAAAGAACCCTATTAAAAAATGGGGTACAGAACTGAAAAAAGAATTCTCAATAGAGGAAATCAAAAAGGCTAAAAGATACTTAAGAAAATGCTCCACATCCTTAGCTATCAGGTAAATGCAAATCAAAACAACTTTGAGATACCATCTTACTCCTGCCAGAATGGCTAAAATTAGAAACACCAATGATGACTCATGTTGGAGAGGATGTGGAGAAAGTGGAACACTCCTAAACTGCTGGTGGGAGTGCAAACTCATATAGCCATTTTGGAGATCAGTATAGCGTTTCCTCAGGAAAATGGGAATTAATTTACCCCAGGACCCGGCAATCCCCTTCTTAGGCATATACCCAAATGATCCACATCCATACAACAAAGACATCTGTTCATCTATGTTCATAGCAGCACTATTTGTAATAGCAAAAACCTGGAAGCAACTTAGATGCCCCTCAATTGAAGAATGGATAAAGAAGATGTGGCACATCCATACTACTCTGCAGAAAAATATAATGATATCTTGAAATCGCAGGCAAGTGGATGGCACTTGAAGAAACCATCCTGAATGAGGTAACCCAGTCACAAAAAGAGAATCCAGAACACAGCGTGTACTCACTCATATATGGATTTTAGACATAGAGCAAAGGATCACCAGCCACCAGAGGAACTAGGATACAAGGTGTATTCTAAGAGATTCATATAAAGTCCCTCACAGAACTGGTAATGGACAAGTCACCCAGAGCTCAGGGGAAGTGGGAGGGCAGCAAATGGAGAGAGAAGTAGGAGAAAAAGAGGGGGAGGAAAGGAAAACATGTGCGACCAGGAAGATTTAGCCTGTTGATGGATAGAAGATAGGGGAGAGAGAGAGAGAGAGATAGAGATAGAGAGAGAGAACATAAAATAGGGAGCCAATATTGGTTTGAAGATAAAATTGAACACAAAGAAAGGTCTAGAGAACTACAAGACTGCTCCCAACTAACAATTTGAGCTTCTGTGGAAAGGCTATCATAAATGCCCTTCCCGGAGAGTGAGATCAACAACTAACTTATCCATGGAGCCCTCAATAATATCTGTTGGAAATAGAAGCAAACACCCATACAAAAACACTGAGTCGAAGTAGAACTCAGATGCAGAGGGAGAGGACAAGACCAGGCAGCAGAAACACATAGAGACAGTTTACCTTAACAAGGAGGAGCTAACAGGCCAGCAGACTGATAGCTGGGAAGCCAGCATGGGACTGACTCAGGGCCCCCTGAATATGGGTCTCAGCCAGAAGGACTGAGCAGTCTAAGAGACCTCAGACAGTGGAGCCAGGATGTATCCCTGGTGCACAAAAGGACTTTGTGAACACAACCCCCATGGAGGGATAACTGCCTTAATCTAGAGACAGGAGAGAAGCCCTAGTCCCTACTTCACATGACCTGTCAAACCTACATGACCCCTACTGGATGACATTCCCCTACATATTGAATTGGGGTGGGAGGCTGGGAGGTTGGTTAAAGTACATGTGAGAGGGCAGAGAGGGTAAAAGGGAGGGAAGAAGGGAGGGAAGAAGGGAAGGAGGAAAATTGGGAGGGAGGGAGGTAGGGAGGGAGGGAGAGGGAACTGGGATGGACATGTAAAATAATAAATTAAATTAAAAAAAATTCTTTGACTCCAAAATTTAAGTTGAAGGACAAGTTACTGGGGAAAAGGATTTCTATTTTTGTTTCCACAGAAAATGAAAATGAAAAGCTGTTGATTCCTTCCAGACTAATGTGGTTTGATCAAGCCAGACCTCCTGAAACAGAGTACCAATTGATCCTACATTCAAAACAGCTGGACAAAGCAGCCTGACAGACTACAGCCAGGATTTCTGAATCTTCTTCGAATCCCACATGACAGTGCCCCTTACCAGCAGGAAGTAGTTTGGAAAGAACAACGCCCAAATTCCCAAATATTGTCTATAAATATTTGTTTTCATTTAAATGGACTTGGTTATATAAAATAAAAAAAAAACCATGTCTTCATACAGTGTAAACAAATATCCTGCAACAAACCCAACTGGTGCACTTTCTATTGTTCTTTTTCGTTAGTCTGGTCTACTCTAATTCAAGCTAGCCTCTCTTCTCAAAAAATTCCTTTTATGTAACTAGAGTTAGATTTTATCAGTATTTTAATGTACTAAATGTACTAATGTACTAAACAATGTTGAAATAACTATAGCAATTAATTATTAGTTGAATTTTTAAACCAAATTTTCACAATTCAAATCCAGTAATCTACATTAAAGTTAGTGTTGTTTCAGAATATACTTAGCTGATCAATTTATAACAATACTATTTTTTTCTAAGCAATTTGAAATTTCAAGCTCAAGATGTTGTCATATCAACTCAAATCATCACTGTCAATCATTGTTTTGTAATATAGCCCAATCAATAAAATACTGTATATACAATCACATGTCATGAAAGCTCCACAAAAGTAATTCTATTGGCCCAACCCATTAATCATTCACTGATTCAGTATCGAGAATATAGAAATGAATAAAGAGACATACTGCTAGCTAGTCTATATGGAAGTCATATCCCATTGAAAGAGAAAGGGGAAGGTTTAAAGATTTATAAGGAAGAAAGTTTCAGACTTTAATATGTGCTCTCTTGATAATAGAGCAAGATGATGCAGTCCTGTGATTCAGAATTACTACTTCAGATTGATGGATAGGAATTGCCTATTAGAAATAACACTAAGTTGAAAACATGATGTATTAAAAGAACCAAAAATAAGCACTATCCAGAAACAATAATAGATTCAAAGACTGCACAATGAAAACTAATTAAGTAGAAAACCAATATGGTTGTTAAATAATAGTCAAAATAATAATAATTGATATGATAGTGGTACTGGGTGAGATAAACTGTCACTGAACTCTGTG
This sequence comes from Phodopus roborovskii, assembly GCF_943737965.1. Lineage (NCBI taxonomy): Eukaryota > Metazoa > Chordata > Mammalia > Rodentia > Cricetidae > Phodopus > Phodopus roborovskii. The sequence goes on along the minus strand of NW_026126511.1, from coordinate 31,145,761 downwards.
AACTAGTGAACTCTGTAAGTAATATGGGTAATTATTTACTTCATACAGAATGGACTCAATGATCAAATTTAGTTAATGTTTGGAGTACATATTGAAAGATGAATAGTTTTTCCTTTGGTGCTATGACCCTGGAAATAGGGAAGGCAACTGTAGTGTGACAGGACAGCTAAGTGACCATGGTAGAATTGGAAAGAGAGAGAGATGGATTTACTGTTCTATATACCATTGACAGTGTGTACTCATATAAATATAATTATCTCAGAAGAAAAACCAAAAGTTACCTAGATATTGTTTAATTAGCCAGAATGTACATAGCTAATGTGATGATTAAGCAAGACCAAAGAAATAGAAGAAAGCACTGGGTGAGGATGAAGATACAGTGTATTTCAGCTCCTTATTTGCTAAATTTAGGATGGCACCTAGTTACATTCAAAGTGAAGAAACAACTGTTATTATCTTCAAGACTCCTAATAATGATTAATTTAATTTCATTTTTTTTGTGATTGGAGATTGAGTCAGTCCTCAAACATTAGAGAAACATCCATGTAATACAGTATAATAAGTTAAAAACAAGCATCAGACATTGGGATATTTTAGGGTAGAATGAAATTATGTGGACATGTTCAATCAAATGTTTATTCATTTCTGCAGGAGATGAAATAAAGGTCAATGGACAAATGTGATTTCTCTACTGAAGTACAATGGTAACTAAAAGCCAGAGTACACATCTTTCCAGCTCTAATCAATCCTATGCTCTTGTCTTCTTGATACTATGCTACTGTTCTAGCTTCTTCTCTTGCATTCACAAAACAAAACACAGTGAGAATAGACTAGGCAAATAAATCACTTCTGCATGCTCAGTATGCATAGAATAGAATCCTTGTCTGGCAAAACCTTATAGGAGGGAAGTTTCAATTAAGCATTCAGGGTCCAGAAATCTTTGTAATGAATGCTGACGTTTATTTACTCCAGAAATAACTATGAAAAACTTGATTTGTAATTGCCTCTATAATTAAAGCATTGTTGTGCTATGCAAAATAAATTTAATCCCTCAAATGGTGTCACAGTTCACATTCATTCTGTATTTGAAATATTCGTTCTTTTTTTTTTATTCTATCAATAGGCGCTCCTATTTCTTCTTCTCGTTTTTTTCTGTTTTAGTATTTTAGTAAGTCTTCTGTCACTGTTATCTAGTTTTAAATTATATAAGATCACTTATGTTTGAAGCTACACAACTGTTAATACCTGCATGCACACACACCACAGACTTTACAATAAAATATCTTCACATATTCCATTAAATTGGTCTATAAAATTATAAGTAACAGTTTAGTAAATGATTATTACCAATATTTCTGATTCTTTCTCTTTTTTCCCTATTTTGATTTTGTAGTACTTGCTGATATTTTGTTTTCCCATTAGGTAATTATAAAAAAATATTTAAGGTGAGTAATACTAATAGTATTTAATAGAAAGAAAATCATTTATGTCTTGACATTTCTTGTAGTTGAAAATAATAATAGATAATATTCATTTTACATGAATTATAAACAAATAAAAGGACTGCAAGTGTCTCAGAACATGATCCAAGAATAGTCCTATCAGGAAAAAACTTCAGGATAATAATCCAAGAATTTTGTGAACTCAAGTTTACTGAAAAACACAGACTTTTTTTCTTGGATTAGATTTCTGAGCCCATTACAGGTGTAGACTGGATAGGAAAGAGTTTACTTCATATTATTAAGTACATCTGCCTATTGCTATTTGTTTTTATACCTCTATGAAAAACATGAATTTACCATGTTCAGATTGTCCCCCAGATGTAGTTTGCTCTGGTGATTGCAGACTTTACTTAAGTATCTTCTCTTACTTCTCAGAGTATAAATTGTCTGATGCTCTGAATAAAGTGAGCTATTACATAAGTCTTTATTCCATCTCATTTATTGGTTCCATTCTCCCAGGTTCCACTGCCTCTAGACCATAAATACATGTATATATTTAATGTTTATTAAAGTACAAAAGTATGATACGTCAAATACAATTTCTCTTCAATTTTTTTTTCTTATTGACACAGGTTTCCTGGTTTTTATTTCTTTTAAGTCAGTAGTATCTATCATAATTTTTTTTTTGTGTGTGGTACTCATCCAGCACCACACACACACACACACACACACACACACACACACACAAACACACATACACACACACACACACACACACACACACATATATATATATATATATAGCCTATAATTTAATCTTTTTATTCTAGTTTTAGTCTACAATTTTATGGTTATCTTAGAGAATACTGATGAAAATTCATCAAATATTTAGTTCAGATGTTTAATCAGATGTACCTGGAATATGGCTCAAAGAATAAAGGCATTTGTTTCATAAACATGATGATATGATTTTATTCTTCGAAACAATATTAACAAAATGTTAATGCCTTCACAAACATTTGTAATTTCAGCACCAATTCTGCTAGTTGGAAATGAGGAGAAGAGACTCAACTATAAACTCTTGGTCCAGTTAACCTCGAACATGTAGCAAGGCAGTAGAAACCAGAGACACATTGTGTTAACAAGGCAGAAAGTGAGAACAGCTACCCAAATTTGGCCTATGACCTCCTAATGTTCCAGACAGAATGTTGATATATCAGGGCAAGTGTTCCTATTCTCTTTCTGTCTTTCCCTGTCTTATTTCCTCTCATAAATAAGCAAATGTTTATAATGTATATTACATATACATATCACACACACACACACACACACACACACACACATACACACACACACACAAAAGTAATAGTTTCCTCCAAGATTGAAAGAGATTTTATCTTGCAGTAAGCTCTTGAACAGGAAGGTAAACAATTCAAAATAGCTTCAGGAATTTCCTGAAACTGATCAGATTAACTAACCCCCTTTCTACCAGAATAAACAAGAAAAGCTGAGAACTTTTCATAGACAAGGGACTTGAACTACAAAAAAATAGACTCTCAGAGGAGAAAAGCTCAAGACTCTGAGACAATATCATCTTCCTGAAAGAAGCAGAAACCCGGAAGCAGCTGCTTCCTGAAAGAAGCAGAAACCCGGAAGCAGCTGCCCGGTAGCAGGTTATACTAGAATCACTTGGCAAGAACACAATCCATACTTTTAATCTTCCTCAGGCTGTATAGCATGCTCCAGAGTTCCCAGATTTTGTGAGATGTCACTCATGCTTGGGTGGGCTATGGTGATGCAGCTCTCTTTGAGTCATTTCTATTCCTTTAAGTAACTCTTAAAAACTCTTTGATTTACCAAGTTGAACTTTTGTGGTGCCCATAATTTGTGCACTTAGGGATTTCCTATCTGGGGTGAGTAAATGTATGTTGTGTCTTTCTAGGCAAACTTTTGACAAGTAACACCAAATGGAAAGATTTGATTATCCTACATTGATGCTGTGAGTTTATTCCATCTGGGTTCCTACTTGATCTGAAATAAGTGAGAATATAAGTCATAAATTTGTTAGGGTAACACAAATAGACCATGAAAAATAACTAAGCAATTTTTAGGATGTCCTGTGTTGTGCCACTTTTTACATCTATTAAATTTGACAACGCATGTATTACCTACCTCTTAGTTCTATCACCTACATGGTAGATCACAGGAACTGTAATTTCAGTTCCAAAGATCTGATACTCTCTTCTTGACTGTGTGCATACAAGACATGCAAGTGGAGCATGGATAACATAGATGCAGGCAAATAATCCATATCTACATTAAAAATAAATTAAAATAAAGTACATTATTATCAATTACTTTTGTTTAATGGAATAGTAAAAATCATAAGTGAGGGCAGCAGGAAAGACATGACTGTTGTGCGATGATATTTGCCTTGTTATTACTCACATAGAAAGATTAGCATTGACTACTCAGGAGTGAAATATTCTGTCAGGGATAGGATAATGCTTGAAATGGGAAATATTTGTTAGCCATAGAAAAAGGGTTATGTTTTCTGTGGATTGTTTATGGTTTACCTTATATTTGGTCAAGTATCCTATTTATCAGGCATCATGGAGACATGTAACCTTCATTCTCAAGTCAACAGATATCTATGAAACAGTAGAAATTAAAAAGGAAGTTGTTAATAATGTAATATAAAGTGTCCATGTTTTCATCTTAACTTTATTTATATAAAATAATTAGACAAGAGGTTTATGTGACTTCATAGATTATTTATCAAAGAAATAGCTCATGTGATAAGAATATAATGACTAATTCAATTCCCTTGTTAATAAAATAGTAGAGAAACAAAGAAATAAGAGATAAAGGGATAAGATGTAAGTTACATGAAGAAATTCTGCTGAGATTAGCTAGGATGTGGTCTTCAAATAAACTAGTATTTCTTGATTATATTTGAAAAAATGACATAATAGTGAGAAATAGTAAGTAGTCCTACGTTAAAAAAGAAGTGAGTAGCAAGAAAGATTTAAAGATAGCAACAATAAAATACTGCTACGAAAATATATAGGGGGTGCTGAGGAGATGACACAGAGGTTAAAGCACTTGACAAACAGGAAGAAAAACAATAATTTGGACATCCAGAAACCATATGAAAACAGGCTGCAGATGGAATATCATTAGCAATTCTAATCTCAGAAAGTAGAAAAATAAGATTCTCAGAACAAAGTTGGCTGTTAAAATTAAATGGCTCTGGGTCTGACTAAGGAAAGACCTGGACTCAAAAGGAATAAGGTAGAGACTTATCTAGGAAGATGATAGACAACTAATTCTGAATTTGCTTTGAGCAAACCCACACTGCACACAATTGCATGAACTCTTGCACACCTTACATGCCTATGCACTGGTGTGCTGATCAGATTTTGTCAACTCACACAAACTCAAGACACTTGGGAAGAAAACCCAGTTGAGGAAGTACCTCAATTGTATTGGGCGCTGGAAAGTTTGGGAGGCATTTCCTCCATTTTAATGAAGAAGGGCATAGACCACTGTGATGACTGCCATCCTCCCGACAAATGGTCTGGGTTATATGGAAAATGTAGATGAATATAAACCTGAAAGCAAATCAGTCAACCAGTTGTTTGGTTGTCCCTGTTTCCGGTCCTGCCTGTTGCTTCCTGTCCTTGCCTCCTTAGATAACTGGATGATAGATATCATCTGTAAGATGTAATAACCTTTTCTTTCTCCTATCATGCTTTTTCTGAGTGTTTTATTACAGTAAAAGAAAAAAAAATGAAGCGATATATTGTCATGTATAAAAAAACAGCTCCACTGTTCAGACAGACACAAGGAAAACCTGTAGGTGTTAAAGTAAAAAAAAAAGTTATTGAAAATTTAAGAAGAGTATTTTATTATTTTATGTGTTTAAGTGTATGCCTGGATGTACGGTTGTACACTGCATACATACCTGGTGTCCAAGGACAGCTGAAGAGATTTCCTGGTTGCCTGGAACTGTATGCTTCCATGTAGGTACCAGGCATAGTATCTGGGTCCTCCAAAAATGTACTTAGTGCTTTTAACTGTGCAGCCATCTCTCTACAACACGAAAATGCTATTTTTAAGGCTACTTTGAGAGAAAGGCCCTTGCTTATTGTTAAAGCTACTACTTGAATAATTTGGTGATGCTAAAACTAGCCAATTCTTACAGAATGTGCAAAACTGGGGAGGGTAGCCAGAAGAGTAAATAACTTGTAGGACAAAAAAAAAAAAAAAAAAAAAAAAAAAAAAACCAGCAGCATAAGTTGTGACAAAGCACATAGATGTGAAAACTCAAGCATAATGATGGAGAAAGACCAACATCCCAGTGAATATTGTTGGAACACAAATCGCAAGGAAAAGCCGTGGAACTGTTTAATTTTCTATGATTTTCGTCATTCTTACAATACCAGAAGGATAGTTCCCTTTTAACTGAGAAAGCTGCTGTTCAAGTCTGACCAAGGTCAAAGTCATTAGTACAGCTGGAGCTCTGGGTGCAAGGTTCAGGAGAACTCAGCCCAGCACTGGCATCCAGGATACTTGGGCACCTGCAAAGGAATTAATTGGTGACCCAGCACTAATTGGAGAGCAGCCCAGCCAAGATCGTTAGGCAGCTGATTTTCTCAAATGTGTCTGTTCCTTCCAATTAACATTTCAAAATCTTTAGTCTTCAGATTGGCTTCCTGTTGTTCAGAAAAGAATGAAGCAAAGTCTTTGGTATGATTTTTGAAGGGGGAAAAATTAGTTTACTGATTAGAATGTTTTATTTTAATGCTCATTCAACTTAAACATGCAAATTGAGACTAATTAGTTTACACGACTATTAAGTGTCCAACCTAATAATTTATTTGTGGAACTAATAATTGGTGTAATGAAAACTTTGTACTGTGGCGTCATTTTGTAGATTGATATTTTCCTTCTCTGCAACCACATTTGACTCAGTGGCTTTAATACACACAGGTAGAAAGTTCTGTGTCAAGTTCTGTCATTTTATTTGAAATCGCTATTTTTGTAATAAAATAAATCCATGAAGGTTTGAATATGTGTGAGTTTATGTGTAACACTATGTGAACATTCACCTATCTACCCAAAGAGAGACATTGGAGATAAACAATTTTTCATTATTAGTAATTTAAATAAATCTCCCTTTTCCTCAATGATTTTATGACCCCTAATTTAGCCCACAATACTGTTGCAAAAAAAGGAATTGATATTTTTCAAAAATATATGCATAAAAATAATGACCTTAAGTTCTATGGAGTGATATAGCTTAGTGGAAGTATCAGTAAAGTGAGATGACGTGTTTTTTAACGCAGAGGAATTTTACAGAATAGTTACTGTATTTCAAGCTGTATACTCAACTACTTTCCAGAATTTCTGCTAATTTGAACAAAAACATAAGCAAATAAAGACACTTCTAACACACAACTCCCAGACTGGGAAGGGAGACAGGCATGTAAATAACCACCCTGTAATAAAATGTGTTCAATGTCCTATATTATCCTAATCACTTGAATTAAGTGCTATGGAATTATAAAGGATGGATAGAGACATCCAGTCTGTGGAGTACAGCCAATGTGTTTTGGCAAGACCTTCAAAGAGGAGTTGACATTTAAGCTGACCCTTGAAAAATCATTAGATCTCTACTTGGCTAAGAGTGAAATGTGGAAAAGAAAGATAATGCATTTTCGAAATAATATAATGTGGTCATTTGGGGGAGCCCAGATTCCCTCTCTGAAGTACAGACTCTGTAACTTTGGCATGTTGCCAACATTACATAACAAATCAGTATTTCAGATACAGGAGAGCAATAATGAAGACACTTTAAGTTCAGCAAGCAATGAAACTATTTCATCCATGGATCCTTCCTTGTTCTATAACACGTTTTTATTGGAAAGTGTGATGTTTACAGCTCATAAGGATCTATTATAATACATATTCCAGAAGCAGAAAACCATGTGTACAGGCACTCTTAACTCTTCACCTCAGGGTGGCCCAATCAAATATAAAAAGGACAGAAAAAAAATACATAAAGGACTTTTATGTGGAATCATATGTCACATCCTTTGCACACCTTTCTCATGTAATGAAAAATATTCCTATAGAGAAGCATAGTACTTTTCTTTAACTTTCTAAATAGACAGTGAATTTAAGCATCTATCAATGTGACAGCAATCCGTACCTAGTACCCATGTAATACTGAAGTACTTTGGCTTAAAAGTCCAAATTCTCTGGACTAAAGGATTAGTATTGTTTCATCTAAACAATATAATTGTGATTAGTCTATAGATTAAAACTTTAAATATATTTCCATTCATTGCCTGACATTCAGCCCCATGAAACTGAAGATTTAGAAGTGATAGGAACTCTTGATGACATGGTGGAAAATAATTATTGAATATGTGTATTTTGCTGGATGACTTGGTCATTTTAGATGCATTACCCAGTTTGATTCTCCCAATATCTTAATCAACTAGGGACCTTTCCTGCTTCCACTACAATTGTGAATATAATGCAAAGGAAGGTTACATGATTTGTCCAAATTAATTTGGCTAGGAAGTGTAGTAGCCACTCTTGCTGCCTGCGTAGTTACTTATGTAACTAATGTCATATCCGGAAGAAAAATAAGAAATAAATTATTTGGCTTCACTTGTCTAATGTGTGTTTAGGACTCAGTGAGGTGTATTTTTCACACATTTATTTAGTTGCTAGAAAACTACACACTTAATCAAAACATGCAATGATTAAAAGGAAAAGATTAGAAACTTCCTGGAAGCTCCAAGTATTCATTAATCTTATTGTTGTTATTTTTTTACAAGCATACAAGGCAATGTTCTGCATTGCAGAGGGAAATTCACACAAAGCCACACAGTCAGAGTATAATATGCCATGATTGGAGCACAGGACATTATTATTCAGATAAAAATTTTAAATGGCAATTAAATAAATATAGCTATATTTGAATGTTACAGTGTGTTTTGGGATCCATAATGTTGATAACCATGTGATTAATACAGTGAATCAAATTATTTTCCCCACTGTTTTACAAGTTTAATTTGGTGAATGAGGATAAATCTATTTGTATTCTGTTTTAACAATTATAATATGTATGTACAACATCAGTGTTTAGGACTTCTGCTATCCTTTATCCTTTGCAACTTTAAGCATATATTGGGACTCTACCTTTGTATATTTCATTTTATTTGCTTGATTGCACATATGAGACCATGTTATATTATTCTTTCTGTGTGTGACATATTTCATTTGATATGCCTCTGGTCTTTACATGTTATGAACCAGCTGCAGGCTCAATTTGAAAACCTATAACCTATTCTATGTATTCCTGTATGGATGTATGTATAAATATTTTTGCCATATTTTATTTCTCCTATTCATTTGTTGATGGGAATTCAGGCTATTTGTACATCTTGGCTGTAGTGACATGCAGTGATGATCATGAGTCCAGATGTCTTTAAGAAGTTCCCTAAGAAGAGCATTTATTCAGTAGATTTAATTTCTGTAGTAGCCCCCACATTGTGTTCTGTAATAGCAATATCAACGTATGCACTTCTACACATGTATTTGGTTTATTTTTTCTTTACATCATCAACAACACTTGGGATCCATTTTGCTTGTGGTTTTGTTTTATACTCACCATTGTAAATGGTGTGGGAGTTATAACTTGTAAATGAACTGAAAAAGGGGCAATGTTTTTTTCCCTGTTAAACTTAGGTAGAAATTTGGAAAGTTAATGTTAAAGTTAAAAAAAAAAATAAAACACAGAAAGGAAAAAACATATCTCACTTTCTAGAAATGGAAAAAAATAATGTTAAAATTGGAAAAAATCAGCAGAGTCTAAAATGGGGCATATATTCTACCATTGTGCTTGCAAGTATAGAAGCTCAAAACACATACATGATGTATACATGATCACCACAGGGATGTGACAATCAATGGTTAGATGGATGGTTGGGAGAATTAGTATCAGACTCCTGAAAGTTGCACTGAGAATTTAGTTCAAGATGTTATATAATCCAATTTTAGCATAAAAAGAGAAAATAAGCACTGCTAACACACTCATGGTAAAGGTAATTTGCCTTGACTATGCTTTTGAAGGAATAAATATATTAATTAATGTCAAGGATGAACAACTACAATATATTCCCAGATCTTGGACCTGCAAGGAGGTCTAAGATTGGTCCACTGGTCACTAGCTATACAAGATTACTTAAATTTAAAATAATCTGCTTGATTAATTTAAATTCAATCTGCTTGAAAGGAAAATTTCATTTCCTTGATGGTAAAAAGGATATTCCTAGTGTTTAGAAACCACATGCACCACTAGTTACCATATCTGGCTGTGTAGACAATGACTTTCCTGTAGAAAATTGTATTGGATAGTGTGGTACTGCAGCAAGACACTGTAAGATTTTTTTTAAAAAAACATTTCAGCCAAGAAAATTGGATCCAAGAAACTGTCTTCCTGTGATAGCGCCACATAGTTGCTCTTATTGTGGGATCAATCTAAGTGAGTTCAATATGTAATAAATGGCCGGGTATAAAAGTATAGAACCTGGAGTCTATCACACGAAATAAATTCACCACAAGGATCTGTAAGTGTGCTCATTCATTTTCCTAGAGAATAATCTATTCATGGGTAGAATGGAAATGGCTGGTGTGCTTCACACTGCAACAACATGGTAAGCTTCCTGGAAGAGCTAAATGCTTGTTATTATGACGTGGATGAGCATGTTTACTGGTGTAAAATGAAAGAAGGAAGGAAGACAAAGAAATGATATTGTAAAAATAAATTGTAAACATACAAGATCTTAGGAAATCACTGCTCATATGGGTCTGAATGGTTATGGGATTTAGGTAAATGAATGTTCCAAACTGGCTCCAGAGAAAGAGACAGTGTTGGGAAAACAAATATTTTATGGAATGAAATTTCAATACTCAGCGAAAGCAACATTGCAAGGAATTTAGTCAGTGACAGATTTCACGATGTTCATGAAGGAGGTATGATAGTTTGACCAGAGAGCTGAGGACACTGATGATAAACAGACTTTCACTAATAGAAAATAAATACATATTAATTTAATGAAAACTCAAAAAGAATATTTCATTTCACACAATCTACTGCAGAAAAAGAATGGAAAAGGAAGACAAGTGCTAACTCAAGTATATTCTATTTCTTGTAGCAGTCACTCTATCCTTTGTACACCTGGATAAAGGGTTATAGAAATCAATCAAAGAGCTTTTAGTTAAAAACTCTGTTTCACTATGTTGTTACAGCCTACAGGGGCTAATCAGGTTTATGGATAACATGGAATAATTGTTTTAAAGTATTTTGACTCTTTTCACACAGTATCAATATAGTAATTCATTCATGGAGAAGTAACAGCAATTACACTGGATGATTTTTTAGACATTTACTTTTTTCTTTTAATGTTTAACAATTTTAGTTATAATCATAAAGAACAGAGAATGTAAAGTATTTTATATACCTCAAAAGGCATTCTCTTTATGATCAGCATTAGTTATCATGTATTTTGTTAAACAAAGAATGTTTCTTTTTAAACATTTTGATAATGGTGTTCTCAATATACTCCACTACATGCTGTAGATAAGTAGGCATTAATTCATCTCAAGAATTACAATTTTGCATCAGAGTGTAGATTTAATCCTGATGCCTGGACAGATTAGAAGTTATCTTTGTAATAATAGATTTGTGCATTGTGCTTTATTTTGGCAGGTGCATGAAGCTGACTATAATAAATTAGCATAGTTAAAAATCATCACATACTTTTAGCCATTGAACAGGAATTTATAGTATTCATTTCAAGATAAAGTGTAATCATCACATGCCATTGAGGTTATTTCTCCAAAATGCTCTCTCACAAGTATCCTGAAAGCAACATCAATAAAGCTTCGGTACTGGCTTTTTTGTCTTCCAATGGATGATCAGTTGTATTTATGTAGCTAGATTTGTACTACTAATAGCTTTCATTCTAAATAGTGAGTCATTTTTTATCTACTTTCACAATATATCATCCTTTAGTTCCTATGTATTTGTTTACCTTAGACTACTATCTTTAAAGGCTCGGGCAGTCAGTTACTTTTGTAGCACCGAAGGATGGCAACCTCAAAATATCTAAACATTGTTTTCATGTGTGACAACTGCTTCCTGATACATACTGATAATTTTCACGCTCTTTTAATTAAACTTTCAATTTTATTAGTATTTTAAAGGAGAATTTCATTTCTTATGGTTTTCACATGATAATTTTAGAAACTTGCCAGAGTCATTGGTGTCAGCATGTGAAATACTTTTACTTTGGTAAGCCAAAAAGTATTATAGTGGAGTGGTTTGTCTTTTAGTTGATGCTTGCCAGTGACACTAAGTACCATCTAATGGTGGTACTTAGAAAGCTAGAGATTCTGAACTCTAACATTTGCATGTTTTATAGCTTAAATAGACTTTTTTTAATGAATTTTATTTAAATTCGAAACAATCTTATTTTACATCTCAATCCCTGTTCCTTCTCCCTGCTCTCCTCCATGTCCCCCACTGACACTCCCATCCCATCCTCCATCCATTCCCCAGTGAGGGAGAGGCTTTCCATATGAGATCATCAAAATCTATTCAATCCTTTGGGTCAGGGACTAGGTCCCCCCCCCCCCCGTTTATCTGGTCTAAGAGACTTTCTTTTGCTATACATTTACATAGAATGATAAGTTAAATTCTTTTACATAGAAACACAACAGTTGCTTTACCAGATTAAGATCTACCCGAGCCTGTTAATGTTTGTAGAGAACCATAATAGACTATTAGTCTAAAGTCTGGGGCCTGTTTCAAGTCCTTTTTCAACACTGGTTACAAGATCTTGAGTAAAAAGTTTCATTGTTGAGTTTCAATTTTCTCACTCAAAAATTTAATAAAAGTGTAATTTTTAGAGCACTGTGAAGCAAGCACTGAACAGCGTCAATCGTCTTCATATGATGATGAACAAGATACAGTGTGTGTTTCATAGTAGGTTAGCTAGATGAAAAGATTTCCATGGTATCATGGAGCTTGGTTGGCATTGTGTGAGTATACAGAGGCTTAGCTCTAATGAAAGCATACACATACACATACACATACACAATGTCCACGCACATACATAAGTACAAAGGAAATCAGTGTTTTTCACTTTAACAAAGATAATTTTCATTGGTAGGAGAGCAATGTGTCAGACCTTGCTCAGTTTCTATTGCTGTGATAAATCATCATAATTAAAATCAACTCAGGCAGGAAAGTGTTTGTTTACATTTACAGTTTTAGTTCATCACAGAGGGAGTCACAGGACAATCTCAAGGTAGAACCTGGACGTAGAGACCTCAGAGAACTGCTTTACATGGATTGCTTATAGGCCATCTGGTGGGTGTTTGTCATTTGGGATTCCTCTTCCCAAATACCTCTAATTTGCATAGAGTTGAAAAAAATATTTAATGTACTTTCTGTAACAAAATGAATTTTGTTAGGTTTGTAATAAAAAATAACAAAAATATAAGTTCTTACAAACAGAATACTTTAAAAAAGGAGGAAATAATATTAAAAAAAAAATAAAATCCTTTGTTTTAACTGTTTGTTGTCATTTAAGACAGGACTGATGGATGGAATTTTCTGGAGAAAAGAATGATAGTTTCAATTCTTGAGGTACTCAGTTCCTTCTTTGTTCATACCTCAGCCTTAAAGAATGAGTTTTATCTTTTTGGGACATAATTGCCTACATGTGAACACTGTGGGATGTGTCATGTTGTATGCTATCGCATGACTGTAAAAGGCATTACAACTTTAAAAAAGAAAAAATTATAATCAATGCATTGTGAGTGTTCACAGTTGTAACCCCAGCACTAGGATGGAAGATTTTTATGAGTTTGAGGCAAGGTTGGGCTACACAGTGAATTACTATACAGTTTATAGAGGGAGACTCTATTTTAAAATATGAAATGTCAGCAGTAGCAACAATTCCCAGATACTATAGTCCAGAATTTAGAAATCCCTTTCCTTTCCTTCTTATGAATATCAATATATTTTTTCACTCAGGAAATATTCGGGTATATTAGTCATTAACAATGTATGGAGAAAATGTTGCCTGGGGCACTAGATATGTTTCTAGTTGCTTGAACTTTGCTGCTAACATAACACAGTTCATTTTAGAATAGTATCCACTTCCGTATCTATCACACTTGGTCTTTATATAATTATCTTGAAGGCCATGTCAAGGAAAGAACATAACTGAAGGAATTATTTTTCTTTGAAGTATTTTAATGTGTTCCCCAGCATTATTTAAAAATAGAATGAATTTAATGCTATCCCAAGTTGTATCTTCCGTATTATCCAAAACACTTTCACAAGTTGTGTCTCTGAATTATCATTTAGCACCCATACTTACTCAGTCAAACAGCAAATATAGTAATCACTATAGTAATTATAATTTGCATTATATTTAATAGCAGTGGCAGTATAGGATTAGGTTTAAGTCATAGACTTTCATTATTGTGTGTTACAGTGATTTCAGCTTAGAAGAAGTCCAGTGGAAAAAGTAGTCAAAAGTTATTCTTTTTCTTTTAGATTGGAGTCCTGACTGTGCTAGATTGTGGCAGCTTTTATGTGAGAAATTATTGCGGTAAATAAGGATCAGGATAAACAAATAGGCCGAATAGATGTTTATTCAGGGAGAAATAACTTACAACTTAGACAGATGAACACCAGGAAATTCAACCAGATCCTCTCCTGTCCGAGTCACGCCAGAAAGAGAGCGCCTTCCTGGCCCCTTCCTAACTCCTTCCACAGGTCACTTCCGCCCATGGCTCCACCCCCCCAATGGGCGTGGTCAGTGCCACAGAAGGACTATCTCACTAAAAGAAATAGCTTGCATCCTGGTGAGATTAGATGTACAAGATATTTGTTTTTTCATAAAAATTATGATCTAGGCCTAGTTTTTTTGTTTGTTTTGTTTTGTTGTTTGTTTGTTTGTTTTATTGAGATGGGTTTCTCTGTGTAGCTTTGGAGCATCTCCTGGAACTCACTCTGTAGATCAGGTTCACCTAATGTCATGGAGTCTGTCTGCATCTGTTTCCCAAGTGGTGAGATTAAAGGCATACACCACCACTGCACAGCAAGCCTAGTTTAATATGTCTTCATCCTCAAATTCAGCAGCTACCACTCATATCTTCAACAAATCTTGTCTTTTTTAAAAATGTTTTTTATTTAAATTTGAAACAAGCTTGTTTTACATGTCAATTCCAGTTCCCGAACCCTCCTGTCCTCCCCTGTTCCCACCCACCAATCCCCATCCTATTCCATTTCTGCTCCACAGCGAGGGTGAGGCCTTCCACAGGGAGTCTTCAAAGTCTGTTATAACATTTGGTGCAGTGCCCATGCCCTCCACTGTGTGCCTAGGCTGAGAGAGTATTCTTCTATGTAGAATGTCCATTCATGTATTAGGGATAAATACTGATCCATTTCCAGAGGCACCATAGACTGCCTAGTCTTCCCAACTAACAGCCACATTCAGGGGGTCTGATTGATCCTTTTCAAAAAAATAATGAGTAACATTTTCTGCTGTTTACTGGGTAAATTAATTTAAGTTAAAAAATACATGACTTTAGAAATTACAATGCAATTTAAAATTAGTTAAGATTTAAAGTGAACTATTTTTGTGACATCACAGAAACTTATGTTTTACAATTTCAAAAGAAAGATTATGAAAAACACTTTTGATATACAATTGAAAGAACTAAGGGAAAGAGATAGAGAGATTCACAAATTCAGTGAGAACACAAACAAAAGCTATAATGCAATACTTTTAAATAAGTCACTTTATATCCACACATTTTATTGTAAGCAGAAAAGAATTTAGTTGTGGTTTCTGTTTTTCAGGCAAAGATACATATGCCTTATTTTTTAATACTACCTTCGTGAATTTGCTGTGTTTACAAATAAAATATATTGTACTTTATTTCATGTCATGGGGGGATAGAAATGATAGTTAAGAAATATATCTGGAAGCTTTAATGTACCTCACAAGTCACATAGCCACTTATGATATAACCACACTGAGGCTTAATATTAATTATAATTGTTTGGTCAATGACTCAGGCATCTTACTAACTAGCTCTCACAATTAAATTAATCCAGTTCTACTTATATATGCTATACCACATGGTTATGGCTTACTGGTAATGTTTTGGCATCTTATTCCTCCAGCAGCTACCTAGCATCTTCATGGCTCTCTGTATCTCTGTTTAGATTTCCTACCAAGCTATATTCTGTCTGGCTATTGCCCAAATCAGCTTCTTTTTTAACCAATGGCAATTAAACATTCATAGCATACAGAAAGGCATCCCACATCACAGGTGGTTGAAAGTCAGCTCGGAAGCATTTATACTTTTATTACCTACTAATCTCCTTAGATGCGATGCTTGTGTGTGTCATGCTGAAGAACGTCCAGAAGTAGACATTTATTTTTAAAAAGGGTTTTTTTTATTTTTAGAAAAATGCTGCACTCAGGTTTAGAAATGTTGAACTCAATGACTTTCCACAAGTTTAGTTGTCCAACAGTCATAGAAGATGTTAAACATACTCCTCTGTTGTTATTGAAGTGGCAATTGACCCTTGATATCTACTCAGTAAGTCAAGATTTGACAAGGCAATTGCTAAGGGGCAGTGCACCTCTAGGAGGTCACATACATAATATCTAGTGAAATTTCAAGAGTTTGGATGTTCCTTTACTTCTGCTTTCTAACCTCACCACAGAAAAACCTGGATACTATCATTATGATCACTGCCACCAGCAACTCTGAGGTGTGTAGTAGAAAATTATGGTAAATTGTCATGTCCTTTAACCAAAAGAGATACTATCCTGAACATTAATTAAAAGTATAGTATACAGAAGATGTCTTTGCTTTTCTATTTTTATTATTCTTCCACATACAATACATTTTAACTGCAGTTTCCCCTCCTTCCATTCATCCCACCCTACCAGTCTCTGTCGCTCCCCTCCCCTAGATCCGCTCCTCCTCCTTTTCCTTTGAGAAATGAGCATGCCTGCCAGATATCAACTGAACTCAGCATATCACTATGCAATGAAACTACTCACAAACCCTCACTCATATCAAAATGGATGAGGCAACCCAATAGGAACCTAGATCAGACAGAAGACAGAAGAGTAAGAGACACCCCCATTGTCATCAAAGCAAAGGCAAAACACAAAATAAAAATAACACTAAACAACTATAACATTTATGCAAAGGGCTTTCAAGATGGCTTCTAATACTCTAATTTTGCCTGCATTTCTTTATTCAATACATGGAAATAAAATTACCATCTTCACTAAAGAAATGTCACACAGATGAAATAAGATAATTTATGTAAAAGACTTGAAATTGTGCATATAAGTATTTAAAATATTAAATATTATATTCATTACCTGGGAAATACATCAACATTGATCAAACATTTTCATATCAGTAGCATAGGAAGAGGGATTAATGAATGTAGGAGACTTTACGAGGCAGTCAGATGAGATCTCATCAATGTAAACAAGCTTCAAGTAGTCACTAGGAAGTAAGTAGACTTATATAGAAGGTAAAGTGGGCATATCATAGTTGGCTCAGTGTAATTTTCTTGGAAAACAGCACAACCTAACTTACATTAAAAAGCAAGGAAATACTGAGTGAATACTTGAATTCATCAACAACATGGTTAGTAAATATTTAAATTCAAAATACTACTGTGACATCTCTTACCCAGTAAGTTGAATATATCAGTTAGAAAGTTTGTTTTAGCTTCAGATTCCTTTTGTTCTAAGTGTATAGGTGAGACAAATGAACTCCATTTATTTAGAAACTTGGAATTTGATTTTCCCACTATGATATAAAATGAACAGATCCCATAACTCAGTTAAGTAGGATATGACAATATAAGAAAAATAGGACTTCAGCATAGCCATAAGAGCACCATGGAGCAACCACTGGATTTCAAGGTTATAACAGACATGTCAATTTTGGAAACTCAACAAATAAGAAGCCTAGAATTAAAAGGCCACCAGACATAATCATTGTCATTTTCTATTAAAAGTCAAATTAAAATTGTGTCACTAAGTTATTTCCCAAAAAATGATGACAAAATGTAATTTTCTTTTAGGTAAAGTTATTTTTCCCTTTAAAAGTTATTATATCCTGATAGAATATGTGTTGTGAGTTTTCCCTCAGTCAAGGTAAAGCTTAAAGTTGATATTTATTCTGAATAAGAAAATAATCACACAAACTCCACCAACTAGACAGAAACTTTGCTTTAAGATCATATAATGCAACATAGGAGGGTTTGCCTATCAAAGGGCATTCTATATCCAAAATATTGAGCTCTGTTTCTCTAAAGATATCTCAACTAATCTGTATTATAGTATAAATTTTAATAAGTGTTAGAATTATCTAATAAATCTTGGTATGTCATTTGTTATTTAGAAGATAACCCAAAATGTCTAGATACTTTTTATAACCCCCCATGAAATACAATAATATTTATTATTAAATTACATGAAAGTTTAGAACAAGAGATCCATTTATTTCTTTTAAGATTTTCATACATGTTTGAAACTATTAGACAATCTGAATTGTTCTTCACTTTGTGCTGGCTGCATCTTCTGTGAGAATTGCATCAACATTTCGTCAAGTGATTCAATAACTGATAACCAAGGGAAAGAAATATGTTGCATAAATCAAGTTCTTTGAGTACAGTTTTGGTCTATTGGCTGCTGCAAAGTAAAAATAAAATTAAAAGCATGAGAACCTGTGAAGTGGGAAACAGTTTAGGGCACATTCCTATAGATAATTCCTAAGATGATGTCGACTATTCAAAGGCCCTTATAAATCTACTTAAGGATTCTTTTTTTCTTTTTTCCTGATTTTACATACTGATTCCAGTTCCCTCTCCGTTCCTCCCTCATTCTTGCTCCTCCACCCTCCCATGACCCCAAATCATCCTCCCATCCCACCCTCCCACACAACAAATGTAGGGTGATGCCTTCCTGGAAGGGTCATCTAAATCTGTTAAGTCATTTGGAATAGGGACTAGGCCCTCCCTCCAACCTCTAGGCCAAGGGAGTATCCCTCCATGGGGATCGTGCTCCCAATGCACCAAGTTCCACTGTCAGAGGTCCCTTAGACTGTCCAGGCCTTCTAACTGAGACCCATGTTCAGAAGGTCTGTGTCTGTCTATTGCAGATTTCTGAGATATCAGTCTGGGTCTCCATTAGCTCCCCCTTGTTCCAGTCATCTGTCTCTGTGGATTTCTGTAGCCTGATCTTGTCTTCCCTCTGTGCCTCTGGATTCTCTGATTCCAGTTCGGCTCAGCGTTTAGCTGTGGGTGTCTGCTTCTATTTCCATCAGCTATTAGATGAGGGCTCTATGATGGTGGATAAGTTAGTGATCAATCTCATTATCAAGGAAGGGCATTTATGGTAGCCTTTCCACTGTTGCTCAAATTGTTAGTTGGGGGGGGTCAGTCTTGCAGGTCTCTGGATATTTCCCTTGAGTCAGTTTTCTTTCAAAACCTATACTAGCTCCCTCTTTTATGGTATCTCTCTCTCTCTTTTCTCTGTCTATTCCTCCCTGACTCAATCTTCTTAGTCCCACATGCTTTCCTCTCCTCCCCTTCTCTTTCTCCTAGTTCCCTCTCCACTCACTGCCCCCTCCCTCCACTCCCAATATGCTCAGGAGTTCTTGTTCCTTTCCCTGCTGTGAAGGACTTTGTGTGAATCTCTTAGAATCCTCCTTGTATCCTTGTTTCTCTGGCCATATGAATTATGGGCTGGCGATCCTTGGTTCTATGTCTAAAATCCATATATGAGTGAGTACATACCATGTGACTGGGTTACCTCATTCAGGAGGGTTTCTTCAAGTTCCCTCCATTTGCCTTGGAATTTCAAGATTCCATTGTCCCCCCCCCCACACATAGTAGTATTCCATTGTGTAAATGAGCCACATCTTTATCCATTCTTCAGTTGAGGGGCATCTAGGTTGATTCCAGGTTCTTGCTATTACAAATGATGCTGCTAGGAATATCGTTGAACACATGTCTGTATTGCATTTGGGTATATGCCTAACAGTGGAATTGCTGGGTCCTGCAGTAGACTGATTCACATTTTCCTGAGGAATCACCATACTGATCTCCAAAATGGCTGTACAAATTTGCATTCCCACCATTAGTAGAGGAGTGTTCCCCTTTCTCCACATCTCCTTCAGCATAAATTATCATTGGTGTTCCTAATATTAGCCATTCTAGCAGGAGTAAGATGGTATTTCAAAGTTGTTTTGATTTGCATATCCCTGATAGCTCAGGATGTTGAGCACTTTCTTAAGTGTCTTTCATCTCTTTTGATTTCCTATATTGAGAATTCTCTACTCAGTTCTATACCTCACTTTTTAATATGGCTATTTGGTGTTTTGTTTCCTAGTTCTTAAGCAGTTTGTATATTTTGGAGATCAGCTCTCTGTGAGATGTAGGATTGTTGAAAATCTTTTCCCAGTCTGTGTGTTGTCATTTGCTCTTGTCAACTGTGTACTTTGCCTTACAGAAGCTTCTCAGTTTGATGAGGTCCCATTTATTAATTGTTCATGTCAGTGTCTGTGCTCCTGGAGTTACGTTCAGGAAGAAGTCTCCTGTCTCAATTTGTTCAAGGGTACCTCCCCCACTTTATCTTCTAAGAGGTTCAGTGTGGCTGGATTAATGTTGAAGTCTTTGATCCATTTGGACTTGAGTTTTGTGCATGGCGATAGACATGGGTCTATCTGCAGTCTTCTACACACCATCATCCAGTTGTGTCAGCACCATTTGTTGAAGATGCTTTCCTCCTCCTATTGTATACTTTCAGCTGTTTTGTCCAAAAATCACTAAATCCTGTGTTCATAGGTGTGTGGGATAATATGAGGATTTTCGATTCTATTCCATTGGTCTACCTTTCTATTTTTGTGCCAATACCAGGCAGTTTTCAGGAGTATAGCTCTGTAGTAGAGTTTTAAGTCAGGGATGGTGATACCTCTTGAAGTTCCTTTATTGTACAGGGTTGTTTTACCTATCCTGGGTCTTTTGTTTTTACCATAAAAAAAAAAAAAAAAAAAAAAAAAGACCCAGGATAGCCTACTTAAGGATTCTAAGATAACAAAAAGAAAATGATTTTACATTCAACCAATTAATTCTATACTAAGTCTTAAGGATAGTTAACCATTTCTTAGCAAGATTAAAGCATATGTATCATTTATTTAAAATGTCTATGTTCAAGTATTTGTGAAACTGAATGTGATCTGGTAGCTAGATTCTACTTCTGAAAAGAAAAATGAAAGAGAAACAATGGGAGGAGATCTATAGTTTAAACCTTGTAAGTACTTCCCCCCAACTTTTACTTACATTTTAGAGTTCCCATACTACATCATAGTTAACCAGAAACTGCAGCAACTGGAGTGGATTTGTTCCAGTTAATTTGTTATAAGGTTTATTTGTTGTGGTAAGAGACAAAAAGATCTTAACAAACTAAAGCAAAACTTCTCTTTGTTCAGCACCTGAAAAATCATTAAGCAGGGCATAAAACATAAAAGCAAGCCTGTGTGCCTGTCCAGTTCTAAATAGTGTAGAAGACAAATGAAGAGTTGATTTCAATTCTGAATCTCTGTCAAATACTCCCCCATAGGAGGAAGCAATAGAAATAAAAGTTTAAATTTGTGGTCATATCATATCACACTTTCAATAGCTCTTCCTGACCAGGACTTAGCCAATTCATCTACATTTAGCCTTTTCTGTTTGCTTTGCATCTACTCCTGCCACAGTCACACAGCCTTCTGCAAAGAAAGCTTTATCTGTATCCCAAGCTTCTAGAACATAATAAAGGAGCAAGCACTTCTTCACAAAAGCCTCCTTGAGTTCTTTAAATTGCTTTTTGACAAAGGCAGACTGACACTAAGCATTCCATAAGGAACAAAAGCATTTTTTCCATGCTATGAAATTCAACTGTTAATTTACCTATTCCTAGAAATATCATCTCTGTATGTTCAGAGATATCCTGTACTAACTATCTTTGTTTGTTGTTCAGTGTGAATTTGCCACTAAACATCGTTAAGTGATGATTTACAATTTTTTAGAAAATATTAAAAATAAATGTTTCACTTGGAAATGAGAAGAGAAAACATACTAAGAGTATAAGTTAAACTTTGGCCTCTACCCTGATTACTTTACACTACTATTTGCTTTCCTAACTTGACCAAGGACAAGACCATCTTTATTAAAGATATTTTTTAAAAAAATACTGCAAATTAAAATAAAACAGATTTCAGTAGTTGATGAAATGTTGTAATTGCTATGTAGTTTTCAGTGATTACTCAAATTTTACAGGTGCAGCAGTAATTTCTAAAAATTGTATGATGGATGAAATAATATTCAGTATACCATACTTGGAATAAATAGTACAAAACAAAATATCTGTATTTATTTTTTTTGTTGTTT
This sequence comes from Phodopus roborovskii, assembly GCF_943737965.1. Taxonomy (NCBI): domain Eukaryota; kingdom Metazoa; phylum Chordata; class Mammalia; order Rodentia; family Cricetidae; genus Phodopus; species Phodopus roborovskii. The sequence goes on along the minus strand of NW_026126511.1, from coordinate 31,123,741 downwards.
TATTTTATGTCTACCTGAAGTTTTTAATTTTTTACTGATGTCCTGGAAGTGTGTAAATGATGAACTTAGGACCTAGTATTTCCTTGATAAGCACTGCACTCCTGAGCTATGTCACAGTGATTTAATAGCCTTTATTTTAAGAACAGTTCTCACTAAGTATCCGGGCTGTTCTTGACTCACTCTGATGCCAGACAGTTACCAAATGTTTGATCCTCCTGACCTAGCAGAGTTTATCTCACAGGACCCTTGACTGCTGCTCACAACCACCTGCAACTACAGCTTCAGGAGGAGTGTAAACATCCAACCTATTAAGCCACAACACATAAAATCAAATCCTAAACATCACATCTTTAAATAATAAAAAGATAATATTGTACATTTATAATATATAGTATGATATTGTAAGCTGCCCATGTCTAGTACAAAGTTTGCTATAGTAAAACAAATTAACAGGCCTCTTATCTCAAATCATTTTACTCTTATTCAACAGCTAACATCTATTTACTCAGTACAGTACTCCCAATTACTATATATGTGTTTTCCATGGAGTTCACATTATATATTATATCTCTCGACAGACACATTCTGCATTGTCTACTCTGCTGTTATTTCTCATCTTATTCTCTCCCCATTTTCCAGTGCTCCAGGCCCTCTCAGTCACTACTTTATTCCCCATCTCTATGTATGTGAGAATTTGTTGTTTCTTGGAGTCTACATGTAAGACCACACAACGTTTTTCTTTCTTCATCTTCTATATGACTGAGCATAGTATCTTCTTGTCTCATTCATGGTGTGGTATGAGATAAGATTTCCTTCCATTTTAGGCCTTAAAATGATTGTATTGTGTATCTGAATATACTTTGATACTGTTCCATGGTATTCTTAGATTGATACTATATATTGGCTGTTGTGATCCATACCTCAATAAAAGTAGGGATGTAGAGATCTCTATGAAGTAAGGATTTCATTTTCTTTTGATTTATGCCCAGATGAGTTAGGTTGGATTAGATGGCAATTCTAATTCTTAACTTTTAAACATCACCATACTGTTTTCCATGGAGTTAGTTTGAATATATGTTCCCCAATATTTTACAGAGTTGCCCTTCCTTTATATCCCAGAACATGCTTATCTTTATACATTTTGATAAAAATCACACTAATGAGTGTGAACTGATTGTGTTTCCCTATCCATTTATAACATTTAGCACCTCACAAAAGACACTACTAATTTCGATTTTATTTTGTTGCAATATTTTCAATTCTCTTGTCTATGTGACTTATTAATATTTTGATGGGAGATTTCATTCTGTAAATATGTTTCTCTTATTGGTTGATGAATAAAGCACCATTGGCCAATAGGAAAGGAGGGGCTAGGAGACAAGGAGGAAAGAGGAAGGGTGGAGTTCCAAGATGGAGAACAGGGAGAGAAGAACTCAAGCCCTTCTCTCCAGTAAGATAAGACCATGTGGAAGTACTTAGATTAATAGAAATGGGATAATAATTAAGACAGAGCTAGCCAATAAGAAACTAGTAATAGGCCAACAGAATTATATCTAATACAGAGTCTCTGTGTGTTATTTGGGGCTGGCACGGCTGGGGGACCAGACTGGCGTGAAACTACTCATAACAAAATGGTGCCGAATGTGAACCTGAGAACTTCCAAGTAAAACTTGACAAAAGCTTAAAAAGGGATTTCAGAAACAAAAGAACAGAGAGGAGCAAGGTTTCTTGGTAGCAGCATTTTTTTTTTTTTTTTTTTTTTTTTTTTTTTGGTTGTACTTTGTTTTGGTAGAGATAAGCAAAGACTTGTGAGGCTCCTTTAAGGGAGGTTTCCTGACTCAGCATAAGTAGCTTTTAAAGAGTGCTGCTAACAACTTACTGGTGTGTACAAGAGCTGGCAATGGCAATGACCACATCTCCAAGCTGGCAGCATGCTGCTGGATGGCAGCTTAGCAAGGCAGTGAGCACAGCTCTCAGTTCTGGCAGTAAACGTACCTTCAGCCATCTTGGATAGACCAAGGCTAAAACAGCTGTGGCTTTCATTTTAGCAATGTTGTTGTTTACCAGATAAAAGACTTGTGGCCACAAAAAGAAAAATATTTATAGTAAAAACAGATTCAGATTAAGGAAAACCTCTAAAGGTTTACAGTGTGATTTAAAATATACATAGACTTGGGAGAGAAAAAGAGACAGGATAAAATTGTTTAAAAAAAAAAAGACAATTAAAATTGAGTAGATGAGTGTGGTGGCAACGTCTCCAGCACTCAGAAGGCAGAGGCAAGCAGATCTCTGTGATTTCAAAGTAAAGCTAGTATACAGGGTTAATTCCAGGACAGATAAAAGTTACTCAGAAAAACCCTGTCTCAAAAAATGAAAAAAATAGAAGTAGAAGTAATACAGTAATAATAATAATTAAAAAAAAGCCACTTAAAGATGGGAAGCACAAAAGTTGTGTGGATACTATATGCTGTTCTGTTATCTTTGTATCATTTGACTGCTGAGGAAATAACAACTGTTAAAAAAATGCTGATGGATTAATCCAATTTATATATTTAAAAAATGCTTTGACTCAAAAATTTAAGTCTAAGGACAGGTTACTGTGGAAAAGGATTTCTATTTTTGTTTCCACAGAAAATGAAAAGCTGTGGATTCCTTCCAGACTAATGTGGTTTGATCAAGCAAGACTCCCTGAAACAGAGTCCCTATGATCCAACATTCAAAACAGCTTGGACAAGGCAGCATTCCAGACTACAGGCAGGATTTCTGCATCTTCTTAGGATCCCCCATGACAGCGCCCCCTACCAGTAGGAAGTAGTTTGGAAAAAACGATGCCCAAATTCCCAAATATCATTTATAAATGTTTGTTTTCATTTAAATGGGGTTAGTTATAAATGGTTAATGATCACAACCAATATCTATAAAGGTAAAATTGGATTATGGTATAAATATGAATACTTTGTTTTGCAATGGATTTTCATTTATTGATACAAATTTAATGTCAATTTTGTGATATATATATATATATTTCTCCTCTTATTTAGGTATTGTTTATATAGCTCATTTAGAAATGTAATGTATAATTTAATATAGATTATAGATAGTTACCTATGGAGGACTTGGAATTCCAAAGTCTACAAACACTCAAGAATTACAGAAATCTTCAACTTCAACATTAAACAAATGTTGTCTCTGACAAGATTTGAGTAAATAACATGGAAGCAAGAATTTGAGATTGATTCATGGAGTAGATGGTTCAACTTCATAAGTCTCTGCCTGCATAGACAACAGTGCTGCTATATGACACCTATAATACCTGTAAAAGTTCATAGATATTTCCCCACATATCCTCAATTACCTTTGAGATCAATTTAAATACATTGGTTTTCAAACTAAAAAATGTGAGGGATAATTCTCTAAATTTACCTTCTCCATTTCTTACCTCACTTACTTTCTGATTATGCATTTCTTATCATGTTTAAAATTAGCTTTCTTTCTCCAGACTGTAGTTTCATACAGTATAAGTCATTAACTATTTCTTGATTATATCAGTCTGTGACATTCACCAAGTTTTGAAATTAGACAAGTGGTTTGTTCTACATCTGCACTGTGAGGATTTGCAGAGCTCAGTTTTATCTGTCTATACCACATTTTAATCTAATTTTATTATTAACTGGTCTTTACACCAAAGATCACTTTCAAGACCTTATAACTTTAAAATGTTTCCTGGAGTGGTCATCAATTTAATGATCCTATCTGACACACTTTATCACCCTATGAAATAAAAATATGCTATGTCTCATGCTTTTTGAAATTCTTCAAATGTTTGTCTTCATCAATATTAAGTCACCTACATGACAAAATTTTTCAAATGACCTCTAATGAATTTAGACTTTTACATCATTACTAATATACGCTACATTAATTTTGTATTTCTCAGTTTTAACATTTTCATTTTGCTCTTAATTTAATCTTCAAAGAAAAAAATGATGTTTCGTTAACAAGTTATCTGTAGAATGATAAATAAAAGACACCAAAACAGATATTGGGGGTCAAGCTTCAAGCTGCAGATTAGAAAAGCAAAGCATCAAAAGACCAGTTTGTAAGTCTACCTCAACTCAGACAAAATGGTGGTCTTCAAGCTGCTCCTGACTTCAGTGCTCCCCTGATTCACTCAGACTGTTATGCCCTTCTCAATGTGACTCCAGACTAACTCTCAGAGTTCTGCCCTATCTTCAATGATGCTGGAGAATGAATGCCTCTGCCTTTAATACCTCTTAAATCCTGGGATTAAAGGCATGAGCTCTGATTTACTCTCTGTTAGCCCAGTGTGTTCTTGAACTCAGAGATCTCTGTACCTCTTAATTCTATGTCCTCAGATTGAAGGTGTGTGCCTGATTATCATGGCTAACTAGTTTGGCCACTTTGCTATTTTGATCTCTAGTGGCTTTAATAAATCATAAACAATATATCACAAGTATCCATTTTAGTTTTTGCCTTTATTACTTATGATACGAAATGTTGTTAAGGTAGATATGTGGATATTGAAAAATAATCCAAATTAATTAACAACAATCATTACAAATAATTATATAACTTCTTCCTACCTGTCATTTTGCCATCTTAAACTATTAGCTTCCCATTGTACATAAATATCTTTTTCCTTTCCTCCGTAGGTTTTAAGGTCCTCATGTAAGTAAGTCTTCTCTCTCTGTTTCTGACTTTTATCTCCTACTATTATGCTTTTTTTATTTATTGATGCTGTCTCAGTGACATTATTGCCCTCTTTCCCTCAAACATTATTCTAACATCTATATAAACCACAATTTCTATACACTGTTATTAATGATGGAGACTTGGGTTAAGTTTGCCTACTGTATACAGCAATAAATATGAAAATACAGTGATCTCTTTGGCATGTGTTTTCTGTGTCCAAGGGTACATATGCGGAAGCAGAATTGCTGAATTATCTGATGATTCTATGTTAATGTTGTTATTTGCTTGCTTTATATAACAGAGTGCCACTGTATTCCTGATATCTATCTTGAAGTTGTGTCTTAAGTGAGTTTTCTGTCTCAACTTCTAAACAGTTGGGACTGCAGGTTCATTTTTGTTTGTTTAAAAGTTGAAGAATTTCATTTGCCTCTTTTTAAAAAAAAATAGAAACAGTCTTATTTTATATGTCAATCCCAATTCCCTCTCCCTCCCATTCTTCCATACCCCCCACAGAGCCCCATCGCTTCCCCTTTCTGCTCCACAGGGAGGGTGAGGCCTTCCATGAGGGATCATTAAAGTCTGTCACCTCATTTGGAGTAGGGCCTAGGCCCTCCCTCATGTGTCTAAGCTGAGAGAGTATCTGTCTGTGGGGAGTGGGCTCCCAAAGTCCATTTGTACACTAGTGATACATAGTGACTCTCTACTAGAAGCCCGATAAGACTCAAACCACCCTGAACATGTCAGATCTGGTCTTATCCTTGGAAGCTATGCATGGATGGGCCTCATTAGTACTTGGATGGGAACTGAAGGCTCTTAATATTACACCTAGCTATACAGTTTAAATTAGAATTTAACTAGTTAAACAACTAGCCAAAATGGATGAAGTGTTTTATGCTTGCTTCAAAACAAAAGAAATGGACATCAAGATGAAGAAAAAAATCTACAGAATGGGAAAAGATACAAGCTATACATCTGATATGTTAATAGCAATAATAGAAATAATAAAAGCATATAAATAATATGAAATTACCCGAATCCTAAGAATAAGCAAAGCATTGAAATAGACCCTTCTTTCAAGGACCAACTCTTTGTGAATGCACCATACTAATTCTAAGATTATACACCTTTATTGAGCATTTGTTAAAATTTACCTTTTGAAGTAGTCTGAATTACAAAAACAAGAGCTTCTCAGGAGACTTTTTTTTTTTTCTTTTAAATCTATTACCATAGCTGAGTCAGCATTCATGCTGGGTACTGAATTGTAGCTTTGTAAGTTTTTTGTCCAACCTTATTTCCAAAATAGAATTTCTTCAAAAACTTGAGTCTCTTATGATACCCTTTACTCTGCCTTAGCTCAAAATCACTTCCTTTGTGTTTGTTTTTATATTGCTGTCCCATCTTGCACCACTTAGACTTCTGTCTTCACTTATGCCTATTTCCTATCATATTCACCATTGATTGATACTGATAAAATTAAACCTATTGATTTTATACTTTTAGTCAAAAGTTTCTAAGAGTTATCTTTTTCATTTACTATAAAGCATTTATACTCACTGTCAAAGGGGTTTAAGGGCGGTGGTTGTGTACACCTTAGTCCCAGCACTTGGAAGACAGAGGCAAGAGGATCTCTGTGAGTTCAAGACCAGCCTGGTTTATGAAGCGAGATCCAGGACAGACTCCAAAGCCATAGAGAAACCCTGTCTCAAAAAACCAAACCAAACCAAACTAACAAAAAACAAAACAAATCAAAAAAACAATGGGGGGGGGTTAAAAAGACATACAAAGCTAGACAACTAGATGTGCTGGTACTCTGGTTCTATCCCTTGTAGTCTCCCCACGCCTCTGGTATGAACTTGAAATGCTGCTCTAACCAAATATCTACTTTCCCTTTCATGTTCCACAAACCTACCTCACATTCTCCTGATAATAAACTTCATGTCTATTTTAAAGAAACTTGTATGTCTCTTGCCCCTCTCATATTACCCAACAAAATTTTGAAAGACTCAGCAATATATGTATTACATTGTTGATTAGAAAATGAGCAATTAATATCTGAAATTTTAGATGGATATGTGTGGAAGGTGGAAATAATTGCATTTTCGCCCATAATAAATGAAATTGGGAACATCCGATTCATTTTGATCATGAAATAGTATTTTATGCAATTTTACCTTAATTTGTAGATTTTGAAAATATGATTTTCATTAGTCTTTTCTGTAAGATTTTTATGAAATAAATAATTTACAGATACACAGAATACTATGTTGGGTGAGCACAATTCTTTCTCTGTCCTCAGTCTACTAATTTCCTGCTACTATGCATTGCAGATAGTTTGAATATATAGGTATTGTGCCTGCATATTACCCTAAATTTTACCTGTCTTAAGATAATTGCATGTAAATCTCAGTTTGGCTATTTAAAGAACAGGTACTTAAATCAGTTCTGCTAATACTATATGAAAATAAATTATGAATAGTTTTATTATTGAACAGCAAAGTTCAAGTGTGCGGGTCTCTATGTGCCACGAATTTCATGCAGAGAGCACTGCATGATGCTTATAAATGAGTATCTTTTTTCTGAAAGGTTCATACAGGGTTACATTCTGGGGGGGGGGAGTCTGGTCACTTACATTATGATACTTTAGCAAATGTGTTTAGGGAAAATTTAATAAGACTTTAAAATATTTTGCAGAACATTTACACATTTTAAAAATGTTATAGAAGTAACAATTCATGAAGGTCCTTTTAATTGGTCTCATCTATGCTGCCATTTCCCTAGTACAGTTCTCAATATATGGGTAGTGACTGCCTTGGAATTGAAACTTTCACCAGGGGCTGAATATAGCAAGAATATCAGATATTTACATTACAATTCATAACAGTAGCAAAGTTACAGCTGTGAAATAGCAATGAAAATCATTTTATGGTTGTTGGTGATCACATCATGAATAACTATATTAAAATGTCACAGTATTAGGCAGGTTGAGAACCACTGTCCTAGTAGTGCCCTAGTAAGCTCAAAAAAAATTCTTTTGGCTTTTCAAGAGTGTTATCATTTATAATGTGTACCTTAAAATGACATGGTTCTTAAAGTAAAAACAAATATCAAGAATTAATATATTTTCTTTGAATATTGTTTCTGATTGTGACAGAGCAACAGAGATATTTGTCTTCTGTTTTGTGACTATAGCCTTTCTATGCAGAAAGAGAGGATACACTTCTGACATTAGAAATCCATGATGGATCTGTTCTGCAACCTACAGTTACCAAACTGGTACCTGCTAGTCAGATTTTAAACTGTTAGAAAACTGCATTGGAGAAATCCATCATCGTTTGAAAATTACTTAAATTACAAGAGTAGCTTTTTTGTTTTTTGTTTTATTTTTTTTAGAGTAAACATAATAGTAATGGTACATCTCTCAAAAAACCATTAAGTGAAATAATGCATTTAATCAGTTCATCACAGTGCCAGGCAGAAAGTGAGCAATTTGCAATTGTGTTGTCAAACCTTCTTGGCCTATTTTCTTTTTAATTTTGTCCCTCCTACCTTTATGTTTTGCTTGTTTTATTTTGTTTTTCATCTAATCCAGTGAGACTCAACCAGGGACAACATTGCCCCCTGGGAATGTTTCACAATGTCTAGACAAAATTTGGGTTGTCATAAATATGAGCAAAAAGTAACCGGCAACTTATGAGCATGAGGCTTCCTACAATGCCCTGGATAGTTGCCAACACAGTCCTTATGTGAACAAACCCACCTCAGTATCCACATTCAAAATGATCTTCATCATAACCTTGTCCAAACCTCTGACCTTTTCCCTTTTATTCATCTATTGCCATCTGCTTTTGCTTCCTATTTATCACTATTACAATTTATCTGTTTCCCCTCATAATGTTTAAGTAAGCATTAATCCTTATGTTTTATTTTATTTTATGTGTCCAATTTTTTTCCATGGGAAAAAATGACACTCATCATGTTAATCCTGATGTGTGGAGAAAGACTATCTGTCCGTCACAGGCCCTGAACATCTATGAACTTCCTAGTTGCATGTGCCAGATGGCAAGAGTTTTCATCCCCAGACACCAGGCAGTTTTAAGAGCTAGTCAAGCAAATAACTACTTAGGTCAAAGTGTTCAGAGCATGCCAACAGTGCAAACACTTGCTCCCCAAGAGGGAACGACTGGTCAGTGGTTACTGCCTAGAATAGCAGATTATACGCATTAGGAATGGTGTTCATAGGCAGTGCTGCAAAATGTTGGTTGAACGGCCTTTTTCAGGATTCCTCATGACATCAAGTGTGGGCAAGAAGATTTTTCTATGCTAGTGCCTATCCTGCTTACTTACCTCTAAGCAAGAGACCACTCTACTCTGATGTACCAGGTCTTATTGCCTATATTTCCATCTATTGTGCAAGGTCTCCTTGTTTCTAGCTATTTGTTCTATTCAAGGTAGGGACTTTATGACAACTGGACAATCAATGAAATTGAAAGTGTCTTCTAGTACTAATCATGTAAGTACTTCTCCTTTTGCTTATATCTGTTTCCATTCTTCCAAAGTAGAATTCATAATGAGAAGATTTATTTCATCACCATCATATGACCATCATTGTCTTTGCTTCTACCATCATCAGTGATCATCACAAATAGAGGAATTGGGATTTAGTATAGATTGCTTTGGCTCCATTTCCCATAGATGTACTTCTAAACATGTTGGGCAGTATTTCTTTAGTCCTATCAGAATTCCTTCTATCTATGTATAAGAATCATTGCCGTCCTTTAAATCTGCTGTTAGCTCTTTGTTAGAGTGATTCTTTAAATATGTATGTTATTTTCTTTGTGTTTTCTGGTTAACTTTGGCATTGGCCTACTAAAAAGCAGAATATTCCTCAAATATAGTAAGGTCTATGATTTTATTAATAGTTGGAAGGAAAATGAATTTTATTCTTGCAGTAATAATTTTGTTAACTTTAAATATACACTTGAAGCTGTATAATATCTTCTTAGCCCATTCTAAATTTCTAGCATCAGGCCTTACAACAGTACTGCATAGTCAATTATTTATGCCATATACCAAAGGACAGGCTGTGACCCTCCCGCTGAAAAACATCCAAATTATTACATTGCCATTGTATAGCTAATTTTGCTACAGTTAAATTGAAATTCAAATATCTGTCATGCAGAATATTTGTTATGTGACCCTGGGTGGGGTCATGGCCCATAGGTTAGAACCACTGGCTTAGAAGGATCAGAAGAGCAACATTGTGTCTTTGAGGTAAGTGAACAGTCATTAAGCTTGGTGTGGGTATTATTGGATCCTCTCAACTCTTCTGTTCAAAGAACAATATTTTCCCTCTCATATTTAAATAATTGTCATTTTCAAGATCATAACTAATTAAATTATGTTAGCTAATTCATCTGAATTGCTAAGAACAAAATAAAGTTTTAATAATTTCTTACTAAGATTTGATATTTCCAGTTTTTATGAGAACCAATGGAAATTTTCAGACATTCAAGAGCTTGTTCAAGATTCATGTATGTGTTAAAAATGATTTTTGCATATTTGGATTCATGATAATTGGTCAAATCAATATACACGTGATGTTTTCCATATATAAGAGATGGGATAGAATTATTTAAACATGGAAAACAAGAAAACAGAGCCAGAGAAGTGACTTCATAAATGTTACTTACCTGATTTGGGGCATCATTATTATGTAAAATCCCAAGTGCCCAACAGTGCGTGGGGCTACTTCTGAGTATTGTAAGTTCTGTTGAACCCATAATCTTTAAGAACTTGGAGTACTTCTGTACACTTTGTTCACTTATGCACTGAATTATGGGCATTAGTTAAACTTCTGAATACATTTCTTAAACACCAGGAAACTAGACACATATCCACACCACAGACAATTGAATCCCTAATAACTTGGATAGATATACCATGGCTTACTGGAAAAAACATCTTTAAACCATACTTCCCTATCTGGCATCTAGCTTCTAACTTCAAATTCTCTGCTGTGTTTATTTGACTTGGATTTTGAGCCATTTAAATGACAGTATGTGTTTGGCCATGTCTAGTACGTTGAGGGAAAAATGGCTTCTAATCAGCTGGATTCTGCCATAGTGCTAATGACTTCCTGGGAATAAGCTAGCACATGGGGGTACTATTCTTGTTCTTTCTGATCACTAGAGTACCATTTAGCAAATAGCTGCTGCAATGAGCTAGATGGTACCCCTGTGTTCTGAGAAAGTTAATTGCAGATTCTTAGGTACCCAGTTTATTCCCATGACCTGACTGAATGGGAAGGCAGGCAATTCAGCTTGCTCAGAGCATAGACTTGATGTATTAACTGTTCTAAACTTCTGAGAACTGGTATTTAACTGAATTAATTTTCTCAGTTTTACTTGCCCTTTAATTCTTGGAAAAACACACTCTTCTAGGGATGGGGAATGAAAACAGCTCATCTTCTTGTGTCAACCTTGTAGGCCTCTTTCCTTTCATCTCTTAGAAAGAATTTCCCTTTTCTTACTTTACAACTGTTCTATGTAAAGTTTGGGGCATTACCACTGATATCTGTTTTGATGGTAAAATAAAAAAAAATGATGCAATGTTTTGACTTTTCCAATAGTCCTGGGACACTTTAAAGCACTTCAATAAATAAAATCTTGGAGTTAATGACCTATGTAGGATGTAGACAAAAATTCCTTGTATGATCCTCTTAGGATTTTTCCATGGGTAGAGTATGCAATAAGAGAAATGTAGCTTCTGGACCCATCAGTGAAATGGGATTTGAAGTAGAGTCCAACCCAGAAATTCATTTCAGTGACTTTCTCAACACTCCATGGAGAGATCTTCTTTTGCATAGGGGCAATTAAAACAGAGACTTTCAACTGATTAACATGTCAAAAATAAAAGTCTATAGAGTTCTCAGCACTTAGTATGGCATACATACCATATCCCTGCCCACAAGGTTTAGGAATCTTCATAGAAGAAGGGGATAACTTCAAAGAAACATACTTTATTGAAACCACAATATAACTACATCTATGAAGTCACAATATCTGTGACAGTGCCCATAAGACCTGTTCAAGATTAAGCCCTTCATGGGGTGGGCAGGTGAGCATATTGGGCTATTGAGGGTTGATACTTTCTGTAAAAGTCAGTTTCTATTCAATGATATGACACAAATTTACTTGGTGGCTTTTAAAAAAAGAAGATGGAAATTGATAATTTGGACATAAAAGTAACCACTGCATGTATGGAAGCTGTTGCATTCTGAAAATGATAAACATATATTATATGTCATTATCAAAGAAATACTAGAATATTATTCTAAAGAATAAGAATTTATAGGGGTGAAGGTCAGCCCTATAGAGGAGACCAGAATACATAGGTTGCATGCCATCTTTCTTAAATGATATTTTGACTGTTTTCCAATATCTTAATAAAAGTAAAAAATAAAACTTAGATGGTAGGGCTATCGAGTAAAATCATACAAAACAAAACAAAGCCCACAGGCCTGAAAACAATCTGCCTGACCTAGAGTAGCTAGCTGTGCAAACATGCAGCAGCTCATGGGTACACAGCATGTCCTTCCCAAATCACTGCTGAAAATGTTTCCTTGCATTCCATTTATGGGAAAAGTTTCTGGCTTATGATAATTCAAAGTGATATTATTAAACAGAAATGTATACATAAATCTTATAGAAACAATTGTAGGTATTATTGTGGAAGGACCCTAGACTTTACACATAACATTTGCTATACTATTGAATATTTTCAGAATCAGCCAAATATGTACATTTCCCAGAAAGACAGCCCACCCATCAAAGAATATGTAATTCTAAAACTGTCAAAGTCAAAATGATATAAAAACAATCTTATCATCCACATATACTCATGCTGAAAAATAATATTTAATGAATTTCTACATGTATATATATATAGATTTGTCTGATCACACTATATGTGTATTCGTACATGTGTATGTATGTACATTTAGGAACACGATGTTATAAATGCATATAAATTAAGGAATAATTGCACAACAATAGCATATTCATCTCACAAAAACAATTCAGCTAAAGATGGAAGTAAGGTGTTTATGATATGTCAGAGACCTATCTTTTTCTTGTTTGCATGTATACTCTTTTTTAAAAATACATGCTTCTTATTTTCTGACTGCAAAAGATATATTGGGCAGCACTTTGAAAATAGGAAGGACTGCCATCACATTTTCTGGCAACTGTCAAGAGGCTATGTTTCCTTCCATAAGATCACTGCTTATAAATCACTTGCTTTTTAAGCACATACTTAACAGACATCATATCTTGAAACATCGCAATATCCCTGCAATAGTAAAAAGAGAAAATGACATTCTCTTCCTTGATAAAAATCTGAAGCCCTTGGTTGAATTACTGAAACACGGAGATACCTGATGAAAAATCACCATTATGTTAGGACAACAATTATAACCTTGGGCTCAGAGTTCTCAATCCCGTGGCTGTAACTGTTCTTTTAGTACAGTTAATGTCCTTTGCCTTTTCCAAAGGTGTTTGGACAAGGAACATTTATTATGGAAAAAGTACATTTTATTCCCTTTAGTGACACACTTCCAATTAACATGGCTTTTATTTCCATGCTCAGCTTCCTTAGATTTAAGCCCTAGACTGATCAAAATACAAAGTAACATTCACCATACTTCTTTCTGAGTTGTAGTTCTCAATAGCCCTCCCTTTTCCACTTTAGCCAACTGTGACAACACATGACAGGCAATTTTCCTTTTGTTTTGCATACTCTCAATATATACTTGTAATCATGTACTTTTTTTTTCCTGGAATATTGTGTGTGTGTGTGTGTGTGTGTGTGTGTGTGTGTGTATTGCTGATGTTGACAGTATTAATACATACTGTCATATGTCGTTGTTTGGACATTATAGTGAAGGCTGCTTTTAGCTGCCCCAAGTGTTTATTGTTAAGCTGTGAATTAGTCTGCTGTTCTAATGTGACATGTCCAGTAAAATGACACGGATCATTGGCTGGTTCAAGGTCTCTTCTGTAGCACTGTGAGACAAATAAAACAAATAATTCTCAGTGTAAAATGTTCCCTAAAACTTTCCCATATATATTAAACTGGAATGCTGACAAAAAATGCTACTAACATTAACAACATGATACACCAGCACGCTAAAGAGTAAGGCTACTGATTGTTTCTTTACCAAAATGAATGCCATCTCTTTTAGTTCAATACACATCTATCTGCTAGAGATGAAATGTAACTCTTTGCTACTCTATTGAGAACATTTTTCTCTCTCTTTTCCAGAATGTAGATGTATTTTCAAAGCATAGGTAGGCCAAAGTTTATATTCTGAACAAAGATACAGATAGTTAAATATTAAAATTGTTTGGAGCATCATGTCAGAATTTTACCTATAGGATTACCCATAGAAGATATAAGGATTGGATAAGGTTTGTGACCCATCCCCCCCCCCCCCCGCTTAAAAGGAGAGATCTCTTCTTTCCTTTTGTGTGAAAGTTGCTTCAAGTTTCATTTAAAGGAATGCTTTTGATTATTTGAGAAAAATTGTATATCTAATACTGTTTACCTTGGCTTAGTCTGTTTTCCTAAGTTGCCTTGGAATGCATATTGTCTCCACTTTGATGAAGAAATAAATCAAACTATTAGCCTCAGGTTTGGTACTAACAGTACATAAAATGACATAATGCTGGTAAGGATAGTGGCACAGAACCTGGCCCAGCAAAAATAAAGCCTTAATGCTCAGTGAATCATTTATATTGTAGTTAAACTTTACTATTATTTTTACTCTCATTGTAAATCTTTTATATAAATTCATCTCTAATTGTTTATTGTTTTCAGGAAATAAAATATTTTATGTAGAGTCTATATAAACACATAACTTTCAAAGAACACAATGTGATGTTGCCTCTCCTCTCCTTCAGCTTCATTTGAGGCAATAACAAAGCTATCTGAGTCATTATGATCTCTTGAGAAGCATATGAGATGCTTCCATTGAAATTTCTCTGAAATCTTAATGCAACCATTATGGTTCATCCACTGAACTCATAATCATATGTTCTGAAGCCACCATGGCGTATCGTGTCAATGCATACTAAGGGAGTTCTCGTGCACAGACCATTGGCATGATGGAATATAATGGCTCTTTCAGAACTACTATGGTCTGCTGTGCCAATGCATACTAAGGGAGCCTTTAAAGCACTGATCCAAGCCTGCAGAGTATGTCTCTATTATGTGCAAAGAGTTATTCATATGACTCTTTTGATGAAGAGCTAGTTGCTTGATTCTTGTTGATTTTTAATATCTTCCAATGACACAAATATCAGTACACATCATAATGCTAAAGAATAAAGCTTTTACTTAAGAGTATGGTGCAGTCATAATTCTCACAATATACAGGGGAGCTGACTTTGTCAATATCAAGGTGTGAACAACTTTTAAGGTTTTGTTAGGATGGCCTCCCACCGTAAAAACTCTGAAATTTTCTCTCACCAGCAGTGAAAACTACAGAAAGTCTTTCTTTTCATAGCTACACAACAATCTCTGCTTGTGATTTATTATTAAAAATTCAGAACCACAAGATAAGTGCTTTACTAAAGTCATTTCTGCATGAGGAGAGCCTAGAATACATTCACAGAAAACAGTAAAAAGTCCTTAAATATAAGAATAAAATATACTAATTTTACATTACTTACACATAACTTTTAATTTTTTTATTTTCTATACTGGTGAAGTAACTAAATAATGGAATATGTAGATGGTCAATAATTGTACAGTTTGCTTGTATAAATAAAAACTATAATATCCTGTGTTTTACCATTAATTAAAATGAAGTTAAAAAATCTAATATGCAGTAATGATTCCAAAAGTCAGTGTCTAATAAACATTTGAAAATTTAGAAGTATTTTGCAAAGGGGCTATTTTATTTAAAAAATATAGTTTTCCCTAAAGTTCCATGGGCCGTCTTTCTCATTTTTCTCATTCTTTCTTTTATTTTGATTTTCTTGCAAATGGATGCTTTTAAAACTTGTTTTGCTCTCAGCAAAATATTATTCTTCTTAAAGTATTCAGTGATAACTGAGGTTACATATGTATGACTTACTTTCTCATTAATGATTCAAAAAATACAAAAACAATTGAGCAGTATCATAGAAAATTGAAATCCTGAAATCTAGTTCCCTTCATCCAAATTAAAGAAATCTGTTATATTTAGGCCAAGAGAACTCATTATGTGTCATGGCACAGAATTAGCTTTATTTTTGTTTGAAAGGCAAATTGATTAATCAGTGTCACAAGAACATTAGAGAACGCCAACATCTAGCTAATAATGAAAGAAATGCTGTCAAATACACTCGTGCCAAACAGCTTCCATCTTCTCAGGCTGACTCACCTTGCGGTTTTTCACTCCATGTTCCTTCTGGTCCATTGAGGACTGAGAGCTTTATTAGTCAGTCTTCTAAGCTGTGGATTGTGGTTACCAGTTACCACAGGTTAAGTACAAGGGGCAGTGGAAAAGAGAAAGAATTAAGTTGCTTCTTCCTCTTCCCCCATATGCTTTTGCTGTGCAGTCTGGACTTGACCAAGTTCTTGAGTGACAGAAGGGGAAAAGTTTTGGCTTTGGTTTCCAGTTATTACTCATCTCTGAACTTCTAGTCATGGGTTCTTAATTTGTATATGCCAGGAGGCATATCTGTATACGGTTCCATCATTAAAATGCTATTAGGGAAATGTTTTTGGTGGACTCATCTCTCCCATTGAAACTGTGATTAATACACTGAAAGAAATCAGGACTGGACTCAAGAAACAGACTGTTACAGTGAATATATGGAATTGGGCTTCTCATAAATATAATGGACAATTCTGTAACTGCAGTGACCAAATTGCACTACCCAAATTTTATATGACCTAAAAAATTATGGCAGAATGCTACATTGGAGCAGACCTAGCACTTTATGAAGAATGAGTATGAGCTGATAGAGTATATAATACTAGTAACTTAAAATTGTATCTGTAGCATTTACCAAGAAGCCTAGAATTCTAATAGTAACTGACATACTATTTTATTTTAAGTTTTTGATAATT
The DNA here is from genome assembly GCF_943737965.1 of Phodopus roborovskii. NCBI lineage: Eukaryota > Metazoa > Chordata > Mammalia > Rodentia > Cricetidae > Phodopus > Phodopus roborovskii. The sequence goes on along the minus strand of NW_026126511.1, from coordinate 31,106,911 downwards.
TTTTATTTAAATTTGAAACAAGATGTTTTGCACATTAATCCCACTTCCTGCACCTTCCTGTCCTCCCCTGGTCACCCAACCAACCCCAATCCCTTCCCTTTTCTGCTCCCCAAGGAGGATAAAGCCTTCCATGGGGGATCTTTAAAGTCTGTCATATAATTTGGAGTAGGACCTAGCCCCCCTCCACCATATGTCTAGGCTGAGAGAGTATCCCGCTATGTGGAATAGGCTTCCCAAGTACATTTGTACACTACGGATGAATAGTGATCCACTATCAGATGCCCCATAGACTGCCTAGTCCTCATAACTAACACCCACATGCAGTCTGTCCTATGCTGGTTTCCTAGCTATCAGACTGGGGTCCATGAGCTCCACATTGTTCAGATCAGCTGTGGGTTTCCCCAGCCTGGTCTTGAACCCTTTGCTCAAAACTTCTCCCTAACTGGATTCCAGGAGTTCTGCTCAGTGTTTAGCTATGGGTATCTTCTTCTGTTTCCATCAGTTACTAGGTGAATAGATGAAGGCTCTAGAATGGCATATAAAGGTAGTCATCAATCTCATTATCAGGGAAGGGCATTTAAAGTAGCCTCTCCACTATTGCTAAGATTGTTAGTTGGGGTCATCCTTGCAGATCTTTGGATATTTTCCTAGTGCCATATTTCTCTTAAAACCTATAGAGGCTTCCTCTATTATGGTATTTCTTTTCTTGCTCTCTTCTATCTTTCCCTGACTCAATGTTCCTGCACCCTCATGACAATCCCTCCCCTTCTCTTCCTCCTAATTCCCTCTCCTCTTCCCACATGTTGCCAATTTTCTTGGGAGAGCTTGTCATCTCCCTTTCTCCAGGGGACCATGTATGCCTCTCTAGTGTAGTGGTTATCACATTTGCCTCACACTGATTTTTTTTATTCTGTATTTGTCTACATACTTATTATATTCTCTTATCCATCCATCAGATATTTACTAAGTTTTGTTCTATTAGAAAATTACTGTAAAATGATGAAGAAATATCTTTACTTCTTGGAAACTGAATTTAGTGAATATTGTATCAGTATTGACTGACACCACAGAGTGTGGATGACATATGGCTTTGTGAGACTATAAATATTTGCCTCCTTTTCCCACCTCTAAGTTCCAATGAACAATTTAAATTTGGTCAGTATATTTTGCACTTGGTGACCCACTGTGCTCATTACAGGATGCACAAATTATAATGGGATTTACCAAAAAGTTGATTCACAAGCCAGTCAGATTAGTAGAATTACTCACTACAAGTCCACATTGTTAACTCAATTTATAAGTATAATTATTCTAATCTAGAACACTGTACTCTGGACCTTAAAGTCTCTTGTTTGTGTCATGCTAAAACAAAACAAAACAAAAAGTACATTTAGTACATCTATAATAGATTCCATAGTCTTTAAGAGTCTTAACTGTCAGGGGCCATGTGAGATATAGAAGGTGTTAACTAGTGTTAACTCTTATTAGCCTGCTTTGTTCTCTTACTCAGACTACTACAGCACACAATTAACTCACTTTCACCTCAGAGCAAATTCAAACTAGACTAAAGGTTTTTTGTAAAATAAAACCTTTACAGCTTGCACAAAGTCAGAGTCACAGATGTCTACAAAGTTTACTAAGAAAAGCATGCTAATTCTCCACTTGCCAGTCTACTAACCATAGATCTGTATCTTAAAGTTTTGACTGGGCACTGTGCTCTCCCTTGTCTTGTCATGATTTTGCTGCTATGGCCTTGGAGCCTTGGGTTGTCCTGGTAAATAGTTCAGCTCCTTATCACTTCCTCTAGGAATGTGCTTGTGAACAATGAAATTTCTTCATCACTTTGAGACTCCTGAAGGGGAAGTGTTTTTAGAATAGAAGAAGCAGCTAGAAGAAGAAGCATAAAGATGTTAAAAGTATGACAGGATTATTAGAGTAGAAACAGAAAAATAAAGAACACAGTAAAAAAAAATCATCACACTCAGATTGTGTGTGAAATTACCATAGAAATATTTTCACTCCTGAGTAGCATTTCACCTTTTTACTTTTGGGACCCTGGGTAGGGTCTGGAGCAGGTTTCTTAGCCTTTACACTTAATGTTTTTCAAAGGCCTAAAAAGCTCTTCTGAGAATCAAAATCTCAGCCAAGAAATTGGATTTAGGTAAATTTATTTGCTGGAAATCATAGAAAGTTCAATGAAAGAATATCAATGACTATGGAAGTAAAAACTAATAACAAATACCAACATATAAAACACAATAGTTATCAGATTACATCATATGTTAGTAATAGTAAGCACACATAGAAGTCTGTGAGAAACTACATAGAACATGTATGTGTGTGAAATATACATATGTGTGTGCATTGCATTATGTGTGGGGGGTTACATGTGCATAAAACCTACATGAGAAGCCACAGTAATCTTTGAAGAACTCTTTTAATTGTAAACTTATTATAGCCACGAAGCAGAGAATGGTTAGGAGTAAAAACATGTCTTATTTCACAGTCTAGAGAATGGGAACCCCAATTAAATGCTCATTTCACTAAGTGTTTGGTAGCAATGTGAATACAGGAAGATACACAAGGAGCCTGGCACTATACTTCCACAATCCCAATGCCAGTAGAAGAATCTGTCTTCCTTTCCCTTAAATCTTCAAGGAAAATAACCTTTTTAAAAAAGTTTATCCAGTGATTGTTATTTTTCAAAGGGTCTGTAACCACTATATTCAATTACTTGTAAACCCATAAGGAGAGTTAAAGGTCAGCTCTTTTCAGAGAATTGCAGGGTCATTTCTGGGAAAAGAGAGCCTGTGCTATAAAGAGATAGAAGTTATTGCCAAATGTATGTCAGTAGCAAAAAGATCATGTTTCATCGAGAACTATGAAGAAGATTAAATATAACATTCATTTAATAAATTAGTTCTATGTGGTTATCTCCAGTGAGGGATCTGACATTACTCTTGTTTCCTTGCTGAACAACACAGTAATGTTTATCATCTCCATACCTTTATCTTGTTCACTTATTCCCTTTGCTCCAAAGAGTATTTGATTAATTAATACATTCTGGACCCTTGTTTTAGGCTCTGCTTTCAGATAAGTTTCCTTCAATTTAACTTGTTTTGAAAACTATTCTTATACAAAAACAATTTTACCAGTGACCAGATAGAGAGCATCTGCAGTTTATCTTCGATTAACATCTTTACTATTCCACTTCAGAATGATGTCCAGTGTGATCACCACTGCCCTGGGAAAATATAATATTGACCATGACCATAAAGATCATTTTATGGTTAAAGTATCACTATAGCTATATACTCGCAGACACACCACCAATAGTATGTATGATACATTTTATCACACAAAAGTAGCTAGCCTGTTGTAATTGTTAAGTGCTCAGTAAATAAATAACTAAATTAATATGTAGTTATTTCTCCTTCCTGGACAGAGTACAGGTCTGAGAAGCCAGGGTGGTGGTAAATAGTTTTCTTTGTATATGTAAATATTGCAAAGGACTCTATCTTTCTTCTCTGTGAATAGTGGTAGAACTCCACCAATAGTACCTTCAAAGAAGGGATAACTCAAAAGCTTAAGTTACATCTGAAATTGTTGCTTCTTTTGTTTTTTAATCTATTTATTTATTTAGGATATGTAGTGGGATATTCACTTTGTCTCCTTCTGTGGCACTGACCACGCCCATTGGAGGTGGAGCAAGGGGTGGAAGTGACATGTGGGACTAGGTCTGAAGAGGATCCTGGGAATGCTCTCTTGCTGGTGGGAGGGGACACGGGGACTTGCTGGTGTTCATCTGTCTAGGTTGTAAGTTATTTCTCCCTGAATAAACATCTATTCGGCCTATTTGTTTATCCTGGTCTTTACTAAACCGCAATAAGGTTACACAAGATTTTTTTTTTTGAAATTTTGATTAAGATATTAATTACCTCACTTCCTTTCCTTCTTCCTCCATTCCTTCCTATGTTCCACCTTTAATATCTATCTCATGACCCCAGTTCTCATCTAACTTCTTTTTCTTATATTATTATTGTTCTACATACATATACACACATGCATGTTTGTGTGTGTGTGTGTCTGTATGTGTGTGTGTGAGTGTGTGTTATGCTGAGTCCAATACTAGCAGATATGTAGATGTTAGCAATTCAATTGTCACTCAAGAAGGGGAGATTGATCTTTTGGGAATTATCCCTGTGATCATTCACCTCCCACCACTCTCCAGAATGTGTTTCCGTTCCCTCCTTAATGAAATTCCTCAGTCTCCAGTTCTACTATTCTATTGCCAGGTTTAATGATAAAGATTAGCTTTGCATGTTAAAAGCCATCCCAAGAAAACAATGACAATTTGCTGAACAGTTTCAAGAAGGACCACACAATATATCTTTCCAAGATTTGGAACCTAAGTAAACTTATATTTAGTAAATACATCTTTAATTAGTGAAGTCTCTCAAACCATAGAAAATCTGTTTTCATAGTAAAATAATGTGTAGTGAATAATACATTTTATTTTTTTTTCCTTTTTTTATTTTATTTTATTATTTTATTTTATTTTATATAACAAAGTCCAATTAAATGAAAACAAACATTTATACACAATATTTGGGAATTTGGGCGTCGTTCTTTCCAAACTACTTCCTGCTGGTAAGGGGTGCTGTCATGGGGGATTCGAAGAAGATTCAGATATCCTAGCTGTAGTCTGTAGGGCTGTTTTGTCCAGCTGTTTTGAATGTAGGATCACCTTGTACTCTGTTTCAGGCAGTCTGGCTTGATCAAACCACATTAGTCTGGAAGGAATCCACATCTTTTCATTTTCTGTGGAAACAAAAATAGAAATCCTTTTTCCCAGTAACTTGTCCTTGAACTTAAATTTTGGAGTCAAAGCATATTTTTTAATTTAATTTATTATTTTACATGTCGATCCCAGTTCCTTCTCCCTCCCTCCCTCCATTCCTCCCTGCCTCATTCCCTCCCTTTTACCCTCTCTGCCCTCTCACATGCACTCTAACCACCCTCCCCTCCCAAACCCCCACCCCAATTCCATATGTAGGGGAATGCCACCCAGTTGGGGTCAAGTAGATCTGACAGGTCATGTGAAGTAGGGACTAGGGCTTCTCTCCTGTCTCTAGATTAAGGCAGTTATCCCTCCATGGGGGATATGTGAACAATACATTTTAAATTGAAAGAAAATGTTTTTCTGTGGTTAGAACCTCCTTATACATGACACCGGGAATCTCTCTAATATCAAGTGAGAAAAAAAAATTAAGAAAAAAAATTTAAGACTAAAGTCATAAACATGCAGTTTAACATTGTATTTGTTTTTGAATCCCTGTCTTTGAATGTTTATGAAAAAAGTCACAAACGAATAGTAGTACCATGTTACATCTTTTAATGATGAAAATGAATTATGTCACTGATGAGGTCAGTTGTGTTATGTAAATAAAGAGTATACTTTACATTATTTACAAAGGACTATTTATGCAGCTAGTAGGACACTGAAAGTGTTCCAGTGAAAAACAACGAGACACAACAATGAACACTCCTTGACTGTGTAGTTGAAAACTCCATAATTCAGCTGACACTTAGCTGAAGCTACGATATCACCCAAGCAAACCATAAAGTGATTCTCTGTTAAATAATAGCTCACTAACCACACTCCTGGTACAGTGTGGTTAATTGTTATGGTTTGAATAATTGGTTCTTATTATAAGTGAAGCTTTCAATAAACAATTTTTTGTGATTATTTAGTATGCAAATCCATCATAGAGAGATTTTTCACAAAACTGAATGATGACTTCCAGGAGAATCAGGAGGGGATGATAACATTGCAGGGGTGTATTTAACCCTAAGAAATTTATTATTTTCTTCTCTTTACTGATACACACATTTCCATGGTTTTTCTTTGTCATGCTTTGCCGTTAACATCACCCCCTTTTCATTTCCCTCCTCAATGTTTTCTCTTGTACATTCCCATACACATTGCTTATCTTCTTTCTTTATTCTCCCATGATCTTTTTATTCAATTTTATTAGTGACCTTTGCCTTATTTCTTTCAGATTTAAACCTGTGCTTTGGGTGATGATTGAAAAATGAGTAGATAATAACGTTAATGTTTTTTTTATTCTATTAGGGATATACATTTTCTTATGGCAAATTTAAGTGTAAATATTATTGTTGGCACTGTGATGATATATTATTGGTAATTTTTAAATTATAATAGTCATTTTCAAAATTTTTTAATTTAAAAACAATCTTTTCTCATTTTACACACCAATCCCAGTTCCCACTCCCTCCTCTCCTCCTGTTATTTCCTTCTTTCCCCATTCCTAACCCCATCCACTCCTCAGAGAGGGTAAGGCTTCCCAAAAGGAGTCTAGCAAACTCTGACACCTTATTCTGGGGAAGGACCAAGGCCTTCCTCTCTATATCTAGGCTGAGCAAGGTATCCCTCAAAAGAGAATTGATTCCAGAAAGCCAGTTCAAGCACTAGGGATAAATCCTGGTACTACTCCCAGTGGCTACACAGACTGTCCAAGCCACACAACTGTCACATCCAGAAAGCCTAGTTTAAAACTGATGAACGCAGGTGTAGAGGTCATCTTATTTTATACTCACCTTTTCAAATAATCATGTAGAATCTACATTACTGAGCTTGCTATGAGACCAAAATATGGAAGTTCTAGCTTGTCTGCTTCTCAGTACTACCCTGCCTGAGTGAAGTAGTAGGTCATAAGTATTTTGAGGTGATGATACAAACAGAAATACATGCATTCAGGCCCAGTTGGCCAGCCACTGTTTGTTGCCAAAAAGTCATCTAGCCAGCTGCTGAGTCCAGAGTTGTTCCTGGCAGACAGAGCCTTCCCTGGAGCAGAAGACACTGAAAGACTTCCCTGTGCATATAGAAAGAGTACTGATGGAGGTCACACCATGAAGTGAAGAAAGTGTTTCTAATTAATTTACTACTCTAAACCACCACGGAATAGAAGAACACTTAGACTTTTGTCTGGACTTAAGGCATATCTCACTACGTCTGCTTTTCTATAAAAAAGAGAGTAAAAATGTTTAATAAGAGAAGGCTAAGTCCAGTGAGGTGACTTAGTGGACAAAAGCTGCTTGCTGTCAGTCCTGAACAAAGCAGGGCAATGAAGGTTAAACCCAGGTAATGGTGGACAGAAAGACCAGAGTCAAAAAACTTGTTTTCTGACCTGCTACATTTGCATGCCAGGAACTCCCCTCTCATCCCTCCCCATCATGCTGGATACAATAATAAATGGTTTCTAATAGCAGAGAAGGCTAGTCACAGTGGCACTTCAGACATAAAAGTAATAAGCAATATATTGTATACATAGGGAAAATCAAAAGAATACATACTATTATATTTGTGTCAATGCTAAGTGGAACTTATGGTATAATGTGGAAACTTGTGGTATAATTTATGGATGGAAGTACAAATTGATGAACTAGAACAATATGCCTCAACCCGTGGGTCGCAACCCATTTGGGATCGAAGAATCCATTCAAGGGATGGCATGAAACTACTGGAAAACATATATTTACATTATGGTTCATAACAGTAGCAAAATTACAGATATGAAATGGCAATGAAAATAATTTTATGGTTGGGGGTCACCACCACCTAAGGGTTGCAGCATTTTAAATGTTGAGAAGTACCAAACTAAGGTGATCATGGCCATGGTCTGAATATAAATTACTGTCCCCCATATTCAGGCTCCATTTGAATACTTGGTTCTTGACTGTTAAATATTTATAAAACATGATCAGGCTGAGAAAAGGAATGAGCTTTGAAGTTTGTAGCTAGCCCTTGTTGTAGCCTGTAGTCCATGCTTCTGAGTCAACTACATGTCACTAAACATGATTGCACATGCCAGATGGCAAAAATATACTCCCTTTTATGTTGCCAGTGCTATCCAAATATGAGAGTCTGAAACAATGAGCCAAACTCAACCTCTGCTTCATTTGTTGTTTCTGTTAGCATTTTGTCACCATAGTGTAAAGTAGCATACTCACCCTTCCATCCATCTGTTCCCAATATAAAGTTGTTTCTCCCTTCTATTGCGTTCTTCACATTTTGCTTTTCTGATCAACAGCAGCTAAAATATTGAGAGCAGATGAGGCCAGCTGCCACAGTTAACAACAGAAATGGCAATAGGGGCTAACGGTCAACTGATAGAGGTGGAAAAATTTCTCACAGCTTTTTTTTTTTTTTTTTTTTTTTTTGAGCAATAGCACAATCTCCTTGGAAGTGTCTAGCTCATGCTGTATATTGAATGACCAGACAAGCAAATTAATATGCAATTAGGATGCATAATGTTATTTGGAACTTAGGAGAGTTATTTGAGGGGAGAACACAACAGTTCTGCTAAGTACTCAATATCAGATAACATGGAGGACATCTTTTACTATGTGATGATGTGATGATGTGTAATTGTGACAATGCAGGGTTGATGCAGCTTTCTCTACTACCACCTCTATCAGTTGACCCGTTAGCTTCTCCTTGATCGGGTCAGCTGTCTCTAAGTGTTTCTGCAACCTGGTCTTGTCCTCTCCCTCTGCATCTGGATTCTAGTTCGACTCAGTGTTTAGTTATGGGTGTTTGCAATTCTTTTAAGAGTTTGTTAATATGCTAATTTTATTTCCTTTTCTATTAACATTATAGTACAATTTTTATATTTTATTTTTATGAGAAAGACTCAAAGTTTTCTTTTCATAGCACATTTAAATAAATTTCTTAAGTATTTGAGTAGCACTTCTGCACTTAAAATATTTCATGGGCAGTGGTGGCACACACCTTTAATTCTAGCACCGGGGAGACAGAGACAGGCAGATCTCAGTGAGTTCGATTCCAACCTGGTCTACAAAGTGAGTTCCAGGTTACAGGACAGCCAGGAGGACTGTTACACAGAGAAAACTTGTCTAGAAACACACACACACACACACACCATGGAGTGTATGTAAATCAAATAATTAAAAATCTAAGTATGATGAATTCATCCATTCTCTTATTATTCATAGTATAAAGACAACTCTCACTTTTAAAAATTAAGAGCACCAAAGTAAATCCCTCATTTGATTAACATAAGATTACCAAGCTAACAAACCTACTACATTTCTAACATATCTTGTTACCTTGAACATTACATAATTTAAGATGTACAATATACAGGTCTTTACCACACTATGCAGAGATACAGCAGCCATCTTTTGACTTATCATTTCTAGAGGAAAAATTAACATTCTTGAGCATTAGGTGAACTAAACGTTTCATTCAAAAGACAGTGTATTTGACTGAATTAAAAGCAAAACACCCAAGAACATTCAGTTGACATGAAAACTAACAGGACAAAGATATTAAATGAAATTGGTACCCTCCCAAAATAGTTAAAGTAGTTATATATGAAATCAGGATTTCCATACATTATCTTTAATATTCAATTAGCATCAAAATTGACAAAATGATGTAGAAGTAACATAAATATATATTCACAGGTATATGAATTGACTAAAACATTCATATCCATGTATTCAATGGAACATTGTCTCTTTAAAAATAAGTCAAGTTCGGTAATATTTGATAGGCAGCAATGTCTTTGAAGGCATTACACTAAGTGAAATAAACCAGTTTGGCAATGATGATTGCAACGCGATCCTATTTAGACTACACACAGGGAGGAAACAAACACTTAGAAACAGAAGGGTGGCACTGTAGTTGCCAAGTAGTGAACAAGGGACCTCAAAGAGCTGCTGTGTTAAGAGGTGTCAGCTGTCAGTTATGCAAGATGATTATGTTACAGGACTTCCTTTGTAAAATCGCCAGCCTGAAGAGAACACAAGTGGACAGAGAGTTGCTTTCAACATTGCTGTGAGAACAATTTCACAGCTAAGTGTGCTAGCAAGATAGAAGACCTAACTTCTCATGACTAAAGGGGTTTTACACCTAGACAATAACTATATTACACTAACAGAATTTGAGTTACTCTCTCAGTTGTGTTTCGTTTCACCTCTTTTGGTGCCTGAGCTAAAATAATGAGGTTTTGTTCTGGAATTGAGAACAACCAAATAAGTTTACCTCATGCCTCAATTAAAATTCTCACGAATCCTAGCTCATAAAATGCAGCTAATTCTAACTTTTGAAAGAAATGTGTTTGGCAAATTATTCAATAACTTCTTTTTAAGTTGTTGTAAACATCTTGCATGACAAAATTGGTGAGACCTCAGACAGGCTACTTAAACAGAAATTTCCAACCAACCAACCTGTCTTTTGCCTTGTACTTGAATCCATTTCATATTCCTTCCCTCATGGAGAAGAAAAAACTATAACTTCAGAGATATTCGGTTGGGTTCTTCTGCTAATTGCATGATTCTGAAAATTCCTTCCTTTACATAAGCCAAACTACAGATTTTTCTGCAATTTGAAACTGGAAGGAGATACCCAGGTAACAATTTGAAACCCAGGAGATAAAGAAGTTAGTGAAATGTGTTTGCAAAGAAAGGGCTTAGCTGGAATATGAGATGCAGGAAATTACTGTGTTTGGGAAGCCAAGAACAAAACCCTTTCTCAACATCTTAAATATTATTACTTCCTCCATTCAAATATATCAGAAAGTTTTTCAAATATATCAAAGAATTTAGGGGAAATATTGTTTACACATTTTTTATTTATTTGAAAATGTTAGTTTATAATAAAACCTAATTGCATGTTTCCTCGTAATTTTTTGAAAATTAAATTATTTTTAATTTTGTCATACATGTATTTCCCAATACTGATTTCATGTGTTCATCACAAATATTTAAAAAAGATTTTATTTTTATTTTCTTATACATGCATATAGGTTTGTGTCTCCATGGATTTATTCATTTGAACATAGTCTTGCAGAGGCCACAGGACAATGTCAGATCTCCTGAAGGTGAAGTTACAGTGCTTGGGGTATGTTCCACGTGGGTTCTGTAAAAGGAACCTGGGTCCACTATTAACCAGAGACATCTCTACATCATTAAAAAGTAAAAATTTAAGAAAAAAGAAATTAAGAAGCACTTTGTTGTTTACAATTTTAGCAAACTGTGATTTAGCTAAGAATATTAAATTTGTACAAAGTTCTTGACTTTCCATTATCAGTATTTAAAATTGCAAGCACATTAATATTAAATTAACTTAATCTATAGGTAAAATATAGTCACAGTTGTGCCAAAAGTATTTCTTTAGCAAGTGCATAAGTATTACAGTGGGTTTTTAATTTTACTCCTTCTATAATTTTACCTAGAAACCCACCAAAATCCAGGTGTTAGTGGCTTTGTCTATAGAACGCTGCTTCTGGGAAATAGTTTTGATATGTCACACATAACCATCATGACATGAGGCATTGTCACAGGCTCAAAGAATAAGATCTACCAGCACCAGACCAGAACCTCCAAAGCTATCAGCTAAAATGGTCACCTTTTTTTCATTAAAGAATAAATCTATAATTGGAAATATTTTTATGGCATAAAGAGGAATATTGGGAAGATTTTAAGTTTGGGCTTAAAAAGAACATTTCTAAGCTAAATTTGAGGTGGATGTGGTTGCTTCTACTAGTAAGAAGCCTAATTCTTTCACTGGGAAAGTGATAAAGGTGCCTGGATGATATTACAGACACCTGCAAAGTCTCCATAGACACCAAGGGCTAGTCAGAATGTAAATTCAAAAGGCTGTTTTTAAACTTTCTATGATGGATTATGAAAGTCAAGTTAGGGGAAGAACAGAGAAGGAGAGCAAGGAAAGAGATACCTTAATAGAAGGAGCTATAATTGGCCTTAATGAGAAACCTGGCGCAAAGGAAATCTCCAGGGATCCAAAAGGATGACCCCAACTAAGTATCGAAGAAAAAGAGGAGAGGCTACCTTAAATGACCTTCCCCTATAATAAGATTGATGACTTTCTTAAATGCCATCAAAGAGCCTTCATTCAGTAGCTGATAGAAGCAGTAGCAGAGATTCACAGCTAAGCACTGAGCCGAACTCCAGGAATACAGTTGTAGAGGGGGAGGAGTGATGAGCAAAGGGTTCAAGACCATGCTGCAGAAACCCACAGAAACAGCTGACCTGAGTAAGTGGGAGCCCAGGTAACCCACTCTGACAGCTGGGGAACATGATAATACCAAACCAAGACCCCTGAACATAGGAGTCATTTGGGGTGCTTGGGCAATCTATGGGGCCTCTGGCAGTGGAACCAATATTTATCTCTAGTGCAGAATTGGCTTTGTGAGCCCCTTCCCTATGGAGGGATACTCTCTAAGTCTAGATACATGGGAAAGGAACTAGGCCCTGCCCCAAATGATGTTACAGACTTTGATAATTCCCCATGGAAGGCTTCTCGCTCCCTGAGGAGTGGATATGGGTGGGATAGGGGAATGCTGGGGGAAATGGGAAGAGAAGACAGAGAGGGAACTGGGATTGGTGTGTAAAATAAAATTGTTTTTAATTTAAGTAAAAATAAAGTAAACAAACAAACAAACAAAAAAAAAAAAAAAAAAAAACACTTTGTAAGGCCGACTTTTGAGGAAAGGCTCCACCACACCTAGCTTACCCAGATCTGCTTTAGGAATCCTTTCACTAGAATTTACTTCCTGTCATTCAGCTGTCACATACTCAGAGTCACTGTAGGTGTGGCTCACATGGGCCCAGGTACAGCTCATGCTGGTAGCAAATGCAGACATGTTCCAGGTGATGCTGTTTTGTTTGGCATAGAGAATCTGAGACTTATGATATCATGTGGGCTTCCACTGTGTTTTCAAATGAAAGCCTCAGAGACCAGAACCATTCTCCTATATATATATAAGCTATCCAGAAAAGGGCAACATGTAGTATTGTAGCTGTGAAGGTGAGGCTGCATTGTAGATAACTAGGATGTAGTGGTGTTAGCAACATGAACTGCTCATCAGGATACATTGTGTCTAACACACAGAGCTAGCCCTGGATCATTGCAATGTAAGATACAATTAATATGATCATTGAGGTTACTTAAGCTATCTGGAGCCCATTTCTCCCGAAAAAGTGTTCCATGTGATGTGCATGATCACCTACCTGGTTCTAGTTCTTATCTGGGACAGTCTTCCATTTCTTTGTCTGTTAGTCCTTTCAGAAGTGGTTGACGTAGTTTGTTCAATATATCTTTCAGATATATATGTATATATATAATTTCATTTTACATATCAATCACATTTCCTCCTCCCTCTCACCCTCACCCTCCCTGCCACTCCTCAGAAAAGGTAAGGCCACCCCTTGGGAGTCAACAAAGCCTGTGACCTCAGTTGAGGCAGGACCAAGCACACTCCACCACACACACACACACACACACACACACACACACCAGGTCGGAGCAATGCATCCCTTCATATCGAATGGGCTCCTAGAAGTCATCTCATGCACTAGGTATAGACCCTGGTCCCACTGCCAGTGGTCCCACAAACAGAACAGGCTACCCATCTGTTGTCAACATGTAGAGGGCCTGGTTTGGCCCCACACAACCTCCACAATTGTCAGTCTTGAGTCTGTGAACACCCATAAGTTCAGATCAACTGCCTCTGTCAGTTTCACTGTCATGATCTTGAGACCCCTTTCTAATATAATCCCTCCCCCCTCTCTTCAACTGGGCTCCCATAGCACTGCCTCGTGTGTGGATGTGGATCTCTGCATCTGCTTCCATCAATCACTGATGAAACTTTGATGATGACAGGGTAGTCACCAATCTGATTACAGAGGAAGGCCAGTTTTGGCACCTTATCCACTATTGGTAAGGGTATTATCTGGGGGTCATGCTTGTGGATTCTTGGGAATTTCCCTAGAATCATGTTTTTCCTAGCCCAGTAATGGCTCCCTCTATCAAGATAACCCTTTCTTATTGCTCTCCCTCGCCAACCCTCTCCCAACTCAACCATCCTATTCTGTCATTTTCTTATCCCCATCTCCTCCCCTATACTATCACTAAACCTCCAGTTTGCTCAGAAGATCTCATCTAGTTTCCCTTCCCAGGACAATACATGTGTCCCTCTGAGTGTTCTCTAGAACTGTGGTATGTAATCTGGTTATTCTTTGCTTTATATTTAGTGTTAACTTATTAATGAGTACATGCTGTGTTTTTATTTCTGGGTCTGGGTTACATCATTCAGAATGGCTTTATATAGTTTCATCAATTTTCTTGAAAATTTCATGATGTCATAATATTTTACAGCTGAGTATTACACCTTTGTGTAAATTTACCAAGTTTTTTTTTTATCCATTCTTCAGCTGAGTGGTATCTAGGTTGCTTTCAGGTTATTATAATAAATGCTGCTGTGAAGATAGTTGAGTAAGTGTCCTTGTAGTATGATTGAAAATCCTTTGTGTATATGCTCAAGAATGGTAATGCTGGGCCTTAAGGTAGATTGGTTCTTAATTTTCTGATAAGCCACCATACTAATTTAAAAATGGCTGTACAAGTTTGCTGCACTTCCACCAGCAGTGGAGGAGTGTTCCCCTTACTCTACATCCTCTCCAACATAAAATGACATCAGTCTTTTTTTACTTAGCCATTCTGACAGGTGTAAGATGGTATTTCAGAGTCATTTTGATTTGCATTTCCCTAATGACTAATGATGTTGAGCAATTCCTTAAGTGTTTTTCATCCATTTGAAATTCTTCTGTTGATAATTCTATGTTTAGAACTGTACCCCATTTTTAATTGGATTATTTGGCATTTTGATGTCTGATTTCTTGAGTCCTTTATATATTTAGAGATCAGCACCTTTTCAGATGTGGAGTTGGTGAAGATCAAATTGGAGAGACTGACATTAACGCTTGAACCTTGGAACATCTTGTTTTGGACAAAGAAGCCAAAAGAAAGTATCTCCACAAATGGTACTGGCATAACTGGATGTCAAAATGTAGAAGATTTTAAATAGATCCATATCTATTGTCATGGACAAAACTCAATCCAAGTGGAACAAAGATTTCAACATAAATCCAGGCACACTGAATCTGATAGAAAAGAAAGTGGGAGGTAGTCTTGAACATGTTGGCACAGGAGACCACTGATGGGAGATGTTATTCTGTATATGTTTATCATACTGATTAATGAATAAAGAACTGTTGGCCAATAGGAAAGGAGATAGGAGGGACTAAGAGACAAGGAGGAAAGAGGAAGGAGGGAGAAGAGCCAAGATGGAGAGTCGGGAGAAAGCAGTATGCTGGCCGGCTCCCCGGTAAGAGAAATACATAGATCAGCAGAAATGAGTTAATAATTAAGGCAGAGCTAGCCGATAAGAAACAAGTAACAGGGCCAACAGCATTGTATCAAATACAAAGTCTCTGTGCATTATTTGGGACTGGTGCAGTGGCAGGACAAGACCAGCGGCGGCAGGCAGAAAAACCGTACTCCTTACAGACCACTTCTTAAATTTAACACCAGTATCACAGACA
Source organism: Phodopus roborovskii (assembly GCF_943737965.1). NCBI lineage: Eukaryota > Metazoa > Chordata > Mammalia > Rodentia > Cricetidae > Phodopus > Phodopus roborovskii. Next base: position 31,091,455 of record NW_026126511.1, on the reverse strand, counting down.
CTGAAAGCAATAATCAATAAATGGGACCTGCTGCAATTGAAAAGCTTCTGAAAGGCAAAGGACACAGTCAACAACACAAAACAGCAGACTACAGAATGGCAAAAGATCACCAGATTTATATTTTTAAAAGCTACAGGTGCTGTTGGGATTGGAAAAAAAAATATTTCCAATGCTGAAATAGTTATGGGATTTCAGAGGTCTTGTATTGAACAATATAGCTCAGATGATGATATTAGCTCCAAAATTATGTATTTAAAAGGCTTAGAGCCATGGTGGTGCTATTGGCAATTGGTAAAACTATTGAGAGGCAGCTCTTTGTGCAGTCCTTTTTTTTTTTAATGAGAGCATTGTCCTCAAATGGATAGGCTTACTAGAAACTCCACATCTTCTTGTTCCTCCCAGTTTGCTCCCAGGTTCACCATGTAAGACAAATTGCCCTCTTTCATTTTCCAGCCATGATTGTTGCATTGACAGGGTCCTGCCGAAGTGGAATCAATTGTTCATGAATAAAGAAACTCAAAACTGTGAGCCAAAATGTGTGTTATATATTATTAACACAAGCTATTCTAATGGAAAGTTAACCACAGCAATTCTTATTACCTGCATTGAAAAAATTTGGTTGTTTCTCTTTAAATTTTATTATATTTATACACTAATTAATAGGTATTTTAATAGAAATAAAATCTCAATCTTTCACTGTAGCCAGATATATTTTCTTTCGAATGTCCCATATGTAAGACCTCCAGGAACATTTACACATTCACCTGCCATATTCTGCAGCATCTGAAAAATTCATGCCACATATCCTTAAACTAGGTGCTTTGTACCTATTATTGTACTAAAGCATGGTTTAGCAAAATTAAATACCTGTGCAATTTTCAAAATTATGTTCTTTTATAAAATATAATTCATCATGCATTAGTTCAAAACCAGTGTGTGTTATACTTTTTAACTGAAGTGGAATGAAATCAAAAGTTCTTTATTGGTCAAGATATTAAATATGTTCTTGCTGTGAAAAAGTATATAGCATTATTCAGTTTTTCTGGTGGTAGAATTTGGACCCTACTTTCAGGCTGGCTTAATGTTTATTTCAGAATTCTGTATAATTAAAATGTAACACCAAAATGAGCATTAACATATTCAGTCTCTATTTCATAAAACTTTACCTTTTAGTGAAGGTTTGAATTGTAGTGTATTTCATTTTTAACAGTGATTAAGCCATCTTTTCTATTTAATTTCATGTCATGATTTTTCCTATGATGATAATTTGAGAAGAAAGCTAGGAGCACTGTTTGGGTAAACCATGGGTCACTCTTGAAGTAAAGTTCAAGCAGATACATTTTAACTTGTTACATGAAATGTAGTCTTTCTGTTAGCATTTGTTATGAATTGATTAGTGGTAATTCTAGGTTACAGATACTTGTTCTTTGTGTACTTTATGCAACAGATGGCTAATTCCCAGTTGAGTAGTTAATTGACAAGGAGGTGAGGGAAGAATAACAGCAATTTTAAAGATGAATTGAGTATGCCCTAGCCCTCTTCTTTCTGGATCCAGGTGATGTAGACCATGGCAGACAATCGCTTAAAAGAGATAAACAAAGGGACCCAGAATTGGCTGATGAAATTGAAGTAAAGAAGAAGGGAGGGACAATATCCCCACAAGACCTACGACTCAAATGGTTGGAAACATTACCTGTACTTTGACTCATCAACTACAAGCATTTCCTAAACTCTCTGTAGAAGGAATCACAGTCTCAGTATGCATCATGGAGGAAGATTCCTTAGAACATATCATACTCTCAATGCCCACTCAGATATATGTAATAAAGACTTTAAATTGGAACAAAGAAACAACCCATAGCATTGGGTTTCTGTACAAATTAATGTATCTCATATAAGAAATCAATAAGCGATCAAAAGCACCCATGGAGCTCTGATACATCCCCACCCATCTCCACCGTGAGCCTGCCCCCCCGCCCTATGCCCTACCCTGCCCACAGTCCTGTCCCTCTGTTTAAGCACTGGGACAGAGGGTGGAGCCAACAGTCCACCCTAGTTCGGAGACTTCTTGGAGCAATTATGAACAAAGGAGACCTGCCTATCCAAGCAGGACCACCCCTAATTTCTACCTGCTTGGTCTCTGACACACACCTCCAGTCCTCTGCTGGAGTCCCAGGCACCTCCCAGAGATATGCCTATCTCTGCAGGACCACTGTGAGTTCCTGCTGGCATCTTCTACTGGATCCTCATCCTTCACACCATCCCTGGGTCCATGACTGTGGAGAGACCTCCTAGAGAGCTTGGACCACACAGAGATACAGATATTGAATCTCTGACCCACATAAGCCCACCGGGGAAGTACCATAGAGCTACTGGAAGAAGCTATGGGAAGAAGGCAATACAAGAAAACACCTAACAACAGAAAGACAAGCATGACACCACCAGAATCTTGGGAATCTACACCAACTAGAAAGAAACACAACAAAAAAGCAGAGGAAGCAGAAGGGAACGACTTAAAAATTACCATCATAAAAATAACAGAGGCCCTCAAAGAATATGTGAGAAAATCCCTTAAATAAATGGAGGAAAAAACAAACAAATAAGTGGAAGAAATGAACAAATTCCATAAGGAAAGTACAGAAAACCGAGAAAAAACAATTAAGCAGGTGAAGGAAATGGTTCAAGACTTGAAAACTGAAATAGAGAAAATAAAGGTAACAAAAACCGAAGGAATGCTGGAAATAGAAAAACTGGGCAAAAAATCAGGAACTACAGACACAAGCATAACCAACAGAATTCAAGAGATGGAAGAGAGAATCTCAGGCGCAGAAGATAAACTAAAGAACTAGATTCATCAACCAAAGAATATCATAAATCCAACAAATCCTTAACACAAAACATCCAGGAAATGTGGGACACCATGAAAAGTCCAACCCTAAGAATAATAGGCATAGAGGAGGTGAGGAAGCCCAGCTCAAAAATGCTGAAAACATATTCAACAAAATCATCCAGGAAAACTTTCCAAATCTGAAGAAGGACATGCCCATGAAAGTACAAGAAGCATACCAAACCCCAAATAGGCTGGACCAAAGAAAAAAACCCCTCTACATATAATAACAAAAAATACCTAGCATACAGAATAAAGAAAGAATATTAAGAGCAGCGAAGGAAAAAGGACAGGTAACATATAAAGGCAGACCTATCAAAATTACACCTGACTTCTCCATGGATACCCTCAAGGCCAGAAGGTCCTGGATAGATGTTCTAAAAGTATTAAGAGGACACGGATGCCAGCCTAGGCTACTATATCCAGCAAAACTCTCAATATAGATGGAGAGAATAAGATATTTAATGACAAACCAGATTTTCCCAATATGTATCTACAAATCCAGCCCTACAGACATTATTGGAAGGAAAGCTCCAACCCAAGGCAGGTAACTGTGCCCACAAAAAATGTAGGCAACAGATAATACAACTATACCAGAAAACAAGGGTAAAGCAGAACTAATATATTCACAATACCACTGCCAACAACAAACCTAAATCAAACAAGCATCAACAATCAATTGTCCTTACTCACCCTCAACATTAATGGTCTTAACTCACCTATAAAAAGACACAGGCTAACAGAATGGATATGAAGACAGAATCCATCCTTCTGCTGCATACAAGAAACACATCTAAGCTTCAAAGATAGACATTACCTCAGGGTAAAGGGTTGGGAAAATATTGTCCAATCAAAGGGATATAAGAAGCAAGCAGGCATAGCTATCCTAATATCTAACAAGTTAGATTTCAAAGCAAAATTAATCAAAAGAGATGAAGACAGTCTTTTCATATTCATCACAGGTGAAATCCATCAACACAAAGTCTCAGTTCTGAACATCTATGCCCCCAATACAAAGTCACCCGAATTCATAAAAGAAACACTACTAAAACTCAAAGCTCATATAAAACCTCACACACTTATAGGGGGAGACTTCAATACAATACTCTCAAAACTAGACAGGACCACAAATCAGAAACTCAACAAAAAAAAAAAAAAAAAAAAAAAAAAAAAAAAAAACAAATGAACTAACAGAAGTTATGTCTCACCTGGGGTTAACAGACATCTATAGAACATTCCATACAAAGAAAAAGAATATAACTTCTTCTCTGCTCCACATGGAACCTTCTCTAAAATCGACCACATACTAGGTGGCATAATAAACCTCAACAGATACAAGAGAATAGCAATAGTCCCCAGTATCTTATCAGACCACCATGCTTTAAAACTGGAATTCAACAACAACACAAATAGCAGAAAACCTGCAAACTCATGGAAACTCAACAATGTGCAATTGCACCACTCCTGGGTCAAAGAAGAAATAAAGAAAGAAATTAAGGACTTTCTAATATTCAACGAGAATGAGGACACAACATACCCAAACTTATGGGACACCTTGAAAGCAGTGCTACATTGGAAGTTCATTGCACTAAGTGCCCATATGAAGAAAACAGAGGATAGTCACATAAGAGAATTAACAGGGCAACTGAAAGCCTTAGAACAGAGAGAAGCGAATTCACCCCATAGGAGTAGATGCCAGGAAATAATCAACGTGAGGACTGAAATCAACAAAATAGAAACCAGGAACAAAATACAAAAAATCAATGCAATGAAGAGTTGTTTTATTTATTTATTTATTTATTTATTTTGAGAAAATCAAGAAGATAGACAAACCTTTATCCAAATTAACGAAACGAAAAAGCAGAGAGAGAACATGCAAATTAACAAAATCAGAAATGAAAAAAGGAACATAACAGCAGACACAAAGGAAATCCAGACAATTTTCAGGTCATACTGAAAATCTGTATTCCACAAAAATTGAAAATTCAAAGGAAATGGACATATTTCTGGATAACTATCACGTACCAAAATTAAATCAAGAACAGACAAACAACTTAAATAGACCTATAACCCGAAATGAAATAGAAGCAGTCATCGAAAGCCTTGCAACAAAAAAAAGTCCAGGGACAGAAGGATTCAATGCAGAATTCTACCAGACATTCAAGGAAGAACTAATACCAGTACTTCTCAAACTGTTCCACAAGACAAAATCAGAAGGATCATTGCCAAACTCTTTTTATGAGGCCACAATAACTTTGGTAACCAAGCCTCACAAAGAAACAACTAAGAAAGAAAACTACAGACCAATATCCCTGGGATGCAAAAATACTCAATAAAATACTGGCATACCGAATTCAAGAATACAACAGAGAAATCATCCACCATAACCAAGTAGGCTTCATATCTGGAATGCAGGGATGGTTTAACATACAAAAATCTATCAACGTGATCCACCATATAAACAAACAGATAAAGAAAAACCATATGATTATCTCCCTAGATGTGGAAAAAGCCTTCGACAAAATTCAACACACTTTCATGATAAAGGTCTTGGAGAGGTCAGGGATAACAGGAACATGCCTAAAAATAATAAGAGCAATATACAGCAAACCAACTGCCAACATCAAACTGAATGGAGAGAAACTTAAGCCAATTCCTCTAAAATCAGGAACAAGACAAGGCTGCCCTCTCTCTCCATATCTCTTCAACATAATACTAGAAGTTCTAGCTAATGCTATAAGACAACAAAAGGAGATCAAGGGGATCCAAATTGGAAAGGAAGAAGTCAAACTGTTTCTATTTGCAGGTGATGTCATAGTTTACATAAGTGACCCAATAAACTCTACCAGGAAACTCCTGCAGCTGGTAAACACCTTCAGCAAACTAGCAGGATAGAAGATAAACTCAAAAAAATCAGTACCCCTACTTTTTTCAGATGACAAAGAGACAGAGAAAGAAATCAGAAAAACATCACCCTTTACAATAGCCACAAGCAACATAAAGTATCTTGGTGTAACGCTTACCAAACAAGTAAAAGACCTATAGAATAAGAACTTTGTGGCTCTAAAGAAAGAAATTAAAGAAGATACCAAAAAATGGAAAGATCTCTCATGCTCTTGGATAGGTAGGATAAACATAGTAAAAATGGCAATCTTGCCAAACGCAATCTACAGATTCAATGCAATCACCATTAAAATCTCACCACAATTCTTCACTGAACTTGAAACGGTAATAATCAACTTTATATGGAAAAACAAAAGACCCAGTTAGCCAAAACAACCCTATATAATAAAAGAATTTCAGGAGGCATCACCATTCCTGACTTTAAGCTCTACTACAGAGCTATAGTTCTGAAAACAGCCTGGATTGGCATAAAAATGGACAGGTAGACCAATGGAATCGAATTGAATATCCTGATACTAACCCACACACCTATAAACACCAGGATAAAAATACACAGGTACACCAATGGAATCGAATTGAAAATTCTGATATTAACCCACACATGTATGAACACCTGATTTTCAACAAAACAGCTAAAATTATACAATGGGGCGAAGACAGCATCATCATCAAATGGTGCTGGCACAATTTGATGAGGGTGTGTAGAAGACTGCAGCTAGACCCATGTCTGTAGCCATGCACAAAACACAAATCCAAATGGATCAAAGACCTCAACATCAATCCAGCCACATTGAACCTCTTAGAAGAGAAAGTAGGAGGTACCCTTGAACAGATTGGTATAGGAAACCGCTTCCTGAACATAACTACAGGGGCTCAGACACTGAGAGGAACAATTAATAAATGGGACCTCTTCAAACTAAGAAGCTTCTGTAAGGCAAAGGACACAGTGAACAAGACCAAACGACAGCCATCAGACAGGGAAAAGATTTTCACCAATCCTAATCCGACAAAGGGCTGATCTCCAAAATATACAAAGAACTCAAGAAACTAGTCAACAAAACTCCAAATAACCGTATTAAAAATGGGGTACAGAACTGAAGAAAGACTTCTCAATAGAGGAAATCAAAAACTCTGAAAGACACCTAAGAAAATGCTCCACATTCTTAGCTATCAGGGAAATGCAAATCAAAACAACTTTGAGATACCATCTTACTCCTGCCAGAATGGCTAAAATTAGAAACACCAATGATGACTCAAGTTGGAGAGGATGTGGAGAAAGGGGTATACTTCTCCCCTGCTGGTGGGAGTGAAAACTCATACAACCATTTTGGACATCAGTATGGCAGTTCCTCAGGAAAATGGGACCCAGCAATCCCTCTCTTAGGCATATACCCAAAGGATACACATCAATGCAACAAAGACATCTGTTCAACTATGTTCATAGCAGCACTATTTGTAATAGCAAGAACCTGGAAGCAAACTAGTTATCCCTCAATTGATCAAAGGTTAATGAAGATATGGCACATCTACACAATTGAATACTACTCTACAGAAAAAAATAATGGTATCTTGAAATTCGCAGTCAAGTGGATGGCACTTGAAGTAACCATCCTGAATGAGGTAACCCAGTCACAAAAAAAGGAGCACAGTATGTACTCACTCATATATGGATTTTAGACCTAGATCAAAGGATCATCAGCATATAATTCACACCACAGAGGAACTAGGATACAAGGTGTATTCTAAGAGATTCATATAAAGTCTCTCACAGAAGTGGTAATGGACAAATCACCCAGAGCTTAGGGGAAGTAGGGGGGCAGCGAATGGAGAGAGAAGTAGGAGAAAACGAGGGGGAGGAAAGGAAAATATGTGCCACCAGGAAGATTGAGCCTAGTTAGCAATAGAAGACAGGAGCGGGAGAAGGAGAGAGAGAGAGAGAGAGAGAGAGAGAGAGAGAGAGAGAGAGAGAGAGAGAGACAGAACAAAAAAGAGGGAGGCAATATCGGATGAAGATAAAATTGAACACAAAGAAAGGTCTAGAGAACTACAAGACTGCTGCCAAATAACAATTTGAGCTTCTGTGGAAAGGCTACCATAAATGCCCTTCCCGGAGAGTGAGATCAACAACTAACTTATCCATGGAGCCCTCAACTAATGCCTGTTGGAAACAGGACCAAACACCCATACATAAACAATGAGTCAAAGTAGAACTCAGATGCAGATGGAGAGGACAAGAACAGGATGCAGAAACACATAGAAGCAGCTTACCTAAACAAAGAGGAGCTAACAGGCCACCAGACTGATAGCTCGGAAGCCAGCATGGTACGGACTCAGGCCCCCCTGAATATGGGTATCAGCCAGAAGGACTGAGCAGTCTAAGGGACCTCAGACAGTGGAGCCAGGATGTATCCCTGGTGCACAAAAGGACTTTGCGAACACATCCCCCATGGAGGGATAACAGCCTTAATCTAGAGACAGGAGAGAAGCCCTAGTCCCTACTTCACATGACCTGTCAGTCTACATGACCCCAACTGGATGGCATTCCCCTATATATGGAATTGGGGTGGGGGGATGGGAGGAGAGGATGGTTAGAGTGCATGTGAGAGGGCAGAAAGGGTAAAAGGCAGGAAAGGAGGTTGGAAGGAAGGGAGGGAGGGAGAGGGAACTGGGATCGACTTGTAAATAATAAATTAAATTTTAAAAAAAAATGCTTTGACTCCAAAATTTAAGTTCAAGGACAAGTTACTGGGGGAAAGGATTTCTATTTTTGTTTTCACAGAAAATGAAAAGGTGTGGATTCCTTCCAGACTAATGTGGTTTGATCAAGCCAGACCACCTGTAACAGAGTACCAGGTGATCCTACATTCAAAACAGCTGGACAAAGCACCCTTGCAGACTACAGCCAGGATTTCTGAATCTTCTTCGAATCCCCCATGACAGTGCCCCTTACCAGCAGGAAGTAGTTTGGAAAGAAAAACACCCAAATTCCCAAATATTGTCTATAAATGTTTGTTTTCATTTATTTGGACTTGGTTATATAAAATAAATAAAATAAGAAAAAAAAATCAATAAGCAATCTTAGCAAAATTTGCTATATATTTTGAATATCACTAAATTACTAATTTAAAAATAAGCAACTTCCTCCCTTCTTAATATCCTATACTGACCAATCTTATACTTTCCTTTTTTGACAAATATAATTTAAAATACACTAACATAACAGGGAAACATATGGAAGGGCTGGAGAGATAGCTTAGTCATTGGGAGTTTTTGCTATTTGTGCGGGGATCAGATTTAATTCTCAACATCCACATCATGGTACTCTAGTTCCAGGGGATTTGACTGTATTTTCTGGGATCTGGAGAAACCCCACATAAGTGTATGCACAAATTATAACTCTGGCAGATGTTGAATTAGCATCTCCCAGGAATGACCCTTTTTATAGAGTGGTGAACACTGAAACCATATACAACATAAATGAACTGAGCAGAGTTTGTATGTGTGGTGTGTATGTGATATATGTGTATGTATACACATATACGTGTGTGTGTGTGTGTTTGTGTGTGTGTGTGTGTGTGTGTGTGTGTAATTTATAATAAAGTGAATGGAGGGGGACAAATTGTGAAGGGCATGAGAAGGACTTCAAAGGATGATAGATAGGGAGGCAGGAAGGAGGAAAGTTGAAATGTTATAATTTTCCTTCCATTAAAAACATGTTATAAAAGAGGAGAGAAAGTTACCTGGGACAGAGTATATAATATCAGCCTAAACAATCCAGAGATATACTCTGGCTATGCTTAGAGGGAATAATGTCTTACTAAATGTGGCATTTGTTAGGAAGTTCCAGTTGGGGAATTCATATATTCAATTAAGAATCTGCATAATCAGGGACTTTATATGAATATAATAGAATACACTTGTATCCTAGTTCCTCTGGTGGTGTGAATTATAGGCTGGTGATCCTTTGCTCTAGGTCTAAAATCCATATATGAATGAGTACATACCATGTTCCTCTTTTTTGTGACTGAGTAACCTAATTCAGGATGGTTTCTTCAAGTGCCATCCACTTGCCTGCAAATTTCAAGATTCCATTATTTTTTTTTTCTGCAGAATAGTATTCCATTGTGTAGATGTGCCTCATCTTTATCCATTCTTCAGTTGAGGAGCATCTAAGTTGCTTCCAGGTTCTTGCTATTACAAGTCCCCCAGAGCACATGGGAAGTCGGGGGGGGGCAGTGAATGGAGAGAGAAGTAGAAGAAAGAGAAGGGGAGAAGAGGAAAGCACTTGCGACTAGGAAGATTGAGACAGGGCAGTTATAGAAGACAGAAGAGAGACAGAGAGAGACAGAGACAAAGAGAGAGACAGAGAGAGAAAACGAACATTAGAGGGAGCCATTATTGGTTTGAAGAGAAAACTGAACCTAAAGAACGTTCTAGAGACCTACAAGACTGCCACCAACTAACAATTTGAGCAACCATGGAAGGGCTATCATAAATGCCCTTCCCTGATGATGAGATCAACAGCTAACTTATCCACCATCATGGAGCCCTCATCTAGTACCTATTGGAAACAGAAGCAAGCACCCATAACTAAATATTGAGTCGACTAGATTGCAGATGCAGAAGGAGAGGACAAGACCAGGTTGCAGAAACACATAGAGACAGCTGACCTGAACAAGGAGGAGCTAACGGGCCCCCAGACTGATAGCTGGGAATCCAGCATGGGACTGACTCAGGTCCCCCTGAATATATGTCTGAGCTAGAAGGACAGAGCAGCCTAAGGGACCTCAGACAGTGGAACCGGAATGTATTCCTGGTGCAGAAAAGGACCTTGCAAACACATCCGCCATGGAGGGATACTGCCTTAACCTAGAGACAGGATAGAAGTCCTAGTCCGTACTTCAAATGACTTGGCAGTTTTAGATGACCCCTTCTGGATGGCATCATCCTACATGTGGAATTGGGGTGGGGGATGGGATGGAAGGGTGGTCAGGGTACATGTGAGTGGGCACAGAAGCTAAGAGGTAGGGAAGGATGGAGGGAGGGAGGGAGAGGGAACTGGGATCGACATGTAAAATAAAAATAAAAATTAAAACTAAATAAATAAATAAATAAATAAATAAATAAATAAAAGAATCTGCATAATGCAGGATATTTGTTTCTTTTATTTGGTTTGTTTATTTTGTTTCATTGGCTTGGGGATGAACGGTTTGTTTTTTATTTTTGTTGTTTCTCATTTGAGTAAGGAGTTCAGAGGTCACAAGCCACTTCCCAATGGGGGTTATTGAAGTTGGGAACAACCCTGATGACTTCATTTTATCCCTGTAAACATGTTGATCGTTGTTCCTTGTTTTACAGTGACCTTAAATTTCACAGAAAATAATCTGTTAGCACCATATTTTCATAGGACAGTGAAAACTTTTAACACACATTTGTGTCCTACAAATTGGCAAATACTGTTCCAGGAAAAGTGTGTAGTAAGTCCAGGAGCCCAGCATTATTCCTGTTTCTATAATTAAGGTATATTGCTTATACCTAAACCATAAAAACATTCACTCCAGAGTTTCATTTCAAGGCCACATTTTTAGTATACAGCTATCCAAAAAAGCTTTTGGGCATATTTTATTTATACACCTATGCATACAGAAATGTGTTCAACATATTTCTTAAAACATCTTCCTGGAAGTTATAGGGCATTTTTTCAAGTTGTTTTTCAGTCAAATATTTAAATGAACAATATCAGAGAGCTTTAAATGCATGTGGTTCATGGATCATTTTAAATATTTTATATTATTTTATATTTGTAAAACCCTTCATAGTCTTTATGGATGGAACTTGTCAATAAATTTATTAAATCATAATAAAAGATACCTTTACAGTAGCCCCTTTGCAGTATGAAAATAGAGCCTGGGCTTGCATATCTAAATTAACACATGATGGATGTAGTTTCTAGGATAAGATTGTAATCCATTACTCATTTGAAAATCTTGTAAAGAACAGAGCATGCAAGGGTAAAACCAGGAACATATATAAACACAGAAGGTGCAGACATTATATAAATGGCCTATAATGGCTCATTACCTCTTGGACCAATTGGTCTAGTGTTTTTTTTTTTTTTTTTTTTTTTTTTTTTTTTTGTTTTTTTTGTTTTGTTTTTGAACTCTTTCTCAAATTCTGTTTTGCCCCCTCACACCCACTCTTGGGAAAGTTTTCTCTTCTTAACAAACTGTCTTTCTTTTCATGTCTAGCCATGTGTGTCCATTGCAGACCTTTGTCATGAGATACAAGAACCTGAACTTGGGTGACCTCTGAACCTCTACTGATTTTCTACATGTACTACTAATCAAGATTACTGTTTCCCCGATTTCAGTCCTAATATAAAAGATATGAGTTTTCCTCTATTCACTTTACTCCTGGCAACTACTCAAACTTTCAGCTTGCCAGTACTACTTTTTAAAAATAACAATTCTTTATTTTTGAAATTACCATACCATTTTTCCCCACTCCCCTTTATTCTCTCCAACCACTCCCATGACTCCTACCTTACTTTTTCTCAAATATATGGTTTCTTTTCCTTTCATTATTGTTGCATTAAATGTTCTATTGTTTATTTCCAAATGTTGAAAAATTGTCCTGAAGCAAACTTCTGAGTCTATTTTAAAATTATTTATTTATGAGATTAAAACTCAAAAGAAGAGACCTGTTTCTCTAGTAACAATTCTATTCACTTCCCCTCTATTTTCTCTAAATATGTCTGATGTATGCCATTGAATAAACAAGTATGATTAAATTATCGTGCTCCTATTTACAATATTTACAACCTTCCAGCCACTAATCTTGGTAATTGAGAATATTATCAGGTTTTATTATCATACTAATAATGTAACATATAGTGTATTTATTATAATATGTTTTTCGTTCCATGGTAAAGATAGAAGAGTGATGAAAGACAACACTTATTCAGAGGGCTTGTCTGGAAGGAACTAGGTTCTGATCCAATCACAGTATACTACACACACACACACACACACACACACACAGACAAACACACACTCACTCACAACTATGTCTCTAGGAAGTGGTCAGATTATTCCTGGGATTAAGGCAGTCCCAAACTTTCAATTCTGTATAGCAAGCTTTTCACATTACTGATATGTTTAATTTCCAAATATTGCTTTTTGTTTTTTCAAACACAATGTGCTTATTCTTACAAAGGATAACATGAGTATAAAATCAACTGAGAGTATCAATTTTCAACTTCTTAATATATTTGCCATTGCTATTAATAACAATACTAAAACTAATTCAAAGATTTAAGTCTTCAAAAGTCTTTCTCTGTCTGGCACCATAATAGAGAATGATATTGAACACCTTTAACAACCTTTAATTCATCCAAATGAGGAGAATTTTTGGCATCTACTAGCAGATACTGAGAAAGCAGGACTTATTTTACATGCCTTGTTTCCAGAGTGAAGCACATTGGAGCTATGTTCATGACTACCATTGGTTTTTGTTTGTTTGTGTTTTTTTTTCTATGCAAGAAGAAAGAATGCAATAATACAACTGGCACAGAAAGAAAGACATCCAAAGAAAGACAGCCTAACAGTTACCTTTTTGTTTACAGATTGAAAGACATTATTTTTTTTTGTATATACTATATTTCTTATGGAATGTTCAATTGTGTGCCTGTCTGTTTAATGTCACAGTCCAGTCCGTCTTGTGGTCTAATATTGCTTGAAGGGATATAATAATTATACAATACTTAAGTGCAGTTCAGATCTAGTACCTTTCTTTGTCTTGCTGTTTTCCTATAGATCCTTACTGCCAGAACCTGTAGAGACAGCTAGATACAGCAGTGTTCTAGCCTTCTTGGAAATTTGCATGTAGGAAAGCAAGTAAATGCATATTCACCATGTGCATAGTTCATGAAGTGCTGAGGACAATACGAGTCTCAGAGGAAATGATTGTTTCACAACAAGGAACTCATGCATTTCAAATTGCTCAACACCTGGGCTTGAAATAGTTCCATACTCCTGTTGGTTAATGCTACTGCTGTAGTACTGGCAAGAAGACTGACAGCTTGCAGGGGCATTCACAAAGTCATACAGCACGTTAATTCTGGGAATGTGTCCCTTTTTTCTGATTGGCATGGGTACAAGAAAGAAATTGGCCATATCTTCCTGATTCTGCATCTGGTTATATGGCATAAAGAGGAAGTAACTCCACACTGAGTTTATTGATTTTTACATTCCCATTATTTTTCCCATACAAGTTTATTTGGTTGGATATGTACAAAGCGTGGTTATTATGTGACATATGATTTAGTTTTCATTTTCCCAATATTACTCATATGCTAGTTTTATTTTGTTGCTTTTCCTTTAGCAATACATTGTTTAATCTCTAAGACTATAAGATAATAAGTGGTACTGCAGAAAAGTTAAAAATTTGATATTATTACATTACTACCCATATGTAGTCTTTCAAAGAATGTAAAAAAAAGTTCCAGAATTGGTCATCAAAGACTGTTTCACCTTTTCGGTATTTATTGAAAAGTTTAATTTTACAGAATAAAAATCATTATATTATAGTAAACACAGTGTTTAAAAAATGTATCTTAAATGCTCTTCCCTTAAAATGAGATTGGTGTCTATCTTAAATGCCATCCTAGACCCTTCATCCAGAAGCTGATGGAAACAGAAGCAGAGATTCACAACTAAACATGGAGTTGTACTGCTGACATACAGTTGTAGAAGAGGGAGGAGTGATGAGCAAAGGAGTCATGACCATATTGGGGGGACCCACGGAAACAGCTGACTTGAGCAAGTGGGAGCTCAGGGGATTGCTGGGGAACCTGCAGAAGACTGAATTAGGTCCCCTGAATGTAAGTGTCAGTGGGAGGGTTGTTGGGCAGTCTATGGGGCCTCTGGCAGTGGAACCAGTGTTTATTCCTAGTGCATGAATGGACTTTTGTAGAGCCCATTCTTCATGGAGGGGTAGTCTCTCAGCATAGATATAAGGGGGATGGCCTCGGTCCTGCCCCAAATGATGTGACATTAATGATCCCCCATTGGAGGTGTCACCCTCTCTGAGGAGTGGATGGGGGATGGGATGGGGAGATGGTGGGGAGAATGGGAGAATGAGAGGGAGATGGAACTGAGATTGGTATGTGAAATAATAATGTTTTAATTTCAATAAAATAAAAATGTATTTGCTACTTTTAGTACAATTATTCGATGCTATATTAATACATTTTTCTCACAGCATAACTGATAATGATACACACACATATATATATATATATATTATATGTATATATCTTATTGAAATGTAGAGTCCTAAGCCTCTGTTTTTACATTAATTATCTTTATGAACTTATCTAAGCTGTATTTAAAATTTATTTTGCTTATGGTTCTATAAATTTCCTCCGTATGTAAGTAAAGGAATGGATCTGGTAAACAGTATGCTGAGTGAAGTAACATGAACTGAAATGACTCATGTCATATATTCTTTCATATACAGATCTTAGTATCTAATCTTTAGATTTGTGTGTTTAACTTGGAGAACCCAAGGAAAGGGATAATTAGTGGGTAGGGTTTTATAATTTAAGAAAAGCAGCACTGGAGGGAAAAATGCCATGAGACAGGGTTCAAGCAGAGGGTTCTTTAAATTATTAGAAAAAGGGGTCATAAAAAGGGGAAAGGGGAGGGGGAGACTGATGTCTGGAGAAAGGAACAACAGGAGAGGAGTGAGAAAAGAGGGAGAGAGAGCAGGACAGAGTGAAGGAGAAAAAGAGAGAGGGAAGTGATGGGAGATGTCATTCTGTAAATATGTTTCTCATACTGGTTAATGAATAAAGCACTGTTGGCCAATAGGAAAGCAAGATAGGCAAGACTAGGAGACAAGGAGGATTCGAGGAAGTAGTAGGGAGGAGTCAGCATGTAGAGACAGGGGAGAGCACAACAATGCCAGCCTCTCTCCAGTCAGATGAGACTTCATGGAAAAACTTAGATTAATAGAAATGGGTTAATACTTAAGACAGAGCTAGCCAATAAGAAACTAATACCTGGCCAACAGCATTATATCAAATACAGAGTCTCTGTGTGATAATTTTTAAAAACAAGCCCTGTGTTTAATCTGCTATTTGGTTTCAAAATTGCTTTTGATCCATTATTCACTTTGAAATCCAACCTTTGTCCAGGTACTCACTTTAGCCCTATAGCCTACAATCACACTCATTGCTGAGAATGATAAAACCTTGCAGACATGGCTTTTTTTTTTTTTCCACTTCTCACACAACAAAACCACATAAAAACCACAGGCTACCAAAATCCACTGAATTTAGCTCTAAGCACAGAAATTTACATTAAAGATGATAGAACATTACTAGTATGTTTTACCTACTTGTAGTAATAACATAGACAAATAATTAAACAATATTAAAACATTTTAAAATACTATTTCAAGGAGTAGTAAATAATGGGAAGTATTCATTGCTGATGTATTCTACCCATTCTTACATAAGGAACCCTAACTGCTTGACAATAGTATGAGGAAGACAATAGTGATAAGGATGACTAGTGTATTACAACTGGGGCCTAATAGCTAAGTTGACAGCTAGTCATGCTGTTTCATAAATATAGGGATAGTGCAGTTATGGGCATATGGATGCTCAGTGAATGTGGGCTTCTCCACTGAGCCAATGCCCTGGGAGTAGATAATCCTTAGGACTGGTTTATACTCTTCCTAAATTTTAGAATCAGTAAATTTGTTTATTTCTTTAAAAGTTAAATGGTTAAAAAGAAAAAAAAATATGAAAATACTACTGGGAAGAACTATCCCTTAAAGTAAACAATATAGAAATAAACTATTCAATCTTAACAGTATGAGAGTCCCAGTTTTGGAAACATAATACAGTCTTAAAATAATTTAATCTACTCTAATAATCTTATTTAAATGATTTTTTTAATATTTTCTTTGCATGAAACATTAAATATTAAATTGTAATTTTTAAAGAACATCTAAGCATTCCCAGTGTTATTAAACATTCCATGATATTGATCTGCAACTTGTGGCTTTGGCACCTTATACCAGAAAACTCAGAATCTGTGAACCATTTTCCTTTAATTGTGGAGAAACACAGGCTACAAAGTGATTTCAGAATGTGAATTTGGGTATCTCATTCACTTGTGGTTATCCTTCCTGAATGTGTAAGATTTTAATCCATTTGGTCAACAAGTCTGCTCTTATAAAAGCCACAATTGTTGATATTACTTTATTGTACAAATTTATTTATTCTGTGAATAATAAATTTATTATCTGTGAATGCACATTCCTTCATGTGTTTATACAACATCAGAGAATATGGGTCATTTTGAGTTAAAGCTCTATTTTTAAGATTAATATTAAATATGAAGCACATTTTTGTAATATTGTGGCAATATATGAATCTAATTATCCTATGCTTCATATTTTCATCTATTAAAATCCTCTATCTTTTGAGTGTGTTTGTGTGTGTGTGTGTGTGTGTGTATTCCTTTCTGATACTGTTACTCTAATAGTGCTTTGTTGGGTCAATAAAGGGAATGTATCATTTAATGTTTAGGGAACAATTCAATAAGAATGACATTATTTTATGACAATAAATTATTGATTATTGTATCTTTTGCCATTATTCATAGTGTATTAGCACCTTATTTTTCACAAGCCCATACTTAGACTGAGATATTAACCACTCCAGCATCTTTAATGCCATATCTTCAGGTTTCTAAAAACTCAGTCTTCTACCCAATGTGTCTAACAAGCCAACTCTTATATTTTTACTTATTTATCTATCTATTTATCAATTTATTGATTTAGGTCTTTCTTGAGACAGGATTTCTCTGTGTCAGTCTGGAGCCTGCCCTGCCACTTGTCAGAGTAGGCTTGAACTCACATAGATCCTCTTGCCTCTGCCTTCCAAGTACTGGGATTAAAGGTGTGTAAAACTACCACCACTGAGCAACACCTCTTGTATTATTCCTGCAGTTTCCATTCTCTATTTTACCACTGTATTGATACATTTAATAAGAATTAGTTATTTCTTTCTGTTTGTTTAGAAGACAGTTGTTAGCCATCCTCCTCACTGGATATAACCAAAGTATATGACCATCGTTGAGAATCACACTTTTCTTTTGTGTTATAAACTCTCTTAAGCTTTTGTGTTGTCTTTGATATTTGGGCTTTTTCTGGTTCGGTTTTCATTGGAACATGGAATTTAAGACAATAATTCCTCACCGAATCTGATTTTTTTTTCAGATTGAAATATTTTCATTACATTTTCTTATATCACTTTCACTTTTTGTCTATCTCTCTTAGTAAATCTTCCTTATATTTTCTAAGGATATTCCACTTTATTTTATATAATTGCAATCTCTTCCATTTTCTATTCATCTCTTGAATTTTGGGTGTTTGCTTCTAATGTACTCTCTATTTAGTTAATTCTTTACTCAACAGTGTCTAATCTGTAAATCACTGGATTTTATGTCAGTTCTTGTTTGCTCAAATTTCTAGAGTAGAAGATCCTTGACCCCCAAAGCCGGGCCCCTGCCAAAGAACGAGGTCTCAGCTGGAGAGCACCAGTTTCCAGTGAGATCCCACTACCCTGCAAAACCTTCTCAAGTTCCAGCCCAGCCCTCGTCCTCTTCTGCTGGCTATTGGCCAGAGGTGAGTCTGGGCCCAATCGGGGCTGCCTGTCCTCTTCAACCTCTTTTCCCCCCTCCCCCGCCTGAACTCCCTGGATTGGCCCCTGATCCTGCTGCTCCTGTCTCCGGTCCCCTTTGAGAGCACCCTTGGAGCTCTGATACACCCCCACCCATCCCAACCTCCAGCCTACCCCCCCTACCCTGTGCCCTACCCCACCTACGGTCCTGCCGCTCTGGTTGAGCACTGGGACAGAGGGTGGAGCCAACAGTCCACCCTACTTCGGAGACCTCTCGGAGCAACTCCAAACAAAGGGCCCTGACTATCCACGTGGGACCACCTGTAATTTCCACCGGCTTGGTCCCTGACCCCACCTCCAGTCCTCTGCTGGAGTCCCAGGCCCCTCCCAGAGATCCGCCTATCTCTGCGGGTCCACTTGGAGTTCCTGCAGGCAAGATCCTTGACCCACAAATCCGGGCCCCTGCCAAAGAACGAGGTCTCAGCTGGAGAGCGCCAGTTTCCAGTGAGATCCCACTACCCTGCAAAACCTTCTCAAGTTCCAGTCCAGCCCTCGTCCTCTTCTGCCGGCTATTGGCCAGAGAGAAGCCTCCTAGAGAGCTTGGACCAAACAGAGATACAGACATTGAATCTTTGATCCACATAAGCCCATCTGGGAAGGACCATAGAGAGAGGGAAGAGACACCACCAACACCTACAGGAAGAAACTATGGGAAGAAGGCAATACAAGAGAACACCTAACAACAGAAAGACAAACATGACACCACCAGAATCTAGGGAATCTACACCAACTAGAATGGAACACAACAACAAAGCAGAGGAAGCAGAAGGGTACAACTTAAAAATCACCATCATAAAAATGATAGAGGCCCTCAAAGAAGATATAAGAAAATCCCTTAAAGAAATAGAGGGAAAAAACAAACAAAAAAGTGGAAGAAATGAACAAATTCCTGTAAGGAAAGTACAGAAAGCCAAGAAAAAAACAATTAACCAGGTGAAGGAAACGGTTCAAGATTTGAAAACCGAAATTGAGAAAATAAAGGCAACACAAATGGAAGGAAAGCTGGAAATTGAAAAGCTGGGCAAAAAATCGGAAACCACGGACACAAGCATAACCAATAGAATTCAAGAGATGGAAGAGAGAATCTCAGGCGCAGAAGATAAACTAGAACAAATAGATTCATCGACCAAAGAAAACCATAAATCCAACAAATCCTTAACACACAATATCCAGGAAATGTGGGACACCATGAAAAGGCCAAACCTAAGAATAATAGGCATAGAGGAAGGTGAGGAAGCCCAGCTCAAAGGTGCTGAAAACATATTCAACAAAATCATCGAGGAAAACTTTCCAAATCTGAAGAAGGACATGCCCATGAAAGTACAAGAAGCATACCGAACCCCAAATAGGCTGGACCAAAGAAAAAAGACCCCTCGACATATAATAATCAAAACACCTAGCATACAGAATAAAGAAAAATATTAAGAGCAGCGAAGGAAAAAGGACAGGTAACATATAAAGGCAGACCTATCAAAATTACACCTGACTTCTCCATGGAAACCCTCAAGGCCAGAAGGTCCTGGATAGATGTTCTAAAAGTATTAAGAAGACACGGATGCCAGCCTAGGCTACTATATCCAGCAAAACTCTCAGTCAATATAGATGGAGAGAACAAGATATTCAATGACAAAACCAGATTTTCCCAATATGTATCTACAAATCCAGCCCTACAGAAAGTATTGGAAGGAAAATTCCAACCCAAGGAAGGTAACTACGCCCACAAAAATGTAGGCAACAGATAATCCAACTACACCAGAAACCTAGGGTGAAGCAGAACAAATATATTCACAATACCACTGCCAACAACAAACCTAAATCAAACAACCATCAACAATCAATGGTCCTTACTCACCCTCAACATTAATGGTCTTAACTCACCTATAAAAAGACACAGATTAACAGAATGGATAAGGAGACAGAATCCATCCTTCTG
The DNA here is from genome assembly GCF_943737965.1 of Phodopus roborovskii. Taxonomy (NCBI): domain Eukaryota; kingdom Metazoa; phylum Chordata; class Mammalia; order Rodentia; family Cricetidae; genus Phodopus; species Phodopus roborovskii. The sequence continues at coordinate 31,070,974 of NW_026126511.1, read as the reverse complement.
CTGCATACAAGAAACACATCTAAGCTTCAAAGATAGACATTACCTCAGGGTAAAGGGTTGGGAAAAGATTTTCCAATCAAATGGAAATAAGAAGCAAGCAGGCGTAGCTATCCTAATATCTAACAAGCTAGACTTCAAACCAAAACTAGTCAAAAGAGATGAAGACGGTCATTTCATATTCATCTCAGGAGAAATCCATCAACACAAAGTCTCAATTCTGAACATCTATGCCCCTAATACAAAGCCACCCACATTCGTAAAAGAAACACTACTAAAACTCAAAGCTCATATAAAACCTCACACACTTATAGTGGGAGACTTCAATACACCACTCTCAACACTAGACAGGACCACAAATCAGAAACTCAACAAAGAAACAAAAGAATTAACAGAAGTTATGTCTCAACTGGGGCTAACAGATATCTATAGAACATTCCATCCAAAGACAAAAGAATATACCTTCTTCTCTGCTCCACATGGAACCTTCTCTAAAATCGACCACATACTAGGAGACATAACAAACCTCAACAGATACAAGAGAATAGAAATAGTCCCCTGTATCTTATCGGACCACCATGCTTTAAAATTGGAATTCAACAACAATACAAATAGCAGAAAACCTGCAAACTCATGGAAACTTAACAATGTGCAATTGCACCACTCCTGGGTCAAAGAAGAAATAAAGAAAGAAATTAAAGACTTTCTAATATTCAACGAGAATGAGGACACAACATACCCAAACTTATGGGACACCTTGAAAGCAGTGCTACGAGGGAAGTTCATTGCACTAAGTGCCCATATGAAGAAAACAGAGGATAGTCACATAAATGAATTAACAGGGCAACTGAAAACCTTAGAACAGAGAGAAGCGAATTCACCCCGCAGGAGCAGACGCCAGGAAATAATCAACTTGAGGGCTGAAATCAACAAAATAGAAACCAGGAAAACAATACAAAAAATCAATGCAACAAAGAGTTGGTTTTTTGAGAAAATCAACAAGATTGATAAACCTTTATCCAAATTAACGAAAAAGCAGAGACAGAACATGCAAATTAACAAAATCAGAAACGAAATGGGGAACATAACAATAGACACAGAGGAAATCCAGACAATTTTCAGGTCATACTTCGAAAATCTGTATTCCACAAAAATTGAAAATTCAAAGGAAATGGACAAGTTTCTGGATAACTATCACTTACCAAAATTAAATCAAGAACAGACAAACAACTTAAATAGACCTATAACCCGAAATGAAATAGAAGCAGTCATCGAAAGCCTTCCAACGAAAAAAAGTCCAGGGCCAGATGGATTCAGTGCAGAATTCTACCAGACATTCAAGGAAGAACTAATACCACTACTCCTCAAACTGTTCCACAAAATAGAAACAGAAGGCTTATTGCCAATCTCTTTTTATGAGGCCACAATAACTTTGGTACCCAAACCTCACAAAGACACAACTAAGAAAGAAAACTACAGACCAATATCCCTGATGAACATCGATGCAAAAATACTCAATAAAATAATGGCAAACCGAATTCAAAAATACATCAGAGAAATCATCCACCATGATCAAGTAGGCTTCATACCTGGATTGCAGGGATGGTTTAACATACGAAAATCTATCAACGTGATCCACCATATAAACAAACTGAAAAAGAAAAACCATATGATTATCTCCCTAGATGCAGAAAAAGCCTTCGATAAAATTCAACACCCTTTCATGATAAAGGTATTAGAGAGGTCAGGGATAACAGGAACATACCTAAACATAATAAGAGCAATATACAGCAAACCAACTGCCAACATCAAACTGAATGGAGAGAAACTTAAGCCAATTCCTCTAAAATCAGGAACAAGACAAGGCTGTCCTCTCTCTCCATATCTCTTCAATATCGTACTAGAAGTTCTAGCTAATGCTATAAGACAACAAAAAGGAGATCAAGGGCATCCAAATTGGAAAGGAAGAAGTCAAACTGTCTCTATTTGCAGATGATATGATAGTTTACATAAGCGACCCAATAAACTCTACCAGGGAACTCCTACAGCTGATAAACACCTTCAGCAAACTAGCAGGATAGAAGATAAACTCAAAAAAATCAGTAGCCCTATTTTTTTCAGACGACAAAGAGGCAGAGAAAGAAATCAGAGAAACATCACCCTTTACAATACCCACAAGCAACATAAAGTATCTTGGTGTAACGCTTACCAAACAAGTAAAAGATCTATATAATAAGAACTTTGTGACTCTAAAGAAAGAAATTAAAGAAGATACCAGAAAATGGAAAGACCTCCCATGCTCTTGGATAGGTAGGATAAACATAGTAAAAATGGCAATCTTACCAAAAGCAATCTACAGATTCAATGCAATCCCCATTAAAATCCCACCACAATTCTTCACCGACCTTGAAAGGATAATAATCAACTTTATATGGAAAAACAAAAGACCCAGGATAGCCAAAACAACCCTATACAATAAAAGAACATCAGGAGGCATCACCATTCCTGACTTTAAGCTCTACTACAGAGCTATAGTTCTGAAAACAGCCTGGTATTGGCATAAAAATAGACAGGTAGACCAATGGAATCGAATTGAAAATCCTGATATTAATCCACGCACCTATGAACAACTGATTTTCGACAAAACAGCTAAAATTATACAATGGGGCAAAGACAGCATCTTCAACAAATGGTGCTGGCACAATTGGATGAGGGTGTGTAGAAGACTGCAGATAGACCCATGTCTGTCGCCATGTACAAAACTCAAGTCCAAATGGATCAAAGACCTCAACATCAATCCAGCCACATTGAACCTCTTAGAAGAGAAAGTAGGAGGTACCCTTGAACAAATTGGTATAGGAGACCGCTTCTTGAACATAACTCCAGGGGCACAGACACTGAAAGAAACAATTAATAAATGGGACCTCTTCAAACTTAGAAGCTTCTGTAAGGCAAAGGACACAGTTGACAAGACCAAACGGCAGCCCACTGACTGGGAAAAGATTTTCACTAATCCTATATCCGACAAAGGGCTGATCTCCAAAATATACAAAGAACTCAAGAAACCAGTCAACAAAACACCAAATAACCCTATTAAAAAATGGGGTACAGAACTGAAGAAAGAATTCTCAATGGAGGAAATCAAAAAGGCTGAAAGACACTTAAGAAAATGCTCCACATCCTTAGCTATCAGGGAAATGCAAATCAAAACAACTTTGAGATACCATCTTACCCCTGCCAGAATGGCTAAAATTAGAAACACCAGTGATGACTTATGTTGGAGAGGATGTGGAGAAAGTGGAACACTCCTCCACTGCTGGTGGGAGTGCAAACTCATACAGCCACTTTGGAAATCAGTATGGCGGTTCCTCAGGAAATTGGGAATTAGTTTACCACAGGACCCGGCAATCCCCCTCTTAGGCATATACCCAAAGGATTCACATCAATGAAACAAAGACATCTGTTCAACTATGTTCATAGCAGCACTATTTGTAATAGCAAGAACCTGGAAGCAACCTAGATGCCCTTCAATTGAAGAATGGTTAATGAAGATGTGGCACATCTACACAATGGAATACTACTCTGCAGAAAAAAATAATGGTATCTTGAAATTCGCAGGCAAGTGGATGGCACTTGAAGAAACCATCCTGAATGAGGTAACCCAGTCACAAAAAGAGGAACACAGTATGTACTCACTCATATATGGATTTTAGACCTAGATCAAATGATCACCAGCCTATAATTCACATCACCAGAGGAACTAGGATACAAGTTGTATTCTAAGAGATTCATATAAAGTCCCTCACAGAACTGGGAAGGGACAAGTCCCCCAGACCTCAGGTATAGTGGGGGAGGACAGCTAATGGAGAGAGAAGTAGGAGAAAATGAGAGGGAGGAGAGGAAGGCATGTGCGACCAGGAGGATTGAGCCTGGTTAGGAATGGAAAATAGGAAAGAGAGAGAGAGACAGAGACAGAGAGAGAGAACATAAAAGAGGGAGCCAATATTGGTTTGAAGATAAAGTTGAACACAAAGAAAGGTCGAGGGAACTACAAGACTGCTCCCAACTAACAATCTCAGCTTCAGTGGAAAGGCTATCATAAATGCCCTTCCCAGAGAGTGAGATCAACAACTAACTTCTCCATGGAGTCCTCAACTAATGCCTGTTGAAAACAGGAGCAAACACCCATACATAAACACTGAGTCAAACTAGAACCCAGAAGCAGATGGAGAGGACAAGACCATGCGGTAGAAGTACATAGAGACAGCTTACCTGAACAAGGAGGAGCTAAGGGCCACTAGACTGATAGCTGGGAAGCCAACAGGGGTCTGACTCAACCCCCCCCAAAAAAAAACTCACAACAAAAACAAAAAAACAAAAAAAAAAAAAAAAAAAAAAAAAAAGAAAAAAACCAAACACAAAAAAAAAAAAAAAAACACACATACACCCCAAAAAGAGAAAAAAACATCATAAAAAAAAAAGAAAAAAAAAACCAAACCACACAACACAAAACCCATCAAAAACACAAAAACCCAACACAACACCACTCCCTCACAAATAAAAAATGGTGGGGGGGGGGGGGGGGGGGGGTGTAGAGAAAAGAAGAGAGGGGAGAGAGAAAAAAAAAGGGGGGGGGGGGGGGAGGGGGGGGGGGGGGGGGGGGGGGGGGGGGGGGGGGGGGAGGAAAGAAAAAAAAAAAAAAAAAAAAAAAAAAAAAAAAAAACGCTTTGACTCCAAAATTTAAGTTGAAGAACAAGTTACTGGGGAAAAGGTTTTCTATTTTTGTTTCCACAGAAAATGAAAAGATGTGGATTCCTTCCAGACTAATGTGGTTTGATCACACCAGACCGCCTGAAACAGAGTACAAGCTGATCCTACATTCCAAACAGCTGGACAAAACAGCCCTACAGACTACAGCTAGGATATCTGAATCTTCTTCGAATCCCCCAAGACAGCGCCCCTTACCAGCAGGAAGTAGTTTGGAAAGAACGACGCCCAAATTCCCAAATATTGTGTATAAATGTTTGTTTTCATTTAATTGGACTTTGTTATATAAAATTAAATAAAAAATACTCTACATGCATAAAAAAATAAAATAAATTTTAAAAAAAAATTAAAAAAAAAAAAAAGAGAGCTATAAGGGACAAGTACTTAAATTTTCCAACATCCTGGTTAGTTTTTTTTGTCAACTTAGCCCAGCTATAGTCACCTTGAAAAGGAAACCTCAGCTGAGAAAATGCCTCCACCAGCTTGGCCTGTGGGAGAGCACAGTCCATCTCACGGGTACTGTCACCTCTGGGTTGGTCCTAAAAGGTATAAGAAAGGGAGCTGAGACCTGAACAAGGGGGAGCTCGTGGACCCCAGACCATAGCTGGGAAACCAGCATTGGACAGACTCAGACATCCTGAACCTGGGTCTCAGTTAGGAGGCCTAGGCAGTCTAAGGACCTCTGACGGTGGAACCAGGATGTATCCCTGGTGCACGAAAGGACTTTGGGAGCACATTCCCCATGGAGGGATACTCCCTTGGTTTAGAGGGAGGACATAGGCCCCACCCCAAATGACTTGACAGATTTTGATGATCCCTCCTGGGAGGCATCATCCTCCCTGGGGAGTGGGTGGGGAGTAGGATGGGGTGGTGGGGAGGGAGGGTGGGAGGGAGAGGGAACTAGGATCGATATGTAAAATAAGAAAAAATAATAATAAAAAAGAATGGAAGAAAAAAAGAGGAAGAAAGAAAGAAAGGAAGGAAGGAAGAAAGAAAGAAAGGAAGGAAGGAAGAAAGGAAGGAAGGAAGGTAGCTGAACCTGAGCCTGAGATGCATAGCCAGTAGGTGGCATTCCTCTGTGATCTGTTCCTGCCTGCAGGTTCTTGCCTGGTGTTAGGTCCTGCTTTGGCTTCCCCAAACTGATTGAGTGTAAGCATCCCCTGCCAAGCTGCCTTTGTTCATGGTGTTTGTCACAGCAGTAGAAAGCAGACTATAACCCCTTGTAACACATGGCCTGTGTCCTCTTTCTGAAGCCCCACTCCTCGATAGATAGTGTATACATGAGCGGGTATTATGGAAGGCAGAAAGCTGGGAGCAGGGGTGGGGGTGGGGCAACATCTAGGGTCAAGGAACCCAGATTAGAATGTAATGTTGCCGAACTTCAAACCCGTGGTCCATTCTCTCTCAAGGAGAAGCCATGTTGTATTGTCTCCTCCTTTCAGACTGCAACCTCTAGACATTGGGCTGGGTCGTTCTCAGGGTCCCTGCTGCAGGGACCACAGTCTCGGGTACCACAACGACAGGGGGCTGCATACCTGGAGGCTTCACAGCACAAGTCCCCCACCTCCTCTTGTTAGTTCCTCAAAGTCTTGGTTTTCTAATTAAAAATATTTTATTTGTTTTTTAAAAAAAAAAAAAAAATTCTAGAGTAAGTGTTCGAGTATTGTCATTTTCATATAGACCAGTGGCCAAATGTTAAAAGTTACATAGGTATTGGCATTGCAGTCCATGAAGGACTGAGCAGTCTAAGGGACCTCGGACAGTGGAGGGATGTATCCCTGGTGCACAAAAAAACTTTGAGAACACATCCCCCATGGAGGGATAACTGCCTTAATCTAGAGACAGGAGAGAAGCCCTAGTACCTACTTCACATGTCCTGTCAGATCTACATGACCCCAACTGGATGGCATTCCCCTACATATGGAATTGGGGTGGGGGGATGGGAGGGGAGGGTGGTTAGAGTGAATGTGAGAGGGCAGAGAGGATAAAAGGGAGGGAAGGAGGTTGGAAGGAAGGGAGGGAGAGAGGGAGAGGGAACTGGGATCGACTTGTAAATAATAAATTAAATTTAAAAAAAAAAATGCTTTGACTCCAAAATTTAAGTTCAAGGACAAGTTACTGGGGAAAAGGATTTCTATTTTTGTTTGCACAGAAAATGAAAAGCTGTGGATTCCTTCCAGACTAATGTGGTGTGATCAAGCCAGACCATCTGGAACAGAGTACCAGGTGATCCTACATTCAAAACAGCTGCACAAAGCAGCCTGACAGACTACAGCCAGGATTTCTGAATCTTCTTCGAATCCCACATGACAGAGCCCCTTAACAGCAGGAAGTAGTTTGGAAAGAACAACTCCTAAATTCCCAAATATTGTCTATAAATGTTTGTTTTCATTTAAATGGACTTGGTTACACAAAATAAATTTAAAAAAGGAGTTTGGAAATAAAAAAAAAAAAGAAGAAAAGAAAGCTTAATGTGTGCCTTTGAATAAAATGAGCAAGCTTTCCATCAACTAATTGAATGTGATATAATTTTCCTTCAATAACCACACTCTCCCTTATTAAAACAAGAGATGTGTATCATGTAATCATGATTTCTAAATGTAAACATCCATGTCATAAGGGTGTACTAAAGTCTAGGTAGCCCTTTATGACGTTTTTTATTAAACATTTAAAATTAGTATGAAATAAATCCTGGTTTTCCTCTTATTCATTTTATGATTATTATTTTTTTTTAAAAAAAACCTCACAAGACAGATACAATATCCAGTCAAATACTATGGGTATTCTTTAATTTTCCATAAATAAATACAATGCCATGATCCTGAGTCTTTCTATATATTCACTTCTTTCCCCATTTCCTTTTTACATGTGGTGGTTACAGGGAAACATAGGGAAGATGGCTCAACCATGGGGCCACAGTGATCAGGCTTAACATGTGACCTTGTCCTCTGATTTTTCTTGCAAACTTCTGACTCAAATTCTAAATTTCATCATGCAAATTAGTTTCTGTTTAGCCGCATATTTTCTGATTATGTTTTACCCTCATATTTTTCTTGTTTTTCTATCATAGTTATTCCATGTTCAAATGTGCTAATTTCTTTTCAGTTTCTCCAGAATAGCACAGTTGACATTTTCCCCAACAACTGTCCCCCTGATACTTTCTTACTTACTGTTTTAAAAATTCATTTGCAGCTGCTTTTCATCTTTGAGAACTTTGTTGTCATCCCAGCATAATGCTCACATTTTCTTCTTTTCCCATGTTTTCTCTTAACTCTCAAATAAAAATCTTTTTCCCAGAGAATATGAAGTCTTAAGAAATGGTGTAACATTTAATTTCCTGCTCTTTCCAGAAACATACCATATTATGTGTCACAGACATACTCCATATAAGCAGGAAATATTTTTTCATTGTTATGGTGGTCAACCCCAGCTCATATTTGATATAACATGTAATGCCAGTTTTCACCCTGATTGTAGTTATAATCACCAGGATATTGGTATTATGAATATATATTTATGTTTATATGAGTTATATTTTAATTAGGCTAATTTATGTAGAAGATGTGCCAACAATGGATGGTACCATTCCCTGTGCAGAGATTCGTGGGTTATGTAAGAGTGGAAAAATTGAACTAAGTAGCTTCATGAATGTATTGTCTGACTATAGAATAATGTAAAGAATGCTTGAAGTTCTTGGTTCCTTGCCTGCTCCTAAATAATGGACTGTATTGGGAAGCTGAGAAATTTTCCTTTCAATTTTTTATCAGTATATTTTATCAGGGCCACATGAAAAGAAATTAAGACTCTTAATGTCTTCAATCTAACTCTTATCAATGCTTTGTGTTTAATCTGTACACTTCATCTCTCACAGGATGCAAATACCTACACTATGGAGACAAAATGACCCATTTTTCTTAAACTAAAACCACCATGATGCTTCTCCTTAGACTTATATTAGTTCACAAAAATGTAAATTATTTTCTTTGGACCTAGTTTTTGTGTGTATCAAAATGCCATTTGCAAATGAAACTTCCAAAGACTAATGTGTCCCTTTTGACATATTTAGCAGCGATTAATAATGACAAACAATATTTATAAAATTATAACAATATTCTTATTGTATTACAAAGTCTCCAAAATTCTTTCCTGAAATACTAGTAACTTACTATCTTTTAATTTATGTACTTAATATTTGTATTAATTCTTTAATAATTTCATACAATGCATTTTTAACATATTCATCCCTCTCTCCCAATTCCTAACTTAACCATGCCATTTTAACATTTCTTCTTTCTTTTTTAATCTTTTATGACTTATGATTGATTTCCTCCTCTTCTTGTTCCTCTTTGCCTTTTTCTTTTTCCCTGTCTCCAGTATGTGTCCTGGGGCCTGACCTATTATATTAGTTGATATACCAAGGGTCAAACCATTAAAGGAAACTGCCTCTCCATCTCCCCCTTTCTCTCTATTTTTCTCTCTGTCTTGTCTGGCTCTCTGAATCTGTCTGCTTCCCTTTTCCTCCGTTTCTCTCTGTGTGTTTCTATGCATTTCTCTCTGCATCTCTCTCTCTCTCTCCCCCTCTCTCTCTCCAGCAGCTATCAAAAGCCACAAGCCAGAAGCTCATGTGCTAGTGCTGTGATTTTTCTATCCTCCTCCTCTTGACCTTTCCTTGGATTTTCTGTGTCTGGATCTTCTGCACATCTTCTATTTGTTGTCAAATTAATACAAATAACTTGCCGGTTGTCTCTGGGAAACATGGTTTTGTTAATATTATCAGCCACCTCTTGTCCTCACTCTTTGTGGAAGAGGTGTGATATTTGTGTGTCAAAATCCCATATTTGTAGTTCATTAATGATACAATTTCACTGGTTCTTCTAATGAACTATCATTTGGCTATGGTCAAATTGTTGGTCAGCTACAATTTCATCTAAAGTATATGAATCTCTTACAAACTCACAGATTTGTTAGTAGAATTCCATTCCTTGGTTCGATGATTGAGGATACCATTTATTACTCATATTCATATGCTCCTAGTATTCATTTTTTGTTTGTTTGTTTTTGTCCAGTTGTTGCTGTTGTTGATTTGTTCTCTCTCTTTCTTTTTTTTTTTAAACAACATTTCTGTAACTAACTTTGGCCATCCTGAAAATCACTCTGTAGCCTACTACCTGGCCTTGAACAAAGAGATCCACTTGCCTCTGTCTTCTGTTTGTTGGCATTTAAGGCATGTGCTACTACCTGGCACATTCTGAGTTCTGAAAGGCAAAATTACATTCTTGTTGCCCATACTTCTCTGTTATTTTCTGTGTAATCCTTGAAGATAAGAAAAAGTCAGAGTTTATAACATAAAAACTGGATGCTACTGAATTTTTGTAAATGATGTACTCATAAGTCACTAAATTTTCAGTTATTTCAAGAAGCGAGAAGAAACTATTTTCACATTCAACCAAAGCTGTTTACATTGGGGGTACCTAATTATGTCTACCATATTTACTGAACAATACTGTTGAAATATTAATTCCCTAAATGAAAAAATGACAATGGAATGAATATTCCTAAAATTGCTTTATAATATCTATCACTCTGAGACTAAATTAGGTTTATTTTGAAAATCACAAATCCCTATTTACTTTCATTTTAATTAGTTTTCATTCATAAGGTGTAATATGTATTTTTTCCTTTAAAAAGCATTTGTTAATTCAGCATAGTCTACTTCCACGAATAGTATGTTCCTCATATATTTTGGGACTAAAGAAACTATTTCATTATTGATTAAAGGAAGATAAAAGTTAGAATATTTTAGTATTTTGAAATGCAATGTACAAAGAAAAACTTGATCACTAAATATAGAATTGCACTTAAATCACAAATGATCACATAGCAATTTAAAAATTCTACCTTGATTATTTTACCAAAACGAATAACAGCTATGGAAAGCCACAGAAATGCATAAAGCAAGGGTAATCAACAGTCATGTGACAAGTGTACAGCATCCTGCTTAACCATCATGTGTCATGTATAAAGTTACAGCATCCTGCCTTCACTTTGACAGACTGTCACCAACAGGAGAAAAGTATTCTTGTTTTCATAACTGGATGCTCATTCTTCAGCTCATAATTATATAAACTAAAGGCTCTGTGTAAAAGCAAGATGAAAATGATTGTTATTTTATCACCAGAATACTTTAATCTCAATTTTAAAAGAAAACATCAGTTCTCATGACTTTGTAAAAAGTAGAACTCTCCCTGGAAGCTTCCCTCAGTTGTCAAGAATCTAGTTTGTTAAGTACACCTTTGTTATGTGATTAATTTTGAATAAATGTGTATTTTAGATTTAAAACTTTTGTTCATAGAATGTTACCAGCATTCTTTACAGTTTGAAAATAAGTAATTTAAAGAGTTAATGAAGAAATGCTAGCTGATTTATTGTGTCTTTGTGGTATTTGATAATTAAGTGTTTCAGTAATTATGATAGAAATAACTATTATTTTAAAAGTGAACATATATGTATTACATGGTTTATTTTTAATAAAACAGTAACCCCTGTGGACTTAAGGATCTTTTCAGGCTTAATTCAATTTGTCATAAACTGCTATACATACAAAGTCTTTCCTTAATTTTTGTGTCTGATAATAGCAGGTTAGAAGATTGGGGATACAGCTCTTCATGAGAGTACTAACATCAAGACAAATGCTTTAGCATTTTTTTAATAGTATGAAGAACAAGAAAGTGAAGAAATTTCATAAAAAAATTCACTATTGCTTAGAGTCTCGGTTGTAGTCATCCTTGTGGATTCCTGGGAGTTTCCCCAAATGACAGGTTAGGGTAACTTTACTGCCCTCCCCTTATACTCCTATTGATGAATACCTTAATTGACATCATAGAGCCTTCATCCAGTAACTTATGAAAGGAGAGGCAGAGATCCACTTCTAAGCACTGGGCTGAACTCTCTGAGTCCAAATATGGGGAGGGAGGATCAGTAATATGAGCATGGAGGTCAAGACTAGGTTGGGGAACCCCACTGATCAGCTGAGCTGAGCAAGTGGAACCTCACTGACTCTGGACTGACAGTAGGGGAACCTGCATAAGACTGATATAGATCCCCTGAATGTGGGTGTCAGTTGGGGGGCTTGGGCAGTCTGTGGAACCACTTCAGTGAAACCAGTATTTATCCCTAGCTTTTTTGAGCCCATTCCCTATGGAGGGATACCTTGTTCAGGCTAGATATAGGAAGCCTTGAACCTACTCCAAATGATGTGACAGACTTTGATGATCTACCATGGGATGCTTCCCCCTCTCTGAAGAGTTGATTACGGTGGTAGAATGTACAAGGAGTTGATGGACAGAAAGAAGAGGGACCTGAGGATGATATGTAAAATAAGACTTTTTTAAAAAAATAATAAAAAAAGAAATTCAAAGAATTAAATGAATTCTGAAACTATTTTTGCCATGAAGGTATTTAAAGGTTTTAGAAACTAAATAGTCTAGTGAATAAGGCTGAACAATGCCTTTCTTGGACTAAGAGAGAGATGGGAAACAAAAGAAAACAAACAGATAAACAAACTCATGGTAATGAAGATGATGGTGTTATAATAAACCCATCTCTCTAATGTGTTGAAATTCCAAAGAATTGCCTCCTAATATGTCTGAGATATTGTGCATCTCTTCCAGAAAATTTGCTTGACAATATTCAAAAAGAAGACCTACTGTCAATGTTCATTAAACTGCTGCAGAGTTAGTATTGCTTACAGATTTTTGGCAGAAATGATTGCCAATATCTTTCAAAGGGAAATAAACTTTAACTTGAACATCAAATTACTGCTGCATATATTTTTTCAGTTTCAAGTCTCATCCCATAGTCAAAGATAAATGAATACAATGAAAAAGCTACTTGCATAAACAAAAACATTAAAAAATTACCAAGACTAAAAATTACACAAACCTATCAGAGCAAGAATAGAGCTACCTATGAATATTCTTAGAGAGCAGCTCAAAAATAATCTAATAAAAGAACATTTCCAGAACATAGGTAGAAAATTCTAAAGAAATTATTTCCAAAATAATACCAGTACCATCTAGCCAAGATTCCTTTCATATAGGTTAAAAAGGAAGGACATGTTCCTTGTATGTTCTTAGGATTCAGATTCTGTTCATTTATTTGTGTAGAGTAAACAAGGAATTTTCCATGTCTTTGTTTCATTACCATTGTATATCAAACTCTATTGTAATGTTTCATTACATGGAGTCAATGCATTTTGAGGAGAAAGTAATGGTTTTAATATCTATTAAGGGAGAAAAAACAGCATGAAATATCACTAGTGAAAATATTTCTACTGCTAGAAACATATGATTCCATATGTGTTTCAAGGTTAGTTGCTATAATTCTCTTAAAGAAAGATAAACACTTCCTCTTTAGGTAAGGTCAATAGTGGACTATAGCAGAAACAGTGAAATGGCTGTTTGGGTGTTTGGTGTTGTTTGAGATGTGACTGGCTCTTTTCTTTTAATAATGCATTTTTAACTCTGTTGTTAGGCATTAAAAGGTCAAAGAACAAAGTAAAGGTGGGGAAAAATTTGATTCCAATTCCATTTTGTAAATATTGTACAATAAATAGATTCATGTGAACATAAAACTCCAATGAAGTTGAGGCTGCTATTAGCTCATGGAAGGCATAATTATAGCCAGGTCGATTCTCACACAGGGGTATCATTTGTTTTATTATATAAAAGAAATGTTAGACAATTAAGAGTTTCCAAATTGTCTTGATGGGAGAAAACATACAATGGAGTAATCTATTACTTACTAATGAAGTTACATTCCATAAAAGAGTTCCTCCAAGGAATTTCCTTTTGAAATAATATTTATGTACAGTTTAGCAGAGGTGAGCATTGATTGCTGATCTCAATTGCAAATTTTGCAAGCTCCCCAGAGGAAAAAGCAAATAGATTGTTTGACTGAATTGTTGTGGGTGTTTTCAAATTATGATGAGAAGCAATGTAAAAACAGAACGCATGTGGCTTTCTTTGGGTTGCTTGAAGGGAATGTTGCAAATTTATTTTTCTTCTAAAAAGTCAATTAAATTACAGCTTACTTTTTGCTTCCAAATTTTCAATGACAAAGGAGGAATTAAATTAATCAGCTTGTTATATTTATTAGTTCTTTAGTGTGCATTTTAACCCAGGCACTGAACATGAGTACAGGTATATTGATAAGAATTCTTAACAAGGAGCACTGAGTGAGATGAAGATGTGATCAAGTAAGTAGAAACAGTTTACTCTTGTGCTTGTATATGAATTGAGAACAGAACATAAAGATGTAGGTGCAATGTCTATAACACAATTAAAAGACGTTTGCTATTCAGAGCAGAATGCAGTGTCTTCAGACTTCACATACAAAATCAGATTCTTATAGAATTATCACTCATGACATTTCATGACATTGACTCTGTTTATTTTTTCCTTTTTTTATTTAAATTTGAAACAAGGTTGTTTTACATGTCCATTCCCGTTCTCTCACCCTTCCATTCTCCCATATCACCCTCATGAAAGCCCTGTTCCATCCCCTTTCAGCTCCCCAAGGAGGGTAAGACCTTTCATGGGGAGTCTTCAAAGTTTGTCATATCATTTGCAGCAGGGCCTAGGCTATTCACCATGTGTCTAGGCTGAGAAAGTATCCATGTGGAACGGCTCCCAAAGTTAATTAGTATACTAGAGATAAATACTGATCCAATACTAAAGACCCCATAGACTGCTCAGTCCTCCTAACTAACACCCACATTCAGGGGCTCTGGGTTGGTCCATGTTGGGAGATGTCATTATGTAAATATGTTTCTATTATTGGTTAATGAATAAAGCATTATTGGCTAATAGGAAAGCAAGATAGACAGGACTAGGAGACAAGGATTCCAGGAAAGAGTAGGGAGTAGTCAGCACGTAGAGACTTTAGAGAGCAGAATACCTTTCCTTATCTCCGGTAAGATGAGATCACGTGGAAGTACTTAGATTAATAGAAATGGGTTTATATTTAAGCAGAGCTAGCCGATAAGAAACTAATAACTGGCCAACAACATTATGTGAAATACAGAGTCTCTGTGTATTATTTGGGGCTAGCTTGGTAGTGGGACCAGATTAGCCGGTAGGAAAAACTATTATAACAGGTCCTCTGCTGGTTTTCCTGCTATCAGACTGGCCTGCATGAGCTTCCCCCTTGTTTAGGTCAGCTGATTCTGTTGGTTTCTCTAGCCTGGTCGTGACCCTTTTGCTCATCACTGCTCCCTCTCTGTAACTGGATTCCAGGAGTTCAGCTAGTATTTAGCTGTGGTTGTCTGCTTCTGATTCAATCAGCTACTAGATGAAGGTTCTAGGAAAGCATATAAGACAGTTGTCAATCTCATTATCATGGAAGAGCATTAAAGGTAACCTCTCCACTATTGCTTAGATTGTTAGCTGGGTTCATCTCTGGGCATTTCCCTAGTGCCAGACTTCCCTTTAAACCTATAATGGCTCCATCTATTATGTTATCTCTTTTCTTGTTCTCCTCTATTCTTTCCCTGACTCAATCTTCCTGCTCCCTCATGCCTGCTTCTCCCCTCCTCTTTCTCCTAACTCCCACTCCCCTTGATTCATGCGTCCAATTTGCTCAGGAGATCTTGTCACTTTCCTCTTCTCTAGAGGACAATGAATGTCTCTCTTAGGGTCCTCCTTGTTTCCTAGCTTCTCTGGTGAAGTGGATTGTAGGCTGATAATCCTTTGCTCTATGTCTAAGGACCATATATGATTGAGTCCATACCATATTTATCTTTTTGTGACTGGATTACCTTACTTGGGATGGTTTCTTCTAGTTCCATCCATTTACATTCAAATTTCAAGATTCCATTGTGTTCTTCCACTGAGTAGTACCCCATTGGGTAAATGGATTGGATTTGTTCCATCCATTCTTCAGTTGAGGTATACCTAAGTTCCTTCCAGGTTCTGGCTTTTACAAATAATGCTACTATGAACATAGTTGAACACATATCCTTGTATGAATGTGCATCTTTTTGGTATATGCCTAGGAGTGGAATTACTGGATCTTGAGGTAGACTAATTCCCATTTTCCTGAGGAACTACCACACTGATTTCCAAAGTGACTGTAAGAGTTTGCACTCCCACTATCAGTGGAGGAGTGTTTCCCTTTCTCCACATCCTGTCCAGTATATACTGTTTGGTGCTTTTGATTTTAGCTATACTGAAAGAGTAAGACTTGTTTTGATTTGCATTTCCCTGATAGCCAAGGATGTTGAGCACTTCCTTAAGTCTTTCAGAAATTTTAGACAACTCCATTGAGAATTCTCTATTTAGTTCTGTACCCCACTTTCTAATTAGATTATTTGATGAATATCTTTTCCCATTCTGTGGTCTGCCATTTTGTTTTGCTGACTGTGTCCTTTGCCTTATAGAAGCTTCTCAGTTTCAGAAGGTTCCCATTTATTAATTGTCAATGTTAGTGTCTGTGATAATAGTGTTGTGTTCAGGAAGCAGTCTCTTGTACAAATTTGTTCAAGGGTAACCCCCACTTTCTTTTCTAAGAGGTTCAGTGTGGTTGGATATATGTTGAGGTGTTTGATCGATTTGAACTTAAGTTTTATGTATGGTAATAGATGTGGATCCATCTGCAGTCTTCTACATTCCAGTATCCAGCTATGCCAGCACCATTTGTTGAAGATGCTTTGTTTTTTCATTTCATAATTTTAGCTTCTTTGTCAAACAACAGGTGTCCCTATGTGTGTGGGTTAATATCAGGGGTTTCATTTACTCTTGCAAATAAACTCGAGTATGAACTTACTTTTTAGAAAAAGATAATTTCTCTTATCAAAGAATGTATAGCATTTGAATGGAACAAAACCATGTAAACAAATAACCAAATACCTTCTCAAGAATAAATGGTTTTTCTGAAGAAAATGGAGACGTTTTCTGAAGAAAATGGTAAATAGACTATGAATCACATGAATGGATGGAGTTTAAAATATATGCCATTTAATATGAGATGTGGGGTTTAGGACAGGCAACACTGTAAACAATGCAAACCTTTTAGCTCATTATTTTATAACTCTAGTTCAAGATTGGGTGGACACATCACTTCATGACTATGGTATGAGGACAAGCTACTTGCCTCATGGTCATAGTAAAAGAAGAAATCAAGGGCTCACATTTTCTGCAAGGGTCCTCTCTCACCAACCTAAATTACTTCATACAAAAATGAAATAGTTATCAAAACCTTTGAATTAATATCTCCCCGTGGCCTTTTGGTATACTGAAGATGGTATACTGAAGGTGCGCTTCTGCCACAGCTACCACTATATCTTGGGACCTCTGAGTGTTTCCTAGGTAGAGAATGTGAAGTGGGGGTGTAGCCAATTTTGGCTGGAGGTCTAAGGCAAGCCGTTGCAGGCTGGAGTGTAAACATCAGGAAGGAAGCCACCAATGTCCCTAATTACTCATCTATATTAACCAGCCATAAACACTCATTCTTGGTCTCCATAGAAAAATTTTGCCATTTCTCTTGAGCTTGGCCCATGTGGATATTGACTGCTAATTTCCCATGAATCGTTTGGTTTTGGAACCCTCAATAGGCTTTGCCCATGTCAAAAAAATATTCATTTAGGACAATTTACTCAGTCCTTCCTCTACTTCCTAAAGGGGTTGGATGATGTAGGCCATGTGAAGGATATGGAATTTATTCAAAATGCCAGAAGATGTCAACAGGAAAGGTTTATGAGATTTGATGAAGTCTAATTTATAGTTTTAGCATAAGAGATGCCCCAGTTACAATGTGTTTTATAGATTGCTGTTATCTGAGAAGGTAGTGTACAAGAATTGAAATGAGGAGACCAGTAAAAGGACATGGCAATTTTTCAGACAAGTGGCCTAAATAATTATAGTAGAACTGAAGATAAATACAAGGAGACAATTAGACTTATTCTGGCAGAAAAACAACTCTTCCCCCACTTCCCCACAAATACAACAAAGTGCTGGTGGGTTGAGGAGAGGCAGATAGAGGTGACTGATGACTAAAGAAAGTTTTCCAGAGCTTTTGGTGTGAAGCTGTGTGAGTGATTCATTGTAAACAAGTTTAAAGAACACATTTGGGATGCTGTGCACAAGAAGCAGTTTTCATATCCACTCTGAGGATGTTCCTTTTGAGATTTATATGTAGGAAGAAAGTTAGCATTAAAAATAGAGTGATTTGTTCCAGAAGTAACTTAAGGGTCATCAACCTCCATAAGTAAAGAAAACAGAAAGAGATGGGTGTGGTGTCAAAGAACAGGACATGGAGATTTCATCCCGAAGTTGTCAGGGTCATTAGAAAAGCTACTTACAAACACAGTATAAGAATGATATTCTTGAAGCAGATATGATGCTTTCAGAGGAACAGAGTACTTAGTTTTAATTTTAAAAGTAAAAGCTACAGAAAAGAATATCAAATAGGGACACAGCCTACTTAGAAACTTTGGCTACTATACATTTGCTGGAAATAATAACCAAAACTCCCCCACATTTTCTTATAGTAGTTTTGTTGTTGTTGTTTTTGTTTGTTTGGGTTTGTTTTTTTTTAAGCTAAATCATAGAGCAGTGAATAGTGAATAGAAGGTGACAGAAGTGAATGAGGTCTTTTTACCCTTTTATATATATTATATTTTACCACAGGTAAATACAAATATGGAGTCAGTATTATAGGATAATGAAATGTGTGTAGCATTAAAAAGCAAGGCAAAGTTGTGTACTGTAAAAGTATTCCAGGAGAGGAAGAGAATATTAGTTTAAGGGAGAAAGATAAGTGAACAATGGATGAGATATCTTGATATCAAAGCAGTGATGAATATTAGTAAATTTTATGGAATAAATGAGGATACAAAACTTGAAGACAACAGGAGGTAAAATAAGGAACAGGGTTGCAGGTGCAAGAAAATTATAAATTAAGGATTCTAGGGAATTCTCAAGGGTCTGGAAGCAAGTTCATCCTCTAGAAAGAACTCAACATATTAATGGGCAAAAGAGGCTTGTGGCAGGAAAGGAAAAGGGATTTATGAGTTTATTTATTTGTTTTTTTTTAGAAGAAAAGCATTACCTTTCAACAGAAATGTTTTTGGACTGACAGAGGTTGATTATCTGCTTTAATTTTGCTATCATGCATTTAACTTAAGATTTCATCTGAAATGATCTTAACTGCTTGTGTGGCCTTTATTTACATCTATTCACATTTGTCTTTGTTGGATCCTTTTCATATTGAAATTCGTCTGGCAGAGCAAGATAGAAATTCAGTGGCATGTAAGTTAAATGCTGTTTCAAAAGAAGATTAACTTTGACTGATAAGAAAACCTAACCTAGACAGAAGACAGAGAGATTTCCATGAATTGTGAGCAAGTGAAAGGATTAAAACCTTGGTGATTGCAGATGTTGGTTAAATTTGGGGAATATGAGTAATGTTAGTTATGTGAGCACTGGTTGGCATAGGGGAGCATGACAAAGAAGGTGATGAGGTCAGCAGAGATACATGTGAAGAAACCAATGAGATGGTGAATTTGCAAAAATATTGACATAGAATAAGCATAGAATTCAGCATAGAAACTGATTGCCGCATTGAGTAATCTCCATTTTGTAACTCAAGATAAAATATTTGTAGACATAAGCTTAACACTCAGTTTATTTTATCAGATATAGTAGTGTCATTTTACCTTTTTATTATGATGCAAATTTCACTATTTTTATTTTTGCTACAGTACATATAGTGTATATTATCTCCCCTCTATCTCCACAGTCTTCTTTACATATTGAATGCCAATTTAGCATTGAAGTTTTTAGATATTGAGACATACCTGGGAATGAGGTCAATGCAGCCTGTCAAGGCTACCATTATGCTCCTTTGTGGCATCCCCACATCATCCAGGTATACAGACTGTTTGCTGCTTCTGGTATTTTTCCTGTGGGTGTGAACCATGTGTCTGGATGCATTTAAGTGTCACCACTGGTTAGATCTTTTTCAAATTGTCCTTGAAGGGCCACTATCATCATATCAAACAATATATTAAAGCTAATTTTGTTCTGGTTGGATTTTGTTTTTTTATTTTGTTTCATTCTCCACAATTGGGCATTAATGTCCTTTCTCTTAAATTCACTAATATTTCTTTACCTGTATGTGTTCCTTTGTAGGCCTAACTTTGTATTGACTGATAATATATACATTAAATTCCCTTTATATTTAATTTAGTAATATTACTAAAAACATTCACTGTCTCATAATTCTTAGGTGCAAACTATATCCTATCTGAGTATGACAACAAAATTATCTGTAACTACATTTTATCACTTGTTTTAGTTGAACAGCAGGAGAGGAAATAGTAATGTGTAACACATTGACACTTGAAAATACCTTTCTGGTATATCAACTATAAAAAGTCACAATTCTGCACACTTGTATAGATAGTAACTGAATGAGGATACAAAATTCGAGTCACGAGGAAACCATCCCACCCTTTAAAAGCCCTTTACTTCTTATTCAAACATAGCCTTTTCTTTGTTCAATTCTACTCTTAGTGATTCTCTTTGCAACGTCAGCCTTTTTTCTATCCTCATCTTACTGTTTTCTCCCTTCCTGATACTATATGGGATCTGTCATCTACTTCTCTCCCAAAGGGTGCCACTTTGAAAGTATGTGTATAATATTATGAAAAATTATATATCCAATAGCTGATTTCCACCAGTTAAGAAATAGAAAACAAACAAGAGTAGAAATTTTGGAATTTGCATGGGGGCCATGCTAATCTTCTCTGTACTGTTCCAATTTTACTATATGTGATGCCAACCCCTCAAAAAAAAAAAAAAAAAAAAAAAAAAACCTCATGTTGACTTTTAATTGGCATCATTGTTTTTCTTCAAGTCTGATACAACTTCTACAAACTGTTTTGCAGACTTGGTTTCCAGATTGCATTGTTATTATGCAATTCATGGTACTTGAGAGGGTGGGTCCTAGATTCTAAAAGCTACCATAGTCTGTGAATAAGCCGTTTCCACAACACACTGCTTCCTGGATGTAGCCTCTCGCACCTTATAATCTGTGCTGTTATAGACTGTAATGTCTGAACCATAAACCAAAATATAACTTTGACCACTCATACATTTCTGCCAGATGTAATAGTCATAGTGATGTTAGCTTATTAATAAATCATTGTACCAACATTAAGGAATGTTACCTCAGAGTGGTTATTTATCCAAGAAGTTCCTCCTCTTGTGAATATACTGATGATTTTAATAGAGTAAGGTAGTTATAATAGAAGTAAGTCCCCCCCCCCAAAGAAAGAAAGTATCTATAGTGGTTTTCTTCCTCTGTCTTGAAATTGCCCGCTAGTTCATATATGATGTTTTGTCCCTGTGTGATCCTTGCCAAAACTCAATGACATTCTTGTAGACTTACTTGCATCTAGAAGTGTAAGCCAGTTAAACTTCTATCATTAATATATTATTTAACCTATGATATTGTGCGGGAAGAGAAGATGTACTACAAACCCCAAATGATTACCTGTGCTGCAAAGTGAACACACTTTGCAGTGAACACATTCAAATATACAACATTTTTACATTTTTTGAAACTCTTGAGTTTTAATAATTTATACTAATTAATTTGTACACTTTTATTATAACTGTTATTTAAGTTTTCTTTTCTATAATGCTATAATCTATTTTGTAAGTTTTCTAATCAATATAGCCACTTGTTTATCATTGTTTTATTTAGAAATATATTTAAGAATACATAATTACTTAGTTTCTCTATAGTTCCAGTAAATGGCTTGAGTTAAAGTTGTTTAAAGAGAGTTTTTACCAACTCTCATTACTCAATGGTCCTACGATTTAAGTACTTCAGAGATATGAAGCATAATTTAATATTTAAGGCCATTTTATTAAATATCAATGATTCTTTATGTTTATGGTTCAAAAAATCTAAACTTGGATGTTTCAACCCTTTTTCTTCTAAAATTATGAAAAATTTCATTTTAATTTTAATCATTTAGGGTAAATGCTTGTGAGTGAATTAAACACAACATTTTAACTGCTCTGAAGAAATGGTGAACCACTTTTGGAAACTCCGTTCTGCTCTGAAAACATTTTCTTTCCTATGTCATATGCCTCCATCCCTTACTTTCTTCACTGAACCTGAATGAGACTTTGGGAAGAATTCTGCTGTGGCCTTTTTATAGACGGAGGAGGGGCAAACATAAAGAACTCTCTGTAAATCTCAGCACCAATCATTTTTCCAGACTAGTTCCTCTGGCTAGTCTTTGCTTTCTAAATATAAAGTTCACAGAACTGTTTACCATTCTCTTGGGCTCTCTCAGAGGTAAACCATCTTCACTTCTATAGTTACCCTCTGGCCTTCTACTGATATGCTGTTCAATGATAAAAATGTGGCTGACATTCCTTAGTCTACATGCTCTTCAACACCATTGTTATGACAAAAGGCTATCTATTTTTCCTAGGCATTTGTTGGTATGATGGTTTCCCTGTAGCTAACACAGAAGTCCCCTCCATTTCAGCTTAGATTAGGTACTAATAATTGGAAATTTTAAAAATTGGGCAACTTAGGTGTGACCAAGTTCTTATCCTCATAAATAATATATACCATTCAATATTATTATCTAAGAAAAGATTAATGTCAAAATGGCATAGAATTAAAAGTTGTCTGTCGCCAGGTAATAGTCATCAATAGATTTAAAAAAATTGAAACAAACAGTCCACATTTATTTCAGTAAAAATTGTGCAAATAGTTAAAAAATTCCACTTTATGTTTATTATCTATGAAAACAATAAAAGCGTTTTTGTTTTCTTATAGTAAATTTTTAATATATCAAGAGCAAAACTAAAATAGAATTTTATTTTGTAGGGAAAATAAATGAATTCATATTTAATATGTATAGTTTTATGTGAACTATGAAGGTTTATCAAGGAAATATGTTGAAATCTACAATATTAAACTATAATTCTGTGCAAACATTGATAGAATTATAAATATTAGGAAAACTGAAGATGGTAGAAACTGAAAAAAAATGACTAAGTTTTTAAGTTGCATAGGACTAATTTCTAGTGTCTCCAGTATGTTCATATTACTGAACTTATTAGGCTGAGTAGTGTAAGGATAATACTTTATAGAATGGTCACCATGCATATAGCAAATTTTTCTGCAGGTATATTTGAATGTAAATTAAATATTTTAGACATCTGGTTAAAAACATGGGATTATGCACCAAAGAGATGTCTTAGCAGATAAAGTGCTTGCTATATAATCATGAGGTCAAAAGTTCAAATCCTCATTGTCAATACAAATGACAGGGAGATGATGGGGAATGCTCTTTTGTATTCTGTGAATATATGTTTCTCTTATCGGTTGAGGAATAAAGCTGTTTCAGCTAATGGACTGACAGGAGGTAGCCAGGCAGGAAGTATAGGCAGACTAGGAGAATTCAGGGAAGAGGAATGTAAAAAGGGAGTCATGAGGAGATGCCATTTAGCTACCAGGAGAAAGAGGCTCAGAAATTTTCTGTTAGGCCCAGACCATATGGGAATACATAGATTAACAGAAATGGGTTAATAATTAAGAGAGAGCTAGCCAATAAATAGTCTGAGTCATCAGCCAAACAGTCTATAGCTAATGTAAGCCTCTGTGTGTTTATTTGGGACTAAATGGCAGTGGGACCAGGTAGGACAGAAATTTCCATCTGCATGTCTACTTGGTGGACCACCTATAATTCCAGGACACAGGAGGCAGAGACTGATAACAGATCAGCCTAATTAGTGTATCTGAGTAATGTTGAGAGGACCTTTCTCAATATAAAAAAATACAGCTATTAAGACAACTGGGCTACACACACATACATGTTAACACACACAAGTACATGTTAAATCATGTTTAAAAATATGGTCAATATGTAAAGTAGAGCAATAAAATAAAACAACTGACATAACCTTTTCACTAAACACACACAAGTGAACTCGCACAAATGCATGTTAAATATACATTCAAAAATAGGATCTCATAAATTGTTAGTGAAAATTATTTTAAGTGTGTGAGAACAGAAATATTTTATGAGCATATATTTTCAAGATCATGATGTCCAAAACACAAACAGAAAATTTGAAATACTGCCAACTTGGCTATAGAAGCTTTCTTTGAGAAAATACAAGTCAAGAAAAGATAAAGCTTTGCTAATTACTTACAAAGATACTCAAAATAAGATGAAGGGCAATTTTAGGAAGCTAGAAAAAAATTGAATATAGAACTTCCAAGTTACCTTCTGAAACATGTTAAGACAAATTTCAAACTCTTATACTTTAAATTAATACTTTAAGAACAAACCCTCAACACACTGATTACTCAGGAGAATACACTGCAGAAATAATGGTCCTAGAAGGCACAAGACAATATCTTTGTCAATCAAGCTAGTGACAAAAACTGATATTGTATTCAAATCGGAGACTGATGAGAATTCAATGCAGAGCTATTTTACAATATGTACTCATGGTTAAGAGAGCAAGAAATGATGAAGTAGCAACGTGGAAAGGGTTAGCCAGCCACAGTCTGTACCAGAGTCCACAGGGAGAACTGTAGGTAGAAAAGAGGGGTTGTTCTTCAACAATTACTGTTTTAGGCAGAATCACACAGTCAAGGTCAAGCCACAGTCAACACTGATATACCCAGCAAATAAATACTACAATCCCACTCCTTCTTTCTCTAATCTCCTGTCAGTGTCTGAACTCTCTGAGTCAAGTTGGAAAACAGGAAACTAGAGATCCTGGTGATGTGGTCTGGCAGCTCAGCCCCCTTAGGTGACTGCTGGCTGAATAAATAAATGTACATTGCGAGAAAAGAGAAGAAATATAGGACCCTTCCTAAAAAAAAATCATGACTCTATTTTCAGTGAATTAGAGATTTGTCAAAAACCTAGATGAATTCCTACATTGGGCATACTAGCAACACAACACAATTTCTATTATTTAGCATTCAAAATGTTATATGTGAGTGGGAAGAGATAATAAAAAATGACACATTTTAAACATATGTGTTTATTCATAAATCCATTTTAGCAAGAATTCTTTTCTTTGTAGATGATTAATTTTTTCATGTAAAAACTTATTAAAATAGAGAATGTACCAAATACATTTAATCAAGAAAGATGTTTGTGGCTGGGATGTAAGCTTAGAGGGGAAAGTGTTTTTCTTGTAATCAGGAGGATCTGAACTCAAAACCTCAGAACTTGGAGGAAAGCCAGAAGTGGTGGAATATAATTTCAATGCTAGCACTTAAACGAAAGAAGCAGATGGATACCTAGGCATCCTGGCCAGCCAGCCTAACTGGCTCACTGAGCTCTGAGCTTGTAAGAAATTATAGAAAAGTTTTTAGACTTTCCCTGAGGAACAATACTTGCTATTCTATAGTGCACTGGTGTGTGTTACCTCTCCCCTCTGTCTCTCTCTTTTTTACTCACTCTCATTCTCTATCTCTGTATCTCTGTCATGAGACACACGAATACACAAAGAATAATATTCAAATATACCAGATGCAAAAAAAAAAAATGTGTCGTCCTTGTATCACAATGGTCTCTTATCCAGGCTAAATAAATATAAATGCTTCAAGTCACAATAAGGCTTACAGAATCTAGGAGCCACATTTAAGAAAACAAACAAAAAAAATAACTATTTAACTGTTTTTGGTGGCATTATATATAAATATTGTTGCAGAAAAATTAAGTCAATATCAGCATGCAGATAATTTTGCATTAAATTTTACAGAGTTAACAAAAACAAACGTGGGGCTGGTGAGATTAAAAGCACCTGATACAAAGACTAACCACCTGAGTTTGATCCTGGGAACCCATTTGGTGGATTTACAGAGCTTACTTGACAAGTTTTCTTTGGCCTTCACACACAGCCAGGGCAAGAGCACGCACGCACACACACACACACACACACACACACACACACACACACATACATACACACACACACTAACTCGCATGTTATAGTGTAACCTGAGCTTATCAGCAAATAATGTCCAATTTTGATTTTTTTTCTACCCTCAGACTGAAAACTTAATTAAATCTTTCTTCATACATTAAAGTGACTCATGCATTGTGAGGTGCTGTTACACATAGACTCTGACTAGTAAAGAAAGAATTCCTAATAGGGAGCTAGGGAGATAAAAGTAGGTAAAGGTACTTGTTGCTCAGACCTGATGGACCTACAGTTGATCCCTGGAAACCACAGTGAGAGGAAACAACCAATTTCTGAAAGTTGTGCTCTAACTACCCAGCACAACACACACACAACATACGAGCTTTAGCACACACATGCCCTCCCCAAAATTAGAACATATGACTTATAAAAGTTGGATGGATTTGTTGTGAGATTTATTATATAAGTAGAATGTGTTCTTATATAGGCGCTGTAAATTCAGGAGTACTACCAGGGCTTTTAGCCTCTCTAATGCACCTCTATTACATTGAGAGGTGCCTGGAATCCTGACATTAAGAGTTTATTCATTTAGATTAAAATTGTCTTGCAGTTAAAATTGGCAGTGTAAACTAATGTTTAATTTTAATGTCATCTTAAAATATTTTATAGTAGATATTGCTTGGTGCAGACAGCAGTAATGAAGAAAGAAGTGATCTCATGCAAGTGAGGCAGACCCCGGCTGGAGGGACAAAGACAATAGCCTGCACAACATGGGATGTGTGATGAATGGTAATGGACAACAGACTTACTCTTCAATAGAGTTTTCAACAAAATCAATTCTTGTTGGAGCAATGAGTGAAATGATGACACTTTGAAATCCATGGCTTGCCAAGTACTGTCAAGTGTATTATTACCGCAAGCCTAATATCTGAGCATATTCACCCC
This sequence comes from Phodopus roborovskii, assembly GCF_943737965.1. Taxonomy (NCBI): domain Eukaryota; kingdom Metazoa; phylum Chordata; class Mammalia; order Rodentia; family Cricetidae; genus Phodopus; species Phodopus roborovskii. Next base: position 31,044,287 of record NW_026126511.1, on the reverse strand, counting down.
CAGGCATCAACTAATCTTTGCTTAAATGTACCATAGTCAATTCTGGCTATGCAAAAGGGAATGAAGACACAGGAAATGGTCCCAGTAAATTAAACTGAATTGTCATTCTCACTTTGCCTCTGCCATGGCATCATGATTAATATTGTCATGGCAACAAATATTTTAAAAAGAGCAAGGCAAAGAGATATCCCTTTTTATTTTGATTAACCAGGAGACACTGTAGAAAAGAAAAATGTGGAATTTGATACAGTTTTATTTTCACATTAAATTTTTATAATTTTTTTTAGAGATTGGCACTTTTAAGATGTAAATATCAGTCATTTTTACCAACAGTAAAACTTGTATTTTAAGAAATATTTTAATAGGGTAAAAATGTCCAGATTTAAAAAACAAAAATAATGTGACCTTTTCTCTTACCTCAGAAAATTCACGATTTATTATGAACAATTTATTTTTATGTTTCAGGTAATTATGAAACAATGCATCCTCTATAATTTACACACAATTTCTAAGAAAGTAAATTAGGTCATGTTGTTAATCTTGTTGGTAAAGTTAGAGAGGTTCAAGGAAGACCCAGGCTTTTTAAACTATTACTTTTCTATACACCTTATAATGAATTTGACATCTAATTTCACACTGATTCATTCAAATAATTTTACCAGAATATCCATGAAGCTTTGTGTTTCTTTATAGAGTTACTAAGAAGCTAAGTGAATTGCATTACTAACAACAACAAAAACCAAACACAGCTTCAAATGCTCTTTGCACATATGATGAGGAAGCTAAACAGTGAAGTTTGTGGCAAGTTTCAGATATAAATCTAGTCATTTGTATGCTTCTATTATAAACAAATATCAAAATTGATATCCTTATAAAAAAACAATTTCATCTTTCTACCTTAAAAATCTCTGAGGTATCTTGGTACCTTAAAAATAAATCATAGAATTAAGCATGTACTAACACAATACCTTACTAAAAACAAACAAGCTATAGAAATTAATCATAATTGTCTATGTATCTATTTATCTATCATTTATCTATCTATCATCTATGTTCATATTTATATGCATACCCAGAGAGAGCATCTATTGGTAGTTCATTTTTTCCCTATGCTATCTCATCATTGGATATTAGCATCAAATTTACACTAAGTTGGATTTCTTGAATTATATAGTAGCATTGGAAAGTTGGAGTAGATATGGACTATTGTGTAAGCACAAGTAAATTTATGTTTACTCATAAATTATATGATTTTGGATTGCTGTAGAATTTTAACACACTGTAAAGATAGCTTAGGAAGAGATTTTTGGAAGATGTATGAAGTGAATTTTAAATTTACATGATGGAATTTGGACATCGATAATGTTATTTCCAGTTTTGTGACAGAAGAAAGTAGAAATGAGAGTGTTTTTACAAAAACTCAGATTAATAAACAAACAGCCAAACAAAAACTATTATTGTCTGGCAACCCAAACAAAGAAAGCAAAGACTTTAGGTGTGGTAAGCCTGGAAATAAGTCAAATACTGTTTCTGTTGTAATAAAACTTCTTACTAGGAAAACAACTGCCTATTAGGATTTCAACTAAAGCATAAAATGATTTTTTACCCATAGGCTTCTTAATGACAAATGACTAATTTAATCAGAAGGTTTCCCTATACTAAAAACTGTGTGACTGGAATTCAGACTGCTAAAACAGCACATCAAACCTCTAGTTAGAGAGTTGGCAGATGTCAGCCAATATAATAGTTCAAAACAATTGTTTGTTTAGTGAGTCCTCTGAAGGCCTTTTAGTTTTATTTATTTTTTCTAATTTCAGAAAGGAGAAAGGAAGTCTATTTTGGTTGACAGTGTTATAAGCAGCATAAAATGCATACATTACCCAAATTCCACAAAAATTTTGATAATTGCTTCTTGTATTTTAAAAAGTTCAACACAAGTTTGGCTTCAGTTCTCTCCTTTTTTCTCTCTGAAATTAAGGTGAGCTATACATTTCTTGTTTATAATTTTCTTGATGTGCATACCCTCCCATCCCACACTCACACAGTCATGATTATACATTTGTTGATGAGTTTCTGTAACTCATTACTAGTTCTTATGATGCCACAAGGACTATAGCTTGGCATATTCTTTCTTTTTGAGGTTCATATGGGAAGGGTTTTTGTTTTGTTTTGTTTTTGGAAAGGGGATCCTAAAGGGGGAATGTTGATCAAAGATTTAGAAACTTGTAGTTATAGATAACCAACTTCAGAGAATCTAATATACAAATAATGGTACGATGATTATGTAAATTATTTTTATTATTTCACTATATGAATAATAGCATGTTGTACAGCTGAAGTATATAAGGTCTTTATTTGACAACTATTTATTTAAAAATTAAGGAGTCTTTTCTCCTTGTTCTAGCCACAGAAGCATAACATAATGTATTTCCAGTAATATGTGCCTACTTGAGACCAGATTTTGATGGTGAAGTTCAGAATAAACAAATGTGGCCATTTTGTGTGCTTGATCTGTACATTGTTTTCAAGGTGGTAGAAGTGGATATTCCTACCACACTTCATCTAGTTTACCCAAATTTTCAGTCACTGGAAGACTAATGCTATAATCAAAGTAGATCCTTTTTACATTGAAGAGACAAGATCCTACTTAAGTAAAATAAAATGATGCTGATGTCAAATCTAAAAACACTTATCTCTTTGTCAAGATCCTCTGTGACAACTTTGACATTTTGAAGAAAATCTCACCAATAGTCCTGCCATCATTGTTACCCAAAGACTGTGAATAAACTTTGTGATAGATGATTACTGGTCTTCCAAAACACCATTCACATACCCTCTGGTGCCTCTATGGGCATGAAGAAAAAAGCTTAGTGTTGTAGGATTCTGATGGTTTTCTCAACAAGTCAATTAATGATCTGACATGGAAAAATGTGTTGAACTTGATGACTTTGACATTGTATTGAAGAAGCCATAAGAAAGCCATGTGAGAGGCACCCTGGGATATGCTAAAGGCCTGGATGTTCCTGTAACTTAAAAGTGACAATCTCCCCCGTTATATCATAATCTTTTAGAACACTGAAGATTTGTCTGGGCCAAGGCCCTGTCTGATAGGTTTAATAAAGATGAGAATAGCCAGCAAGTAAGCAGTAGAGGATAAAAGAAACTTCCAAGGAAAGAGAGGAAATTGGGGAAAATGCTCTGATACTGTGTGGGACATGATAAAACTTGCTTGCTACAGAGTAGTAATGACTTATTTCAGGCCATTTTTTTCATATGGCATGCATGGAGGTTTAGCAACATTTAGTTATGCAATACAAATGGACTTAGAAATTTGACAGATGTTTTTTAACCTGCTCAAATATAGAACAGAGAATAATGTTTATCTCATTATTGCATACCTCACATTTCATACTTGTGTTGATGCAGATAAGTATGTTATTTTTAAAAATTTGTATATTTTCAGAAGAAAAAAGGACCAGCCACCACTTAGGACAAGAGAAGTAGCCTAGTTGATCAATCTTATCAGAATGTTTCTGTTGCAATTTCCTCAAAAATCTGCATCCTGAACAATTTCAAATTTGTTAGCTGATATAGTTCATCCAAACAGGCTACTGTAGCCAGGACTTCAGATAAGTCCTTCAGTTTCCCATAATACAGAGAATAGACAACAAATAATACCTCAAGCCCTTTCATTACTTGTCCATTATCCCAATTTTTTTCTAGATGCCTTAAAGATGCTCCCCCTCAGACAACAGGAAAAATTTTTAAAAACATGATGCCCACATTCCTGAGAGGTTGGATAGTTGGTGTTTGGTTATTTAGTGTTTATGGATATTTGTTATTGTTTGGGGTAGTTGGTTGCAAGTTGTTACTAATCATGGTCAAGAAGAAAACTATGCAAAGCAGATTAGATTCAGGGATCTCTTTCTGGAAAAAAAGAGGCATATATGAATGTTAGGATAAAATGGTAGATTATTGGATCAGCTAAAAAGCAACTACTAGTTTCAAAAATTTAGTTGTTATGGATTATTGTATATTGATAAATATTTAGGTTATTTTTGTTATAACACACTGTATATATGTTTCTAATCTTGATTAAGGTGTTGTATCTCTTCAGATCACTTTATAATGTAATGTAAAGTTCAAGTCCTTGAAAGCTGTTATTACAAACTATTTAGGATAATTAAGAAATGAAGGTTAGTAATTAGTCCTCTATAACAATCAAATTTATCATCATATTAGATATGTTTTTAATGTTAAATAGATATATATTTTAAATAGATAAATGTTTTCTTCAAACACTTCAGAGATCTATAGAATATAGCATTTAAAATATTTTAATAATATAAAGCGTTTCAAGACAGTGAGATTCATCTGTTCTGGACAGTACCAATCTACTTCAGAAAAGATGGCTGACAGAGAAGAACCTCCATATTGAGTTTGTTTTAAATGTGACAAAGCTAGCCACTGGGCAAGAATGTGCCCTTGCCTTGACTCCTGACAGAATGTTCTCTAAATTGGACAAGCAAGACAGAAAGGAATTCAACTGCTGAACTTTGCCAAGAATATGTAGGTCAGTCCTTCAAAATCCTGCTTTACCAAAAAGTCTATCAAATATTATAAGATGTGCCAACATTGTATAGGATCATTGGGTGACTCTTCAGGCAGTGATCTGCCTCTGTCATTCTCTAATTTTGGAAGTTTCTTACTCTGTACTTCCTGTTTATTCAAGCAGTATTTTTTCCTTCTCAAGTATCAGATGGGTTGGAAACTAGGTAGTTATACTTTTACAGTTTTCTTTGTTTCCAAATTATATTAAAGAAATTCTCAAAAAATCTTAATTTTTTATCTAAGAAAATAAATGTTTTAAGTTCTAAAAGTATATTATTATGGTTGTAATACAAGTTATCATGGAAAGTGGTTTAAAGTACTTTCTCTGATATTTCCAAATACAAATGTACTAGAAATTTTGAAAAGAATTCTTACCTGAAAATTATATATAGTTTTACTATGTTAGAGCTAAAACCTTTCCTTTTACTTATATAAAATGCGTGAAATGTTGTGGGGGCAACCTTTTCTTGTTTTAATACTGTGAAGATGTATCTCTGCTAAGGTACTTTCTGATTGGTTTAATAAAGAGCTGAATGTCCAGTAGCTGGGCAGCAAAGAATAGGTGTGATTCCTTGGGAAATAAAGCAACTCAGGGGAAGTATCTATGAGGTGGGAATCTTACCAGTAACACATGGAGGATGTAGGCTATATAGTGTGTAGAAATGTTAACAAAGTTCATGGCAAAACATAAACTAATATAAATGGATTAATTTAATTTAAGAACAAGTCTAAGATAAGGCCTAGCTTTCATATTTAATAAGAAGTATCCATGCTGTTACTTGGGAACTGACATCCTAAAGGAAGTCATAATGTACTCCACTCTTCACTATTGAGGCTACATTGTCTTCAGTGATCACATTATTAGGTCCATTTGCTTCCAATGGTGAACTTTTCATAAAAGTATAGATGCATATCTTCTGGTACATAAAACTTCTAAAGGTGTTACAACATTGCTAGACTGACTACTAGTACAAGAAAAACAAGTCAATCAGAGAGACTCTCTGATCCTGAATTGACTCTCATTGATTCATGTCCAATGTAGCAATAATCTTCCTTGCTCTTAGTTTCCATCTCAACCCTCTGGAAAAACTGGAGAGATTTAGATATCTCTCTTTCTGACATCAGGTCAACCAAGACCACTGTACACAGACAAGAAAAATAGTAACATAAAATGATAAAAAGATACAGTGATATAAATGGAAAATTTAAACAATTAAAATTCTCACAAAAATATATAGAGATAAAAGAAGTTTTTGGAATCAAACTGAAGAAATTGTTTTTCTTAATCTAATTCTAAAAGATAAAGAAAATTCTTCAAGACTTATAACATTAAATTAACCATTTTTCATGTACAAAATTTTATATGTTTAGACATTGCTAAATTTTGCAGAATCCACAAGAAGCTTTGGAGAACTTCAGTAAATATGTCACTTAAATAATTACTCCATGTATAGTACAGGCGTCATCATATTCATTTGCCATTTTCATGGTGGCTTGTCTTTTCTACATTTTATTATTCATTTATGATGGCTATTACAGGCCTTTCAGATTCTATCTTGCTCTCTGGAGGAGTATTTATGACTGCTATAAGGCTCTTATGAGAAGACCCAAAGATAGTTAGTGCAGAAACTCCGTAAAATACTATATTAATACAGGGATAGTCTGGCACTAAAAAAATCTCAAGTTGTTTCAGAGTCCCCCTTGATGAAGATTAAAAGGCATGCTGCTCCTGGTGAGGTTTCCTTTTCACCCAAGAGAACTGAGTTATTTTTGACATAGAAGTTTGAAAGCATAAATTATCACATTTCAGCTCATGGAGCTCTTTTAGAAAGGTCACCAGAAGGAAGACAGGGTTTGAATATACAGTCTATACAAACAGGTTTTTGAACACAATTTACAGGTTCACTGCAGACATGCCTGCAGAATATACTAATGTAGAAATGCACAGTACATGTGAAAAACTCAATATCTTTCCCTAGTCAAAAGAAAAAATAAAGTTGAGCCTCTACCAAATGGCATTGTCAGAGATATTACAATGTAGAGATCTCAGTGTAGGTTCATCATATTTTTTATTTACTCCTGCACCCTCAGCAGCTAGTAGAGTGCCTGGCACATATCAAGCCTTCAAGCAATATTTGATCAATGACTATGCGAAGTTTGCTAACTAAGATTTACAAGTAATTATCAGTTTTTTCTCCACTAAGGCAATATTTTATTTTTTGGTTAAAAAAATCACAATACTCATGTATGATATTCTCAAAATATTTTAAAAGTCTTTGTTTTTCAGAATTCAGTGGTATGTATTTTAATATTCAGGAATCATTTGAAGTAATTTCTGATAATTTAAATTATATTACTTGCCTTTTCCTGGGAAGACTAAAAAATACTGTCTATTTACTCCAGAGAGAGAGAGCAACTCAAGCCAAAATTATAAGTCCCCAATTCAATCTCAGGTGGATCAATTAGGAAGTTTACTGGCTTTAATTTCAAGATCATAAACAACTCAAAAGCAGTAAATGTCATATATGAGGCTAAACCAGTAGATTCTCACTTGGTTGACTATTTTCCTTCAGTATAATCTTCTTCCCTCCTGTGGACTTGATCAACATTTTCTCCCACCCTGACCACATTTCTAAGTGTCAGCTCCTAATGCCCAGAAAGACATTTTCCCTGGAATGTTTACTGGAGTCACCTAACAAGATGCAAAAAGAAATGCCAGGCAACACAAGGCTGCCACTTCCTCCTAAGAATCATAGAAGTCAATAGAAAAGCAATCACAAAACATACAACAAGTAAATGAGAGACCATATAGCAGCACCTAGAATTATTATCCTCCAAAACCTAGATGCTTACATGAAAATGTAAAAATATCAGTAAAATCTGGGACAATATGTGTCTGTTAAAACCCACCAACTGTCACAGTAATAACAGAGAATTGTAACATGACTGAAGCATAAGTCAAATAATTTTACTTATTCTTTATGAATATGATAGATGTCCTTAAGGAGGGAATGAATGAATCCCTTAATGGAATCTGTGAAAACACAAATAAATAGTGGAAGGAAATGAATAAAATAGTGCAAGACCTGAAAATGGAAACAGACTGGATGAAGAAAACCCCAACTGAGAAAAAAAAAATGGAAAAGAAAATTTAGAACTTGGACAGGAACCTGAGAAGAAAACCACCAACAAAATACAGAAGACAGAAGACAGGATCTCGGCGATTGAAGAAAAGGTAGAAGAAATCAATTATTAACCAAAACTAATGCAAAATATAAAAAAGCTGCCAGAAAACATCCAGTAATTCCATGACACTATGAAAAAAACAGATTAGAAGAAATATTTTTAATAAAACCATACAAGATTTCCGTAAGCTAAAGAAAGGGGTGTTGATAAGGATAAAAGAAGCATACAGAACACTAAACAGATCAGACTAACAAGAAAGTCTCCTTTGAATATAATAGTGAAAACACTAAAAGTATAGAAAAAAGAGAATATTAAAAATTATAAGGGAAAAAGAATATGTAATACATATTATTACATCACACCTGAGTCCTTAATAAGGAATCTAAAAGCCAGAAGTTCCTAAACTACTATACCCAGCAAAATTTCAGTCACACTATATGGAGGTTAAAAAAAACATACATTCCATGATTTAAAAAAGGGGGGGGATTTAAATGGTATCTTTCTACAATACATCCTGAAACAAAGTGCTGAAAAAAGAAAAAAAATCAACTTGTAGATTGTAACCATACCCAAGAAAATAAAAGGAACAAATAATCCCAAATTGAAAAATCAAAATGTGGATAAAACAACCATAAAACAATAATCTGAGTCAACAACACTGCTTATTGATGCCTCTCAACATCAATAGTCTCTATTTACCAATAAAAAGACAAAGAACAATAACATGGATGCAAAAATAGGAACCTTCTTTCTGCTACATTTATCACATTGACATCAAGGCTCATGGTAAAATGATAGAAAAAGATACTCCAAGCAAATGGACCAAAGAGGCAAGCTGAAGTAGGCATTTTAATATCTGTAAAATATGTACTTCAAACCAAAACTAATCAGAAGAGATAGAGAAGTACACTATATACTCATGAAAAGTCTACTGAAAGAACCTTGCAATTTTTAACATATGTGCCCAACACAAGGGCATTCAAGTTCACAAAGAAAACACTACTATAGCTTTCTTGAATGTCTTACATTGATAGTGGATGACTTCAATTCCCTATCTGTACCAATAGACACAAAACCTAAACAAACGATGCTGGATCTAATTGATTCCATAAACCAAATGCAATAATATATATGTATAGGCAATTTCATATAAACACAAAATAATATACCATTTTCTCAGAACTTAATGGAAATTTCTCTGAAGTTGACCACATATGCAGACACAAAGTAAGTCTCAACAAGTAATAATATTTAAATAACACCCTTCACCTTATCTGATAACCATGTATTGAATCTGTGTATCAACAACAATAAAAATAAAAGAAAGCTTATAAACTCTTTCAAACATAACAATTCACAACTGAATGGAAAATAGGTCAAGAAATAAATTAAAACAGAAGTTATAAACTTTTTACTATTGAAATGAAAAGAATTCACAACATATTCAAATTGATGGCACACTAAGAAGATGGTTCTAAGAGGCAAGTTCATATATAACATTGTCTAAATTTAGAAATGAACACATAAAGAAGAGACATACTAGTAACATAACAACACACCAGTAGTGATATATCATTTATGATTTATTAAAGCTTACCTGATGATAAATAAAGCAAAGCCAGCAACACTAGTTAGCTATAGAATCCAGCGAGTAGTGATACACACTTTTAATCCCAGGACTGGAGAAAGGCAGATGAATTTCTGAGTCCAAGAACACCATGGGCTACAGGAGAGTGAATCAGAGCTCATGCCTTTAAGCCAAGGATTTGAGAGATATAAAAGGTAGAGAAATTCAATCTGAGAATTAATCTCTAGTCACATCAAGGAGAGCATAGCAGTTTGAGTGAACGTCAGTAGTAGTTTGAAGATCCCCGCTTTGGTCTGAGCTGAGGTAAAGGTAAGGCTTCGCTGCATTGCTTTTCTGATCTTCAGCTCGAAGCTAGAACCCCAAAATCTGTCTCAGGGTGTTTTATTTATTGTGCTACACCCAACAATGGGTGACCTTTAATCTGATAGTAGATGGTCTATGGAACTAGGGTGAAACTACTGTGAAAAAAAAGATAGAAATAAAATGGCTCTTAATATCTCTTGTTTTCATAGATCAGTGTCTTGAACATCAATCAACAGAGTTTTTTCTTGCAGCAAATGGGGACAAATACAGAGACCAAGAGCCAAAAAGTATGCAAAGAGTGAAAGACCTTGGATCATTCAACCCTAAATAAGATTTCTCCATAAAATCCCTCCCCTCAAGGCTCATGAAACCCTTCAGAAGAAGAGGCAGAAAGAGTATTCTTTGTATATGTATTATGGTCCCCATGCATGTGTTTATATAGGATTCCCCAATGTGTGAACTAGTAGATCTCTGCTTCTATATCCGTTTCTTATGCATTTTCTTGGGTCTGTTTTTCCTGGTTTACTTTGTCTTCATCTGTTCTGGTAGTTTTTATTTTATCTTTATTTTACTATATTGTGTGTATTATATTATATTAATTACCCTATTATCCCCTTTGAAGCCCCCGGTTGCATTCTAATGAGAGACAGGAAGGGGAAGAAAATATTAAATGTTCAAATGTTTACAATAAGAAATGAATGAAAAACATGAAACAATGATGATCAGAGCATTAGATGTTTCCAAAAATAAAAAAGAATTATTTTTGAATCATAAACAATTGTCACTTGTTACTAGAGGCCTTTAGCATATATGGACAGAAAAATATGTAGTCTATATTGTCACAGAGTCCTTGACAAGGTGCACAAAATCTGCACAAGCTCAAGTGAGACAAAATTTCATCAAAGAAGTGGTAAAAGGAAGTAGGTCAAAGCCCAACCCCTAGACATGATGCTCTTTGCTCTTAATAATAGTGGAAAAGGAACATCAGCTTTCTTCAGTGGAATGATACTGGGTAGGTCAACCATATTCTATGTCAGGTCAATAATTAGAAGTAGTCGGCCAATACAAATAGTATTCCATGTATTTGTTTTTGTTTTGTTTGTTGGGGCTCTCTCTCTCTCTCTCTCTCTCTCTCTCTCTGTGTGTGTGTGTGTGTGTGTGTGTGTGTGTGTGTGTATGTACATGTGTGCATGTTCATGTGTGTGTTTGATTTCGTTTGTTGGGTTGGTTTGGGATTTATTATTATCATTAATTTAATGTATCTATTCATTTTACATCCTAACCAAAGTTATCCATCCCTCCTCTCCTCCCATTCTTATTCCTCACCCCCACAACCCTCCAATCCACTCATTTGTTTCTGTTCAGAAAGGGGAAGTTCTTCCATGGTTGTCAACAAAGCGTGGCATGTCAAGTTGAGGTAGGACTAAGCTCCTCTCCTTGTATTAAGCCTGTGCAAAGCAACCTAGTGTAAGGAATAATTTCCTGGAAGCCAGCCAATGTGTTACTGACAGGCCATGCTTCCACTATTAGGAGTTCTGCAAGTAGATCAAAATTACACATATATGTAGAGGGCCTACACATTCACTAGCTGCCAGTCCAGAGTCTCTGTGTTCCTATGAGCCCAAGTGCATTGTTTCTATGGGTTCCCTTTTGATGATTGGGCCCCTCCTGGCTCATGCAATCTTCCCCCTCTCTTCAACATGATTTCCAAAGCTTGGCCCATTGGCTGACTGTGAATGTCTGAATATGTTTTTATTGGTTACTGAATGAAGTCTTTTTCATGACAACTGGGGTAGTTACCAATCTGATTACAGACAATAGCCAGTTAAGGATACCTATCCACTGCTGCTAAAAGACTTAGCTGGGGTAAGTTTGGGATTGTTTTAAAGCATGAGAAAGAACATGAAGTTGAATATCAAATATTGAGGGTAAAATCTGGAAGGAGTTGGGGAGCAGAAAGGTTATGATCAAAATATGTACTAAAGGGGGTTTTTAATGACTGCTATATAAGAGGAGACAAATCAATTGCTGTCTATGAACAAAAAGATGTGATGCAGTTTAAGGTATAAGGGCATCCCAGCCCTTTAATTATTGACTATGCCATCTTAGACATGTCATTTTAACATAATTTTAAATATAGATAATAATTAAATATACCGTTTTAAAATCCTTTTGCAATTCTATAAGTTCCACATACATATAAAACACTGTCTCAGCGGAGGTGGAGAGGGGGTCAGGGGTGGAGAGGGTTGGAAGACAGCCACACGGCAGCAGGTGCCACTACAATGATACATAATGGAGAGGAGGTAAACATAGAAAAACGAAGCAGTGTGTGTGCTAGGGAGAGAGGCACCATTGGTGGTGACAACTGAGAGAAAGGGTTGAGATCCACGTGCTGTTCTTGTTCAGAAGGCTTGATGGGTGGTATAAAAGACCCATCAGGTAGAAGCAGACTCAGCTCTTGAACCTGATGCCCAACAGTGGGATCCACCTGGCTCCAGGCAATGATGAAGGGCAGACATGAAGAAAGGTTCACTTTCTGGACTGGAACTCCTCCAAGGACCATTGTAGTCTGCGTTGCCACTAGAAGCCATGTTGGTATCAGAGTCCATGTTGTTGCCCCAGGCTATGATGAAACCTGGGATCCATGTAGACATATGCATTCTGTGCCACTGCCTGATGCCTTGGTCATATCCTTGGTCTTTTCTGCCCATGGGTGCTATGCTAATGTGAGTGGCATTTATCTTGGGCAATAATGAAGCTTGAGGTCCACTGAAGGCCAGGAGTATATCAGTGTTCCTGATACAGCAAAAATGGTATTGGTGTCTACAGTTCATGTTACCACCGATGCCCATGTGGATACCCATAATCTATGCATGTGCCTGAAGCCATGCTAATATTTGTGTTCCTTAGAGAGCTGGTTCCCAGGAGGTACAGGCTGTGGGTAGTGTAGGATAGAAGTCTTGGGCCACCCTTGGTGCTCCTCAGTTGATGACTTCTGGCATACATGCAGGTGGATATAGACATCCTCCCTTAGGGGTAACTAGGAATACCATCATGTTTCACTTAATGCATGGACAACAGAAAATGGACATTTGGGGGGCACAGGGTAAGGAGTGAACATTGGGAGATTGAGAAGTGAGTATTATAAGAGTTCATGATATAAGATTTCCAAATAATCAATTAAAAATAATTTAAAAAGTAAAATAAAACATTGTCTCAAACAGCCAGCATCATGTGCAACATTTCCTCATAATATGGAAGGCAGGAAGTTTTTATTTTGTATCCTTCTAAGTTTTCATATCTTACTTTCCCATATATTTATCTTCTTCCCATTGATATATAACAACTTTATCAAGACCACTGAGGAAACAAACAGAATCACACCTTCAAGTAGCATGTCAGGCTGAAAGTTAAAGGATCAAAAGCAATATCTGAAAGAGACTTAAAGACTCCTCATGTAATGATCTGAACCAACCTAATGCTTGCTTTCCTCTCTATCACATTTCTTAGATTCAATTACTGTCAGAATGTTGACAATGAGGTTGGTTGTCATGGTTCAAGAATATAGAGACCTGTGAATGTTGTTGGGATATATCAGCACTGTAGATTTCCTCTTTGTGCTGGTTTAACAATGTAAGCAAGTCAACACATTGGGGGTTCATTTTAGCTCAGCACAATGCTTTAGCAGACCATGATCATTCTTGGAATGTTCTCACTGGCCTGGTATCCAGCTGCTTATGTCAGTCTCCTTAGTTGTATTAGGTACCTGTAAGTGCAACTCCCAGCAAGTTGAAATGACCTGGGACCAATTAATTGAAAAAAGAAAAGGCATGGTAAATGCCTTTGGGAGTGATTAACAAAACTAGCTATGCATCAATTACAGATGGCTGGAGATGCTGCTTGCCAAATAGAGTTGGCTACATACAAAACAAACATATTGTTCAAGCAGCAGGACTTGTGAAGATATAGAAATTCCAACAAAATAGGCATGAGTAGGCACATTACCTAAGTGCATCAAAGGGGAAGTGTGTTATTGTAGCTTCCTGTTGCTGCCAACACCTATTGTTTAAAATGAGTAATCATTGAAATGTATTTTGTGATAGATTTATAAATAAAATCACGTTCTTCTAATACCATTAGAGTAAATATTATTCTCTAATACTATTTTATCCCCAATACACAACTGTGATAAAAGTATTTTTGTATTAAGTGCATGCATAGTAAACAACTTATCATTATTTCAAAGCTCTATTTGTTAAGTTTAAACATATACATGTTACACACATTGATCATGGATATAGACAGTAGCAAACAACATTAAGTTTACATGACTTTAGTACATATAGTTATTTTCATATCATGTTAGAGACACACTGTGAATGTATAAAGGAGAATCTGTGTATTTTATAGAATTAATATCATGACAAATAACAGCAATAATTTAGATATTACAGAAAGAAAACATATACATTCCCATAAGACTATGTTTAGATCCATTATTTATACTGATGATTATGTATAACTTTCATGAATATATAGTCCATATGAAAAGCAGTTCTTTCCAAACTTCAAGCAGACTTCCAATGGATGTACATCCAGGTTAGTTTCAAACTTGTAAAAGGTCTAAACCAACTTGAGAGCAACTGTGATTCACAGTCACCAAAGATCTTAGAAGTTTTCAAAATGAGTGATTTATTATTAATCTGTGCAGGGATTTTGGAAATCTGGAGTCTCTTTAGCAAGTATCATTTTACAAATATACCAAATTTGTCACATTTTGGGCAACATCCGAATAAAAAGAAAAAATTACAAATTTCAAAAACATCTAATTCTGACCAAAATCATAGAAAGTAACAGTTTTGATTCAGTGATATAAAAATAAAAATAGTAGACTCATGGAGTCTATATAAATTTGTAGAAGGAATAGATGAGTTGTCAATAGAACAATTTCATTTGGGAATTTAACAGAGAAAAAACATTTACACACATCTACTGAAAATGAGAGAAGAACGGAGACACAGGAGAAAACAAGAAAACATAAAGTGGAATAAAACACATATGCAGACTTTTTTCATAGCTACCTATCATAGAACTATCTGGATAGATGTTATAGCAGGACACCCCGTATGCAAATCATGTGAATAATTTTCTAGTGACTTTGTGAATTGTCTTTATGGTTTAAAAATAGCTGTTCTGAAAATAGAAATTCCTATTTGCCACTAGTGATAGAGTTTGGTGGTCATTCTCTTGCTTCCTGTGGTAATACATATACCAAAAAATGAATTATACCAACAAGATTAGTGTGTTATGTATTTTATATAAAAGACTTATACATTTTTATAAAAGAGTTATATTTTAAAATAAAATAAGGGACATTGGTTGTATGTGTTCCATAAGGCTGAAAAGATTATATACACATTTTATATCAATTTTGTGATGAGCTAAACAACAGATCATGTAACAAAAATATTATGTTTCAATATGGTGCCCATATCAGAAATACAGACCTGAATAACCCATGGTCTTTGCTTTCAAGAAGTGTTCACTGCAGTGAGGAAATTGAAGAGTAAATAGAAAATAACAATGCAATATTCATCACAAAATGTGCATGTGTGAGAGCTCTAAGTATCTGTTTGAGTTCTTACTTAAGGATAAAATAAAAAAATTCACAGTGGAAATGGCATTTGAGATGAGTGGTGATGATAAATCCTAGCTCTTCAGTGAACTAGCAATGAAATCACATTCTAAAGTGAGTGAGAAGAATAATTATAGAGGACTATAGCTAAACCAAAGGTATGATAAAGTATAAGAGAACTTCTATGAAACTCATCAGCGGGCAGTTAGAGGCACCAGGTATTTGTTGTGGAAAAAAAAAAAAAATAGAAACCGAAGCTTTCCAGTCAATCGAGTGATTATTACCTGCAAATAGAGTTCCGATGCGCTCATGAATATGGTAATAGTAATAACAATGATAATATCCATTTTGTCCTCATCAAATGGTTACTGAATATCAGCTATTTGAATCCTCATGATCATCCTTAAGTTATTGCTGAGAAAAATCTCAGCTCGGAGACATTACTCTGCATAGCAGTTTAGCAAGTTGTAGAAAATGTTTATATTCATGTGCTATTTGTGACTTTATCGCTGAGTTGAGAGTAAGCAAATCAATTACTCGGTAAACCTGATTTCCTCACCTCAATGTTGGTAATTACAATTGTAATAAAACCCAAATCCCAATATCATTATGATCTAATAAGGGAATGTAGTGGAAAAGGCTTTGTAAGTAGCAATATAAGAAATCTCTTTTTGATGATGCAAGTAAAGGGTGTTCTAAGGTTTCAGCCTATTTTGAATGTCAATGGTGATTCAATTAGGAAAATTCAACAGTGCAACTTTGTATTTCTAAAACAGTTTATTGATTGGTAGTCACCACTCTTGGTCCACAGAAGAATGTATTAATGGCAGAGATTTCCAGAACTCATTTTTAGGAACTCATTGACTATGTGTGTATAGATTTGATTGTGGATAATTCAAAGTAAAGGGGAAGGTAGAGCCTGGATCCTAACAACATTGTTTGATGGAAAATATTTTTTTTTCATATGTAGTAGAATTTTTTTACATGTTGATCACAGTTCCCTCTCCCTCTCTTCATCTCTCCCTCCCTCCCTCTTATACTCTCTGCCCCCTCACATGCACCCTGACCACCCTTCCCTCCCACCGCCCCACCCCAATTCCACATGTAGGGCAATGCCATCCAGGTGGGGTCATGTAAATCTGTCATGTCATTTGAAGTAGGGACTAGGACTTCTCTCCTGTCTCTAGGTTAAGGCCGTATCCCTCCATTGGGGATGTGCCCCCATAGTCCTTTTGTGCACCAGGAATACATCCTGGTTCCACTGTCTTAGGTCCCTTAGACTGTTCTTCCTTCTGGCTGAGACCCAAGTTCAGGGAGTCTGAGTCTGTCCCATGCTGGATTCCAGCTATCAGTTAGCTCCTCCTTGTTCAGGTCAGCTGTCTCTATGTGTTTCTGCAACCTGGTCTTGTCCAGATGCAGAGTGATGGAAAATACTTTAATTCTGATCTTTTGTTATTTTTACTCAGCTGTTATATTATTTAAAATTTATTGAATTTCAGGTTTTTTTTTTATCAAAAATTCAGTGCCTGCTTGGTGATAGAACAACTTTTGTAAGCAGAACAGATAGTCTCTCTGGGTCCTCTGGGGAGTCTCCAATCACTAAATGTTATTTCATCTCATATAACACTCAATAGTAAATATTTTCGTTCTGTTTGTCAATTTGGTGCTCCTGTCTGTTTATAACTTAATATTGCAAAAGACGTGTATTCATTCTGGATAAAATTATTCTAGAGTAAATCCATCATTTCAATAAAAGTTTTTTTAAAAATTAACATCTTTCTTCCTAATGTAAACACAAAGAAAATATATTTTATCAAACACTGTTGATTCATAATATTTAATATTACTTTAAAAATGCTAAAATAGATAAAATATATCTGAAAGTTGGACATGAGTGGAAAAAGTACTTTTCTAGGGTACAGATTAGTTGAATTTCTTTGTTGTCTGATTTGTCTTTTATATGAAAAGAATAATGGAAATGACCCTGGCCACATTGATTTAGAAATTAGGTAAATCTATCATATCTACAAGAAGTTCACTTCACTTATGACAATATATACAAGTTAAGGGTGAATAGATATAAAATGCATCATATATCCAGCAACTAACGCATAGTAAAACTAGCTAAATAACAAGAAGAGACAGATCTTGGAAAGTAAAATGATCAGTAATACAGAAATATACAATGGTGAAATACTCAATACATGAAGAACATTTAGAAATCTTATCTGTCTTTCTTTTTTAATAAAGCAAAGGGAAATCCTAAGCCAAGCCCATGCAACATGTTTTGACAGAAATTGACCTCTAAGATATACTATATGCTCTCATTTGTTTGTGCACGAACAATCATAACATAAGTATATTAACACCACCAATAAAAATGAAGGCATGGAAATACAAATCATTCATAAATTTACAACATGGAGGTCATTCTTCTTGTAATTGACTCTTAAATTCAAGTTGCACACAGTCTTTTGCAAAGCTCTTGAATGAGAGTTGATTATCAAAACTATGCATGCTGGTATTATGGATGATTTTTACATAAAATCAAATCAAGCTTGAGTGACCTCAGGGACATACCTTCTACACAAACACACACAAATGCCCCAGCTATTGTGAGCTACTCAAGTAGATTTTATAAAACTCAAACTCAAGTGATAACTAAATAATTGTTTTGACAGGATTTGGTCAACTCATCAATAATTTTCCTTTTATAATTATTATTTTTGTTTTTGAATTTATAGTTGTATTACACAATTTTCTCCTTCCTCTTTCTTCCTCAAACCCTCTACTTTCTCTCAAATTTATCTTTTCTAATATTTCCTTTATGTACATAAGTAAGTTTATATAAATGTAGATATGTGTTTTAAATACATAAGGACCGTGTTTTTAGTCTGTATGATGCCCATTGGACAGATGTTTTCAGGGATTATGCTTTGACATTGGATAATCAATTGGTATTTTCACTCTGCGGAAGACTGTCTTTCCCACTATCACTATTCCTTAATCACATGCAGCTCTTTGTTTAGGGTCAAGAAAAGAGAAATGGAGAATGATAAAAATTATATTCTCAAAACTAAAAGAAATGTTTCTAAAGTAATGACAGAGGATTATGTAGATCACTAAGAATGGGTTTTTCAACGTGATACCAAGCTAATGATTCCCATTGTGCTCTCTGGTCCAGATCAATTCAAATATGAACAAGCTCTGCCACACTTTCATATTTAGCCATGCCTTTCTTATGACATGTCAATCATGTGGGTGTGTCTGTGTATATAATTTCCTGTCTTGCCAAGCAATGCTCCCTGCCAAAGCAAAAGACAACCTTCCAAAATATTTCAACAATAGGCAGAAAAGAGCTTCCAAAAACATTACAGGGTATTGCTTTTACCCTTATTTTCTCTGAGATGTAAAAGATATGTGTTATTACAGACAAAGACACAGAAATATATACATATGTAAGAGTGCATGCGTGTGCATGCATGAGATAATATGCATATATTTAGCACCTGACCAAAATATTTGGAAAGAAGGGCCACTAAAAATATATTATAAGCTGGGCGTTGGTAGCACACACCTTTAGTCCCAGCACTCCAAATGCAGAGGCAGGCAGATCTCCATGAGTTGAAGGTCAGCCTGGTATACCTGGTATACAGACTTAGTTCCAGGACATGCTCCAAATCAATACAGAGAAAACCTGTCTTGAAAAACCAAGGGGAAAAAAAAAAGGATATATTATCACTGGTAATTGCAGTATTACAACAATGAAAATAAGAGTAGAATAGAAGCATAATAACAAATTAAATTTTTAGATTTATTTTCTTTGTAATTTTGCTTTTAGTTTAGATTGTAATTCATATAAAGTTTAAACTTGTGAATTAAGACTAGTGAGTTTTCCGCAAGGATAATGAGAAGATTAAATTTAAAAATTCTTTTAGACTTTTCTGTTACAAGTCTGAAATATTTCAGATAATTGAAAAGTAGAAAATAGGACATTTGTTAATAGTTTAAATAAAGTCTCATATAATGATCTGAGTTAATTTTAATAAAACATTATTGCAGGTTAATTAAATGCCATTTGAAAATTAAAGCATATTTATTCTGATTAACAGATTTCAGATTATTTTTATCACACTTTATGGCTAATTTAAATATAATATCAGGTATTAATATTTCATCTTATGTCCACTTTGAATGACAGAATACATTTAAATTTTAAGATTCAAATATTCCCCTTTTAAGCAGTGTCTTTAATCTTTGGGGTCTATTATATTGTTAAATAAACAGAAAACATTTACTGTGAGGCAAAATGCTAAGAAGACAGTAAAAAGGATCAACAGATAATTAAATGAATGTAAAATGGAAGTAGACAGGTTAACTAAAGAACTAATTTTTCAGTGAATCTTCCTATCTTATAATTAATATCTTAATATTAAAATACACCTCATAAACCTCATATACTGGCTTTTTTATAATAATAATAAGAACTAGCATTCATAAACATACTTGGATTAAACAGTTTTTAAAGTATATTACTTAGAAAACCATTTACTCTTCAGTATACTACAATGATGCATTATTCTGATTTTTCATACAAAAGATGACTTAGTTTTTTAAAGAAAATTAATTTTGTGTTGACAGTCTCAATATTGTTTGTTACTGCATTAAAGCAGTATCTCCTAAATGATCATAAAAATAATTTTTATAAAAATTATATGAAAAAATGTTAATTGCAAATGTATAAATTACAGTACTACAAATTTATGAACTACTAAATATGAATTATATGTACATTGATAAATAATTAAATCATACTGGTTAGCATATTTATCACCTCAAATATTCTACAGTAATTGCGATATGAATATTTGAAATTTACTACTTTAACAATTTTATACAAAAGATTAGTACAGACTATATTAAGCATACTGTTACATAGTTATAAAAAAATATATATTCTTCTTTTTAACCAAGGTTTCTTGATGTTTGGCCATCATTTCTGCCATTTTTTTCTATCTCCTACACCCTCTTGGGACCACCATTCTATTCTGTGCTTCTATGCTCCCAATTGTAACAGATTTCACATGTATGTTTTGCTATAAATCCTTGCCTTTGTCATCCTGGTTTATTTTGTTTAACATGACATTCTCCAATTATATCAATGTTCCAAAAAGTAAAACTTCACTTTAGGCTTTAATAACACATCATTATGTATAAATATTAAAGCCTCTCTGTCCATTTAGCTGTTGGTGGACATTTAGATAAAATGCCCTAAATGTTATATTATGAATGGTGCTGCAGTGTCCACAGGGAAGCAGATGTCTCCTGAGCCTCTTGTTCTGTAGTCTATCTGGTACATACTCTGCCCAACCATATAATATTCAGTTTTTTCTTTTCTTCTAACACAATCTCAATACTGTTTTCCATATAAGCTGTATATTACATTCCCAGTAACTGTCTTTGTGTTTAACTTCACTAGTAGTTTCCTCTCACATTTATGATAATAGTCTTTCTCACAAGTATGAGCTGATAACTCATTATAGTTGTACTTTGCACTTTTCTTAATGATTGGCATATGTAACATGTATTTCCATACCATTTTCCTTTACATGTCTTCTGTTAGGAATGATTATTTAGTTATATGATCTCATTATAATCAGGACATAAGTTGTCCTCTTGTTGAGTGCTTTGGCTCTAACATTTGGTCGTAATCTAATATTTGAATAACAGTATTTCTTCTCATTCTGTAGAGTGTCTCATCACAGTGAAACTTAATTGTTTATTCTTATTTTATGAAATGCCATTTTCCTAAATTTAGTTTTGTTTTCAGGATTTTTAGCAGTTTATCTTTAAAACAACAAATACTTCATAACAAAACAAACTTAAATGGATGTTATAAATCCTCACCCATGTTTTCGAGGATAACATATCAATTTTATCTTTTTTTTATTAGTTTTTCTTATTTTACATATCGATCACAGTTCCCTTTCTCTCCCTCCCCCCTATGTTTCCCGACCCTCCCTCCCATCACATGCTCCCAACTCCACAGGGAGGGTGATGCCTTCCAGGAGGGATTATCAAAATCTCTCAAGTCATTTGGAGTAGGGTCTAGGCCCTCCTTCCTGCCTCTAGGCTATCCCTCCATGGGGAACTTGCTCTCAAAGTCCTTTCAGGCACCGGGATACATCCTGGTCTTTAAATCCTTATTCCATTGTTAGTTGATTTTTGGACACATAGTGTGTGTGTGTGTGTGTGTGTCAATATTCAATCCTTCACATGTAAATATCAGATCTGTAAATATTGCTTATTGAAGAGCTGGCTGCTAGTGGGAAGCAATGCTTAAGAACTTTAAGAAATCAGAATCTGAGACAGTTTTTGCAGAAAATAGGAAGGCACTGTAAAATATAGCATCAAGTGACATAACCCAACCTTACAGAAGACTGTGTGTGGTTTCTCAAGTGTATATCTCTGCTTAAATTGATAAGTATGTATAAGTAGGTTTGAGTAAATGTAGGAAACCTAGTAAACTAGAAAAAGATCCAGGAGATGATCAAAACAAAGTTTGAGTGTAGTTAAGTTTTTGAGTAGGAGTTTTCCTTCCAGAACTTTCTCTAGGGCTGGATTTGTAGATATGTATTGTGTAAATCTGGTTTTGTCATGTAACATCTGTTTTGTCCATCTGTAGTGATTGAGAGTTTTGCTGGGCATAATAGTCTGGGATGGCATCCATGACCCCTTAGTGTTTGTAGAATATTTATCTAGGACCTTCTGGGTTTCAGAGTTTCCATGGGGAAGTCAGGTGTAATTCTAATAGACCTTCCTTTATATGTAGTGAGGGGACTTTTTTTGGGGGGGGGTCCAGTCTATTTGGTGTTCAGTAAACTTCATGCACTTTCGTAGGTTTGGTCTCCTCCATTGCCGGTGAAAGTACAGTATGGTGGTTCCTCTGGTAGTCTGGAACCAGTCTACCTCAAGATCCAGCAATTCCAATATTAGGCATATACCCCAAAGATGCACATTCATGCAAGGGCATCTGTTCAACAATGTTCATAGCAGCAGCAGCATAATTTGTAATAGCCAGAAAATAAAAGCAACCTAGATGCCCTTCAACTAAAGAATGGATACAGAAAATGTGGTACATTTACAAAATGGAGTACTACTCATTGGGGGGGGGGATGGAATCTTGAAATTCACAGGCAAATGGATGGAACTAGAAGAAACCATCCTGAGTGAGGTAACCCAGTCACAAAATGACAAGCATGGTGTGTACTGACTCATATATGGATTTTAGGCATAGATCAAAGGAATACCAGCCTACAGTTCACACCAACAGAAAAGCTAGGAAACAAGTAGGACTCTAAGGGATACATACATGGTCCTCCATAGTATTGTAAAAGGACAAGATCTCCTGAGCAAATTGGGAGCATGGGGGGGATGGGAGAGAGACGTAAGAAAAAGAGTAAGGAGAAGAAGATGGGAGAAGAACATGATGGATCAGGAAGATTGAATGGGGAAATGAATAGAAGAGAACAAGTAAAGAGACACATCAAAAAAGGAGCTATTATAGGTTTAGAGAAAAATCCGGCACTTCGGAATTGTACAAAGATCTACAAGGATGATGCCAAATAGGAATCTAAACAATAGTGAAGAGGCTACCTTAAATGGCTTTCCCCTGTGATGAGAATGATGACTACCTTAAATGCCATCCTAGAGCCTTCACCCAGTAGCTGATGTAGACAGAAGCAGAGATTCACAGCTAAGCACTGAGCCAAACTCCTGGAATCCAGTTTCAGAGAGGGAGGAGTGATGATCAAAGGGGTCAACACCATGCCGGGAAAATCCACAGAAACAGCTGAACTGAGCAAAAAGGAACTCATGGACTCCAGTCTAACAGCTGGGAAACCAACATAGAACTAAAGACAGGCCCCCTGAACATGGGTGTCAGCTAGGAAAGAAGACTGGGCAGTCCATGGGGCCTTTGGCAGTGCAACCAAAATGTATCCCTAGTACAGGAATAAACTTTGGGAACCCATTTCCCATGGAAGGATACTCCTTTAACCTAGAGACATCGGGGAGGAGCCTAGGCCCTACTCCAAATGACTTGACAGATTTTGATGATCCCTCATGGAAGGCCTCACTCTTCTTGGGGAGTGAATGAGGAATGGCATGGGGTGGTTTTTTGGGGAAATGGGAAGATGGGAGGAAGAGGGAACTGGAATTTGTATGTAAAATAAGATCTTTTCAAATTTAAATAAAATTTATTAATAAACGAAAACAAAAACAGGGTTTGAAGGCAGGGGTACAACTGAACCTTGTGATATAGAAGTATACATAATAGTGGACATTAAAGGTACAACTAAAAAGGATAAGGCATTGAGTCGGAAGATGGAGCAGGTGACATTTACCAATAAGAAGTTTCATTAAGAAATGACTTAAGCAACCTATTACTTTGTAAGCTAACTTAAAAAAATAATTTTAATTGTGGTAAGCAGGGAATGGGAGAAATGGTCTTCCCCAGAGAAGAGCACCCAACTGACTGTTAGTGTCAAACACTCAGCCTTAAAATATACATGAAAATAACATTATTTTATGAGCATACATATATGAATGTGACAATTATTAATGAAAAAAGAGACTATGAATTCGAAGGAGAGTGGGGAGGCATATATGGGAAGGTTTACAGAAAGGAAGGGGGAGGAAGAAGATGTGTTATAATCTCAAAACATAAAAATAGTAAGAGTCATTATACATTAAATGTCCACACCCCACTGCTGAGATCACCAGACACTTTAGACACAGAACTTGATGGATCTGCCATGAAAGTTGCCTAACAAAAAACTTGCTCCCATGGTACCTAAAGATTCTATGCAAACCGCCAAGCCATAAAAGTGATGCAAAGTCCTGTCCAACTAGAAAGCCTATGAACTATAACAATGACCAGCATGGTAAAGGCCTTAGAGGCATACATAAGGGTGCAAGGGGTGCATTAAGAGCTTGGGGAGATCAGCAGATTCGTAATTGTTCATCAGGTCTCCTCATTAGGAGAGAAAAATTCTTGCCTGGTATTGAAAACCTCGCCAAAGATTTGTAGTTGGTGAGGTTATTAGGCCTGGGTAAAAAGATACAGTTGCTACATTTCTAAAATTGTATAATTTGTAAATGTACCAAGTACTTATCCCTATAGCCATAGATAAGTTATCTCTGATTTATCATGGAAGAAACTTCCTTTTGGAATACACAGAAACTATCAGAGAAATTCCCTGAGAAGAACTGACCATGGGAAGATCATTTCTAAATAATATATACACAACACTAGCTCTATGGCTAAAGCTCAGGGACATCTTGGACTAGGGCAGGGTTGAGAAGCAGCAGTGGTGTCTGCTAAGGTAGTGTGTGTGTGTGTGTGTGTGTGTGTGTGTGTGTGTGTGTGTGTGTGTATGTGTGTGTGTGTGTATGCATGTATGTATGTATAGTAGAGGATTGTAGCAGTGAAATGTTAACAATATGTCACCAAAGCAAGGCCTGAACAATTATATCACCAGTGGACTTCTAAAGTGGATGAATTAAATCTCACAAACCTTACTCCTAAGTGATGAGGTATAAGCATGTGTTAGCTGATAAGAAAGGAGAGATCAGTTTTTTTCATTTTAAAGGCCTCCTTATAGTTAGGTTATCCAATCCCAAGTAGGCAAACCTAAACACATATGCCCAATACTGAATGGACTCAGTGTGTTTGTGTGTAATTTTATGTGTGAATGACAGTGATTACTAAAGTTATAAAGTAGATTAAGCTGAGAGGCAGTAGTCAGGAGACACTGGATGAGTTGGATGAACGAGAAGATAGGGTGGAAAGTAGTACTCAGGGTTCATGTATGGTATTATCACAAAAAGCTAGAAATCAGAACCTCACATAATTAAAACAAGAAAGGAAATCAAAGACTTAATATATAATAGAATTATTTGAGAAGGGCAAGGAGTTAAGGGCAAGGCAGGCAAGGAAAACTCTGTTACCTTTTTTTTTTTTTTTTTTTTTTTTTTTTGGTGATAACTTGGAAATGTTGAAAGTTTTGTCCAAAAAAAAAAAAAAAAGTAAGAAGAAGACCCATAGCAAGCTCTCAGAGACTATGATAACTGGAAAATTGCTCCTCCAAAACCGATGTATCTGACCTAAGAGTTGGGGTAATTTTCACTGATGAGGTGAAGCAGAGATTGATTGTGAAATGGGCTGTGATGGAGATGGAGGAGGAAACGAGGGGGGGGGGGTGGATTCTATGGATTGTGAAAAAAAATAGCTTTTCACTCATCCGTTTCTCTGTTCTGTGATTACATGCAGAGGGTTAGGTCCTTTCAAGATCTGCATCGACTTTTTTATGAATTTTCCCTCCATTTAGAAGGCAGCGACAATTGTCTCATCATTTCTCTGAATAATATAGACAGCAATTTAAAGCCATGATGGTATACAAGTGGGCATCTGACACTAACTCTGCCATGCATCAGCAGCATGGCTCTGTAACGTGTATTCTCTCTTTTCAGCTTGCTAACTGAGAAACTGGGACAGCAACTGTAACTCTTTAGAGGAGATCTTATGAGTCTACAACATGATATGAAATTTAAAACACAGTAAATAACTATTAAAGGGGTTATGAAATAAACCTTATAATTTCAAAGTGATTTTTAAATGATATTGTGTTTAACTGATTATAGTATCATCTATAAGAACTGAATTATGGAAATTTAGGTTAGCACGACCATCAGTTGTCATATTGCTTATTAAAATAAAAAAGTCATACTTAGTCTACAAAAATTCTATGAAGGTAACTTTGGTGGCCAGGGCTTAGTAACTCAGGAAGCCATTTCTCTGGTAAATGGGAAGATGATGAAACACTTGTGCTAATCTCAGATCTTCAGAACTCAAGTAAATCCTTGTGTAGGAGAATATCTGTAACACCAGTATTCCTTGTGATGTCAGCACTCTTACGCATTGTGAAGTGGACAAAAAAAGACTTTGATTCTCTCCAGCCATAACCCAGTGTAAGCAAAGGCCAACAATAAGATATCCTGTCTCCAAAAGAAAGTGGAAGGCATGGATTGAGCCCTAAGACTGTCCTCTAACATCAAATCACAAGATGTGACATGCATGAATTCTCCTCTCCAAACACACACATAAAAAAGCCATAAAATTTTATCTTCAAACCAATATTGGCTCCCTCTTTTATGTTCTCTCTCTCTGTCTCTGTCTCTCTCTCTCTCTCATTCCTATTTTCCATTCCTAACCAGGCTCAATCCTCCTGGTCGCACATGCCTTCCTCTCCTCCCTCTCATTTTCTCCTACTTCTCTCTCCATTAGCTGTCCTCCCCCACTTTACCTGAGGTCTGGGGGACTTGTCCCTTCCTAGTTCTGTGAGGGAATTTATATGAATCTCTTAGAATACAACTTGAATCCTAGTTCCTCTGGTGATGTGAATTATAGGCTGGAGGGAACTACAAGACTGCTCCCAACTAACAATCTCAGCTTCCGTGGAAAGGCTATCATAAATGCCCTTCCCGGAGAGTGAGATCAACAACTAACTTCTCCATGGAGTCCTCAAATAATGCCTGTTGAAAACAGGAGCAAACACCCATACATAAACACTGAGTCGAACTAGAACCCAGAAGCAGATGGAGAGGACAAGACCATGCGGTAGAAGTACATAGAGACAGCTTACCTGAACAAGGAGGAGCTAAGGGCCACTAGACTGATAGCTGGGAAGCCAACAGGGGACTGACTCGGACCCCCCTGAATATGGGTCTCAGCCAGAAGGTCTGAGCAGTCTAAGAGACCTCAGACAGTGGAGCCAGGATGTATCCCTGGTGCACAAAAGGACTTTGCAAACATATCCCCCATGGAGGGATAACTGCCTTATTCTAGAGATAGGAGAGAAGCCCTAGTCCCTACTTCACAGGACCTGTCAGATCTACATGACCCCAACTGGATGGCATTCCCCTTCATATGGTATTGTGGTGGGGGGTTGGGAGGGGAGGGTGTTTAGAGTGCATGGGAGAGGGTAGAGAGGGCAAAAGGGAGGGAAGGAGGGAGGGAGGGTTTGAGGGGAGAGAGGGAGGGAGGGAGGGAGAGGGAACTGGGATCGACATGTCAAATAATAAATTAAAAAAAAAAAAAAAAAAAAACGCTTTGACTCCAAAATTTAAGTTGAAGAACAAGTTACTGGGGAAAAGTATTTCTATTTTTGTTTCCACAGAAAATGAAAAGATGTGGATTCCTTCCAGACTAATGTGGTTTGATCACGCCAGACCGCCTGAAACAGAGTACAAGCTGATCCTACATTCCAAACAGCTGAACAAAACAGCCCTACAGACTACAGCTAGGATATCTGAATCTTCTTCGAATCCCCCAAGACAGCGCCCCTTACCAGCAGGAAGTAGTTTGGAAAGAACGACGCCCAAATTCCCAAATATTGTGTATAAATGTTTGTTTTCATTTAATTGGACTTTGTTATATAAAATTAAATAAAAAAAATTTAAAAAATTTAAAAAAAGCCATAAAATACACACAAAAATGCAACACACATACACACACACACACACACACACACAGAGGCAGAGAGGGGGATATTTAACTAAAAATGAAGCATTATATAAAGAGTAAGGTTTTCCTACCGGTCTGTACCCATTGCGGCACCAGCCCCAAATAACACACAGAGACCCTGTATTAGATATAATTCTGTTGGCCTGTTACTAGTTTCTTATTGGCTAGCTCTGTCATAAATATTAACTCATTTTTATTAATCTAAGTATTTCCACGTGGTCTTACCATACTGGAGAGTGGGCCTGGACTTCTGTTCTCTCCAGTCTCTACATGATGACTCTTCCCTATGATTTCCTCGAATCCTCCTTGTCTCCTAGTCCCACCTATCTTGCTTTCCTATTGGCCAACAGAGCTTTATTCATTAACCAGTATGAGAAACATATTTACAGAATGACATCTCCCATCATCTCCTCTTTTATGCTAAAAAAACCTTAACATAGCAAAATATATTACACCACAGTTATCAAATAAGAATCACAGTTAACACTATTTAATCCACTAACATTTAATAAGATTTAAGAAAATCCTAACTAAGAAAAACTATAACCATAACTACTTGTTTTCAACTCCCTCAAAGACCACAGAAAGATAATATATAAACTCTAGAAATGACAGAGACATCTTGTCTGGTCAGTCACCTGAAGTTCTTTGTAATGTTTCATCTTCAGCCTATAGGCCATAGTGTGTCTGGCAGACTCCTCAGGAAAGCAGGAAACTTTAAACTATTCATCTGTCAGTCACTTTTCTCTGTGTCCTGTAGACTGTCTGGCAGACTCTTGAGCTTAGCAACTATGAATCAACTTCATTTTATTTATTCAGCTTGGTTT
This sequence comes from Phodopus roborovskii, assembly GCF_943737965.1. NCBI lineage: Eukaryota > Metazoa > Chordata > Mammalia > Rodentia > Cricetidae > Phodopus > Phodopus roborovskii. The sequence goes on along the minus strand of NW_026126511.1, from coordinate 31,015,548 downwards.
TTCTGTGTTGAAAACAAGATTTTCATTTTAGAAAAGCAAACTAAGGGTTAACAATTGTATTTTACTTCTCTACAGCATGGGAGAATGCTGTGTTTTTCTCCTGAATTTAGTTTTCCATATTACACAGCTCCTCCTCACTCCACCTTGTTTTTTCACCTAAATGAGCAGCATTGTTTGGCTGAAACATATTTTTCTACCTTGGTATCATGGTGTATAGTGTTGATAAAAGGTTACTGGAGATAAGGCTGTGTGGGAACGTGAACTCTTGGGGATTATCAGTGCACTTTTGGCTCAGAACCTAACCAGGATGAATCACAGGGCCACAGGATAGCTATCCCAGATATGGTGGAAATAAATACTGTGAAACAAAGTTGAAATCCATTCCAATGTTAAACCATTAAGCCTCCAATCATATGCCCAAACAATGATTCATTGTCTGTCAAATTTTTAGTTGAGCTGAAAACAAAACAACATTTTTAATGCAGCAGTTCTCACAGTGTGAGAGGGGCTACTTTTTAACTGGATTCCAGTATTAGGTTAAGAAAGTTTTTGCAAATGTTGATTGCTTAGCATGGAAATTATAGTCTCGGCACATATGTTTTCAATGTATAAGATAAAGTTTGAGGCATACAATAAAGACCATATGTTTGCCTAAAAGTAGATGTGAGTTGAAACCCCTGTGCCCTTAACTCTTCCCCTCCCTCCTTTCACACCACACCACCTTTCCCTATTTGCCTTTTTTTCTCTTTTCTGTTCTTTCCCTTATGGAGATAAAACACAGGTCCTCTACTGAACTAATCATATATTACATCATTGTGCTGCATAAATCTCCATTTTCTTATTTCATTATAGAGAAAAGAATACTGATTATTAGATATAGAAACATAAATTTAGATGAATGATACATTTCCTAATCATATCAAATTATATCTTTACATTCCCATGGCTGTTCAAATGCTACCTTCTTGAATGTAATAGTAGTATGCCAAATGAAAATGTAGTAGGCAAGTGGCAGAAATTTGAAAGAGTTATACTATGCTAATAGAGCAAATGTCCACAGAGGATACTTAAGTGATGTATTATTAGATAAAACAAATTAATTAAAATATTTATTCTTTTTTATTTCAGGTGGAAAGAAAAAGGGCAAAATAGTGAGATGATTCCATAAAGCATAGTTCACCCTTCTCAAATAGGATAATAGGATAGGAGGAAATACGTGTGTGCGTGTGTGTGTGTGTGTGTGTGTGTGTGTGTGTGTGTACAAATATACAAATATATATACACACATATATATATTTCATGATTGAAGGATTTTTAGCAATTTAGTACTATGTGAAAAAATCAAATACAAAGCAATAACACTCATCTATCTATAGATATAAATATCATACATCTTATGGAATATACAAAAGAACAGAGAATATGAGGGAAGAAAAAAAGAAACAAATATGTTGCTATGAATTAAGCCTTCTTCCTATGATATGGAGGCAATACTATAAAAATTGATTAGAAATAAAAACTTTCATTATAAGGAATATGCAATAAAATTAGTTGTAATTATTGATTCTCTCAGTAAAATCTGCCTGAAATAAGGAATAAAGGCTAATAAATTTCACAGGAGTGGGGAAAATTCATAAGAATTGTGCAGACTATTTTAAAATAAGAATGCATGGAGTTCATTGAAAACTTCATTCAATAATATGTTATTGAGCTGCTGTTATATTTGGAAGGAAACAAAATTAATCAAAATGATAAAATTATTTTCATAATGGTTAAGTAGATATATTTCAAATTACTATGTAATATTATACTAATAATGAAAATCCTGCTTGCCTCACAAAAAAGTCTTAGAAAATTACAAAATTATGAACATTTTTGCTTTTAATATCATTTTGAAGAGATTATACTGCAATATTTACAATATATAAGTTCTTCTTAATTTGAAATTAGTAAAATATTATCAATGATAAAAATTCTGAGAATGAAATACCTATAGGAAAAATAAAGTTGTAATATGAATTAATATGACCTCAGAAAGTAAAAATAAATGTTCTTCTTTAAGCACATATATAACTAATTACATGTTTAAACATTTAGTTTAATAATAGTTAAATAATATTTTTAAAATTGGAAAAGTCATTATCAGTTTAATAGAGTGCTGTAAAGTACACTATATTTCATAGTCATTAAAGAGATGAATTAGCCTTAACCACCCAAGTTCAAATACCAGTTTTGTCATTTAACTATTTACATAAGTTTGGGACATGTTTTTCCTCAGTGCATTTCAAATTGGTCAATTGGAAGTAAAGAATTATGATAGTAGCTATTCTTAGCATGGTCAAAAGTGGTAAATAAAATAAAGTGTATGAAGTACTTTAAATGACACTATCTAGTAATTCTCAATATGTGACATCTGTTATTACTACCTCACAAAATGTTATACAAAGGATGATGCAGTGTATTTAGATAATTCATATAAAAACAGAAACGTGAAATTAATTTTGCTCGTAAAATCACATGTCAACTGTATTCTGACACCAAGGGAAATAGTTACACGATAATCTTAATGTAGCAGGAAATTTCTCAGTATATGGTATATTTTACTTCCTCTAAATTAAGCAATACTTTTCCTTCTCTCTGTTGTCTTGGAGAGCATATATGAAGCAAGGCTTTGATTCCTTCAGATGCGTTTGTTCTCTGAAGAGAACACTTTACAAAAGCTTATCAGCATATTTTCATGCTGTTTATTTAGGGCAACAAATTATTTGTTAACTTTAAACATTGGAATGCTTGGTGTTATTTAATCTGTGGCATTCTGTTCCCAGGGTGGTTTAGGAAGAAAATGGATGACGTCAGCCAATGAAACCTCTGTGAGGGAGTGGATGCTCCTAAGGATGCTCCAGAATGTGACTTTAGCTGCACCTCCAGTGTGGGACATTCTGTGAGGGTTTAACTTAATATCCCAGGAGTGAATTTCAAATACTTACCAATAAAGACTACCTAGAAGCAAGTCTTAGAATCTGGTTATATAACTGGCCTCTTTTATTGGAATACTGAGTGAATGAATGTCCATGATTATATTTAAGAATCTATAAAAATTTTCATTCTCAGGTTCCTTCTTTTTAAGTACTTGATAAAGGAATTTCTACAGGAAAATGCTAAATGTATTTAGTACTTCCTATTGGAATGCCGGAGTCACTGATAATATTGGCATCTGGTTAGACGACTTTTTGTTTACAAGACACAGTCCCACTATAACCTTATTTGGCCTCCAGCTCATAGACATCTCCCTGCCATTGCCTGCTAAGTGCTAGAATGATAAGTATGTCCCCATGCCTACCTCAATATATAATTTTGGGAAACAATAGAAATATTTTTCTAGGAAACTAATAATATCTGATCTTCCTAAAATATGTAATTAAATCAAATTTCAAACCTATGACATTAATAAGACTTTTAATGTTATTTAATATGACATTTAATATCACAACAGAGGTTAAGGAACCAACAATTAGCAATGGTGCTGCTGAACAAGACAAGGATGGCCAGAGTTATAGGAGTCAAGGAGTTTAGTGGTATTTTAGAGAAAGCAGGGAAACATAATTTCATGTTCATTCTGAAAACTGCAGCAGAAAGATTTGGTTCCCATTCAGGTACAGTCAGAAAACTTCTTGAGGTGTGGGAGTTCATCTACTACCTAATTTGAGGCAGTTTCCTTTTTGCTGGTAGCCACTGTGTATACTAAGTTAGGAACTAAGTTAGAGTTTCTGAGAATTCTCCTACCTATGCCTCCCATTGCTTCCTGGGAGCAGAGAGGTTACAGGTGTGCGCTGTTGTATCATCCTTTACGTGCTCCTCAGAAAGAGATCTACACGTCAACACACCTCTCACTCTTCAAGAATAGCTTGTGCTGATTTCTGAGTTCCTTTTGAGTATCATATCTTAAAGACAATTGTAGGAATAGAATTGTTAATATATGTTTTTGTTGTACCCTCTTCTTTAAGGTAACACCAGTTAACATACAAATAAAAACAAAACAAAACAAAAAGCAAATAATATACATAACAAATTTTGATCCCTGACTATTTAAGTCTTTGGTAAAGACACTTTGAGTAACTTTACCTTGGTGAATTTTTAAACTCTTGCAGTTTTTGTTTCTAAGCCAAATTATGTCCATAATGTTTACCAGTCTCCAGCGTTTAACACAGAAGACACAACTTTTTCATTTCATATCCTTGAAACTTAAATTAGTAAATGAAAATAAAGTCTCCACTCCAAATATATAATTACATATTTAATACCTTCAAAGTTACTTCTTATGTAAAATGTTAATCACCTAACATCCTATGGAGGTAGAAGTAAAGAAAGGGAAAAGGATAGGGTAGAGAGAGAGAAAATAGGAGAGCTTAGGTGCTTTCCTTTCACTCAATTGCTGCGCCCGACAGCAAATCACTGTTTCTGAAGCACTGTCAACATGAAAAATATTTTCTTTCCTTCCCATAATTCTTGACCCTAAGTGAAGTCCCTCTCAGTTACTGTGAGCGTCAGCAGGGTTCTGAATCAGCAAGAACTAATTCCTTTCTGGCTGCCCAGAGCCAAAGAAAGTTTTCTCTGGACCATGTGGCTTTTGACACTTTCTTTGAAGTTCCCCACCCTCATTTGGAGAACAGAGCTTCACTCAAAAGGCACAGAATTTTCCCTTTCTCTTCCCTGGGCATCTGCCAACCAAGAGTTACAGATTTCCTGCTCTGGGACAGTTTCTGTTTTTTGTAATATTTTTAACACTAGTAAAATTGTACTTGGACTTAACAACAAAGCAGTTCAATTTAATGAATATAAATATTTCTTTAATTACTTGATTTCTGTCTCTTCTTTCCTCATATATTGTTTTAGATTACAGGGAACAACAACAAAAGGGTTGTGGTGACTGCATTTATGTAACATTCGGGTATGAACACAGGGAATCAAATTTCAGATATCAATCCAGACTGTATGGTGTGAGTGGTTTCCTGACTAGTAATAGTATTTTCAGTGAAATAAATCATTATAGAATAAAATTATTACATCTTATATGATGTTTAAAGTATTTTAAGAGCATCCTAAATGTTGTTAAAGATAGGTAGTGGCTTACAAAAACATATCATGACTTAAATTAACTACATTGAAATGTAAATGAATTTAACTAATTGTGGCCACTGTGGTGAATGTGCTATAAAATATGTTGTAAAATACACAAAGTGCAGAAAAAGCATATGATTTTATCATTACAATTTATACCACAATAGTAAAAACAATTGGTCTTAGCTGTATTTTTTAAATATAATTTAAAAAGACAATAGAGACAGATATTGTGAACCTAACTTGTTAACAGTAGTCTGTGTCCTCTGGTTGACCCTCCTCTCCCCTCCATTGCTCTGCCAACACAGTGATCTTGTTCTACTATAGTCATGTTGTAAAACAAACTAAAGTTTTTAGCTACAAATGCAGTGGCTGCCAGAGTTAGAATAGTGACAGTTCAAAGTCCCATTTCTGGCATAGAACCCTAAAAACAAAGCTAATTTGTTTCCACCTCACAGAAGTCTGAAAGGAGAGAGAGGACAGAGACAGATATTAATTAAAGTCAACAGAGAAAAAGAGAGTCAAGACTTGGCAACATTGTGATGTGGCAGTTTCTTCACCAGTTGAGAACAGAGTATTTTTACTTCATGCTTTGTTCCTGGACAAAACAGTAGCTCAAGTGTAGTTCAAAAGAGTTCAAGGCTTATAGAAAACATCCACATACTCTGGTTGTTCTAAAAGAGCTGATCTCTAAATTTGGATGTTTTTTATGTTGTGTTCATACTTATCTGGGTTTCACCTTCTCAGACATGAATCTATGAGGTTAATCTTTTTTTCTGTGTGAGGTTTAACATGTTGCCTTTTCTCTTGTTATGGTGTGCCATCTGGTTAAACCACTGCCCTACTTGAACTCCTGAAGAAGATGATTTAATGGTGCAGACAACACAAGGTTTTGCTCATAGAATGTGATCATTTGCATAAGGATCCTCGGGAGGCTCAGAATTTCTTGGTGAATATACATTGCGCATGATAATAGGCTGTCTAGACTGAGTTTTCTTCCTTTGGCTTCTGACATTTAGTTTTGGCTTCAGGATCCTTTTAAAAGATTGTGCATTTTCTTTAGGGTTTTGTTTGCTGTGAGGAGGAAAAAGATTCCACAAAAATCAAAGCTGTGCAGTGTGCTTTCTAGTACACAGTTTAACTGATGCTACAAGCTAGAGAAGTGAGCTTCTATGAAGTCTTGTGCAGGATGCTTAGGAAGGAGCAAGAACTTGCTGCTCTACAGTGGAACAGGGCTGAAATATTCAGTGCATGCATTCGCAAGGAAGAGACAAAACATTTTTTTTTCTTATCTCCCCTCTATGTCTATTTCCCAATTAATTGTTCATGCTATTTGACCAGTGAGAAAGAGTTCCTGTATGTAAGCCACAAGAAAAAAATTGGAATGGAATCCTAACATTATACTGTAATTTGTAAGGTGGTTTTATATTAATAAGCAAAGTGTAATGGTAAATATTCTACTTATACACTATGCAGATTATTAAACTTATTGATTTATATATGTTGAGATACCATCTTTCTAACTAGTCCTTGCTGTTCTGGAATTTACTGTCAATGAGTCTAGCTATGAATTTACAGAGAGTATATGCTTTTGCTGTTAGAGCACTATGATTAAAGGTACTGTTTCCATCCATTTATGATTTAGTCTATTGATTGATATCATTTGCTATTCTCAAATATGGTTTTAATTGAAAAATTTTATTTGATTCTTATTGACCTGACAAAGATTGAGCCAAAATGAACTCTTTCTCTTTTAAGTGTTCCCACTTCACATATCTTACCACAGAAAAGAAAAGCTCACAACACACTTTTAGTCAAATATACAATAATTTTATATACCTGTCTTGTAACAATGTAGATTAAAATGAGGTATTAGCACTTCTAGTTGAATGATTTCTTTATTGCTGCTTGATTTAATTGGATTTCCACATATTTTGCTATTTATCAGTCATCGACAATTTCCCAATATTGGCAAACATGTGGTCTCATGAATCCTTCTGTCTTTTTATGATTTCTTTTACTGACTGACTCAATAATTTCCTTTTTTTCCAGTTTTTACCACATGTACAACATTATCTTGTTTACATCTACAAATATAAAGCTGAATAGGCTATGTTGGAGGTTTCAAGGAAATTGAAGACCACAGGTTAAATATAAAAACAATTCAATAAGACATCAAAGGACAAGGTGATTGCTAAAATCACATAATCTTTGTATTGAGTACATGCAGTGTATAACAGGAAAATGAAAGCAGGCAGGGCAGACTATTTGAGCTAGGTTTAGAAGGGCAAATGAGATTTCATTTCACAGGGAAAGGAAAGCATGTGTTTCATGTGAATTCCATAATTATTATATAAAAGAAAAGAGAAAAATTGTTGGGGGAACAATTATTGCTACTGAGAAGGACTTAATATAAAACAGAGGCATTCTGTTTCAGGGTCTGGAAAGTTGGGTCAGGATACATTATATAAGCATCTAATCACTTACCGTGAGAACTAGCCCAAGTGTCCATCAGTGCAGTGTTTAATTAAACTCCATTTTAAAGAAAGAAATCTAGCAGAACACTGAAGACACAATTTTAAAGATGGACAAATTAGAGTCTAACTAAGTAGTTAGGGCTTTATAATGATATTATCAAGGAAGTGACATTCAAAATAATGGTAATTAGAGAAATTAGTGAAGTATAGCTACAAAATCTGGCTATCAGGGGGAATTAAAGAGTAGAGAAGATAACTCACAGGAAAGAAATGATGAGTCTGAGCTATTCATTTGCATATGGGCACAATAAATTTTACTAAGTAAACATGTACAAGTTAGGTAAAAAAGAACTATGGAGATTTGGGGGGCATATAATTTAGTATAATAAAGATGGCTGGGTCTGAGTATTGGAAAGAGACTAGCAGGCAGCATTCTTCCATGGTTTCTGTTTAAGAATTTGCTGCCATGAGATCCTGCTCTGACTGCTATCTGTGATAGGACTGTGACCTGGATGCATAAGATGAAATAAACTATTTCTCTCCCAAATGGCTTTTGGTCACAGCATCCTTCCCAGAACAGAAACTCACACAAGAGCTTGCTCTGGCAGAGGGCCTGATTTCCGTTCCAACCCACATGTTGGCTCACAAATATCTGCTAATTACAGTTACAAGGGATCCAATGGTCTCTTCTGGTTTCAACTAATACCAAGTATCTATAAGACAAAAGGCATGTAAAAAACACTCATGCTCATCAAATGAAAATTCATTTTTAAAAATAGAGTAGGAATAAAGGACCTAAATATTGCTTTTTATAAAAGATTAAGCTGATTCTATTTTTAAAATTCATCCAATGGTAAAATTTCCTCTAGTATTTTTTAGAGCAAGAATTGCAACATATTTGCAATTGTTTTTTTTATGAGGTAGTTTTCTCTTTAGAAATTTATCTTTTGAGCTCTTAGTTCACAAATATTTGAGATGTTCATAGTTAAGTAAAAATATCTGCCTTAACCGGGACAGTGGTGGCATAAGCCTTTAATCCCAGCACACAGGAGGCAGAGGTAGACAGATCTCTAGATCTCTGTGAGTTTGAGAACAGCCTGGTCTACAAAGAACCTCCAAAAACCTCAGAGAAACCCTGCCGTTAAAAACCAAAAAAAAAAAAAACCAAAACAAAACAAAAAATTATTCTGTGTTCTACTACTATGAAGAGACATCAGGACCACAGAAACTCTTTTCAAGGAAATCATTTAATTGAGGGTTGCTTATAGGATCAGAAGTTTAGTGCATTACCATCATAGTGGAGGATATTGTTGCAGGCAGAAGACAACATAGTAGGAAGTTGAGAGCTCCATATCTGCATCTTCGGTCATCAGGAACAAAGAGACTGGGCCTAGTTTGGTCCCTTGAAACTTCAAAGCCCATCCCCAGTGACATATTTCCTCCAAGAAAGTCACACTTCCTAATCTCTGAAAGGAGTTCCACTCCCTAATGACCAAGAATTCAAAAATATGAACTTATGGTGTCTTTTATTATTCTAAGCACCACATTCCACTCCCTGGCCCTCATAGAGTTGTAATCATATCACAATGAAAAATTCATTTAATTCAACTTCTAAAGAACTCAGTCTATCACAGAATCAACACTGTTAAAAAGTCCAAAGTTCAAAGTAAGTCTCTTCTGAGACTCACTGTAGTCTCCTAACTGAAACCCCTTGTAATATAAAAATAAAAAATCTATACTCCCAGCATAATATGGCAGAGAATATAGAGCACCATTCTGAAATGAAGGAAAGGGAGCATACTGATGAATTACTGGACCAAAGCAAGACAAACCAGCAGGGAAAACTCAAATTCTGCATCTCCATGTCTCTTCTCAAAGTGTATTTCAGATCTCCAAATCTTTTCAGCTTTGTTGGACTGCAATATTCTCTATCCTTTAAACTTCTTAGCTCCTTGTGCTCGGAACTTAGCTCCTTTTAACTTCTTGGTGTTGCTTTTCTCCTCAAATTGTATATTTTGTATTTTTCTTTTCTTAACTTACTTCTTTCCATTATAGAGCTGCATAAAAGTGGGGACTAATAAACAAGCAACACAATCAATAATGGGCTGTCTTGTAATCTCCTCTTCCAGTGTTATTAATCTCACACTCTGCAGTTTAGCTTCAGGCAGAGTTTTATGTGTTTTTTGTTTTTTGTTGTTTGTTTTAACAAGGTTGGAAAGCAGCAACATTTTTTGCCAAAATATTACAAGAATATTCTCTAGGCTGCTTGTTAGTATTATTTTCCTCTGAAACTTCTTGAGCTGGACCCTCATGATCTACATTGCTCTCAGCATCACTGTCTTCCATGTGCTTAGTATGGCCCATTAAGCCCCGTTAGTGCATTCAACTGGCTTTCCTGTTTCAAGGTCCCTATGTCTACATTCTCCCAACAAGAAGCAGGGTCAGGCTTGTACAGTAAATAACCTACTGCTGTTACCAACGTCCATTTTAATCAGTATTCTTTTGCTGTGAAGAGAAACCATGGTCATAGGAACTCTTATTAAGAACTGCGTTCTACTGAGGTTTGCCTTCAGTTCCATTATTAGTATGGCAGGAAGCATGGTGGCAAGTAGGCAGAAATGATGCTAAGGAAACCGAGAGTGCAACTTACATACCTGCAGGAAGCAGGAAGGAGAGAGATACTGGGTCTGGCTTGAACATTTGACACACAAAAGCCTGTCCCAAATGATTCACTTACTCCAACAAGGCTATGATATCTTCTAACTGTGATCAAGTAGCTCCACTCCCTAATGACAGAACATTAAAATATATGAGCCTGAGGACCATTCTTATTCATACCACCACAATGTCTAATAAAATGAAGAAATAGTTTATAACTGGTGTTTTAATCTCATTATTCTAAAATTATTTTGCAAGAATATATAATATGATGATGATAATTGTATCACCATTATAGTAAAAATCTGATCATTGATAAATTTAATTTTGAGGTCCTGGAATTTATCTTAGCCTGAAGCTTTTGTCCACCTTACTAGAAACCATGGATTTCATCACTGTTCTTCAAACCCAAATTCAACCAAACCAAGTAAAATAGCCTATAGCCTGTATCTTAAAAGATAAGACAGTTGCACTTATGAACTCATAGGGATGCTAGTAACTAACCAGAGACGAATACTCAGACACAATTTATAGCCAGTTTTAAGATTTATTCCAGCCAGCTCGGACTATACTCAGGAATTTAGGACCTGCGTACATACTGAGCATTTAGAGTAAAGGGCTTTTAACCATAAATTACCTCAGTAGGAATACAAGACCGATGAACATCTACTTTGTCACAGTTGTCACAGTTGTGGCTGATTACACAAGATGGACACAAGATAAAGTTAGTTAACATTCCAGCTTGGAGAAGGTGGGGCTCACAAACTATTTCCCCAAGCTAATAAGTTATACATCAATGATGGCTTCAGGGATAGGAGGGTCAGTTTTCTTTATGGTTTTTGCCCATTAGGTTCACCACATACCCATTGGTGTATGGACAGCATAAGTTTTACTCTGTAGGAAAAAAAAAAGACAAAAATTAAGTGTGATGTTTTGATTGAAAATGACTCCATAGGCTCCCCAGAAATGGTGTTATTTGAAGGGATTAAGGCAGGTAGCTTTGTTGGAGAAAGGGGGAAATTATTGGAATAAGTATGTCACTGTCAACTGTGTTCTATGCCTTACAGAAGCTTCTAAGTTTGAGGAGGTCCCATTTATTAATTGTTTTTCTCAGTGTCTGTGCCCTTGAAGTTATGTTCAGGAAGTGGTCTCCTATACCAATTTGTTCAAGGGTACCTCCTACTTTCTCTTCTAAGAGGTTCAATGTGGCTGGATTGATGTTGAGGTCTTTGATCCATTTGGATTTGAGTTTTGTGCAGACATGGGTCTATCTGCAGTCTTCTACACATTCCCATCCAATTGTGCCAGCACCATTTGTTGAAGATGATGTCCTCGCCCCATTGTATAATTTTAGCTGTTTTATCGAAAATCAGGTGTTCATAGGTGTGTAGGTTTATATAAGGATTTTCAATTCAATTCCATTGGTCTACCTGTCTATTTTTGGCCGAATACCAGGCTGTTTTCAGAACTATAGCTCTGTAGTAGAGCTTAAAGTCAGGAATGGTGATGCCTCCTGAAGTTCTTTTATTGTATAGGGTTGTTTGGGCTATCCTGGGTCTTTTGTTTTTCCATATATAGTTGATTATTATCCTTTCAAGGTCAGTGAAGAATTGTGGTGGGATTTTAATGGGGATTGCATTGAATCTGTAGATTGCTTTTGGCAAGATTGCCATTTTTTACTATGTTTATCCTACGTATCCAAGAGCATGGGAGATCTTTCCATTTTTTGGTATCTTCTTTAATTTCTTTCTTTAGAGCCACAAAGTTCTTATTATATAGGTCTTTTACTTGTTTGGTTAGTGTTCCACCAAGATACTATATGTTGCTTGTGCCTATTGTAAAGGGTGATGTTTCTCTGATTTCTTTCTCTGTCTCTTTGTCGTCTGAAAAAAGTAGGGCTACTGATTTTTTTGAGTTTACCTTGTATCCTGCTAGTTTGCTGAAGGTGTTTGTCAGCTGTAGGAGTTCCCTGGTAGAGTTTATTGGGTCGCTTATGTAAACTATCATATCATCTACAAATAGAGAGAGCCAAACCCACAGACTGGGCAAAGTTTTCACCAAACCTATATCCGACAAAGGGCTTATCTCCAAAATATACAAAGAACTCAATAAACTAGTCAACAAAACACCAAATAAAAATTGGGGTACAGAACTGAAGAAAGAATTCTCAATAGAGGAAATCAAAAAGGCTGGAAGACACTTAATAATGTGCTTCAGATCCTTATCTATCAGGGAAATGAAAATCAACAACTTTGAGATACCATCTTACTCCTGCCAGAATGGCTACAATTAGAAACACCAATGATGATTCATGTTGGAGAGGATGTGGAGAAAGGGGAACACTCCTCCACTGCTGGTGGGAGGGCATACTCATACAGCCATTTTGGAGATCAGTATGGCCGTTCCTCAGGAAAATGGGAATTAGTTTACCACAGGACCCGGCAATACCCCTCTTAGGCATATACCCAAATGATCCACATCCATGCAACAAAGACATCTGTTCAACTATGTTCATAGCAGCACTATTCATAATAGCAAGTACCTGGAAGCAACCTAGATGCCCCTCAATTGAAGAATGGATATTGAAGATGTGGCACATCTACACAATGGAATACTACTCTGCAGAAAAAAATAATGGTATCTTGAAATTCGCAGGCAAGTGGATGGCACTTGAAGAAACCATCCTGAATGAGGTAACCCAGTCGCAAAAGGAGGAACATAATATGTACTCACTCATATATGGATTTTAGACCTAGATCAAAGGATCACCAACCTATAATTCACACCACCAGAGGATCTAGGATACAAGGTGTATTCTAAGAGATTCATATAAAGTCCCTCACAGAACCAGGAAGGGACAAATCCCCCAGAGCACAGAGGAAGTGGGGGGGGGCAGCGAATGGGGAGAGAAGTAGGAGAAAACAAGGGAGATGAAAGGAAAACACATGTGACCAGGAAGATTGAGCTAGGTTAGGAATAGAAGACAGGAGAGAGAGAGACAGAGAGAGAGAGAGAGAGAACATAAAAGAGGGAGCTAATATTGGTTTGAAGATAAAATTGAACACAAAGAAAGGTCTAGAGAACTACAAGACTGCTGCCAACTAACAATTTGAGCTTCCATGGAAAGGCTACCATAAATGCCCGTCCCGGAGAGTGAGATCAACAAATAACTTCTCCATGGAGCCCTCAACTAATGCCTGTTGGAAACAGGAGCAAACACCCATACATAAACACTGAGTCGAAATAGAACCCAGATGCAGATGGAGAGGACAAAACCAGGCGGCAGAAACACAAAGACAGCTTACCTGAACAAGGAGGAGCTAACAGGCCACCAGACTGATAGCTAGGAAGCAAGCATGGGACTGACTCAGCCCCCTCCCCCGAATATGGTTCTCACCTAGAAGGACTGAGCAGTCTAAGGGACCTTAGACAGTGGAGCCAGGATGTATCCCTGGTGCACAAAAGGACCACTCTAACACATCCCCCATGGAGAGATAACTGCCTTAATCTAGAGATAGGAGAGAAGCCCTAGTCCCTACTTCACATGACCTGTCAGATCTACATGACCCCCAACTGGATGGCATTCCCCTACATATGGAATTGGGGTGGGAGGCTGGGAGAGTAGGGTTGTTAGAGTGCATGTGAGAGGGCAGAGAGGGTAAAAGGGAGGGAAGGAGGGAGAGAGGAAGGGACAGAGAGAGTGAGTGAGGGAGAGGGAACTGGGATCAACATGTAAAATAATAAATTCAATTAAAAAAAATGCTTTGACTCCAAAATTTAAGTTGAAGGACAAGTTACTGGGGAAAAGGATTTCTATTTTTGTTTCCACAGAAAATGAAAAGCTGTGTATTCCTTCCAGAATAATGTGGTTTGATCAGTCCAGACTGCCTGAAACAAAGTACCAGATGATCCTACATTCAAAACAGCTTGACAAAGGAGCCTTATAGACTACAGCCAGGATTTCTGCATCTTCTTAGAATCCCCCATGACAGCCCCCTCACCAGCAGGAAGTAGTTTGGAAAGAACAACACCCAAATTCCCAATTATTGTTTATAAATGTTTGTTTTCATTTAAATGGACTTAAATAAAAAAATGAAAAAAATATGAAAAAAAAGAAGTATGTCTCTGGGTTTTGAGATTTCAGAATCTAAAGCTGAAACCAGTGGCTCACTCTCTCTGCCTGTTGCCTGTGGATCCAGCTGTATAGCTCTGAACTATCTCTTCAGGACCAGTCTGCCTCTATGCCACCATGCTTCCTGCCATGATGACAATGAACTAAACTTCTGAACTGCAAGTCGGCTCCACTTAAATGTTTTCCTTTATAAGAATGTCTGTGGCCATGGTGTCTCAACAGAGCAACAAAAGTCTTGGTAACAAAAGAATAGGGATTTAGAAGGAGTTCGTGGGAATTATATATGAGTAAAACACATTGCATGCATATATAAACTTCTCAGAGAATTGATAAGACTATGATATTAAAGAAACAATCAGATGTACAGTTTTGTTCATCTACATATTAAGTGTAGCCTGACTAATGCGTTGTGTGTAGTCTTCATTTTCCCTCTTCACTAGTTCTCCTTATCTCCTTTGTTAGGGTGGTAGTGACAGAAGAAAGCCATGCAGGTGGTTTATGTTCTCATTCTTGTGAAAAGCTGCCTTCCGTTTTGACAGCAAAGCCTTACAATTTTTTTTTCTTTCCTTTACTCTATTACAACCAATTGCAACTTTCCAAAAGGCACTGTTTTTTAGTTTGTTTTTTAGTTTGTCCTCCAGCTACGAAAACTATTTAGAAAATTGGTTTCTTTTAGTTTGGCCCCATGCCGGCATGACCTATTTTGCCTTATTACAGTGATGAAGGGCTCCATTCCTCCTGAAATTTAGCTTCAAAGAAATCTCTTAATGGAAGAGACACAGATACCTCCCTACCAGCAGCTCAAAAAATTTCTCTCTTTAAAACTTGTACTATTTACCAAGTGCCTGTTAAAATGTGTTTTTAAAAAACGAATGAAGTTTAATAAACTATGCAGATATATGTCATTAAAATATATTTATTGTTACTACCATATTATTTCATACAATGAAAAATCTGAAGTCTGATATTTGAATGAGGTCTGATGTTAATGCTGAAAATACAAAACTATGCAATTGAATAGTATTTCTTCTTTACACAGTTTAATATAAGTCTTAGAATAGATTACAAATGCTAGCAAAGATGTTCCTTTTATGGGGCAGTAGATGACTGGCAGAATAGGAACTATACTTAATATTAGAAGATGGCATTAAATATAAATACAGTTTAAACATGTCAAGTGAGGTTGTTTTTGATCGTGTTTTAAGGGAAGAAGAATATTGGCAGACAAAAAGGGCCACATTCTTACCTGAATCAGCATCATTAATTTGTCATTGCTCCAATTCACAAGGCAGACAATGAGTGAATCAGCATAATGAATTGCCACAGTTGGGAAAAAACAACAATTGCATATTCTACCGGAATCTTACCTTGCAACTGGTAGCAGGATGCCAATTATTTAAATGTAATTAGTAAATTTCAGCCAAAGTGCTTATTTTGCTTTCTCAGTATATTAATGTTGCTTTGGCCAGAAAAACTCAAGTTAGCTCAATTTGCAGTAATGTTTCACAAGTCTTCCTGGGGTCTTCTGTATGATTCACTCTTCCTTCCTTCATTCCTTCCTTCTTTCCTTCCTTTCTTCCTTCCTTCCTTTCTTCCTACCTTCCTCACTAGCTCTGTCCCTCCCTCCCCCTCTCTCTGTTCCTTCCTTCCTTCATTTCCTTTAAAATTTAACTTGTATTTTTTGGAGTCATGAATAATTATAGAAGAATCATTGAATTTTCTTAAATAAGGAAGAATTTATTTTGTATATGACATAGACTAATGAACTGTTTCAGCATTTCAGTGTAAGTTCTGATTTTAGAGAGTAATAACATACTATCTTCAAAATTTATTGACACTTCATTGAGTGTTATTACAATGATAATCATATATGTCTAAGATAATACAATAATAAAAATCTCATGATTGTATTGGGAAAATGTTCCTTTTAGGATATAGGGATTATTAGATAAATATTTCTTAAAGTCTTTTTTCTTATTTTTTCTCTTTAAAAATTTTATATATGTATATAATGAAATATAATCATATGTAATCCCATGTCCTCACTCCATCACCCCTTCAAGTGTCCCCCCCTTATAAATTCTCTGCTAGTTTAATACAACAGTGAAATAACTATAGTTTAGTTCATGTTTTAATTTATCCCAAAGAGCAAAATAAAGATAAATATTCTTTAGTAGGAGTCTCAAGTCTGTTTGTAGTACCATAGAATCACATTTTGGTAAACACATGTTTGAAACATCTGTTTAATGTCTTCAATTGTTTTTCTCTTACAGTAGGCTTGTCATTCAGAGAAAATACAACATAATTTCATGTGTAAATATATTTGGAAAGGATTCAATATATCTGGTTGAAAAAGCTTTCAAGAAATAAAACATTTGCACTTGTGCATAAGCCTAACAGAAAAACTGATGGAGGATTGCTTTTCATGAGGCCCAAATTTTACAGTTGAAACATGAAAGCGTATTAACTTTCGTTCTCTTGGCAGTCCAGTCACAGAACACTTATCTTGACGATAAAAATCTTGTCATGAAATTTCTCTCTATCACTTGTCTTCATCCTTCCAATCTTCTTTAAATGTCAGTTTTTGCTTGCTCTTTCACATTGCAGTTTCTGATTTCCTTAATGTATTTATAATTGTTGCTTATGGAGCCATCCTCTAAGAACTGGAGGAGCTGAGGAAGAAGACTGTAAGGCAGAAAGAGGGAAGCTTGGACTGCATATCAATGCAAGCTCTCAGCTCACCTTTAAACTAATCTCAGGTTATAAATATATGGAAACATCAACTATGGATTTAATCCCCTGATCTGGAATTGTTCCCTCACTTTATCTCACTTTGCCTTCTTTCCAATTTGTCCTATTAGTTTATTACTTAATGTAGAAGCTCCGAGTACAGGAAGAAAATAGTGGATTTTGTTTTGAGTAAATTCTTTGGTGAATTTTCGTATTGTTATTCTTTTGTTGATGCGAGACCACGTCGCTCCTTTAAAAACGAATAAAGCATAGTTTACTCTGGAGACATTCTGAGTGACCATGGCCAACAGATTAAGGATTTTGGATTTTCTTCCTACTGTCCCAAGATCTTAATCTTAGTTCCTGTTCTCTCTCTCTCTCTCTCTCTCTCTCTCTCTCTCTCTCTCTCTGTCTCTCTCTCTCTCTGTCTCTCTCTCTCTCTCTCTCTCTCTCTGTGTGTGTGTGTGTGTGTGTGTGTGTGTGAATTAATGGCTGTTAAAGAGGGGTAGAACTTAACTCTAGATAAGGTAATAAAGCCTGTGGACCTGCAACATTCCAATCTTTTCACAGTCCTGAAATTCGAACCAGTCAACCAGTATCTGAAGACAGATTCCTTTCAGGTATTTTGTATTTATACTTCCATCTATTCTTTCCTGTTCTTTTGTCCCTTCTCTTCCTCCCCCTTCTTCTCCTTTGCCCTTCTCTTCCCCTTTCTCCTTTTTTTTTTTTTTTTTAAAGAACTAAAGGTTCTGCAATCTTGAAAATACCTAAATCTCTACATAGACCAAACTAGCTTTAAATTCAGAGTTCTGCCTGTTTGCCCAACTCTGCCTCTACAGTGTTGGGATTAAAAGTGTGTACCACCACAACTGGCTTCCTTGTGTGAATGGGACCAGATCAAATGTATAAATTCAAACTATAGCTTCACCAAGTTTCACTTATTTGACAAACTGATAATGTAAAACATTTAAAGGAAACCAAAAAAATTTTTGTTACTCTGCATCTTCTTAGAATCCCACATGACAGTGCCCCTTACCAGCAGGAAGTAGTTGGGAAAGAACGACGCCCAAATTCCCAAATATTGTCTATAAATGTTTGTTTACAGTTAAAAGGACTTGGTTATATAAAATAAATAAATAAATAAATTTTTTTTTTTGTTACTAGCAGTTTCCCACCAGCCTGGTCCCACAGCCGCATGAGCCCCAAATAACACAGAGAGATATTGTATTGGATATAAAACTGTTAGCAAGTTACTATCATTTCTTATTGGCTAGCTTTGTCTTAAATATTAACCCATTTCTATTATCCTAAGTTTTTCCACGTGGTCTTATTTTACTGGGGAGGTGGTCTGGACCTTCTCAAGTCTCTACATCTCGAATCTCCTCCCACCTCTCCCCAAATTCTCCTTGTCTCCTAGACCTGCTTATCTTGCTTTCATGTTGACCAACAGGGTTTTATTCATTAACCAATAAAAGAAACATATTTATATAATGACATCTCCCATCAAAATTTCTTTAAGGTCTTTATTATACAATAACAGAAGTTTCAAAAGTTGTAAAAAGAGAATTTAAGACTGATTTCATTTTATCAAGATTAAGTGTGAATAAAGTAAAATATATATGTAAATATATGTATATACACACACCCACATTTTGTAGATTGTTTCGTCACTTACTTGATGGTGTCTTTTACTGAACAGAAATTTTCTTAGTTTCACAAGGCCCAATTTATCAGTTGTCAGTCTTAATATCCATGCTATTAGAGTACTATTCAGGGACAAATTCCTTATGCCTGTAAGTTAAAGTGTATCTCCTATTTCTCTTCTAATAGATCCGTGGTATCAAATATTATGTTGAGGTCCTTGATCCTTTTTAGTTGAATTTTTCACACAATAACAGAAGACTCTAGATTCATTCTACATAAGTACCCAGTTTGACCAGAACCAAAAATGTTGTGCACTCTCTACATTACTATTGACACTGTATTCCAAATTTTAATTGTAGCAGTAAGACAAGAGAAACAGATAACAGTGCTAGAAATAGAAATGTAAGTCAAAATATCTTTATTTGCAGATTTTTATGACTATATACATGAATGAGCCAGAAGACTAAAGAATATAACTCTTGCACATGATAAACACATTCAGCAATGTAGCAGGATACAAAATTGACATAACAAATCATAAAGTTTTCTATATACCTAGGAACTATATAGTTATACAGGAGCCAGGGAAATAATCATATTCACAATAATATAAACAAAATATCTTGGAATAAATCTTATATTGAAAATAAAATCTTATGAAATAAAACATTATAAAACACTTAAAATACCAGTAGATGAATGCTTTTGTATAGATTACTGATATTAATATAGTGGAAACAACATCCCTACCAAAAGCAATCTACAGTAATGAACGACCCATGAAAAGACAAGGCTAGATAAAGACATTAAAGGAAAACATGGAGACACAGAATAAAATCAGGAGGGCAATTCAGTTAATACTGGAGGTCAAGAGTTTATTTTTCACCATTCTTAAATTCTTAACCAAGAAAAGGAACATGGTGACATGTATACCTATGGAACAAACAGACTTTTCTTCTGCAATTCTTCAAGGATTCGGTAATCACACCTTATATGTAATTTACTCATTGTCTCCTTTGAGGGTGAACAGTAACCACACCTCAGACCAAGTCTGTTGTTATTTAATAAGACAACCAAGGCAAGATCAAACTGTAGCCACATGTTACACCTTGAGATACTATGACATATTGAGGGCAGGTTTTGAACTCTCTAACCTTGAGCCAAGAAGAAGCAGGGGCACATGTGGCCCTGATAAAGTATTCAGTATATAACATTCAAAAATAACAGCAGTTTACCTTATAAATAAAACTAAAGAATTTCCATGTGTAGTCAAAATACAATTAAAAGACAAATCAAGAGTACTAATCAAATATAACTGAACTCTTTCCTACTTCTGAAGTTAAGTTTTACCAGTGTCCTATTCTAATCTAAATACTCATTTTTATTGTAATTTCTGAAGCAAACACATTTTCTGTGCCACACTTTGTTTGCCTTTTCATTATGTTTAATTTTTTACTGTCCTGGTGTCCTGGTTTCCATGATATTTTATATTATTAAATTGTCATGTGATGTTATTCTCTATGTGATTTCTTTTTGTGGCTGTTCAGCCACATCCTTTGTTCATTTTCTTATCCCAGTAATAAGTTATTTTATACTTTATTTCTGGAAAATTTTATGTGCCATTATTTTTGTAAAACTAATTTTGTCAGTTCTCTAAGTTTTAAAAATTTTGATTATGGTTGCTAATGGAAACAATGTGTCTGAAATTATTAGATTTATAGTTTCTTATAATGTGACCCCCAAATCACAGACTTCTAGTTAATAAAAGTGCTTATTGCATTTGTCATTAACTAGTGTTTAAATAAAAAAATCACACTATTTTGAATATGCTTTCTTTATATATAGGATATATGGGATAATACAGAGATAGTTTTTGTTTGTTTGTTTGTTTCTGCCAAATGAGGAATTATATTAATATCACTTATTAAGTAAGTTTTCCTTCTCAGGCTGAATTACCCATTTTCAAACAGTAAATGTTCATGTATAGTGGGTTTTGTTTCATTCTGGAGGAGATTTGTTTATTCACAGTCCATACTGTTACATCCTTACTCTGAACGTATTAATGATTTAATTGTGAAACTCTAAAAATAATTTAAAATTATCATTGAGATTTTATTATCTCTTTTCACATTAATTTACCTAATAAATGAAAATACTGGTATAAATAAAGTTGAGCATGTGTTGCAATTGTACATTAATTTTATAAGAGCTTTTTATATTATTTATTACCTTGCACTAAATTGTATAAATGTTCATTCCACCTTTCTTAAATAACTTTCTACTTAGTATAGTTTGGCCAAAATTGCACATGTACTCTTTCATTGTTTTTAAACAATTACAACTAGTTTTAGAAAATGTAAATATTAATTTAAGCAAATTATCTTGAAACTAACAGTAGTGCCAAGCTTATTATTTCTATGAACTTTTAAAATCTAGAAGTAATAAACACAGAATTCTATAATTAAAAATCTTACAGTACTATATCTCATTTTAAAGTATTTCCAAACATTGTTTGACACATGATGATTCATTAAGTTTTCTAAATAAAATCCATATTATTTTTAGTTATACACAGACATGAATATTACTAGAGTTATCCTGAATTTTAAGCCCCTACTGGCTGTCTGAACACTGCAGTGTATATTGATCATGTGCTTGGTGTTCTATTGAATCAATTATAACACTATTTTTTATTTAAACATTCATTTAAAAACTTGCCATTATTAAAAATTATTTTACATTGCTTATGAAATTTATCTTTTGTAACATTATGTTACAGAATAATAATTTTTAAAATAGGATCATCCTCTTGTATTTGGCTTCTAAACTTAAAAGTTTGTGCAAAAATATACTATAAACATGTTGATACCTAAAAGTTAATAGTTAATCCTACTCATCAAAAAACTACTGAGAAATATATGTTCCTCTTACTTACAGAGAAGGTTTGGGAGCTTTTCTTTTTTCATGTGTGATAAAAATTGTGTCATTGTTATACTCGTTGCTTTTAATTTTCATAATAACACAGTTTATAGAATTGTGTTAACATAATACTATCAATCCAGAGGGTGATTCTGCAGTTAAGAATGCTAGCTTCTCTTGCAGAAAACCAATATTCAGTCCCTAATACTAATATCAGGCTCTGCATCATGATCTGCAACTCTGGTGCCCTGTTCAGATCAACATGAGCACCCCCATACATGTGCACATACATACCACTGACACACACATGCACTATTATAGTAGTCAAAGTTTTAAACCAATAATTTCATGAAGAAAAATACTAATGAGATTTATTGCATTTAATCAACCTAACCATTATACATCTATATTGCTTATTAAAATTAATCTTAAGTATTAGAATGTTTAACAATGTAATCAATGTTTTAAATACATTTTACTCTTAAAAACAACTGTTAATATCAGTAAATATAATTTGACAGTTTTGACTTGGGTGTCTTTGCTGAAAAATTATACTAGGTTATTACTTTATGGTCTAGAATTCACAATGATTTAATGACCATTTCCACATTACACAAATGCTAGAATAAATATCAACTCATTGTGTATGTTGCAATATTTATTATTTCATCTTTCCTTCAGAATGTTATTACTTTGCCTCTTCTGTGCTCTTGATAAAATACACTTAGCATTTAAAAAATTAATAGTGTTAGATAGAACTATCACTATTAATTTTGATCAAGAAAGTACATTCAGTAATTAGTGTTATATTTATATACACTTTTAACCCTGCTTATACAATGGGATAAGGAAATAATTATAAAAGACTCTAGGGTAGGTCCTATGTGCCCAATAGCTCAGCACCAAACTGATTTTCCAGAGGACAAAAGTTCTATTTCCAGTACCCACAAGGCAGCTCATGATCACATTATACCTCAGTCCCTGGGGATCCAATGTCCTCTTCTGGCTTCTTTGGGCACAAGGCATACTTGTGGCATAAGATACAAATCACATACACTAAAATAAAATATTTTTTAAAAGAAGCTACTGTAATTAAGATACAAGATTTAAAATAAAGTCACGAACATGTTACTGTTATCAGTGGTCTGAGTATTTGCCATACGCATTTTTGGTGTGAATATCTGTGTGTGTATGTGTGTAACCTTGGTGTTCCTGTGCTGGACTCAAGTCCTGCTTTAACAGGTAGCCTTACACTCGTGTGGGACAGGAACAGGCCAAGCATGGCCTACCGAAGGAAGCATCCTGAGCAGTTGTCAGCCTGATAGAGAAGATCACTCAAGAGAACAAGTTAGAGAACAGCTAGATTACTAGGACTGGACAGGGGATAGTTTTCCCCCAGCAAGAATGGCCTTTTGGATTCATGTGCTCCTATGTTATAAACTGGGGCAAGAACACATTGAAAGTTCTTTATTTGTATACTTAGGAGCAGCAGGGAAGCCCAGCCCAGGATGTTACAAAGGTCAGATACAGCAACCGGTCCTGGTACGGTTGGGAATTCATTACTTAATCAGTCACTACATGCACCAGGGCAATGAACTAAGAGAAGGTAAATAGATTGGAGTCTGTGGGTGCCTAAACAAGGCTGGGAGCAGCCAAACTCCTGCTGCTCTCAGGATTGAAAAATCAGAGGATTTAGTCATGCTTCAACTCCTTCTTAGCTTCAGGCCAGGCCCACATTTGTGTACTGGATTAGGAATTTAGGTTGGGGAGGGAGTGTCTGGGTAAACCTAAAACATCAGTGAAAATTACAAAATTGTTGTAATACTTCAAAAATAGCTTATTATAGGATAAATGGCTAATAACCCATGATCAATTAAATGATTTTTAAAAGTTTGCATTGAATCTTTTGTAGTTTATAGAGGAACAAACAAATGTGGCAAGCATGTAGGGAGAAGCACTTAGCCAGTAATGATATGATGTGATAATATAACTCATAAATTAAGGATAATCAATATTGGAAGGGTTGAGCTTGATGTAATAAACTTAATTGGCATTTGTATAGCTGAAAGGGAAAATATAGCTGTGGTTATTTTTTTCAGCTTTCTTCCTGGTTTTACTATACATAATTTCCTAAATATATATTTCATTTATCTCAGAATTTGCTATAAAATAGCAATGAGAGAAACAACACAGTTCAAGCTACCCATGCTTCAAAATGGCAAAACCTTCAGAAAAGCATTTGAAACATTCTGACTTCATCTGCCAATAGGAAATAATAAAGACTTTACCATAAAGCTGGTACTGAGAATATAGGGAGTGATTTCACAAGAATTCATCATACAAGTTTTTAAAGGGATGTTCTGCATCATGCAAAACACTCTGTCTATCATTAGTGTAGTAATTGCTACTGACTAAGATAGCCAAATGCAGAGATGCAAAGCACTATATAATTAACCAACCATGAAATAATCTGGCTGGCAGCATGCAAGTCTACTTTGCTGACAAAAGATAATGCCAACATTCAGCTTCAAAATGGAGAATGTTGATTAAATTTCAACTTTAAGAAATTATATTTTCCATGCCCTTATAGAAAATAGTATCCTAGAATGGGAGGCAAAATTGTGTAGATTTCCTGGAAGTCTCAAGGATTCCATATTCTAGTACAAAATTACTATTCATGGAAAATTTGGATGTGGGAGTAAGGAAGTGCTTGTGAAAAAAATGAAAAGTTTAAATTATAGAAATGTTGGACATACAACCATAACTCCCTTTGGCAGATTGGAGAGATGTCTTAGTTGTTTATCAATATACTTAGCAGGCATGTGGACAGGAATTCTGATGCCTAGCACCCACTAAATGCTAGGCTCATGGTGCATGATTTAATCCCAACTCTGAAGAGACAGAAATAGAGGGTTAGTGAAGCTCTGTTAGTCTGGCAACCTGGTCAATCTGGGTTCAGTGAGAGACTTTGTATTAAAAAAAAAAATTACCCTCTGTTTTCTGTATTCATGTGTGTGCGCGCACACACACACACACACACATACACACACACACACACACACACACACACACACACACGGAGAGGGGAGAGAAAGTTATTTAATAGTCTGTCATTTTGTGATTATACCCAATGGCCATTCTTTGGACTTTTTAATGAAATGTTAATTTTGAACCCAAAATACTTTCTTTACAAATTTTAGGAAGATTGCATTTAAAAAAGTTTGTTTCTTGCTTTTGGCCAAGATGGAGCCCAAAGCGAAGAAGGAACCTCCAGCCCCTGCCAAAGCCGACACCAAAGCGAAGGCCTTGAAAGCCAAGAAGGCCATGCTGAAAGGGGTCCACAGCCACAAAAAGAAGATCCGCACGTCACCCACCTTCCGGTGGCCCAAGACCCTGCGGATCCGAAGGCAGCCCAAATACCTTGGGAAGAGTGTGCCCCAGAGAAACAAGCTAGACAACTATGCCATCATCAAATTCCCCCTGACCACTGAGTCAGCCATGAAGAAGACAGAAGACGACAACACACTTTTGTTCATTATGAACGTCAAGGCCAACAAGCACCAGATCAAACAGGCTGTGAAGAAACTCTATCACATTGATGTGGCCAAAGTCAACACCCTCATAAAGCCTGACAGAGAGAAGAAGGTGGATGTTCGGTTGGCTCCCGATTATGAAGCTGTGGATGTTGCCAACAAAATTGGGATCATTTAAACTGAGTCCAGCTGGCTAATTCCAAATATACACTTTTTCATCTTAAAAGAAAAAAAAAAGATTTTTTTCTTGAATAGGTCATTGATTGTGGGGAACACTCACTGGAATTTCCTGTGGAAACAAGGGTCTTGGAAAGCTCCCATTTCAAAGGAAAAGAAATTGCTCAGTGTCTCTATAACAGCCATTTGATGTGAAGAAATTTATTCATTTGATGCCTTTAACATTTCAAATTACTAAGCAATGTCAAAATAAGTGTGATAAACTAATATATTTATCTTAGTGTTTTACTTGCAGTTAAAAATTTATCATTGCTACTCATACTACAATTATCTATTGTTTATAATTATAATTTTACAAAGTTTTTCTTTTTCCATGGAACTTTAAAATTATATGCCACAACACTCTAAGCACATTTACCTAATTTTTTTATTTAAAGTTTATTTTTTTTATTTTTAAATTTTATTTTATGTATCCATCCCAGTTCCCTCTGCCGCCCTCCCTCACTTTTTCCCTCTCTTCCACCCTTTCATGCCCCCCCACCCCTGCCCCACTCCACATGTAGGGTGATGCCCTCCAGGAGGGGTCATCTAAGTCTGTCAAGTCATTTGGAGTAGGAACTAGGCCTTCTCTCCTGTCTCTATATTAAGGGAGCATCCTTCCTTTTGTGCACCAGAAATACATCCTGGTTTCCCTGCCAGAGGTCCCTTAGACTGCTCAGTCTGAAAATTTAAAACTAGTTTTTCTTTAAATTGTATGAATTTTAGAAACAATTTAAAATAATACTCATTTATATTCATCTTAGTACATGTCTTCTTTTGCCACATATAATAATACAAATATAAATAAATGAGAAACAGTTGTAATTTTGCAGGACTCCCTACCATAGAATTTGAAATAATATGCTTTCACTTAATGTATTATAACATTATATTGCATAAATAAATATGCAAATGGATTACCTGTAATCAAACATTTAGTACATACATTTTTAGCCAATTTTCTTTGACATTAGTTAAGGTCTACTATGAATTTAGCATACACTTTTCATGTTTATATATAAATTCTTATAGAAATTTATAAAATAAGTTGTTATTTTAGATATATATTCATATTTACAAATGAGTAACTTGAATTCTTAGCAATTAACGCTTCCCCAAGCTCTTCATAAAATATTTTATCATCTATTGAAGTTAAATCCTATGTGCTTTACTAGGAATTCTGTATTTAAGTTGCTTTAAGGCAGAGCCCAGAAAACTCAATCATTTATGATCTACAAATAATAAAACATTCATTTTTATCCTTCTTGATAGGATGATGTACCTTATTTATTATGAAATATTTCTTCTTATGCACTGTAGTAGACAATCCTGTTTACTTCTTTACAAATTCCCAGCATAGAGTACATGGCACAGGTTATCAACAATGAATGGCTATGGTTCAGATAGGGATCCTGAGCTTTCTCTCTCAAATTGTTTTAATAGGATAAGTAAAATGATGGAATAAGATTGGGGGCTTTTCCTTGTTGTTTATCTAATCATTAACTTTCAGCATGGAAAAGAAATATTAGTGTATTCTTAGATTGAGATGGGTCTATATTTATAGAGAAATGGGCACAGGGAGTAGATAGAATATCTTTTTCAGTTTTAGAGGCTTGAGAAAAGCTCCACAGTTCAGAGCATTTGTTGTCTTTCAAAGAACCTAGGTTTGATTCTTACCAGGTACATGGTAGTTCATTGTAACCTCAAATCCAAAGAATATGATGCTCTCTTCTGGTCTTCATGGGTACCAGACATGTACATAACACACATACATACATGCAGGCAAGGAAAAAATACTGATGAAATAAAATACACAAATCTTTTTTAAAAGAAATAAACTTCAAAAATATATTTATCCTATACATAATAGGGTTATTTTTTGCCTATCCATAATAGGTTTTCCAAAAAGATGAAAAAGATGAGAAAATATAGATTCTTTATTTGGTAGAATTTTACTTGTTATACTTGATGCTTGCCCAAGAGAGGCATGCTCAATATCTCAAACTCATCTAACTTCAATTAAGTACAGTTTTGATGAAGAGGGAATTGTTTCATGTTGTTTTGAAAATAATGATTTTTATTCAGTCATTATTAAAGTTTTAGACAAGTTGAGTGGAAACCACAGAGAATTTTTACACATGTGTTCAATGTCCATACACACACCAGTTTTTATGAGTATGACATAAAGCATAATTCTAGTATATATGATATTATGGTAGGCTTTCAACAATGTATTAATGATATCTCCTAAATCTATACTCGGTGCCTATATCCACTCAATATTGTGTATTCTCTGGGATTTGATAAATGTTATATCTATGTCCACAAATATGGCTACATACATAATTGCCTCAATGTTTGGAAAGCATTGTGTATTTCCAATTCATCCTTTTTCCACTTCTGCTACTATCTAGTAACCACTAATCTTCCTTAATAGTTGCATAATTTGAAACAGGCAGTTTTGCCTATTTGCAAAGTCTTATTTCAGTAATATTACATTTATGATTTTCTTGTGTTTCACCTATGTATCTTCTTCAGTACTGGGTGAAACTTTATTGTTTCCAAATATTGGTTATAGGTTTACTTACTGAAGAATATTTTCAGTTGCTTTCAAGTTTTGGCACTTAGGGTTAAAGCTGCTATAGCATCCCTGTATATGTATTGAGTGGACATTTGTTTTCAACTCAATAGGGTAAATACCAAGGAGAAAAGGAGAAAAAATTCTGGATTGTATGATATCTTGTATTGTCTTATGCAAAACTGCCAAAATGTCTTGCTAGTTGTCATTTTGCATAAGATTCATTAATGAATGAATATATCTGGTCTACATTGTTGGTGTCAGTTTTGCACAATGAGGTCAGTCTAATAGGTCTGTATTGTTGGTTGTTTTTAACAAGTCAATAATTTCTTATGATGACCATCATTTCACAAACTTCTTCATATCTGTTCATTCTCTTGTTCAGAGAGTCATATGATTTTTCCTTCCTTCCTTCTTTTCCTTCCTTCCTTTTTCTTTCCTTGTTTCTTTATTGCCTCACTTTAAGAGTACAATGTACATTTTTTATAATGGGCCTTTATAAGATATCTTTTACAAATATATTTCTCAGTTTTATGGAATACACTCTTATTATTTAACTATTATATATCTCAGGGAAGAACTTCTTAAATTTAATTCACGATAGCTTTTCAAGTATAATTTGTTGATTATGACTGATGTATCTAAACTAAAAGTCATTGTAAAATTCAAGGTTCAAAGCCTTCCTTTATAGTTTCGAGGCTTGTATTTAGGATACTAATCCATTTGGAGTAAACCTCTGAAGTAATTTTATTAGAATAATTTCAATAATAATAATGTAATAAATATTCATTTTTGGTACTTGGTCATGCAGTTGCTTAAATACCATTTATATATTATGCTATATTTAGTTTCCTTACAGATCAATACTGTGTATTTATATTTTTTGGCTATCTTATTTAATTGTTCAGTTGACTTACTGTTTTTACATGTACTTTGTTATTCTTCAGTAATGTGTTAGGTATTTATTCATCTCTATATGCCCTATAATGAGTCTGATAATATTGACAAAATAGGTTTTGTGAATTTGATTAATGGTGCAATGTCTATGTATACTAAATTTGCATGTTTATGAAATTTCCATTTGTTTAATTTTCTTTGATGTCATTTTAGATTCATTGTTTTAAATACATTTTTCATGTTATCTTATACTTCTAATAAGGCACTTCAGTAAAATTCCATTTAATTTCAAATTTTACTTGTTATCAATGGTATATAAGAAAGTGCTTGAGTTTATTTATTAACACTGGGTCCTGTATAGAAGATGCATTTGTATTCTGAGGATTTGTCTAATTTGCAATTCTAAGCCAGAATCCTACCTCTAACTTGTAATTCCACCCTTCCTTCTATATTTTAAAGTTGGAGTGAGGATCTTGCTAACTTACCCAGGCTGTTCTGAAACTCACTAGTAGTCAAGCTTGCTTTCTGAGTTGTGGCTCTATTTTCTCAGTCAGTCATGCTAAGGTTATATATGTGGCCCTGAGATGTACCAACATCTTAATTTATTTTTCCTTTTAAATTTCTCTTCCTGAATTTTGAATTTTCTATGTAAATGAAAATTTGAATTTCATTTTTTACTAACTTATACACTTATAATTTTCTAATCTTATTTGCTCATTCCAATATGTATGTCTGCCTTAGATGCTGAAAAGCAGCCAAAAATGAACATTTCATATTGAGAAATCTTTGAGTTTCTTACAATTTAGTGTTCATCATGTAGGTATCGGAGTTTGCTACAGATTCATTTTTAAACCTAAATTATCTGTGGTAGTTTGAATAAAACTACCTCATAAACTCATGGGGAACAGCACTATTAGATATAGCCTTGTTGAAGTAGGTATGTCCTTGATGGAGGAGGAAGTGTTTCATTCTAGGGGTGGGCTTAGAAGTCTATGCATAACATACTTCCCAGTGTCTTAGACCTGTTTTATATGTTACAGGTAGACTTCTCAGTACCATGTCTACCTGCACACCATTATGTTCACAAAGGACTAAACCTGTGAAACTGTAAGCCACCAGATTATGTTTTCCTTCATAAGACCTATGGTCATGGTGTCTCTTTACAGCAGAAGAAATCCTAACTAAGACAACAGACCTTTATTTGTTTCCTGGTAGTTGTTATTTTTTTATTTTTAAGTCATGATAGCTATTTGAATCTGGTAAATGTTTGTTCTAGTCTGTTAATGTAATGAATCTAAGCATCTATTAACAGTATTGAACCAGACCAGATAAAAATTCTATTGAATTGTTGTATATAGCACTTTTAGAAGTTTTGGGGTTGAATAGTAATTGCTTTGATGAATTAAACATCTATATATTTAAGAGAAAATAGTTTATTGTTTGCATCCTTACAATATAACTGACTAGTTTTGGTCTAGTGAAACATTGGCTTCATAAACAGTGTTACGAGTTATTCTTCATGATCATTTAGGAAATATTAATGTAAATTAATATGGGATCTTTCTGAATTATTTGAAAAAAACTAATCTGGGAGACAGTACTGGTCTAGCATTTGCAAAAGTTGGAAAGTTAAATCTTCAAAAGTTATATAAACATGTTATATTTATATTTTTATCTTTAATTTGGTTTTTGTCAGATGGCATCTTTTAAAATGTTTTCTCTATACTGTGAAATTTATGGCATAAACATGAACATAATAATCCTTTAAAATGCTTGTATTTCCATATATAATGTCCTTCATTTCGATATTGGTGATTTGTGTTATGTTTTTAATAATCTGACTAGCCTGTGTAAAGTTTTGTTGATTTTATTGATCCATTCAACATATGACATTCCATTTCATGTACTTGTAAAATTCCTGTTTTCAATTAAATTTCTTTCTGCTCAGTTTTTTTATTATTTACTTCTTCCTACTCAAAGTTTAATTTGCTTCCCCACCTATTTTTCCCAGGTCAAAACTTTTAGGCTATAGATTTTAGATGATTCAGTATTATAAATTTCCCCTTAAATTGTTTCCCTGCATCCAGTGTATTTTGAACTTACATTTCATTTATATTCAGTTCAAAATATTTAAAATTTTCTTTGAATGCCCTTCTTTTAAGTAGTTTCAAAACTTTTGGGATAATCTTATATGAGCACTGCATCAACAACATTTACTCCAATCCCAATCCTTCTTGACAACCTTTCCATGTTCTCATTCTCAAATTTGTGATCTCTTCTGCATTTATTATTGCTATATTTATATATATATATATATACATATACATATATATTATATATATATTCACATAAAATATTACCTAATCAGTCCATTTTGCTGCATGTACCTATGTCTAGAACTGACCACTTTGAGTTAAACAACCTGTGTAGGATCTAATCTTTTGTGGAAACTTTTGCCACCTCAGCATCCACTGAATACTTGTAGATCATCTAGTGTGAACTATGTGGAATTCCCTGCATTTCTTAAAAAGAAAACATTTAATCAATGTGGTTCACTTACAGTTCAGAGCTTCAGTACAATATCATCATGGCAGGACATGGCAGCATGTAGCTGGAGAGGTAGCCTCTATATGGTGCTATGCATGCAACATGGAGTAGACTGACTAATAGGGCATGGCTTGATATATGAGACCACAAAGCATGCTTCTAGAATGACATACTTCTTTCAACAAGACCATACCTACTCCAACAATGCCACACATACCAATACTGCCACTCCATTTGGGGACCATTTTCTTTCAAGCCACCACAGCAGCCAAAGGAAACAGCAATATTTTCTTTTGAGGGGCAGCTCTTGAACTTCTCTGAACAACATTGGTTTCTCATGCCTGGTAGTAGGCATTTTTTGAGGTTAAATAAATCTTGGGGGGAACATTAGCCTAAGATACATGACTTCATTTACCTGCATCTATAGACACACACACACGAACACAGATATGTGTTCGTGTGTGTGTGTGTGTGTGTGTGTGTGTGTGCAATTATAGGTATATTATATATATATATGTATATATATATACATATATATATATATATTTCAGGTAAACATAAAATACCTAAGAATTTTAAAATATGCTTAGTTTTAGTTACCCTTCCTTGCTCCACATCTTCATGGCTGTTTTAGTTACCCTTCCTTGCTCCACATCTTCATGGCTGTCCTTCTGCCATTCCTAGTTAAAGCCATTCTTCATGCTTTTCCCATCTTTCAATTCACAGACTCTGCCTCTGCTCTTCTTTTCTCTAGAACTTCTTTCCTCATCCTCATTCGTCACTTTTTTTTTTTTTTTACTTTCCAGTTTTCATATCCAAATGATTGCTGCTAGTAACCACAAATAAGAGGCAGGGCAAGTATGTGATACTTTTCTTAATGTATTTGTGTTAACTCTCTTTCAATAATTTTAACTGAAAATGCATGATTGTGGTTTTGTTACAGCTAGACAGTATTACATTCATCACAACATTTTCATTATCCACTCATCAGCTGAAGGACATTTAGGTTGTTTCCAATTTTTTCTAGTGAGAAGAATGAAAACAAACACGTCCTTTGTGCTTTTGCTAACACATAGTGTAGCTGTTTCATATGGTAGATTTATTTTTTGGCTTTTTAATTCTTCACACTGATTTTCAGAGGGACTCTAAGAGTTTTAAATATTACCAAAAGTTAGTGATGGTCCCACTTTCCTCATATCTTCACGAGAAATTGTTGTCAGTTTTTTTCCTTGATCTTAGATGTTCCAAAACCTCAAAATAGTTGAATTTCCTTAACTGTTTAGGATTTTGAATGAGTTTTGAAAAATAAATTATTGTCATTGCTTTCTTTTTTTTCTTTTCTTCTTTTTTTCCTATGTCATTAGATTTTTGAATCTCTTTCCTTTTTTAAAAAATGTCTTTATAAATTCCATACAATAATCTTTATCAGACGCCTGGCAAAGCTTATCTCCCACTTGTCTGCTTCTTTTTAATGTTTCTTTTGCTGCACAGTAGCTTTTCAGTTTTATGAGGTCTCATGTGTCAACTCTTGGTCTTAGTTCCTGAGTAAATGGAGTTCTATTCAAAATGTCCTTACTTACACCACTATCTTTGAGGGATCTTCCCATGTTTTCTTGTAATGGTTCCAGAGTTTAGGATTTAACATTCAGTAATCTTGATCACTAGGAATAGATTTGCACAGGGTGATAGATAGAGGTCTGATTTCTTCTTCTCTATGTGGTCATCCACTTTTCCAAACAGCATTTGTTGAAGATGCTATCTTTTCCTCAATGTATTTATTTTTTTCATCTTTATGAAGAATTAGATTGCAGCTACTTGTACTCATGCTTGGGTCTTTTGTTCCAATGGCTTATGTGCTTATTTTTCAAACAATAGCATGCTGCGTTATGGCTGTAACTCTGTAATCTATCTTGAAATTGTAAATGAAAATTACCTCTCTATCTTTGCTGGTATATTTGTCTTTAGTGATAATAATATAAATTTTAGGATTTTTTCCCTGTTTCTGTGTAGGTGGCTTTGGGATTTTGGCTGGGATTGAATTTCATCTATAAAATGCTTTATATGTAGTAGAAGAATGATATTAATACTACAAATTTATTAGTATAGAAGGATCTTTCCATTTTCTATGTATTTCTCTATAAGATCTATACAGTTTATTGGAGAAATGTTTCATCGCCTTGTCGAAGTTTCTCTTAATTTTTTTTTCTTATTGTTAGTGGAAGTGTTTCTATAATCTCTTTCCCAGCATGTTTGTTAGTGATATAAAAGAAAGGTGATTGGTTTTTCTATATCAATTTTGTATCCTGATACTTTACTGAAAGTGTTGATCATTTCTTAAAGTTTTCTGGTGGATTCTTTGCAGGGAATCTCCTCTGTAAAATATCATACTATCACTAAATATGAATCATTTGAATTATTTTCCTATTTGTATTCCTTTTATCTTTTTATCTCATTTTATTGCCTAGCAGTGATTCAAGAAGTAAATTTGACATATTGTGTTTTATGTTTGTTGTGCATTTCTCATTTACTTCCACTGTGATGTTAAAAATAGCATTGTGTGATTTCAGTTTTTAGTGAGTTGTTTAGTGATTGTTCTGTGTGATCTCAAGAGAATATGTAATCTGTTCTCATTTGACACAACAGAGTACAGATGTTAGTTTTAACCCAGTGGTAGTTTATGTTACCAGAGATGTTAACTATGTAGTTATTAACTGGTAACTTGCTGAATTTGTTCCTTTATGTTCAAGTAAGGTTATAAATATCTAATTAGAATAGGAAACTATTTCTTTTGGCATTTCTATCTAATGAGTGTTTTGTTGCAAGATGCATACACCTGAGCCTTATTATTTGTCATAAGACTATTTACCATATCACTAATAGTCAATGTCTCTGTTTATCACTAAGAATTACCTTGTTCTGAAGTCTCTTACCTTAGAAATTAGTATAGTATAGTTAAGGCTACTTTCTTTTGGTCCATTGGCATATGCCTTATTACTTTGTGCTTTATTTACATCTAATTCCCAGATAACAGATACATGATCTGTATCCCCTCAGACAGTCTCTGTGATTAGTTTATCTATGTCTCTGATCTTTAAATTATTTATTAACATAATAGGGTTTATAGTTATTATATTTACTGTCATTTTTCTTTGTTCCTATATCCTTTCTAACTTTTATTAATGTCTTTTGTGGTTTTAGTTAAAGACTTTATGTATTTATAGTAATTATATTTTCTATCTTGTTAAACTATACAGGTTACTTTTAAAAAAGTTCTCTTAGGGTAGTTTTCAAGTGTTTTCAAATATTCTTTTCTAATTCTACATGTTAAATAAGTAGTTCATGTAATTGTTAAAATAT
This sequence comes from Phodopus roborovskii, assembly GCF_943737965.1. Taxonomy (NCBI): domain Eukaryota; kingdom Metazoa; phylum Chordata; class Mammalia; order Rodentia; family Cricetidae; genus Phodopus; species Phodopus roborovskii. Next base: position 30,980,742 of record NW_026126511.1, on the reverse strand, counting down.
ATTAGACATAGAGCAAAGGATTACCAGACTATATCCACACCTCCAAAGAAGCTAGAAAGCAAGGAGGACCATAAGAGAGACATACATGGCCCCATGGTGAAAGGGAAAGAGACAAGAGCCCCTGAACAAATTAGGAGCTTGGGTAGAGGGGGAAGGGAGGTAGGAGAACAAAAAGGGGAAAAGAGGAGGGTTGAGGAGAACATGCAGGATCAGGAAGGTTGAAGGGGAGATAAATAGACAGCAAGAAAAGAAACACATCAGTAGAAGGAGCCATTTTAGATTTAAAGAGAAATCTGGCACTAGGCAATTGTACAGAGATCCACAATTATTACCCCAAATAGGATTTTAAGCAATAGTGAAGAAGCTACCTTAAATGCCCTTCCCTTATATGAGAAAATTAGAATGATGACTAACTTAAATCCCATCCTAGAGCCTTCATCCAGTAGTTGATGGAGGCAGAAAAAAAAAAATCCACAGGTAAGTACTGAGCCAAACTACTAGAATCCAGGTGTAGAGAGGGATGAGTGACTAATAAAGGGGTCAAGACCATGCTGGGAAACCCCACAGAAACAGCTGATCGGAACAAGGGGAAACTCATGGACCTCAGTCTGACAGCTAGGGAACCAATATAGGACCAAACCAGGCTCCCTGAAAGTGGGTGTCAGCTAGGAGGACTGGGCAGTCTATGGGGCCTCTGAAAGTGGAAGCAGGATGTATACCTAGCGCTTGAGTGGACTTTGGAAGCCCATTTCCCATGGGGGAGTACTCCCATAGCCTAGAGACATGGGGAAGGCCTAGGCCCTGCCCCAAATGACTTGACAGATTTTGAAGATCCCTCTTGGAAGGCCTCACCTTACTTGGAGAGTGGATGGGGAATGGAATTGGGGACCGTTGCGGAGCATGGGAAGATGGGAGGGTGAGAGAACTGGAATTGATATGTAAAATAAAATTGTTTCTAATTTAAATAAGATTTATAATAAAAATATCTTATGATAACAAAATATATTCCTCTTCACATCTCATATTATTGCTGCCATTGCTATCACACACACACACAATGTATGTGTATATATATATATATATATATATATATATATATATATATGAAGATGTAAGTAGAAACATGTAAGACACAGTAAATATGTAATTGCTAATATATTTATAATATTTTTTTAAAGTTGAAATAAAAACTTTCTATATACATTCATTCATTCTTAGATTAACAAACATTTGAGACCCTGACATCTACAATTTTCAATCTATGCACATGAATTATTTTAACATTTATTTGAAGAATATTTAAAGGCAAATTAAATGTCCATTTACTTTTTCTTTTATTTTGAAGAATTACTTTACAAGGTAAAGAAGTGTAGATTTGTGTTATTTCCTTAGCATTTTGAAGTATTTCTACCCACTCTTTTTCTATGATTCTTCAACTGGCTGTTTAAAATAATTTTTGTCTTTAACTCATAAAATATTTTATAAAATATAATTTAATAACATGCCTGGCTATTGTTTTTTCATTTTGTGTTTGTTTGTCATCAATATATTTGGTGATTTCTGAATTTATAGTTTCACACTAATTTGGGGAAATTTTTTTTGTCACTATTACTTCAAATACTGACATAAACAATATTCAATATTACTGAAAAGAAAAATTATGCATCTATATTACACAAATGGATAGTTTTCTTATTCTAATTTTACAAACAAGTTAACTTGAAATTATGTACATAACAATGTACATTGTCTTGGGGTCTATGAGTAACCCATATGTGTGTATGTGTGTGTGTGTGTGTGTGTGTGTGTGTGTGTATCTCCAATAAATATATAAATACATACAAAATGCTATGTCATTTTATGAGACTTGAGTACATATAAATTTTGTCATTTCTACAAGGTTTTGGATTCATTCATCTTTGGATATGATGGAGCAACTATCCTAAATATTGCCCTTTTTTAGTGTATTTGTTCCACAGTTCTTGAATATTCAGCTTACTTTTCTTTTCTGTTCTTGGTTTTTCAATTGGGAATTTTCCTGTTGCTTGCTAAAGAGCTAGAATTCTTTCTCATGCAAAGCCAGTCTATGAATGAAAACTTCAAAGAATTCTTAATTTCTGTAGCTGTGTTTATAATGTCGAGAATTTGTCATTTACCTTTTTACTTCAAAATTTCTTTGTCTGATTGCATTATCCATCTGCTATTGCAATAGATAACTTTTCAAATATTAATTATAGTTTTAAAATTTTCGAGCATGATAATTGCATCATCTCTGCAATGTTTGATTCTTTCCCAAGCATGTTGAATATCTTCAAATGATATGTGTGTGTGTGTGTTTGTATGTCTCTGTATGCTTATATGTGTATATTTTTTTAATATTGTGATTGAAAGGTTGATTTACAGTGCAAAAGGAACTGCAACAAGTAATACTACATTCTCTTGGGTTAAGGTTCGTGGAAACATGAAACACTTGACACTTCATAACTCAAGGTGAGCTGTATTTTGCTGCAGGGAGCTTCTGTAATGCTTTTGACTTTAGTTCTTTCTACCACATAAGATGAATACGGTGGTTAGAGGGGTCTAGAGATGAATGTTTAATTCTTCTATATAGGCCAGGCTATGATAAGAAACTAGATTTACATTTATTAAGACATTTTCTCCTACAAGCTAGGTATTAGATAGATTATTATAATAAATTTAAGTAGTTATGTTTCTCTTTTTCTCTGTAAGAAGAAACAGGGGAATTATTTTGAGGATGTGATGTATGCCAAAAAATTAACCACAACATGTATGAAAACTTTCCTATCATAAAGTCAGTATTTTTTTTCTGATTATCTGTGCCTTTATTTTCATTTTATTGAAAATATTTTTTTCTTTTCCAAATAGGGTTTTTCCTTCCTCTATATCTCTCAGGTCCTCCCTAACTTCCTTCCTATCCAGATTCACCCCCTTTCTACCTCTCATTATAAAACAAACAGGCTTCTAAGGGATAATAATATAACAAAATAAAATGTAATGAAATAAAATAAACATTTACATATTGTAGTGGACAAACAAAAACAGGAAAAGGTTACAAGAATAGGTAAAGGAATCAGAGACCCATTCCTTAATATAATCAGGAACTCTGTGAAAACACTAAACTAGTATCCATAATACATACCACGGAGGACTTGGTGCAAGACCCTTGCAGGCCCTATTAATGCTGACTCACTCTGTGAGTTCATATGAGCTTTGATCATTTAACTTAGATGGTCTTGGTTTCTTGGTATCCTTCATTGCCTCTGAGCCTCACACTCTTTATACCTTCATGAGCCCGGAAGAGAGGCATTTGATGGAGACATACCATTTAGGGTTGTGTGTGCCAATGTCTCTGATTATCCGAGTAATGTCTATCTGTGGATCCCTGCATTTTTTCCCATTCACTGCAGGAGGAAGCTTTTCTGATGATGGCTCAGCACTCAGCATGGTGATCCATTGATCCATTAGTATAGTCAAATGAAATCAGGAGCCAGTGTATTGCTTCATTGCTTGTTTGCTAGCTTGCTTTTGTTATTGTGTTGTCTTTCTTCCTTTCTTTGTTCTTTCCTTCGATTCTTCGTTCCTTTGTTCGTTCGTTCCTTCTATCTTCTACCCACCTCCCCTTCTTCCCTTCATCCTTCCTTTCTTTCATGTGTTCATTTTTTTTTCTTTCTAACCAGTAGTATTCGGTTTTACCCTAGGTCCCTGAGATATCTGGTGTCTGGTTTACATTTAGCTAAGCAGTGCCAAGTATGGGTTCCAACATGGAGTGATCGATCATTAGGTCGAATTAGGTATTGGTTGTTTATTCTCACAAGCTTTGTGTCACCATTGCCTCAATATATCTTGCAGGCAGGAAATAATTATAAATCAAAGGGTTTGTCTTTTGAGTGATGTTTACATATCCCCTTAATAACAATCAGAGCAATTTCCTTTACCAAATGTTTTTCTAGAACTTCAGGGAGAAGGCTCTGGCTCTGTGGAGGCACCAGCTCGACTTTCCCATTTTTAATGATTTATGTAATTGTTGATTGTTGTTTTTTTTTTTTTTTTTTTTTTGACACAGGGGTTTCTCTGTATTGCTTTGAAGCCTGACCTGGCACTTACTCTGTAGATCGGGCTGGCCTCAGACTCATAGAGATCCTGCTGCCTCTGCCTTCCCAGTGGTGTGTTTAAAGGCTTTCACCAACAACGCCCAGCTTCAACCTGTAGTCTTCACAACAACATGTTGTGTTTCGGCATTACCCTGGAACCTCTTTCACCAACAACTGAATTAGACATAACCCAATATAGGTACTCAAAATTTCATTTGGTCACAAGTTAAAATCATTTGGGCCTCTTTCCTGTTACTTCCCAATTTCATTTGGAATATATTCTTATATGTATATATCTTAGGAAGCATCAATTTTTGTATTGCCATTTAAATGCCCCTTCATTTTAGCTGTTCCTCCCTTTATCTTCCTCTCTGCATGGACTCCACATTTGATCACCCCATTCCAGTGCCCATCAGTCCATCCATAACTTTATGTTCTATTTTGCTTTTTGGTATTCCTTGCTCCTTTACACTATATGGAACATTTGTGGTCTATGGATTGTGGCATAGCATTTATTTAACAAATAATATCCCCATGTAAGTGAATGCATACCACATTTGTGTTTCTGGGTATGGTATATATATCACTCAGCATTATTATTCAAATTTCATGATACTGCTATTAAGCAGCTGAATATTACTCCATTGTGTAAATATATCAGATTTCCTTTATCCCTTCATCTGTTGTTTGTTAAGAGGCATCTGTATTATTTCCAATTTCTGGCTATTATGAATAGAGCAGTGACGAACACGGTTACCAATTGCCTCTGTGGTAGAATGAAGCATCCTTTGGGTATATAGGCTCAAGAACAATATAGCTGGATCTTGAGGGAGACTAATTCACATCTTCCTGTGGAACTACTGCATTAATTTCCATAGTGGCTGGCTGTATAAAATTACTCTCTTAATAGCAATGGGTGAGTGTTCCACTTAACATCCTTGCCAGCATGAGCAGTCACTTATTTTTATTGATCTTAACCATTATGATGGGCAAAAGATAAAATTTCAAAGTAGCTTGATCTGCATTTTCCCTGATTAAAAATGTTAAACATGTCTTTAAATGTTTCTCAATCATTTAATGTTCTTTTATTGAGAAGTCACTGCTAAGTTTTGTATCTCATTATTAAATTACATTGTTTTCTTATATCTAGTTTCCTGAGTTATTTATATATTTTGGAAACTGGCCCTCTATAAAACTGATAGTTGGTAAAAAAAAAAAAAAAAAAATCTTTTCTCATTCTGTGGGCTGCTGCTTTGTCCAAATGGCATTTGGCCTTTGCCCTGCAGAAGCTTCTGAGTTTCATGGGCACCCAGTTATTAATTGTTGATATAAGTTCATGTCCTAATGATGTTCTGTTCAGAATGTTTTTTCCCATGCCAATGAATTCAAGACTATCACCCTCTTTCTTTTCTATCAAGTTCAGTGTATCTTGCTTTATGTTGAGGTTTTTGATACATTTGGAATTGAATATTGTAAAAGATGATAAATATGTATATATCTGGATTAATTTACATTAAGGTATCCTGTTTGGCTAGCTTCATTTGTTCAAGATGCTGTCTTTTTTCCAGTGTGTGTTTCTGGATTCTTTATCACAATCAGGTGTCCATATGTATCTGGATTTGTCTGGGTCCTTAATGTAACTCCTTTTATCCAAGTGTCTCTTTTATGCCACTACTATGCTGTTTTTGTTACTATACCTTTATAGAACTAATTTTGGATGGTGATAATACCAGCAGTTCTATTATTTTTCAGGATTGTTTTAGCTATTCTGTTGTTTTGTGACTGTGTGTGTTGTTATTGTTTCTTAGTTTGCTCTTGTGTAAGTATGTTCCCATATGAAGCTAAGATCTGTGAAGAACTGTGGAATTGTGTTGGCATTTTGATGGGGAGTTCATTAAATATGTAGATTGTTTTTGGTAGGATGACAATTTTCCACCCTATGGTGAATCCTAAATGAACAGTGAATTTTTGTATCTCCTGAGACCTTCTTTAATTTCTTACAGTTTTTATCCTGTGAATCTTTGGGTTGTGTGGTTACTATTATCAATCGAATTTTATATTACCTGAGGCTATTGTGAAAGATATTGTTTGACTGGTTTCTTTATAAGTTCATTTATCTATTTTTTAAAGGATGGTTCCTATCATTTGTTAGTTGATTTTGTACCCCGGTACTTTTCTTAAAGTGTTTATCAGCTATAGGAGCTTTGATGCAGAATTTTTTAGAGTTACTTATTTATACTATCATATCCTCAGCAAGAAGACACTTTCCAATTTGTGTCTCCTGGATCTCCTTCAGTTGTTTTATTGCTTTAGCTAAAACTTCTACTGTATTGAATAAATATGCAGAGAGTGAACAATCTTGTCTTGTTCCTTATTTTAGTGGAACTTATTTTAGTTTCTCTCTATTTACTATGATGTTAGCATGTGTTTGGATGGGATGTCCTTTAAAACTCTTAGGTCCTTTTGGCTTGTGACATCCGTTAGCTCCAGTATTTCTCTGTTTAGCTTTTGTTTGGATGACCTGTCTATTTATGAGAGTAAGATAAAGAAGTCTTCCACCATAAGTGTGTATCAATATGTGATTAATGCTGTAGTAGTATTTCATTTTATGTTTAGTTAGCTTCTTTAGGTTGCCATTTTCCTTCTAATATTTTCTGTAGGGCTAAATTTATGGATAGACATTGGTTAATTTTTTTTTTCATAAAATATCTTATTTTCTTCAACCATGTCAATTCAAAGTTTTGTTGGGCATAGTAGTCTGAGCTGGCATTTGTGGTCTCTTAGAATCTGCAGATATAGTTGTTGCCGAGTGGTTAAGGTGATGGACTAGAGAAGGCATCATATTTGTTCTGGGCCTTCTACCTGTTAGAGTCTCCATTGAGAAGTCAGCAGATATAACATATGGTACTTTGCTATTCCATTGCAGCTTTTAATATCTTTGTCCCTTAAGTTTAGTGTTTTGATGACTATGTGTCAAAAGACTTTTCTTCAAGTCTATTTAGTGTTCTGTAAGATTCTTTTATCTTGATATGCTTCTTCTTCTTTATGTCAGGGAAATTTTCTTTTAAAATTTTATTGAAAATTATTTTCTGTGTCTTTGATCTAAGTGTCTTCTCTTTCCTCTACTCATATTATGTTTAGATTTGGTATTTTTAAAGAGACCAGATTTCATGAAAGTTTTGCGGCAGGAGGTTTTGGACTTAACAAATATTTTGACCAATGAATTTATTTATTCTATATTGGTTTCAGTGCCAGAGATGCTCTGTTCCATTCTTTGAATTATGTTGGTGCAGCTTGCCTCTGTGGTTTCTGTTCCAATTCCTAAATTTTATTACCAGATTTGAACTCAGTTTGGATTTTCTCCATTGATTCTATTTCCACTTTCATGTCTTTAACTGTTTTATTCATGCCCGTCAATGGTGTGCTCTTGTATTTTAAGAGATTAAAGAATTTTTTCATTTTTTTTCTTTTAAGGACTTCAATTATATTCATAAATTCTGTTGTAAGATCTTTTTATTGTGCTTCAGCTATATTTCAGTATTTACCTCCTGTTCTGATAGGTTTGCTCGGCTCCTGCTGAGACTTGTTTTCCTGGATGTTATTGACTCTGTTTTGTAATTCTAGGTGCTGATATCGGAATTTGTGATTGCTAGGTAGGTGTTTTGCTCCTTAGTTTTTGTTTCTTAAGAGTGTATTGCCTGGAAGGAAAACTTTGGGGGGTCCTGATGGTTGTGGCTACTGGTATTTCCAGGTACAATGTATTAGAGAGGGAGAATAGGCCATAGCAGAATGCATGCTACAAATCTGGATATCAAGCTCAGAGTTCAACTTGGAGGGATGAAGGGGGAGATGGATATCTCTAGTTATCCTAGTTGAACCCCTAGTCAGAGAGTCCTGTGGTTCTCACATATTGCCTGTTAGAGCTAGATCTAGAGCAAAGCAAGGGGATGGAGGAGTGGAAGTTTGGAGAGGATGATATGTGTGTTCCACAGACAATAGGGTATTTGAGAGAAGAAGACTGACTCAAATGTTTTACCGCAGAGCTGAAGAAGTGACTGGAGAATTTGGAGGAACAGAGATAGAGGTGGCAATCTGTAGTTGATTGCCTAGATGGAGTGCATTCCTCTAATTTTTCATTCAGAATCATTTTCACTAAGTGGACAACAATTTTTGGGTACAGTTTATATTTCCATTTCCCAGAATTTTTCCTATTATTAGGTTTCTGGTCCCAAGAGTTGAAATTCTAGATCAGAGGTGGTAGAATGTCTAAAAGAAAAGCATCTTCCAGACACAACAGGGTCCAAGTATGTGTAGGCTCACAGAGACTGAAGCAGCATATAAAGGGCTACACAATTAATGCAAGACAAAATCTTACATGGAGAAGGGGAATTAGGTGCAAATTCCCACCAATAAAGAAGAAAATATTTGCAGCTGGTAGCTGCTTGAGAGAGATAAATTATGTAAATTATGTAAAACTGGATGTTATCAACATCAATCCAGAGCAGAACCCATGGTCAAGAGTATTTGACCAATACAAAAGGGACTCCATTTTTTTTTTAATGTGGTGGATTGTGATTTATTTCATTTCCATTTATTTTGGTTCTATGTATTATTTATTTTGTTTTTAAAGAAAGAAAAGGGACTTGAAGTTCAGTGGATAAGTAGTGGAGGATGATTGGGATGAATTGGAGAAAGGTATCTATGACAAACTATATGAAAAATTAAAAAATAAAATTTAATTGAAAAAACTGAGCTTCAGAAGTTTGCCCATTGACTCACTTCTCCCATAGGTATAAGAACTGTTGATTTTTGGTGGGGGCATTGGTGAGTATTTTCTGTTTTGAATAATAAGCCACTTGTAAGAGCACGAGTACCTGAGAAGTTCATGCTGTGTGCATATGATGAAAATTTGGGGGATGTAGATGTGGGAATGTACTGTACCTACAGAGGATCAGAGGTTGAATTCCATTAACGATGTAAGGTAGGACACAATTACCTGTACCTCCAGCTCCATGGACTGAATAACATTCATCTTCCTACCACATAAACCTGCACTCATATGCCCATACCCCAATATGGTTGCACACACAAATATGTAATTAAAATAAAGCAGTTAGGGAATCTGTTAAAGCAACCATGAATGCTGGGCCTGCCCTGGAAACTGAGATAGATTTGTAATGCTCTGATTGTTCTGCATGTAATCATGTCAACACAAAAGCAGAGTCTTAGCATTTGGAAGAATTTGTTATCCTAATGGACAGTTAATTATCTTTAAGAGTCATTATGTCATGGTTTCAGTAGCAATGTTTCTATACAATTCTGAAACATCTGTAGTGAATTTACTAAGCTGATGGTCCATCTTTTCTGTCTGTGTTTTAGGAAGCACAGTAACACAGTAGCATTGGCAGAGGCTATACTTTTATAGGATTTCTCATATGCCAGAAAGATTCTTTTGCCACAGTCCATATTGAGTCACTTCATCAGGATTACCATTATAGAGCATTTCACATTTTTGTTGATAAATCTAACTGAGTTGTTGCATGACTGAAGGATTGTTCCCAGTATATTGCAATAGAACATGTAAGTAAATACAGAATTCAGTAAGGTTTATGAGACAGTGTATGATTCTGAACACATTGACAATAAGCTCATAAGATGATTATCTAAAATGTATATTTAGTCTGAAAGCAGTCAGAACATTTCTCAACTACTATCTCAGCCACACTGCATGGTGTGACAGTTCAGGATGTTTTCTCTAACAAAAATGAGTTGCAATACTTTTTGCTGTTATATTTAATAAAATTTGATTTTTGTCAGGTGATAGTCTCTGCTTTTTACTAGATGGACTGTAGATTTTCTCTGTACTTGGGCTTCAATTGCTGTATTTGTCAGCTTTGTTTGGCTGCTATTTCCAAGCACATTACTTCTAGTTCTATTTTTCAGTGTCAAATTAGTTATTAATTTATTTTGTTTCTTTGGTTGCAGTGTAAAGAAATTTCTGACTATTCCCCTACAATATGCCTATCTTTCTCTGGGTGAGATGACTCAGTGGGTAAAGGTGCTTATCTCTGAACCTGAAAACCTGACTTTGTCCCTGGAGAATCAGATGGCATAAACACAGAGAGCAATTACCACACGATATTTTTTCACATATGCATATTTACCATGTACACACACACAGATAAATTAAAATAATAAAAATGTTTAATTTAAAATAGTCTGTCGTCAAACATTTTATTGTTTACATCTGATTATAACTTTATGCCACTTGAAACATTATCCCAGCTGTCAGTGAATTTTGTAAATATAACTTAGAGTAATTTAAATCTACATAACTAGTTTTCATCTATACTATAGCGACTTAAAAGTGTTTTAATTACCTATTTTTGGATACCATACCATATTGTGAGATGTTTTAGGTGATTTACCACCAGTATGATAAAAAGTTAAGATAATACTATAAAAGTAGTGAAGATTTATTTTGGCTTAAATGTTTGGATATTTGGGTATCTGATTAATAGTCCCTCTCTCTCTCTTTCTCTCTCTCTCTCTCTCTCTCTCTCTCTCTCTCTCTCTCTGTGTGTGTGTGTGTGTGTGTGTGTGTGTGTGTGTGTGTATAGATGGATATTGAGTTGGAAGAAGCTGGTCAACTCAGGCCAGTCAGAAGGAAGGGAGGAAAAGGAGTAGTTAGTTTTCATTGCAAGTAGCATTGGTTTTCCTGGATTTACAACAAGTATGAAAGCGTTACTTCCTAGAAAATAAATTAAAAGTTAAGAGACCATAAAAGAGGGAGCCATTATAGGTTTGAAGAGAAACGTGACTCTAGAGAAATGTCCAGAGACCTACAAGACTGACCCCAACTAACAATTTGAGCAACAGTGGAAAGCCTACCATAAATTCCCTTCCCTGATAATAAGATCGATGACTAACTTATCCACTACCAATGAGCCCTCACCTAGTTGCTGATGGAAACAGAAGCAGACACCCATATCTAATCATTGAGGCAACTTGAATCCAGATGCAGAGAGGGAGGATAAGACCAGGCTACAGAAACCCATAGAAGTAGCTGACCTGAACAAGGAGGAGCCAATGGGCCTCTCAGACTTATAGCCGGGAAACCAGATTTGGACCAACTCAGACCCCCTGAACACGGGTCTTAGTTATAAGGCCTGGGCAGACTAAGAGACCTCTGAGAGTAGAACCAGGATGTATCCCTGGTGCACAAAAGGACTTTGGGAGCACATTACTTATGGAGGGATACTCCCTTAACCTAGAGGCAGGAGGGAGGGCCTAGTCCCTACTCCAAATGCCTTGATAGATTTTGTTGACCCCTCCTAGAAGGCATCACCCTTCCTGTGGAGTGGGTGTGTGTGGGATGGGATGGTGGTTGGGTGCATAGGAGGGAGGAAGAGGGGACTGGGATCAATATGTAAAGTAAGAAAAAAAACTGTAAATACAAAAAAAATTAAGAGACCACATAAATAAATGTATTTGCTACTGAACTTACCAATGTTGAAGAGCACCAGTTATCATCCTGATGACTGTGACTCACTTGCAGTCCTTTGGTACTGTTACTCTGTACGACAATATAACATCATATATTGCATTGTTAGCTGGGAGAAATACCAAAGTCCATAATTTGGGTTCATATTGCTTTCACATCTTCCTAAATTCAAAAAATTCATTATTCAAAGCATTATAGTTCAAAGACCATCTGTATTGTGTTCCCTTTGTTTTTTGTGTATTTCAAATTAGTTCAACTACAAATTATCACCATATCTTTCTTCTATTTCACTCTTTTTATTTTCAAAAGTTCTACCATAGGCTGGGTAGTGGTGGCGCATGTCTTTAATGCCAGGACTCAGGAGGCAGAAGAAGGTGGATTGCTGTGAGTTCAAGGCCAAGTGTCTACAGAGAGAGGCTCCAAAGCTGTACAGAAGAAACTGTGTCTTGAAAACAAAAAAACAAAACCTCTATTGCATAGATTGTATTCTTGTTGACTGATCTTCAAATTGTTTTTTCATTCACATTATTTTTTCATTTATTTTAGTATTTGCATATAATTTGTTTTCTTTCATCACTTCTATGAATATGTCCAATTTCTGATCATGTCCCTTTTTTAAAAAAGCTTTTATTATTTTCTTACTATTTTGTGTCTCTTTAGGCTTATTGATGCATTGTAGACCATATGACTTCTAAGTATCTTCTTTCAAATCATTATTTTTTACTTTAGTATCAGATTTCTCTAAATTGCTTTATTCTTAGAAAATGATTTTGTATTTCATTTTTTAACAAATATTTCACCCCTTACAACTGGCTACTCAGAGTTATTTAAATATGTTGCAAAACAGACAGAATTAGGGTTTCTTATATGTGAGAAGGCATGTGATTTGAGTCTTGTCCTTGAAGTAGACTATTTGCATGTGAGCAATCTCTTCCAGCCAAGTGGACTTAGGGTAAGAAGTTGGCTGAAAATGCTCCAAAAACCAATAGGGATGATCCACTATGAAATCCTTTTCTCAACCATTGATTTTTATAAAGTTCTTTTTCCTATGCTGGCTACTATCTGTCAGCCTTATTGAATTAACCAAAACACAACAAACCACATATCCAGACCATCAGTAACTTTCATCTGGAAGGAAAAATTAGTCAACATGTTGAACAAATGATTGATGGATTCTGGCACACATTCCTACTTTTCATGCAGTCCCATTATTCTTTTTATAGAAACTGGTATGGTCCTATACTTATTGATTATTGTAGGAGATATCACTAATGACCTCACTTACTTTGTTTTCTTTCTTTTTTTTCTGTTTTTTTTTTTTTTTGGGGGGGGAGGCTTCTTTTTTATCCTTAGGGAAAAAGAGTCTGTGATTCATGTTATCATCGCCATGCCCCTTCTCTATTTTTTCCTTACATTTCTAACAACATAATTATATTTTAATTTCAAAAAATAAAAATACATTTTAAAAGATACAATGATTTTTTGTTTGTTTTCAAATAATGTAATTCTTTTATTAATTGTTTGTGAATTTCACATCATGTATCCCAATTCTGCTCATTTTCTAGTCTCCCCATATGTATGCTTCATCCTTATAGTGTCCCCTCAAAAGAAAATAAGAAAATTAAAACCTAACCTACAACCCATCAAACAAACAAATTAAACACTCCATTCCTCTTTTTTTACTGCCTCCCTAACACCTCTTCATTCATCTTAATGGCATTGGGAATCTTGGTTTTCCAAACAGTATACCCTTTTGTCCAATCAGCCGTGGCTTGTGTTACCACAGGGGGCCATGGGAAGCTTGTGTCGTGAAATCAGAGGGTCATCAAAAGCCAGCCCTGCCCTTCATTGACCCTGTGAAAGGATAGTCATGACCCTCACAGTAGACCAACCCACTTTGGAGAGATGGTGCCACCTCTCACTAAAGGTGTGGGACAGCTGACTCTAACCCCTCACCTAAGTGGGACAGCCCCATCCTCTAGACTAAGTAGCTCAGCCACCATTCAACCAATATACTGTGCCTTGGGTTTGGCACACAATAACTTCTACCCTACCTGTGATCCACAAGGCATAGTGTGTGAAGAGACTGGTACTGTGGAATGATACCCACAGGATTTCCATGATGCCCTTGGGATGTCTGAGAGGAGTTTTGTGAGAGTCCATTGATGATGGTGTAGCAGAAACCAGGGGACTTGAGCCAGACAAATGACTTCCCTTACATTTTTAAGCATGCTTGTTTTTTTTTTAATGAATTTTTTATATTGTAGAGTAAGTTTAATAGCAAAAAGGATAAATATTTTTTCATTGTATGATGTTAACAATATATATTCAAAAATTTTTCTTTCATGTTTAGTCTACTTTAATCTACATATTTTATTTATTCTTTTGCCACATACAAAATTCAATAGGTGAAATAAACATTTAACTTTCTGAAGGCCTGACATGGTAGTACTCACTATTAATCCCAGCACTGAGTGGCCAAGGCAGGCAAATCTCTGTAATTGTGAGGCCAGCCTGGTCTACCGAGCAAGTTCTATGATTATCAGGGCTGTTACAGAGAGTAATATTCCTTGAGAAATCAAAAAGCTGTATGAAACAAATTAAGACAAACAAATAAAGAACCCAGACAACAACAACAAAATGTATGAAACAAATTAAGACAAACAAATAAAGAACCCAGACAACAACAACAAAATCCTTTTTTATATAAAAGAAAACATTCAATTATAATTATGGTTCGAGAGGGTTAGAACCAATGATAGCAGAGTAAAGGAGGGTTAGCTGAGAGCACTTATCTCCAATCACAAGCAGGGCACAGAGAGCATACTGGGAATGGAACAGACCTTTGAAACTTCCAGTGACAGACTTCCTCTCACAGGACCCCATGTCCTAATTACTCCCAAACAGTTCTACCAACTGGGAACAAAGTATTCAAATACATGTGTATATGGACATTTTCATTAAACTGCCATACCCATTCCATCCTATATGTTGATTGAGTAAAGGCAATCTGCTTTCTGGGCAGAACCTTTGGGTGCAAACTCAGCTGTCAATTATTACTTTATCTATTTTTGAAATCTTATCCAGGAAACACACGTGTGTTAATATCAAGAAGTGTTCTTCCTATGTTTTAATTTGGCTCCAATATTGCTTTGCTTCGGTTTAATTGGAAAATTGGAGTCTCTTGTGCTCCTACATGAATTTTGAGAATCCACTCCCCAGTTACCCTTGCTACTAAAATTCACCCACCATTACACTGTTGTCTAAATATCATTTGCATATAGAGTAATGTTCTTTTTGGATTTTTAAGATTAGATGCTGTTTCAACAATTGACATATATTATATATCATTTTGATTTTCTTCAAGTAGTTTTGAACATAATTTGCTTAGTACTCTTTATCTCTTGATAATTTATTAGTTTATTATCTAAGTATTATTTCTCATTTCCATCCCTCTTTCTCTAGTGGAATTTATTTACCTTCTTAATGATGATATTTACTAACTACTTTCTCTTCTGAGTATAGGATATGTGAAGCAAATCTAGTAATTCTGGTCTAGTAGCCATGATTCCCCTTAGTTTCTCCATATCATGGAAGCTCCTTAATTCTTTAACTGTGAAACACAACTTTGATTGGTACAATAATCTTTGTTAATAGTTATTTTCTTTCAGAATCTTAAATAGATCATTCTAGTCCCTTCCTCCTTTTAGAGTTACTTCTGAGAAATCTGCTCTCAGTCTAATGTGTTTATTTTCAAATGTTACTTGACATTTATCTCTTTTATACTATAATATTTTTGTCCTGTATTTTCAATGACTTATTTAAAATATATTGTAGTGGCATACTTCTATAGTCATGTGTGCTTGAGGTTCTAAATGTCTCTTTTACCTGGTGTTCATGTTTTTTCATAAATTTTGAGAAAATTTCTACTATTGTCTCACTGAAAAGATTTTTTATGCCCTAGACCTACATGCAGCTATCCTCTTAGGTTTGCCAGTGATCAATATTTGATTAAGTCTGTTTTTGTGTGTTTGTTTTCCAAGACATGGTTTCTCTAAGTAGGTTTGGAGCCTGTCCTGGAACTTGCTCTGGCCTTGAACTCACAGAGATCCACCTGACTCTGCCTCCTGATTGCTAGGATTGAATGCAAGTGCTTCCACTGTCCAGGCAATGATTATGTTTTAATGGTTCCCAGAGTTCTTGCATTTTATCGTTATGCTCTCCAATGTCTCTTTTGTTCATTCTGCCTGATAGTAAGATATTTTCTTTTGCTTGATTTAGTCCCTTATCTAGGCTGCCAATTCAGTTTTCTGTCTGTTAGAGCTCCTCATTTCCTCCATGATTTCTGTTCATTTATTCTTTCAATTGCAAGTTGCCTTCCTTAAATCATTTCACTGTTTTTAAGTGATATTTTATTTATGATTTCGTAAGCTTGTCTGATGATTCAGAAAGCAAAATCAGACACAAGCCATAGAAGCCAGGTACCTTTAATCCCAGCAGACAGAAGCTAGGAAGTGGTGGTACACACCTTTAACCCTAGAACTCAGGATTAAGAGGTAGATGGAACTCTGTTAGTCCAAGGCCATCTGGATCTAAACAAGACTGTATCAGTCTAAAAAAGAATTACAGCTCACTTCTTTAATTCCAACATTAAGGAAGTATATATGACAGAAGCAAGGTGTTAGTAAAAGATTTGTTCTCCATCCACACTGAGGAGAGGCAGCAATTTGAAACTTGGTGAAGAGCTCATGCATAGATCAGCTCTTTCAGCCTGAGTTAGGCATGAGAGCTAGTGGCTGACTGATTTGCTTTTCTGATATTCAGCTTGAAGTTTGAACTCCAACACCAATCACTGGGTCTTTTATTTATTCGTGTTACAGGTTTTCTTTATATTTTTCTTGTATTTCCATATTGAGAACTATTCATTTGTTGTGACAGGAATATTTTATGATATTATATGATGGTGTACTTAATGGTTTTCTCTTGGTAATGTGTCTTGGGAAGTATTAATCTGGGTTTGACTAAACATCATGTAATCTTTCATTCTTGATGTAATCTCCAAGGTGAGTATTCTATCATGAGATAAATGAGAAAGTCACAAGCTTTACTCCTATGCACATGGCTGAGCCATTTCAGAAATTCTTTTAAATGAGGTATTTGACATTGACTCTAATAATTTGTGCCTCTTTGAACTGTATATATGTTTACTGGATGCTAGGAAATTTTAAAAGTTAAGAACATAGAAAAGAAAAACACCATTTTTTTTTCATCACCCAAATTAACCACAGTTCACATGTATGTAGAACTAGTTAGCATTATATTAGTCTAATGGAATATCAAGAGATTAAAATTCATATAGTCATCACTTTCAACTGTTAATGCAGAATGGAATATTTTTATCATTTTCCAGGCAATGTAAGTTATCAAAAACATATTAATTATGTATTATCCTCTCACACTGATTTATCAGCAGGAATATATATTCATATAATATGTATTGCATTGAAAATTGCAGAATGTTTTCAAAGTAATTTTGTTAAGATTACAATTATTTTTAGTAGGAATATACGTGCATTTGACATGGGTAAATTTTATTATTTTTTAAAATATTTTTATGAAATAATATTCACCTCAGTACACAATTAACACTGGAAACAACTACTGTCAGAAAGATTAATTGCAAAAGTGAAGTCAAGTTATATTAAGCAACTGTGGCTGGTTGGATTGGTGTAGTTGAAACACATATAAGTTGTAAATCAAGTTAATCATGTGTGCCATTTCATCTCATTTGCATAAAGAAAGGCACTCTATTAAATCCAGTACTTAAATGGATCTCTATAGCATTTCTCTAAAACTAGTATAGATATATACTTGGATAATTAACTGGGCATAAGTCATTTTCATTTTTTATAGTATTTTAAAGATTACATGGAAAATACATGTATATGTTCTAGAAAATTTAAAATTGCTTCCAAAAAATTGTGGCTTTATCTTGTGTGTTAGTCAAGGTTCTCTGGAGTCATAGAACTAATAGAATGAAACTTTTTGAAAATTGCTTTATCTATCTATCTATCTATCTATCTATCTATTTATCTATTTGTATTTCAATTTATGTATCTAAAGAACATTTATATTTACTTAATTACCTAAAAGTTATGTTCCAACCAAATCACCAATTGATGCTTATGAATGGAAGATCCAAGAACCCAGTAGTTTTTATTTCATGAGACTGGATGTCTCAGCTGATCTTCAGTATATGTCTAAATCTAGAAGAAGTAGGTTTTAATGATGGGGAAGGAAGGGACTTGTTAATGAGGTGAGAGCAAACAGGCCAAGAGCAAATGCTCCATACTTCCATGTCCTTATATAGACTTCCAGCAGAAGATTTGGTCCAAATTAGAGTTTTTCTTTGCTAATGTAGAAGTATTTTGTCTACGGAGTCTTCTCCTCGATTATGTAAGTTTTTGAAAAACTGGGCATTCAAATAAGTCTTTCATATTTCTTTTAAAACTACAGATTATTTTAAAGCTAAGTCATTGTACTACAACAATATTAAATGAAAAACATACTTCATTGAAAACCCAGCACTAAAGGACCAAGGGATCAGCTCTATAAGAAATTTAAATTAAGATTTATATAAACTCCACAAACTTTACACATATATACACATATATGGAGAGAGAAAGGGAGGGATTTTTCACTGGTTTTACATTTGCACTGCATTGAAGACCATTACCTTAACCTTCAAACTGAAATTATTCCTGTAATTTCTCACTTCCTGTAACTTCTCACTCTAAGAAGTATTATTAATTATGTCATATCTCATAGACTTGTTTAATTTTAGTATAGGGATTAGTGTATCAATTAGTTATAGTTTATATTCTGTTTTAGTTTATTGGTTGTTTGTGTGCTCACTTGAAATTCTCTACTACCCTAAAACATATAAAACAGCATGTCTAGCCCTTTCATTATATATTACTATGCTTGGTATCCTTTTGTGTAAGAAAAATTTGAAAAATAAGGAAAAATAAGAACAGTAAACACTGAGTTACATATTTACCATTCTTTCACATTTGAAGAATAAAGGATGATAAAACGATAAAGATATATTTAAATAGATGGTATCATTGTCATCAGTCATCTTACTGCTTCTGCTCAGTATTGCCATTCAATACTGGATAATACTTTCCAGTATGGCAGGTGAAGACAATAGGAAACACTTTAGTTTTGATTCCCCTATTAGTGTTCATAACTTTGGTCTTTGGTATATGTATATTTTCAATGAGATTGCCTTGTCGACTGGAATATATATTATCCAATAAATTATTGCTGTTGGGACATTGGGAATGACTCTTAAAAGACCCTAACTGCAGAAGAGATGTGGTGAAATGCTCTATCTGAAACAATAGTCACTCTGTTCAAATAAAGCCAGTACATGTCTCAAGTAGGATTCTAAAGTGAATAAAAAATGAATAATGAAATCATGCCTGTGTCTCTTCTGCTATTCCTCCTCTTCTCATTCCCTTCCTTTTCATCTTCCATTTTCCTAATATCCCAAAACGTTACAGCACTAAAGCTGGATAGCTTGAGATTAAAAAAAAAATCAGTACAGAAAAGAATACAGATTCAAATTATTTTTTTATTTAATTTTATATAACAAAGTCCAATTAAATGAAAACAAACATTTATAAACAATAATTGGGAATTTGAGCGTCGTTCTTTCCAAACAACTTCCTGCTAGTAAGGGGCGCTGTCTTGGGGGATTCAAATTATTTTAATATTACATTCTTTTATAAAATGGAGCACAAAACTATTAAACAACATAATATATAACATATTTTTTCATGAATCTTAGATTTTGAGAGTGTCCTTAGGACCCATTTTTTAGTAGGTTTTTCCCTGAAGCCGGTCTTGTCCCACCACCACGCTAGCCCCAAATAACAATCACAGACTCTCTATTTGATATAATGCTGTTGACCTGTTACTAGTTTTTTATTGGCTAGCTCTGTCTTAAATATTAACCCATTTCTATTAATCTAAGTATTTCCACGTATCTCATCTTACAGGAGAGCGGGCAGCATTCTGCTCTCTCCAGTCTCTCCATGTGGACTACTCCTTACTACTTTCTCTCTCCTCCTTTCTCCTACATCCTCCTAGCTTTCTTTTCTATTGGCCAACAGTGCTTTATTTAGAGAAACATATTTACAAAATGATATCTCCCATCACCCATTGGCTAATTAATCAACAAAATAGATCGGTCCTATGCTGGTTTCCCAGCTGTCAGACTGGAGTGCATGAGCTCCCCCTTGTTCAGGTCAGCTGATTTTTGGGTCTTTCCAGCCTGATGTTCATTCCTTTGCTAATCACTGCTCTCTGTCTGAAACTGTATTCCAGGAGTTCAGCTAGTTTTTAGCTGTGGGTGTCTGCTTCTGTTTCTGCTTCCATCAGCTACTAGATGAAAGCTCTAGGATGGCATGTAAGGTAGTCAGCAATCTCATTATCATGGAAGGGCTTAAAAATAGCCTCTCCACTATTGCTTACATATTTGGGTTCTTCCTTATAGATCTTTGGGCATTTCCCTAGTGCCAGATTTCTCCTTAAATCTATAATGGCTCCCTCTATTATGGTATCTCTTTTCTTGTTCTCCTCTATTCTTTTCCTGTCTCAATCTTCCTGCTCATTCTTGACCACCTCTCCCCCCCCCCTCTTCTCCCCTTCTCTTTCTCCTAACTCCCTCTTTCCCCCCGTCCATGCTCCAAATTTGCTCAGGAGATCATGTCCCTTTCCATTTCTCTAGGGGACCATGTATGTATCCCTTAGAATACTCTTATTTTCTAGCTTTTCTGGTGGTGTGAATTGTAGGCTGGCAATCCTTTGCTCTATTTCTAAAATCTATATATAAGTGAGTCATACCGTGTTTGTCTTTTTGTGACTGGGTTAGCACATTCCGGATGGTTTCTTCTAGTTCCATCTATTTTCCTGGGAATTTCAGGATTCCATTGTGTTTTTCAGCTGAGTAGTACTCCATTGTGTAAATGTACTACATTTTCTCCATCCATTTGGGCAGTCTATGAGGCCTCTAATGGATCAGTAATTATCCCTAGTGTATGAATGGACTTTGGGAGCCTGTTCCACATAGAGAGATACTTTTGCAGCCTAGATACATGGGGGAGGGCATAGGCCTTGCTCCAAATGATGTGACAGACTTTGAAGACTCCCCATGGAAAACCTCACCATCCCTGGGGAGTAGAAAGGGGCTGAGAAGGGGATTGGTTCCATCATAGACAATGGTAGAGAGTAGGAACTGGGATTGACATGTAAAACAATCTCATTTCAAATTTAAATAAAAAAGGGAAAAATATCAACAAAATGCTATTCATTCCTGGCACTAAAGGTTTTACTTAGTGGCACATGATGTCTAGTTGGCACATTGTATTCTCTTTTTATTGGGTTAATTCATTTAGATTGTTATTTTAGAGAGATATTACTTTCCATATGGTTTTTCAAATTGCCTTCAGTGTTTGTTTTCCATCCTACATTCCCTCTCCTTACCCTTCTCTTCCAAACTCTTCAATGTTTAACCCCCGATAGTCATTTTCTGCTTTGTCTCTCCACAATAATGTATTATATTTTGCCTTTATTGGGAAATACTCTTCTCCCCCCCCCAAGTCTTGTACTATGTGCCTAACCTTTATAGCTATTCATATTATAATAAAACATAATTAAAAGTTAAGATCTACATAATTCCACATTTATCAAAAGCAAAATACTGTCCAATTGTATCATTAAACCACATTTTCTTTATAAATTCATCAAATGATAGACATCGAGGCAATTTCCAATTTTTGATATCAGTGAACATGAATGATCAAATGTATCTATTGAAGGATGTAGAGTCCTTTTACTGTATGCCCAAAAATGTATAGCTGACTCTTGAAGTAGATCTATTCCCAGGAATTTCCACATTGGTTTCAATAATGGCTATATAAATTTCCACTCCCAGCAGTTAGGAAAAAGTGTTCCACATTCCAAACATTCTTCCTAGCATATCTATAGTTTCCAACATCTCTTGAAGAGGTCCCTTATTACATTTTCTCTCAGTCTCTTTAGTTGACCTATCGTCATCATCCTCGTCATTATTATTATTATTATATTACCATTATCATTATTATTGTTGCTGACTCTTGTTAATAATCTTAACCCCAGGTCTCTGCGGTATCATTGTTTTTTCTTTTCAAGTCACATGTCATAGTGCTATGAAAATGTTATGGACACAAAAAGATACTATAATTTCTCAGCTTCAGTTTCTTTATTCCCCCACTTTTATTTAAACCTAAAATGGTAGTCTAAAAATTTCATATTTAATTTTATCGTCTTCTCATCAGGACCTATAGTTATACTAAATTAAGAACAGTTTTTTTAAGTGTGCTGATACCTGTCCCTTTCAAACTCTATAAACTTTAGATGTCTTTCTTTAAATTTCTTAAATCAAATGGCTGCATTATAACTGATAAACATCTCCTGCAGACTAAAGTATAGATATCTTTGGCCAGACTAGCCATTTCCAAGTCTCAGAGCTGACTATAATTACATCTTATATTGCAGCAAAACGGATTTGACAATGAACAGCTGCAGAACAAGATCCATTTAAAATCACAGTGCATGTCCTTTGTGCCCACTGTTGGCTCTTAATACATATTAGTCCTTTGAAAAATTCTGTTTATGACTTCCCATTTAAAATGGAAAAATAAAACCAGAAATCTTTCTAGAAATGGGAAGAAGTGTCCTTGGGGTCCACAGAATGTTCTACCCATCAACAGAATGGGCTCTAATGTCCCAAGGCAAACTCTAGTACTAGAGTACTCACCTAAGAGCTCTGAATTACTCAGACTGATATTTGCTTCCATTATCAGGCACTTTTGCGGGTCCTGTAGTAAGAAACACTATTATACCAAATTCACATTCATTCACTGTAACTCTGTGACAATTGGGACGTTAGAACTAGAATGTATTGGTATGTGTGTGGTTTGTCACTAAGGCCTCAGAGTGGGTTTTGGGCTATTTCAAAGTAATTTAATTCTGGGGAGGAGCAACAATCATCATACTAGGATCAAAATTAGTAGACTCTGCATTGATCAGCCACAGCTCTTAACTCCGAGTTAGTGTCACAGTCAAATGTAACATAGTCGACACAGGCCTTTCACTGTAATATAGCCCATCATTGAAAGTTTTGTGAGTACTGAGTGTTATTTATCTCATTTAGACCATCACAAAAGGGTATGGCACTGTGTGATATCACTGAAAACAGGGGAAAATAAACTTCAATTTTTTTTCTGAATTAAAGAATAAGAGAATTTGAAGAACAGGGAAATCAATGAAACAGAAAAGGAGTAAAATATAAAGGTCAACTTGCTGTATATTACAGAATAGTTTTTATTCATTATATTAATTGCAATTTTAATATAGTATAATGTATAATGGTATACATATAATGGTAATAAGTGAGCTTCTTAGTTATAAATCTATAGTGCTGGTAAACATTGAGTTTATTATATTTTGTTTCCTTCTCACTCAACAGGATCATGGATATATGCCATTTTATAACAATATTTTCATATATTTGTAGAAAAGTATATTGTATATTTGACACTAAAACTGCTTTTTCATTATATATAAGTTTTATTTGTCAAATATTCAAAAAAATCACAAGGTATTAATCACTTGCTTTCATAATTCTTTTTTAAATTTTTGATTTTTCCCTCAAGACTTCACTTTTAATATTAGATTTAAATTAACAATCTTAATTCAAATTGTGTGATTTTTTAAAATGTAGAACCAAGGATAAGAAAGATGAAAACAATGCATGAATATATATATATATATATATATATATATATATATATGTATGTATGTATGTATGTATAATAGCTCTAACTACCCAAGTCTAGTGATGTCATGGGCCTTAGAAAAGAACCTATTACTGCCATTTTACTAGATTAGCATAAATCCTAACTATATTCTAAAGTTTATACTCCCTCTATTTAGAAGAGAGAGCATTACAGAAACCACAACTTTTCATAATACAGGTAGCAGTGAATCATGTAGAACTGAAGACTAACAGATACATCTACAATACTGCTCCTATCCTAAGACTCAGGGAACAGCTAGGAAGAGGTGAATAGAAAAATTTTAAGAGTCAGTAGACCATGAGGTCTTCTGTGAGATTGTACTTTTGAAAACATAACAGGAAGGTGTACCCATCACACATCAACAATGTGGTTGACTAAAAAAGACATCATCAAAAGACATGCTAACTCTAAAAGGGGAAATATCTGAGGCTGTACTACTAGACAAAGACCTGCAGGCAACTAATAACTGCTGATAGAGGGAGAATTAGCCTCTTCCAGGGAAAAGTGCCCTAGTTAGTCATTCATTCCAAAGTGATAAACCCTGAAATCATGTACACCCAAGCCATACTTAACAAACTGAAAATGTTGTATGATAAACAGTGGTATAGATGCATAAGCCTAATAAACCTTTTCCTCCTACAAAGCAAAACAAAAAAATAAATAGCTCAGTGTGGTACTGAAAGGCAGAAATTATATTCAAACTGTTAATCCTGAAATCCAGAACCTGAATCACCACCATGAGAATGACTCTTGTGCTAAAACAAAAAGTCTTTATTTTCACGTTAACTTGTGTCCCTCCATCGATCTGAAGCTATGGTTGCAGAAACGATGGCAGCAGTAACAGGAGTAGATTAGGAGAGACCCAGAGCAGCAAGAAAAGGACTTTTATATAGTAGACAGGCAGTAGGGAGAGGCTTGGGAAACTCCACACCTGCCTAACTATAGGTTTGTGATTGGCTAAATCCTCCAAAACTTCATAGTTACAGCCCTGGGATTTGCTCAAGCCTGGACTGAACTGATTGGCTGCCCTGGATCTAAAGGAATCCCAAGTCCTCTGGATGGGGATTGGCTGCCTCCATGAAATGGCAGTAATTCCAAGTCTAGGAAAATTCCCCAGCCTGAGGAAATTCCAAACCCATGGGGAATTCTAAGCCTGCTGGCCAGGGATTGGTCACCATTTCTACCTTAAGGATTGGATAATTTTGAATCAGGAACAGAGATGGCTCCTATTCCAGGGCTAAGCTGTGTTTCTATTAATCTTTGTTTGTTCTAATTTTAGGGCCTGAGTGAATTTCTTTTTCATGTCTCAAATCTACGGGCCAAGTGTATTCTTTCAGTGTCAATTTATGAGTTAGCATCCCCACCCCCACCTCCGGCTCTAGGCGCAGGGATAAAGTGTCTCTTTTGCTGGCTTGGTTCCCAAATCCAGGGTAGTTTCTTTTACTGGGTTGGGGGTTGGGGTCAAACCATTCAGTATCTGTATAGGGCTGCAGACCAGGGATTTTTGGGGGTTGGGTATCTCAAAGGCTTATTCTTAATTATCAAATTGTGAAATTAATATAGTCTTGGTCCTAAATGCATACAGGAAATAGAAAAATGTCAGAAGGGCATATTAAATTATAATATGCAAACTTGATATCATTTTATGTAATACTTAAAATGTTTATTATATAATATATAGAATAAAAATAGATATATCATTGCTAAGTGTCCATACATCATTATAAAATGTCCTTACATGACTTGGGAAAGCTGGCTTGTATGCTAAGGATAGTACAGTCATTTCTCCTCCCTTTCCCCTTTTGGAGGCAAAATAATGTCTATAGTAATTTGCAAAAAAAAAAAAAAAAAAAAAAAATATATATATATATATATATATATATATATATATATATATATATGCCAATCCAGTGAGATAATGAAGAAAAATAAGGCTATTTAGAAAACGATAACTTAGAAGAGTTCACTCTCCTTTCTGCTATTTTAAAACAGACTCTAGTGGTTTTATTTGAAGACCATTTTAAGAGTACAGGTATAAGAAGAGAAAATGACACATGGTATGAATGGAGTGGATCGATGAATTTCTTTTCTAATAAAACATCACATAAATTATTGTGTGCTGTGGGAAACTGGAGCTGAAGTCTGCTGGAAAAATCATAGTGTTTCTCATATGCAAAGTATGCACACCAATGTGATCTGAACTGGAAGAGAAGGAAGCTGCAGTATTTATAGATCACAGATACAGAGTTTTTTTTATAGAAGAACATTTCTCCCTGGAGATGTTGGTTCCTTTCCACTTTCGGCTTATATGCAGGTGACAAAGCATATTTGAAGCAATGGACAAAGCTTGGATTGGAAGTTGGGAACCACAGTGAACTGAAGAAGAAGGGGAAAAATATACTTATGGGCCAATGGTAGTGTTTTCCAAAAAAGTATCAGAAAGAACATAACGTAAGTTGAAGTTTGGAAGGCTAATTCTTCAGAAAACGAGAAAAAGAAAACTTTAAAAAAATTGAAACTCTACTACTAAATTCCTAGAGCCAAGGAAAGAACCAGGCTCATCAGTTTCTGGGAACACATGGAAAATGTTTCCTATTTACTACTGTACATGAAAAGTGTGTGAATTATAGCACAGAATCATAATTTTATTGAGCTAGTTGTTTATTTACTTACAATTGATGTTCTAATCCTTACCACAACTAACATAGGTCCAATCTGCCTCTATTATGAACACATGAGAGGGCTGTGTTTCCTATGCCTTAAATTATTTCTGAGATCTTGAGATGGTTAGATAAATGTGGAGAAAAGGAAAGACACAAGAAAGCATTGCTTTGTCATCAGTTTGTTGTAATAGACAATGTTCTTCTATTTGCACCTCAAACTTTCTGAGTGGAACCAGCACAAGTCCCTGTAATCAAGTTGGCATGTTCCACACAAGCATCTCTGAATTTCAAAAGGTTCCTCTGGTGATACTCTTTTACTTTTCACAATATTCATTTCATGTTACAAAGTTTTTTTTTCCTTTCTGGCCATTTTAATGCTTAGATGATTAGTAAACTTTATTGTCCTTTCAAACTCTTACTCTAATACTTTTACTTTTTATTATCACTGAAGTTGAAGTTAACTTGTTTATTTAAAAAAGATGTTTATTTTGTTTATGCATTTGGTTTCATTGCACAACAAATCAACCTAGTTCTTTGAGTCTTTTGTTTGGGATGGTAGAGAAATGGCAGGAAAAACTGCTTGCAGAAAAAGCAAGGTAAGGGAAACTTTGATGATGTAATTTTTTACTATCACTGCCATGGACTCCAGAAGGAAAAGAACTCTCATACAGCCTAGGCTCTTTTATTTAATTATTCATGTATTTAGTGTGTGTGTCTGTGTGTTCATCTGTGTGTGTGTGATGTGTATGCGTGGCATACAGGCTGGCCTGAGGCAGGCAATTTCTCCACTGGGAATCTTTCTTCCAAGGTAATTATAGTTTGTTAATTTGATGAAAACTAAAAAAATAACTTATTAATAAACTTTTTTGCCTATATAAATCATATAGGAAGTGGTGAGATTTTCCTATAAATCCCAAAAGAAAAGAGCAGAGGCAGGAAAAATTATGGGATTCATTGTTCATTGTCCATATAACCTAGCTTTATTGTTGAGGTGCAGGTCAGTGAGAAACACTGTCTAAAAAATAAGAAACAAAACAAAACAAAATAAAAAGAATGTACAATATACATAAGGGATGACACCAAATTCTTCTCTGGATATCACACATCCACACATGTACACAGAATTGTATGTGGAATTCTAACACACACATACACATACACGCATGCACGTGCACAAAGAGAGAGAGAGAAACAGAAAGAGAAAGAAACCAACAATATATATAAGATATACTGATAGACATATAAGATATAATCTTCAAAATCAAAAATTAGACTATGTGTTTTATAGAACAATGAAAACAAAAACAAGCATATCTACTTTCCCTTGAATTCCACTGATATTTTTGTAAAGATACTAAATTTGTGTGTGTGTGTGTGTGTGCTTATTTTGTGCTGATTAACAGAATACAAATAAAATTTCTCATCTTTGAATATTCATTTGGTATATAATTTATAAATTATTCAATGGTGTCTATTTTTTCATTTATATTGTAAATATTTTAGCAGTTATTGAATAAATATAAAATAGTTTTCTCTCCTGAAATCCATTCCAATGACTATTTTCTCATAAATTAAAGGAATGGAAATGAAACATGGTATTTCACAAGTATATTCAGTGATTGTTTCTCAAAGTCCTCAGCACAGAGAGAAGAAATGAAAGAGAAAATATAAATTAAAAGGTACATAGTGATAAAGATATTCATGATGGGCCATCTTCTGTGTATTGGAACTTTTTCTATAAACTCATTTTAGCACAAATAAACCCACTAAATCATGAAGTCAGAAATCTCTATGCTGCCTATGTGAACATTATCAATTCCAATCCAAGTTACTCATCACTTTACTTCCCCTGGTGATGACTAACTTTACTCTCCCATATTCAGAAAGGCCTGGATTAGTAAATCAGAACTCCCTTTCCTTTATTCTCCCTTTTAGTATTCTTCCATCCACTCACCTTGACACTGATTCTTGGCTACAAATTCTCACTTGCATGTGTCATTGTCAGAGTTGAATGTCATTTCCTTTCTCTAGTTCAAGAGTCTTTGAAATAGCTCTTATCCCAGTCCTGAAATTCTTTCCTATGCTTTGTTTAACAGCATTGATTGCTGTTTCTTCAGCAGTTCTGTGGTAGTGATTCACACAGGGTTAGATTCTTCATTCGATTTCCATTTCGGAGTATTCTATGAAAACCAAGTTGTGGCAATAAAGTCCCATTGCTTTGTATCACACAGCCAATATCCTGAACAACCAGTGTCAAATATGATTCAGAGGGTCCTTGATAAATAATAGGGAACCAAATAAGAAATTTCACTTATCTTTTCCACATTTATTCCCTTTACTGAATTTTAAAAAATGAATTATTTATTTTTCCCCATTCTCCTTCCCTCTACCCTTCGACACTCCTCACTGCTCCCTTCACTCCCAGTTTACTCAGTTTTCCCTTCCAGGCTGGTTCCATGTATGCCTCTCTTCAGCTACTCTTAGTTATGTAGGTCTCTGGGGTTATATTTCACTTGTTTTATAAAAAGGAATTAAGAGTATATCCTTTTTTCTGTAACAAAATCCTGGGTCATTTTTTGAAGCAGGTATTATAGTAGATGCTTGGGAATCAACAAAGAACTAAAGTAAAATGACTAGTACTGAAAAAAAAAAAACTGAGTCAATTCAAATGTTGTCATATGTATGAGATTGTGAAGAGATGGTACATATGGAACACGAAGGTCATGAGAGCCACAAACAGAATCAGTGGGTCTAAGACAGTGATAAATATCAATAAATAAGAGCACCAGTGATTATTTACTCGATATAAGAAGCAAATTGGCACTGACATTTTTACATGTCCTTTGTCAAAAATAAGTATCTAATCACCTTAAGAGATCAGTGACAGTCCTGCAGGCAATATTTGATACTAATTAATAGCACACATCAAATAACTTTTTCTGATTATACAGATGCTAAACATATTACCCTTTCTTCAGTAAAATATGATGAAATGTTCCTGCCCTAGGGTGATCTGAGACTTGCTGCTGAGGCTGAGCTATTTGCCAGGCTATTTGTAGGGAAGTATTACAACACAACATCTCTCTGACTTTTGATTGATTTGAGGTTGTAAGAACACTCTATTTACCTAATATATGAGAAAAACATGGAAAGGAAAACCTGTTATAAATTGAAAAGAATCTGTATAAATTGGAGTCCAAGCCAAGGTGTAGCTGTCAATTATAATAAGGCTGCAAGTGTTATATGACCTTACGTTGCAGCGATGCACATATTTACAGTGATTCTAGAAGAGATGTAAGAAAAAAAAAACAAATCATTATCTATCACAGATATCAACTCACAGTATCAGTGCAAATCAAGATTTATGAATAGCTCACAGAAAAGCTGAATTTTAATAAATAGTGCACTACAGTGACCTTTGTAGACTTCAGTGTTGATTGACAACTAAATTGCAAATGTATTTTGTATTACCATAATTGGAACAGAGAAATATGTTCTTAATTCTGTTAAAAAAATAGAAAAAATAAATGGGGGAAAACATTTATACAGTTAATACTCACAAAAGGAAATCAATGTTTTCCTTCTCCCTTTTATCCCTTTCTGTTCTCAGCTGCCTCACCCAAAGTCCATGCTTACCTTACTAAGTCTAGCATACTTTTCTATGAATTTTATTTCTAACCTGAAATGAAGGACTCCAAATTCAACACCCAGCAAGGATGGTGAGAAATTGAAGGTAGTGTTTGTTGAGCTAAGATTAAGGTATCCTATTGAGAGTTATGAAGATACCATGTTATTTCTGATGGAAGAAAGGGACTTATGTTAAATATTGTACTTCTCCTCTGAAAAGAATAACAACATCTAAATTGGTTCCTTCACCAAATAGAAGAAAGTTGATTGATTAAACTTCAGTAATATCATGCTTTTTATATAAAAGTCTAGCATATGTTTTGAAGTATTTATACCACTAGATGATTTGTCTGTGTACATAGCAACAAAAAATTCAACATGAAGTTTATATTGTTTAAGAGTCATGATCTTTTTTTTTTTAATTTATATTTCTCCACATTTCTTTTTTTAATTTTATTTAATTTTATATAACAGTCCAATTAAATGAAAACAAACATTTATACACAATATTTGGGGATTTGGGCATCGTTCTTTCCAAACTACTTCCTGCTGGTAAGGGGCGCTGTCTTGGGGGATTCGAAGAAGATTCAGATATCCTGGCTGTAGTCTGTAGGGCTGTTTTGTCCAGCTGTTTTGAATGTAGGATCAGCTTGTACTCTGTTTCAGGTGGTCTAGCGTGATCAAACCATATTAGTCTGGAAGGAATACACAGCTTTTCATTTTCTGTGGAAACAAAAATAGAAATCCTTTTCCCCAGTAACTTGTCCTTCAACTTAAATTTTGGAGTCAAAGCATTTTTTTTTTTTTTTTTTAGTTTAATATATTATTTTACATGTCGATCCCAGTTCCCTCTCCCTCCCTCCTTCCCTCCCTCACTCCTTCCCTCCCACAGCCCTCCCTCCCTCCTTCCCTCCCTTTTTACCCTCTCTGCCCTCTCACATGCACTCTAAACACCCTCCCCTCCCATCCCCCCACCCCAATTCCATATGTAGGGGGGTGCCATCCAGTTGGGCTCATGTAGATCTGACAGATCCTGAGAAATAGGGACTAGGGCTTCTCTCCTATCTCTAGATTAAGGCAGTTATCCCTCCATGGGGGATATGTTCGCAAAGTTCTTTTGTGAACCAGGGATACATCCTGGCTCCACTGTCTGAGGTCTCTTTGACTGCTCAGTCCTTCTGGCTGAGACCCATAATCAGGGTCATGATCTTTAAAAAGATTTGTGAATCACATTTATATTACATAGTTTTGGTATTTCCGAATGAAATGTTAACATTTCAAAACATAGGGAAAAAAGGCCACTTCAAATTTTATTCATAATTTCACTACTTTTAGGAATTTTACAAAATAGCTCTCCAACATTTCTTAGAAGCAGCTAAAATATGACCCCATATGTGGAAAGTTGTTCAAGGAATGGATAGTACACCTTACAATTCAATGTTTAAAATATTATGCACTTTGTTTTAATTGTTCATAGGGTCACTCTATCACAAGACTAAATGTGATTCATTCTGAAAAACAATAAATAAATATAAGTAAAGAGTAAAGAAGACACTATATGCAATGAATTAAAATAAATATATTTTTAATTCTCACCTAGAATCTGATTAATTGAAAAGATCTAAATTTTAAAACAAGAAATGTGGTATTTTCAGATTTTCATATCAGGATATCTTTCATATTACTTTAATCCAAACAGTTATTATTAAGGCAAAATAATTGCAATAATATAAAAGCATTTTGAAGCTCTGTGGATCTTTTTCTTTGTTTCTTTCTCCCTCTCACTATATATGTTTGTGTGTGTATGTGTTTACACATATATGTAAGCTATACAATTATACTAAAATTTTATTGTTTATTTAAATATACTTACATTTATAATTATGCACATATACAATTATATCTATATGTCATATTCCATATACAGGTTTGTATACAAAATATATGTAAGATTTTATAATATTGTTTCCTATCATTAGTTTTATATTTATCTCTCCTTCCTTTTATACACTTACTTTAACAATTGTGTCTACAAAAAAGAAAATCAGGTATATAATATGATATATTTTATAAGATGTAACATATAACATATCTAAGACAAAGTTACAATTTATGTAGTTTGGGTAGTAGTTTTTTGTTGAGTATGTTGAGTATGTCTGAGTTTGCATTTTGAATTTTCTAATTTAATTCACTATTCTAGAATGTTTCAGACAGATGCAAACATTATGATACTAAGAAAGTGGTATCTGACATTTGTCTTCTCCACATCCTAGGTGAGAACAGAGTAAGGAAATTGTATGGATTTATGAATTAGATAACAGAGGAAATATTTCAAGTTTCTTTGGAAAGTAAATCTAAAACTCAGCACACATTTAACAGAAACACTCAGGGATCATGTTTCACTGAGAAAAGCCCCTGGTAATTTGTTAATCAATTACAGTGAAAGAATATATACTTTCACACATATAATATGATTAAAGCACATGGGCAATATATGCTACATCCATGTTTGTCCATCACAGAGATTTTGAAATCTGAATGTTATCACCAATGTACATAGCAAACTAAAATATATTAAAATGCCATATTGCATTTTGGACCATGGAATAAGTGTATTTCTTATACAGTGAGCCTAGAAAAGAGTGAAGACTAAATCACACATACCCCTATACACACACACACACACACACACACACACACACACACACACACATACATGGGCATAAACACAAGTGCGCTCATGTGAGGCTGAATAGCATACTCAGACGCATTCTATAATTTTGAGAAATGTTGGATGTACTTTTTAAATTATCATACCAATTATACATGTATTATGCTTCCTAGTATTTATTTGGTATCATATAAAATAAGGAGAAGGGAATGAAGTATTATTTCAATACTCATTTTATTTTATTTTTGGTTCCCCAAGACTGGTAGAATAGATAATATTAACAGATATATAAATTATAAAATGATAAATCATTATTATCTCATTGTAGGCTATACATCAAGCCTTAGTCAGATAGCTTTTAATGTATTAGCAAGGGAAATATTCATATCCCAATGATACTAATTTTGCATTACTACTATTTATGATAATATTTGCTATTACAAGCAAAATGTTTCATTTCTCATTCCCTTAAGAATTTTTTTCATGACCGTTAGAAATGATAAATATTTCACAGATATAACTGTCTTCTGAAATGAATCCAAACATTTAGCTTTAGAATGTTAGTATTTATTGCTTGTTGGAGGGAGGGAGGGAAGGAGAGAGAGAGAGGGAGAGGGAACTGGGACCGACATGTAAAATAATAAATTAAATAAAATAAAAAATGCTTTGACTCCAAAATTTAAGTTCAAGGACAAGTTACTGGGGAAAAGGATTTCTATTTTTGTTTCCACAGAAAATGAAAAGCTCTGGATTCCTTCCAGACTAATGTGGTTTGTTCAAGCCAGACCACCTGAAACAGAGTACCAGGTGATCCTACATTCAAAACAGCTTGACAAAGGAGCCTTACAGACTACAGCCAGGATTTCTGCATGTTCTTAGAATCCCCCATGACAGTGCCCCTTACCAGCAGGAAGTAGTTTGGAAAGAACGATGCCCAAATTCCAAAATATTGTCTATAAATGTTTGTTTTCATTTAAATGGATATGGTTATAGAAAATAAAAAATAAAGAAAGAGAGTGTAGTTGACTAAACCATAAGAACATTTCAAAACCAACATTACTGTTACTAACTTAGACTGTTTCCAAAGCATTCTAAGAGTCTCATACTTTGCAATGGAATTTAAGTTACAAATAACCCACTAGCATAGAAACTACAAAGTAGTCCTTGTTTTACTAGGAAACAACATACTTTGTTGTTTAGTATCAAACTTATTTCTTTAAATGTAAAAGATAATGAAAATGTCACTCTTAATTCTTAGAAACACTTACTCAAATGTCATGATTTAGCTTTTGTAAATATAACTGTATCATATCCACAAGTATATACCTTTTCATGTATATACATTCACAAATACACACACACACACACACACACACACACAGCGTAAAATAATCTACTATGCACTAATATGATTTTGAATCATTAACATACAGTCTTCCTTAAGATTTTTTTCCATAATAGTTACATATTTGGCATAAAAACAACCAAATTAAATTTCTTTGCTATTTGCCTTTTTTTTTTTAATTTGCCTGTTTGTTTAAACATTAGTGAACACCAGTGGAACTCTCCTTCTAATGCTCATTCACTCCTCCCTGTCTTTATTGAACAGCACGGTTACTGCCATTGCTAATTACTATTTCATATCTCAGAACTACAGTCTGAATCTTAGCATGAAATGCTTAGTTCTGCATTTTCAAAAAGTATAGGCGATTCTGACTCAGGGCCTTTTAAGATTTTATTATAAAATTGTCTGTTATATGTGCTAATGGTGCCATGTTCTAATCTCTATGTTATGTAACAAACTTTGGTAAGATGATTTCTTCATCCACTCAAGGCCATTTCGTAAGGTATTTTTTGAACCATCTGTTAACACTTCTGTAGCTTTATTGAGATTAGAATCCTAAACTTCATGATTCATCATCCCAAATGTTTCTATGATATTGAGATATTGGCCACTGATTTTACTTTTCTTTTCTTTGTCTGAATCAGGATCTCATGTATAACTCTGGCTGTCCTGAAACTTTCTGTGTAGACCAGGCTAGCCTCTAATTTACAGAGATCACAGCTTTCTGGGAAAAAGGCATGTGCCACCATGCCCAGTATTTGTCATTGATTTAGATGACAGTTTATTTTTGAATCAGTCTCAACTCATCAATGGCATTCTGTTATCTCATTAAGAAGATGAATTCAACACTGTAAAATCTAAAATCAATCTTTTCCCATATTTTGCTTTAGGTGGTTTAAATAACCTGATCTTTATGCCTTTCTTATCCTTGAGTTTTTGTTGTTCTTATTCATATTCAGGCTATTTTACCATCATATTATTTATGTTTTTATATTCTTTGAAAATTATGTACAAAAATACAATACAATTTGGTCATATACACCCTTATTCCTCTCTAAAACACCTGTTGCATTCTCCTTGCCTTCCATTTTGTCTTTCAAACTTGTGTCCTCTTGTGGTAAATTGCTGTTGTATATATGTACATGAGTCTATGACCAACAACTATTGCATGGAAACCTACAATGCCATGTTACTAAAGAAACTGTTTCTATAATAACTGTATATAATTCCTCAACAAAGGGTGAGATGATTTAATTCCTTCACCCATCTATGACAGAAGTTTGATTTCTTTGATTTTTTAACAGATCTTGTGTGGATAACCACAGTTGTTGAGAAATTATGTTTTAATATCTCTGTTGCACCCAGAAGATAATATTTTGCTGCATTTATTAAAGTATTCTGATTTCTTTGTTTTCCTGTCCCCTCTTAAAAGATATCCTTCCATCGTTTTGAGTGAAGGGAATCCAGTAGCTGTCCTACTTTGGGAATTGCACTCTAGGGATACATATTCTTCTCTCCAGCCATTTGTCATTCCCAAACTTGAGATCTGAGTTATTAATAACATATGTATCCATTAAAAAATCAACGAAGTGAATCTTAAATGCTTTTGTGGATTAAAGAGCAAAAATATTTGAGGACAACAAGTTGGGTATTATGAATTCAGATTTGTCTTCAATTATCCTTTCTTAATTTATATTGTTACTACTGGATTTAGTAGCATGTTGTGGGAGATGAAGATTTTGTTTTCTTACACACTGGCTGTATGAGTTGTGGAAAAATGTAAGATACCATTCATATCTACATTAATTATACAGACATTAAGAATACTGCTCTTTATGGCTAATAGTATAAATTTAAAAATCAAGTGAAAACATGGATGTGGAAGATCTGGGAGATAATAGAATATTAAGCAATACTTTGTTTCTTTTTAGCACATGTTATTTTAAAATATATAGATGCCAAAATATTTTTGTTTTACTTTATAAATCCTGGCCTCTTCTCAACCAAGATTTCAAGAAGAAAATTAAGAAATATAAACTGATTTTAGACTTTCTGACTGGTTGAAGATGGTATGTCAAAGTTGCTTTGATTTGCATTTCCCTGATAGCTAAGGTTTTTGAGCATTTCCTTAAGTGTCTTTTGGTCATTTGAGATTCTTCTCTTGAGAAATCTCTGCTTAGATCTATACCAAATTTTTTGAATAGGAATATTTGGCATTTTGGTGTATAGTTTCTTGAATTCTATACATATTTTGTAGATCAGTTGTCTGCCAGATGTGGAGTTGGTGAAAAGCTTTTTCAATTTTGTAGGCTGCTAAGAATCTATGATAGCTTATGCTGCAGGAGATGTGGAGTGAGGGAAACACTTCTCCATTGCTGGTGTGAGTACTAACTTGTATGACCGCTTTGGAAATCAGCATGGTAGTTTCACAGACTATTGGGAATCATCCTACATTGAGACCCAACAATAGCACTCTTGGGCATATACACAATGGATGAATCCCCATACCACAAGGATATTAGCTCAACTGTATCCATAGCAGCATTATTCTTAATAAGCAGGAGGTGAAAACAACATAGATAACCCACAACTGAAAAGTAGATAAAGAAAATGTGGTACATTTACACAAAGGAGAATTATTCAGTGGTTTTAAAAAAAAAAAAACAATTACCTCAATATGCTGAGAAGAACTTGTCCCTTTCCTCTTCTGTGAGGGACCCTGTATGATTCTGTTGAGCTCTTCAATTCATCCTAGCTTCTGCTGGTGTGAATTATAGACTGGTGAAACTTTGCCCTATGGCTAAAATCCATAAATGAGTGAGTGCATACCATATTTTTTTTTTTGTGACTGGGTTACCTCACTCAAAAACAAAAACAAAAATAAACAAAACAATTCTGTCATGAAATTTGTAGGCAAATGGATAGAACTAGGAAAAAATCCTATGTGAGAAAACGCAGTCCCAGAAAGACAAACATGGTTTGTACTTACTCATAAATGGATATTAGACATAAAGCAAAGGAAACCAGGCTGTAGTCCAAGATGCCAGAGAAGCTAAGTATCTAGGACAACCTTAAGAGAGACATACACAGATTTCTCCTGGGAACAAGAAACAGACAAAATCTCCTGAAAAGGGAAGGAGGAAAGGAGGAAATGAAGAGGAGGGTGGGCGGGAAAGGAGGATATGAAGAAACAGGCTAGTTCAGATGGGGAAAAGACAGAGAGGGAGAGCAAAGAAAGAGATATCTTGATGGAGGAAGTCATTATGGGGCTTTACAGAAACCTGGCACTAGGGAAATTCCTAGTAATCCATAAGGATGACCCCAGCTAAGACCCTAAGAATCAGTGGAGAGGGTACCTGACCAGCCTTTTTTTTTTTTTTTTTTTTTTTTTGTAATCAGAATGATGACTACTGAATTGCCACCATAAACCCTCCATCCAGCAACTGCTAGAAGCAGATGCAGAGATCCATAGCTAAGCACTGAACTTAGCACCCAGGGTGCAATTGAACAAAGGGAGGAATGAGAATATCAGCACAGGGTCAAGGCCATTCTGGAGATCCACATAGAAACAGCTAACCTGAGTCAATAGATCACTGACTCTGAACTGACAGTATGGGAAATATGCATAGGACCAAACAAAGTCTTCTGAATACAGTGACATTTGAGAAGCTTGGGCAGTCAGTGGAGCCACTGGCAGTGGTATCAGGATTTATACCTATTGTTAGAACTGCCTCTTTGGAGTCTATTCTCTTTGGAGTGATACATTTCTCAGCTTAGATATATGGAGTAGGACTTGGTCTTGCCTCAAAGAAATGTGCCACACTTTGTTGACTCTCCAGGTTAAGCCTTATCTTTTCTGAGGAGTGGATGGGGGTGGGGATAAGGTGGGAATGATATGGGGAAAGCAGGAGGAGAGGAACAGGATTGATATATAAAATATAAGATTGTTTTAAAATATAAACATGATAAAAACAAAGCATGAACTATATGCTTCCAGAACAATAAGCTCAATGAAATGTAAAAAAAGCAGCTTGATATATAAAATTACAATATCTGCTTTTGTATTAATTCTCTTTATGGCTTCAAAGAAAAAGTGTTAAAGTCAAGGTCTGGGGTGTCTCTAGGACATTGATTGCCACAACAAACCATTCTTCCAAATATTAGTAAACTTTGAACAGCAGATTGCTGCAAGATATTTTTTGAGCCAAAAGGATTAGATTTGTCTCTTTGATGCATCTGACATGTGATATAGATTTCCAATGAGGTGAAATTCTCCCAGTCACAGAGTGACTTTCTAAACATTGCTACTTTCTGAGGGTGAAGAATGGCCTCTACAGGGGGCTGGACTTCAATATATTGCATAAAACTACTCTCTTCTGTACGACATAGAACTCCTTTTCTAACAGTCTCTCAGGCATTTAACTAAGTTTAATTTAGAGAATATTTCTATTTCTGCTACACAGAGTTGTTGCCTAAAGATTCTTGCTAATAACGATTGAAAGCATTTCAATAGCAGGTTCCAAATCTTGGTCTAAACACTGTGTATGTTTTTAGTGCTTCTCTTTTTCACAGAAACCATATGCATCAAGGAGAATAATCATCCCAAGCATGGTCCAAGAGAACGAGAATTGTAAAATAATTTGTCAAAGATCTTAGAACCAGCAAGTGGCAAGTGACTGAGTAGGGGGATTCAAGCTCATGCAAGATGTCTAATTTTGGAAACTCAGCAGGGATTCTATTTTTGAAACTCATCCTTGGTTTACTATGCTGTACAGGGACCGATGAGATTAAACAGAAAGAAAGCAGGAAATGGCATAATTTAAACATTTTCCTTAGTCTTTATGCATTTTATACAATTCTTTTGCTTGTTTTTTTAAAATCACATTGAGAAAAATTAAAACAGTTTTTGTATCCTTACACAGATGATCTTTTGAGATGAATATACTCTAGAAAGACTTGATGAAAAATAGTTCTGTATTTCAATTCTACAAATGCATAAAACTATCAACTGTCCTACTCAGAGTCTAGGCATATATCCATCAGTTACCCTTTTATAATCATATAAAAAGATGTGTGATTGTTTCCTATTCCATGTTTTACTATTCAAGTTCTATATAAAATAAAAAAAATGGAGAATTACATAATCTGAGAAGATAGACTTATCCAATTTAGTTTTAAAATTGAATTTAAATTTGTTTCTCTTAAGATATCAGCATTATTTATATAAACAGCATCAAAATGCATCTGCTACTTAGCACTGAGTGAGATTTCCCATATCTTTCAGGTTAAGGGAATACCACTTAGTGGAAAAAAGCAATTTTAAGGTTATCATATAAGTGACAAAGACATTAATATGACAAGATATGCTCAAGAGAATGAGGATTCAGTTGCAAAAATTGTTTTGGCACTCTCACCCATAATTTCACAGAGCTCTGTGTAATTAACACACTTCATGGGATTTAAGTAACATTTGTTGCTTCTCTATCAGAATGCAAATTTGAGAATGATATGGATCTGCACAGGAAACAGGAACAACTGTTCTCTAGGTAATAACTTGAGCATTACTTCCCAATGCAGACCAAGGTGACAGATACAGAATATCTCAGGTTTTATTGTGGAGGTAGCATATGTTTTATTACAATTACAAATAGTACAACCAGATATGTTATAAAATAAACTAAAAGTAAAGGGTTACTTTCATCTTAGAATAACTAGTCAATACTATCTTAAAATTCACAGTAATGATAAAATCCATATTTGTCTGGTGGGTGCATATGTGTGAACAAATGGAAATACAAACATGTAAATGACAAAGATTTAACCAGGTCATTACTTTCTATTCAGATAAGAAGCATCATCCCAGCAACAGGAAGTATTAGTAATTATTTATGAAAGAGAGAAGTGTGTGTGTGTGTGTGTGTGTGTGTGTGTGTGTTTCTTAACACTGACAATAAAATTATACCTTCTTATTTGGGATTCATTCTCTTTAATAACCCTGGATTTGTCAGTCAGTCATTTAAGTATATAACTACTTCCCTGAACAATATTTGTGTAGAAATAAAACACTACAAAAACCATGAATTATATGGAAATAATGAAGTTTTAAAACCTGGCTGGGGTAGTGCATGCCTTTAATTTCAGCACTCAGGAGACAGAGACAGGAGGATATCAGTGAGTTTGATGCCAGCATGGCCTATAAAGCAAGTTCCAAGACAGGCTCAAAGATTAAACAGACAGCTACCCTACCAGACCGTCTGGAGTCTGCCCTCACCTCCGACTTGCCTC
The DNA here is from genome assembly GCF_943737965.1 of Phodopus roborovskii. Taxonomy (NCBI): domain Eukaryota; kingdom Metazoa; phylum Chordata; class Mammalia; order Rodentia; family Cricetidae; genus Phodopus; species Phodopus roborovskii. The sequence goes on along the minus strand of NW_026126511.1, from coordinate 30,940,626 downwards.
TCCCCATGTCTTCTGATTGAGGTCAGCCTGGGGCCAGCTCAGGTCCAATCCTGCCATTCTTTCCTTGGAACTTCTTCGGTTGGCTTTGCATCTTGACCCCTTTATGCCCTCTGCTTGAGTGGACTGGCTCTGGCACACTGGCCCATCTGGAGCCTGACTTTCTCTCAGTCTTATCCTTCCTAAGCCCTCTGCTTGAGAATTCTAAGAGAGCTCAGACCATCCAGAGTTGCTGATATCAAACGCCTGCCATATCAACACCCACCACAGAAGAGAGGAAAGAGAGACCCCACCTGGACTCACTGGAAGAAGGTAAGGGAAGATGGCAATACAAAAACACATTCAACAATAGAAAGACCAATATGGCACCACCAGAATCTAGGACCTCTATGCCAATAATATCTGAATATACAAACCAGAAGAATCAGAAGAGAATGACTTTAAAACAATTTCATGAAGATGATAGACAAAAGAAGCTCTCAAAGATTGCAAGAAAAAACAAACAAAAAGTTGGAACAAATAGAGGAAAAGATGAACCAAAAAAGAAAAAATAAAATAAAAGAAATTAACCAATCTCTTAATGGAATCAAGGAAAGCCAAGAAAAAAAATATGATCAAACAAATGAAGGAAACAATTCAAACAGATCAAGACCTGAAAACTGAAATAGAGAAAATAAAGAAAACACAATTGTGGGAATGCTGGAAATAGAAAAGCTGGGTAAATGCTCAGGAACTACAGATGCAAACATAACCAACAGAACACAAGAGATAGAAGAGAGAATCTCAGGCACTGAAGATAAACTAGGAAAAATATACCCATTGACCAAAGAAAATTTTAAATCCAACAAATCCTTAAAACAAATATCCAGGAAATGTGGGAAACCATGAAAAGACCAAACCTAAAAATAATAGGTATAGAAAAAGTTGAAGAATCCCAGCTCAGCGGGGCAGAAAACATATTCAACAAAATCATAGAAGAAAAATTTCCCAAGCTGAAAAAGGACATGCCTATGAAAGTACAAGGGAAATCCTACAGCTGATAAACACCTTAAGCAAAGTGGTAGGATCCAAGGTTAAATAAATAAAATAAAATAAACAAAAATCAGCAGCCCTACTATATACAGATGATAAAGGGGATGAGAAAGAATTCAGAGAAACATTATCCTTTATAGTAACCACAAACAACATAAAATGTTTTAGAGAGTAACACTAACAAGTGAAAGCCTATATAGCAAGAACTTTGAGTCTTTCAAATATGAAATAATAGAAGATTCCAGAAAATAGAAAGATTTCCCTGTTCTTGGATAGGCAGGATCAATAAAGATGGCAAATTGCCAAAAGCATTCTACAGTTTCAGTGCAGTTCCATCACAATCTGAGCACAATTCTTCACAGTCCTTGAAAGGATAATACCCAACTTTATATGGAAAAACAAAAGATCCAGGATAGCCAAACTATTCTTTACAATAAAGGAAAATCTGGACGCATCACCATCCCTGACTTCAAGCTCTATATAGAGCCATATCCTGAAAACAGTTGCTCTTATACAAAAATAGACAGGTAGACTAATGGAATTGTATTGAAAACTGTGATATAAACCCACACCCCTATGGACATCTGATTTTTGACAAAGAAGCTAATATTATTCAATGGAAAAATGAAAGCATCATCAACAAATGGTGCTAGAATAACTGGATGCTTGAGTGTAGAAGATTACACGTAAATCCATAATCTTTCTCCATACATAAAACTTAAGTTCAAATGGATCAAAGACTCCAACACAAATCCAACCACAATTATTCTATTAGAACAGAAAGTGGGAAAAACCCTTGAACAAACTGGTACAGCAGACAAATTCCTGAACATAACACCAGTAGCACTAATATTGAGATCAACAATTAATAAATGGGACCTCCTCAACTGGGAAGCTTCTGTAAAGCAAAGAACACAGCCAACAAGACCAAACAACAGCCCCCCCCCAAAAAATGGGAAAAGATCTTCACCAACCCCATATCTGATAGAGAACTGATCTCCAAAATATACAGAGAACTTAAGAAGCTAGTTAACAAAACATCAAATAATCCAATTAAAAATTGGGGTACAGAATTAAATGAAGAATTTTTAATATAGGAATCCATAATGGCTAAAAGATACTTTAAAAAGTGTCCTACATCCTTATCCATCAGGGAAATGCAAATCAAAACAACTCTGAGATAGGATGTTACTCTTGTAAGAATGCCTAAAAACAAAACAAAACAAAAAAGCAGTAGCAATCCTCCACTGCTGTTGGGAGTACAAGCTTGTACAGCCACTTTGGAAATCACTATGGTGGTTCCAGGAAAAGGGGAATCAGTCTACCACTAGATCCAGAAATTCCACCAGGCATATGCCCAAAAGATGCACATTCATGCAAGAAAGACATCTGTTCAACTATGTTCATAAAACAATTATTAGTAATAGACAGAACCTGGAAGCAACCTAGATGCCCCTCAACTGAAGAATAAATAAAGAAAATGTGGTATATTTACACAATAGAGTACTACTCAAAGGAGAAAAACAATGTAATCCTGAAAATCACAGGCAAATGGATGGAACTAGAAGAAACCATCCCGAGTGAGGATACCCATACACAAAAAGACAAACATTGTATGTACTCACTAATATATATGTTTTAGACATAGAGCAAAGGACCACCAGCCTGCAATTGACAGCTCCAGAGAAGCTAGGAAACAAGGAGGACCCTAAAAGAGACTTACATGGTCCCCCAGAGAAGGGAAAAGAAACAAAATCTCCTGAGCAAATTGGGTTCAGAGGGGAGGTGAGAGGGAGTGAGGAGAAAGACAAGAAGAGATATGGAGGGAGAAGAGAACATGAGTGGGCAGGAAGATTGAGCCATGGAAAGAATAAAGGAGAACAAGAAAAGAGATACCATAAGAAGGAGCTATTGTAGATTTAAACAGACATCTGGCACTAGGGAATTATTGAGAGACCTACAAGGATGACCCCAACTAACAATCTAAGCAATATTTGAGAGGCTACCTTAAATGACATTCTCTGATAATGACATTGATGGCTACCCTATGTACAATCCTAGAGCCTTCATTCAATAGCTAATGGAAGCCGAAGCAGTCACTCACAGCTAAACACTGAGCTGAACTCCCGGAATCCATTTGCAGAGAGGGAGAAGTGATGAGCAAACTGGTACAGACCAGGCTACAGAAATCCCCAGAGACAGCTGATCTGAACAAGGGGAAGCTCATGGACCTCAGACTGATAGCTGGGAAACCAGTAGTTGACTGATGTAGACCCCATGAATGCACATCTCATTTAGAAGTCCTGGGCAGTCTAAGGGACCTCTGACAATGGAACCAGGATGTATCCCTAGTGCATGAAAAGACTTTGGGAGCACATTCCCCTTTGAGGGATACTCCCTTAGCACAAAGACATGGGGGAGGACCTAGGCCCTACCCCAAATAACATGTCAATTTTTGATGATCCCTTATGGAAGGCTCACCCTCCTTGGAGAGTGGATGGGAGAATGGGATATTGGGGTCTTGGGGAGCACTTGGGATGATGGAAGGGAGAGGAAACCAGGATCTATATGTAAAATAAGAAAAAAATATTAAATAAAAAAATTTAAAAAGTTACAGAAGCCCTGTTTTGATAAAACCAAACCAAAACAAAACCAAAAAAGAAAGACAAGAAAACTCTATTTTAGCTTTTTACTGATTCTAAAAAATTTTAAAAGTTAGTTTACTAGAAGAGAGGTAGAAGGGTCCTGGTAAACTGCTTAGCATGCTAGTCCATGGACATGAGGTCTATGTCTATAACCCGCAAAACAGCCTGATATGATGGTGGGATGTGGAATCACACTTAAGGCTTAAATGTGGGAAGGCCTGATGAAGCTAGCTTAAGAGGTAGCATCAATTGATGGTTGTGAAAGAGAGTTAGCTTTATTCAGGTAAGTAGCCCCTGGTTGTTTCCTCTCATTTTGGTAGGCAGCCTCACATTAAAGAACATATGAGAAGCATTAACTGCAATTATTGAACTCCTTGACTTAATAATAAAGAGCATGAAGTTGTGTGGGGGACATAGGAAGGTCATGAAGAAGTTGAAAGTGATGAGTGGGGATATGATAAAAATAATTGAAGGAAATTCTTAAGCAATGAAAAATAGGAGCTGAAGAGATGGCTCAGTGGTTAAGAGTACCAGCAGCTATTCTGCAGGATCCAAGTTCAATTACCTGTACTCAAATGACAGTTCAAAATTGTCTGTAACTCCAGGTCCAAGGGATACAACACTCCAACAAAGACATGTACAAATAAAACATCAAAGCACATTAATACAAATAAAAAACATTTTTTAAAAAATAACATCTTTTAAAAAATACAAATATTAAATTACCTAGATGGCCAGCTCTTTTGCAACAACACCAACATTGACTTCTGACCTCCACATGCACACACACACACACACACACACACACACACACACAAAAGAAACTCTTACATACATACAACATCCAGTTGAAAAAGAATCTACTGTATTTTAGAGATTTTAAAGTGAGACATGGAAATAGGAACATAATTCTGGATTTTGTACTGCCTTTACATAATACAAACAAGCTCAACCAATTAATGTACAAATATATGTCCATATGTACATTGCATTTGTGCACTTATACACATAAAAGTTTGGAGCTCTGTGATTACCATCTAGGGCTTGTTCTTCTTTCTTTTAAAATTCTTTGAGTGCAGAAAGTCTTCTAATCTTGTTTGGGCACATTTGTAGCTCTCTTATCTAGGAGAAGAATAAATAAACATATAAATTGAGACCCATCTTACAAATCATGTTCATTTTAATGTACTGATTTCTGGCAGACTTCTGATCCAAGAGAGTGATCCTATGCTTTTATGCACATAAAGCTGTCCTGAAGACTCATTTATCCTGTATGGTATGTCTCTTATTTTTATTTAACCACTGACAAATTATTTTAAGCTTTCAAGATCATTTTAGTGTACTACAGTACAACTTCTTTATATCAATAGTAAGTTTCAAAAATAAATCATGAGAAATATGGTGGCTAAGCGAGTATCAGCTGCATACTGAATAAAATCAAAGCCTCATTATCATACCACATGAAAAGAAGCTATGAGCCCCTAAGTAGAAACGGTGCTTTTGAATTCTAAACTTTACTCTATAGACCACATATCAAAGCACATTGAAAAGGAGAAATCTAGTAGAAAGAATAAGAAATGAAGTCTGTGTAGAAGTTAAGCTTTCTTGCAAGTTGTCAAAGGGAAGTACACTACTGAAGTGGAGTGGGGGAAAAGGAACACATCCAGTTCTACTTCGAGTACAGAACTTATGCAGGCATAAGAAGCTTGAACTCCATGTCAATCAATGCACTACTCCCTTCCTGGACAAAGTCTCCTCAAACAAATGTAGTAAAAAGTATTGCCCCACATGTGGAATTGGGGTAGGGGGGATGGGAGGGAAGGGTGGTCAGCGTGCATGTGAGGGGACAGAGAGGGTAAGAGGGAGAGAGGGAGGGAGGAAGGGAGGGAGAGGGAACTGGGATCGACGTGTAAAATAAAAAGAAATAATTAAAAAAAAAAAAAAAGTCTATTAGACCAGCCAGCAAACTAGGTTAGTTTGTTGTTATACAACTTGCTGTAAATTTAACAACACAGAGACAAGTCATACAGGCAAGGGAATCCATAATTGTTTTGGAGATTTCTTACATTTGATATTTTACATTTCACATGATTAAACTTGCACAGTAAAACAAGCATTTCTGAAGTTGCATCATTATTAATACAAAATACTGGGATTCTGAGATGTTTTTAACTTTATTTCCAACTTTTACTTGATGTGGACTGTGATGAATTTCTTAGCATATACACTAATGGAATAGGCTGAACTCAGGACCAACCTTGCTAATATGTTATGAAATGTCTTCTGTCACTTTTAAGCCAACATTTGCTTTATGTGAATATTTTAGCAATAATGTAAGGTCATGCTAAATGAAACCACATAGTGTCAAGCACTTAGTGATAATAATTTTGAAGAAATGCATTTTAATTGTTATGCATTTCTTAAAACACATCCCTGAAACACTTAATAGCACCTTCCCATTCATATAGTTTTGAGGTTCCCAGACATTTACATTTAAATGAAGTTCAGTCAGCCTAAAATTTGCTGTGTGAAACAAAGGCAGTTTCTTCTCTGTAAACCTTCCATGGAAAATCAGATAATTCTATCTTGTTTTCCATCAATTCACACAGATTTCCATTAATTTAATGATAAGTTAAATTAATTTCATAAGATCCATTTTTTTTACAAAGTTTAGCTTATTTCTAAGTATGTGTTTCATGTATGTGACTGTGGCTATGTACTCATGAGTACAGATTTTCTCAGAGGCCAGAGGCATTGGTTGCCCAAAAGATAGAGGAGTTACAAATAGTTGTTTGTCCATTGATGTAGGTGATGGAAACTAAATGTTAATCCTGTGAAAGATCAGCACCTGATTTTAGCCATTGAATCATCAGTTGAAGATATAACTTCAGTATTGAATAAGTTTTGTAATTATCAGAGACTAGAACTACTGTTAATTAATGCAATTTTATAGTTTACTATTTTTCAAATGGATAATGTATTTTTATTATTCCATCTCCAAAGACGGACTGATAAGACAGTGCATCAAATCTTAAATATCTCAATTAATCTGAAATTACAGTAAAAATTGTATCTCTTGTTGTGTATTGGTGCTTCAGAATTATGCCCAGATTTTCTGAAAAGTCAAGAATATGGCATATAACAATTGGCCTCTAACTTCAATATTATGGTTTCTGTCATGCCTAGCTTACCTTGTGTGTTTGATTGCTCCGTTAGAAATAATTGGTATATACAAAGTAAATTTATGTGAACTATGATGATGCTCTTTGGCATGGTTAAAATAGAAGTGGGAGTTATGGCTGAGTGGTTAAGAACAACTCTATCTTCTGCAGAGATTTGAAGTACAGTGTCCAACATCTCCATGCTTCTCACAGTCTTAAATAACTGAAATTTCAGGGAATCCAATGCCATATTTGGTCCTACCTGAAGCTCAGGAACAAAGGTTGGTAGACATATGTAAAAGGAGATAAGACATTCACAAAGATCAAATAAAATACATAAATCTAAATATTTTTAAATAGTGTATGATGTTTAAAATATAGGATAAAAGCATCACTCATTGAAATTGTGTATCATTGTGATTGAATATGCATTTTCCAGTGTTCCTGTGTGTCTGAGAACAGGAACATCAGTATGCATGTTTCTGCCCTACTCTGAAACTCATTATTTTTACATGAGGGAATAAATTGCCACTTGGGATTTATATCTCTCGGGAAACACCGTATGTGCCCAGATGTATTTAACAGTATCTAAATTTGGAAGGAAGGGATCTTACACTCCTGAAATTTTCAACAAGTCTTGCATTGAGACACATGGAAAAGTAACAAAAATAATCAAATAATTAAAAAATTTCAAATAACTAAAAACTAAAAAAACCAAACCAAACCAAAAAAAACAAAAAAACAAAAAAACAAAAAAACCCTGAGTACCTGAGTAATAGAAACACTTCATTTGCATTCTTATGGCATATTTTATGCAAATTTGAGAAAAGTAGTTCATGATTTCTTATAAATTTTGGGTCAGTGTTATTACTTGCAGCTTTAATATCAGAGGGTGCCACAGGCTAAATATCAACTCCTTTGATACCATGCAACACTGCTGATTAATACAATACTTGTCACCATTAAAATAATCAACAAGTTTAGTGGGGACCAGCTAGGGCATTGATGCTTCTGACCTTCTCATTAATATGCATCCTAAAGGGGGAGGGATGGGAAGTTTCCAAACTTAAACAAGGTACGGGAAATAAAGACAAATTGATATTCTTCGCTGTGTATTAATCTTATCCATCCCCAAGGTTCACTACTTTATTTTCCTGAGATAGTGGCTGGGTAAAAAGTGAACATCTATATGAAAGCAACAGAAACAGTGGGTAGAACAGAAAATGTTTGCTCTGCTATTTCATTATGATTCAGAATACATTTTTCCTTACTTAAATGCAGTTTTACTCTGAAACATGGCATCGTATAGAGGTTATAATTTGTGTTTGATTTTTACTCCCATGGAAATAAGTGAAAATATTGTGAATGTTTAGCATCTGTTATGTAACAATCAGCAGCAATTTTCTATGGTGGATATATTTTTTAAAAAAAATCTTAACATATTTGTTGTATCTCGTATGATATTATAGACAATATAGGAGGGTTTTTGCTGTGCAACCTGAGAAATGCCTAAATGCTCAAAAAATATTGAGACAACACCACTAGTCACTCAAGAAAGCATTAAATTAACTATTTTATTTTAATCTGCATGCAAGTATGGATCTCTAAACCCAGTGCCTCTTTGTGTAGATCATAGATAATGAATAGAGTCATAAGAACTTTACAGAGCAAGTTGCTTGGCTTACATGGAGATGAACAACAAATTGTCTCTGACTCAAAGGAGCTGTGAGTGGAGGACACATACTTAAGCTTGTCCTTGATAATACCTAATATTACATAATTGCACAAACACATCTGCACATGTACTGTCTCTCTATCTAGCTTCAAAGCAAGATAGAAAAATATCTGATAATTAATTGTCAATGACTTAGACAGCTACACTTTCTTCTGTTTACTTTGTGCATATAACTCTAACATGTTTTGAATTTTTCTCATACTTGGAGTGATTGATGAGCTAGTTTGTTAATTATCTGGCTTTGTAGTAATAAAAAACAAAGGAAACTATTGCATCGATATGTTAATCTTTCATTTAACCATGTATGTTATCTATTTAGATACATTTAGCTTTTGAAGCCTTGATCAAAAACCAAATTACATTACCCTTTGAGCTTTCTTTTTGATTCATGTTTCCTACAAGAATTTCTACTTGTTTTGAAAACAAATTTTGACCTGAGCTCATGGGATCTCACAGACTCTGGACCAATAGCTAGGGAGCCTGCATGGGACTGACCTAGGCCCTCCGCAGGTTTGTGACAGTTATTTAATGTGGTCTGTTTGTGGGGCTCCTAGCAGTGGGATCAAGACCTGTCCCTGACACTAAAGGTGACTTTTATGAACCTATTCTCTATACTGGGTTGCTATGTCCAGCCTTGTTGCAAAGAAAGGATCATGATCCTGCCTGTACTTGATGTGTCTTGCCCATGGGAGAGCTGTCCTTTTATGAAACAAGAAGGAGGAGGAGTGGGTGGGGATAGAAGGGAAGCCAAAGTGAGGAAAAGGAGAGGGTACAAGAGGAGAGGAGAGAGGGGAAACTGAGTTCAGGATATAAAATAAATGAAAAATTGTAATTATTATAAAAAGATTTTTTCTAATGCATAATTATGAAGTCATTAAAAATATAATTATTAGATATATTTTCTCACCACTTGAAAATTGTCTAAGTATAATAATAAATTATATCATTCATTTCCTATATGCATACATAACTATCTACTGCAAATAGTTCTTCCCATTTTTATATCATATTTAATGTCCTCTTCCAATCATACTTTGTACTCTCCCATGTTACAGTTGTTTTGGTTTTGTACACTGTAGTTTCTTCAGAACTCTGTTAACAGCTACCCAATTCAACCATGGGGATCCAACAACTTTACCTGTGGAAAATTTGAATACTATGCTAGTAGCACAGGAAGTGAACATTTTTGTGGTATATCATTATTACAGTTCTAATCAGTATATTCCTTGATAAAGTGTTTGTGTGAATTTAGCATTTAGTAAGATGATCTTCTTTAACTTAATTAATACTCAAGGAATTGTGTCTATTAATATATTTTAAATAAAATATATTCTAAACAATCCATTTCATAAAAGCCTTCAAGACAGTTGTGGCTTTATAAAAGCTCCTTCAGAGAAAACCACCATGCTGAAAATTTTATCATAGATACATTCCCATGATGTCATTACCAACTCACATTATATTTCTGTAAAGGAAGTGTAGTCAAAATTTAAGAAATGTTCATATTTATCATTTTCCTTAGTGAATATTTGTGTGTCATTTTGTGTGTGTGTGTGTATATCTCTTGCATGTGGGTGGCAGCAAAGAGTTTGGGGGAGCCGTTGCAGCTGGAATTACAGGTGGTTGTGGGCAATGTCATGTGGATGCCGGGAGCCTAAGTCAGTCCTTGGTAAGAGCAGTGACTACAGATTACATCTGTGTCCTTTTTTTTTTTTTTTTTTGAGCCATCTCCAAGCTAACTTCCTTAAAAAGCCTTCATCTAGACGTTTTATGACATGGATCGTCTTGAATATACCCCACAGTTTCAAATTCACATCTTTGAAGTAACCTAGATCTTAAAAATATTTTTACCTTTTGTAAAATATTTTGGCTTCAAGCTGTAGTAGTACTTCCACTCTAGGATGAAGGGTCTAACTCTTTACATGTGACAGGTGTTCCCAAGGAACAAATATAATTCACCAAATTCATAGATCAGCAAGCCAATTACCTTACTTCTTAGAAGGTATCCACTATGAGGACCGTGGTGTCAGATGAGCTACATAACTAGTAACTGCACTGAGCTTCCATGAATAATGAGTCTAACCTTCACTTACTATGTATTAAATCATTGACCATGAACATGGGTAACAATGAACTTCACTACAAAAGTGACAAGAACTTAACCCAGCGAGGTCAGTTAACAGCATGCATCACTGTTTTCTTTGTATTTTTCCAATAAATCTAGATCAGGAAGAGCAAGAACAATTTGGGAAAAGGACAAACAAGTGTAAACAATATCAAAGAATACATTGACTATTAGTAGCCTCAATGTGGATTTTTTGGCAAACTAAAGCAATTATATTTTTTTAGTTTATTTGTATGACTTCTTTTGCCTGCATTTATGTATGTGTATGATATGAGTGCCTAATGTCTACAAATGGAGGTAAGAGGGCACTAGATTCTCTGGGACTAGAGTTGTAAATGTTGCAAGTTATGTCGAAGTTTGAAATTGAACCTGGGTCCTCTACAAGAGCAACCTGTGCATTCTGCAGCATATGAATGTTCTTAAGGACAAACATACACACACACACACTCACACACACACACAATACCAAAGTAAAGAGCAAATATGTGAGAGGTGCTGTGAAATTTTATTGAATAACCAACCCAAGTCACTAGTAAAAGAGCATGTGAGATTAAAAAAAAATAACTTTAAATTAAAATAAAGAAATTTTATGGTTTATAAACATTTACCTTTTATCTCTAAGCATACTTCTATGGATAAATTTGTGGGTTTTCTATTTGGCTCCATCACTGACCATTCCTTTAATATTGGTTTTTCAAATTATACTTGAGAAAGCACAGATGTGTTATTATTTATATGCCTTTTAAATCTGTGTTCTTGTTTTCAACAAGGTTCTATAAGAAAAAGATAGAACATCTTTCTCTCCTCAGTTTTTTGTTCAAGATATTTGTCATGATAATAGCTTCAACTATATTCAGTTTTAAATACCACTTCATCCTAGATGTGAGAGATTGGATCATTTAATAACCACAAATCTATTGTAAAGTATAAAAGAATCTGAATTACAAGTGTGGTATTTTATCAAAAGTATTAAATTAAATTTTAAGCATGTTTCAGTACCACTGTGATATTCACTGTGGCAGCATTATCCCAGAGTGCATATCTGAACAGTGTTGGACTCTGTTGCTAGTGAGTACCCATTTACACCTTTTCCAGAATTCATGTCGTCCTAGGTTATTCATCCCGATTTCTTCCTATTTAAGACTAAAGAAGTAATGTGCTATTTTGTATTCAGAGCAATTATTTCAGGTGAAAGTGAATTGACTTTGTTGTTGTCTTCCTTTTCTTTGTTTTTTTTCATGTGGTTTATTGAAACAAATTTAATCTAGAAGGTAGGATCCCAAATCTATTTATAAAGATTTAGTTATATACATAGACCTTTGATAATCTTGTTTTCAATTTTGGGAGTGTTTGTTTAATCTCAGATCTCCCCTCCCATTTGATTTCCTGAAATCATCACAATCACTGTTTTAGTGTTTTGGGACAAATGGGAACATTTCCCAATACTTGGGAAATAATAGCAAATCTTTCAGAAGTCATCTATTTCCTTACATTCTAGGAAACTTTTCATTCTTTGGACATTGGAGGACAAGAGACTACACATATATGGTCTACATAAACGTAAGTGTCAATTGCTCTTTTCTAAATCCTGGAGAAAAGTAGAGTGAATCATATTGGGTTCTAAGAAATGCATCAATATGCTGACCAAGGCCAAAAAATTTTGTAGGAATTTAATCGTGTAGGATGCATAAGTGATGCATTGTGAAAACTGAACCTGGCCTTAATTCAGTGCAATAAATTTCATGGAAGGTGATATGATTAGATCAAATGCATTTTTTGCCAAAAATAACAAAAGAGAAGAAAAAGGTTTCCACTTCCCTAACATCTAAGAATCACATAGCCTAGAACATGATCTCTCCTTTAGACTTTCACTCTCTTTTCTTTGCCTTTTAAAAGCAGCTTTTAGCAGTTATTCATAATTGAGAAATTAAATTATAGGAAAAGATACTAGAGAAGGTACTCAAGATAGCATTACTCATGCTGCTTATAAAAACAACTAACACAAAAATCTAACCTGTCATGCATCAACTAACTAGACTGTCTAAAAGAAACAAATCAAGCAGGAGCTTGATGCACATTAAAAAATAAATTACATTCACTGAAAGTGGGGAAAGTTATTCCAAGCTTCTTACAAATTTGCTCCTTAATTTGTTTTATGGCAAATGAAATAATCTGTGATTTCTGACTCATGAGAACCATTTTTTTTTCTCAACAATGCGGACTTAATTTATCCACAGTTCTATGTTTGCTTATATGGAGAGCAAGCAATTCACTTAGTATTCAGGATGGATAGAAAAGAAATGATTAACACTGTTACACAATTTTTCTACCTGCATGTTCCCACAGATGCATCAGCTCCAAAATAACACATAGAAATGCTGCATTAGATATGATGATGTTGGCCTCTTACTAACATTTCTTATTGGCTAGCTTTGTCTTAAATATTAACCCATTTCTATTAATCTAAGTTTGTCCACGTGGTCTTATCTTACCGGAGACCTCTCCAGATCTCTACTCTCTTGATCTTACATGTTGAATCTCCTCTTTTCTGTAACGTGTACTGTTTTTCCACCTGCCGCCGCCCGGTCTTGTCCCGACGCCGCGCCGCCAGCCCCAAATAATACACAGACTCTGTATTTGATACAATGCTGTTGGCCCGGTTACTTGTTTCTTATCGGCTAGCTCTGCCTTAATTATTAGCCCATTTCTGCTGATCTATGTATTTCTCTTACCGGGGAGCCGGCGGCATACTGCTTTCTCCAGACTCTCCATCTTGACTCCTCCTTACTACTTCCTATTTCCTCCTTGTCTCCTAGTCCCTCCTATCTTCCTTTCCTATTGGCCAACAGTTCTTTATTATTAACCAGTATGAGAAACATATACAGAATGACATCTCCCATCACTTTTCCTCTCCCCAAATTCTCCTTGTCTCCTAGTCCCACCTATCTTGCTTTCCTATTGGCCAACAGTGCTTTATTCATTAACCAAAAAGAGGAACATATTTACAGAATAACATCTCCCATCATCTCCATTTTTCTGTCTAAAATAAAAAAGGGTTTCAACCTTAACATAGCAAAATATATAACAAAACAGTTAACAAATAAGGACAATAGTTAAAAATGTTTAGTCAATTAACATTTAGCAAGAGTTAAAGAAAATATTTCATCATCTGTCCTATCTTTGTGAGTAACTAATCTTTGATCCTAAGTAAGGAAAACAATAATTATGACTATCTGTCTTCAACTCCTCAAAGACCACAAAAGTATGATATATAAACTCTAGAAACAACAGAGATAATTCATCTGGTCGGTCATCCTAAGTTCTTCTGTAATGTTCATTCTTAAGCATATAGGCCACACTGTGCCTGGCAGATTCCTCAGCAAAGTAAGGAATCTTAAATTGTTCAACTGTATTGGCAGTTTGTCTGTCACTTTTTTTCTGTATCCTGTAGACTGTTTGGCAGACTCTTCCATGAAGCAGAAACCCTTATAGATATCCATATATTAGCAGTCACTTTCCTGTGGGTCCTGAATGCCCAGTTTATACAGAATATAGTCAAACAGTCCAGACAAGAACAGCATCTTGCCCAAATGGCTAGTTTTGCAATATAGGGAGTAAACTTAATGAGTTTCTTCGATGTCTATCTTCCTTTCTGACTCAGGTGGTGTAGCCAGGAACAGTTGTGCCTCATTTTCAAGAAAAACCTATACCACTTTAAATGTTATATTCTGTATGTCTTTGAAAGGTTTGAAGAATGCCTATGCATCCCTAATATATCTCTGTATATCTATACAGTCTAACTAATATAACTATAAATTTTGACTATTATAGGTAAAACCTATCTAATGTTTTGACTATTGTAGGTGACTATCTAAAATCTGTACTAATTTATACATTTCATTTTAAAATGAGCTATATAAACACAATACCTAAACCAAAGGAAAATATACATATATCAATATTGACCTTAAATTATATCAATAATGAAAATCCATTCCAAATCAAAGTATACTTATCTATATCATAATCCCCTTTTTACCTTTAAAGAGATTGGTTGTGGTCATTAACCATTTACAACCAACCCCACTTAAATGAAATCAAACATTTATAAACAATAATTGGGAGTTTGTGCGTTGTTCTTTCCAAAGTACTTCCAGCGGGTAAGGGTTTCTGTCTTGGGGATCCTACGATGTAGAAATCCTAGCTGTAGTAGTCTGCAAGTCTTCCTTGTCCAAGCTGTTTTGGATGTTGAGATTACCTGGGACACTGCTTCAGTCTGTCTTACTTGTTCAAACCATGTTAGTATGGAAAGAATTCACATCTTTTTATTTTTTTGTGGAAACAAAAATAGAAATTTTTAAGTCAAAGCATTTTTAAAATATATAAATTGAATTAATCTAGCAGCATTTGTTTTAATAGTTGTTGCTATTTCCTCTGCAGTTAAACAATTTAAAGACAATATAATAACATACAGTATCCAGAATCTTTTTGTGATTTTCATGTTTATGAGGGTATTTTTTATTATTTTGTTATTTTTATTTCTATTTTTTGTTTGTTTGTTTGTTTATTGAGACAGGGTTTCTTTGTGTAACTTTTGCCTGTCTTGGAATTAACTCTGAATACCAGGTTCACTTTGAAATCAATGAGATCTGCTTGCCTCTGTCTCCCAAGTGTTGGAATTACAGATGTGGGCCATCATACTCAGCTACTTTCTCCAGCTGCTCATTCACACCACTGAATTGTTAGCAGCACTTCTTAAAAGCCATGCAGTTTTTTTGTAGCTTATGCTGAGTCAGGAATCTTCCCTTAAAGGAGCCATGCAAGTCTCTGTCTCTAGCAAAACAGAGTCCTACTGAGAAAAATGCTGTTACTAAGAAGCCTTGCTTGTCTCTGTTCTTTTGTTTCTACAACCCTTTTTTAAGCTATTGTTAAGTTTTAAATGGACAGAGGGTCCGGCATTCTGTAAATATGCTTCTCTTATTGGTTAATGAATAAAGCACTGTTGGCCAATAGGAAAGCAAGATAGGCAGGACTAAGAGACAAGGAGAATTTGGGGAGAGGAAAAGAGGAGATTCAACTTGTAAGATGAAGGAGACCAACTCTGGACCCTCTCTCCGGTAAGATAAGACCACGTGGAAAAACTTAGATTAATAGAAATGGGTTAATATTTAAAACAGAGCTAGCCAATAAGAAACATTAGTACCGGGCTAACAGCTTTATATCTAATACAGAGTCTCTGTATGTTATTTGTGGCTGGCACGGCAATGGGACCAGGCTGGTGGAAAACTTACTCAGTTGTAACAAAAGACCTCTTAAGTATTTTTCTGAGTTTCCATTGGACCCTTGCCTGAGTCATTATGGATTAACACATAAAGACACTCAATATTTTATAAAATATTGAGAAGCCCAATAACTATCCATTATTCCCATTTTCAGAATTTAATGTTTTTTTTTTTTTTTTATTTGTTGAGTATTCACTTAATCTCTTCTTTGCCATAGTTGTCATTTGGAGGTCAGAGAACAAGTTGCAAAAGTTAGTTCTTAGGATCAAAGTCAGGTAATCTACATTGACACTAAGCAACTCCACCTGCTGGCTACTTTCCAGTCTAGTTTTTATAATTTAATACATTCATTTCCAATACATTTCTACTTGTGTACTTATCGAAGCCTTGAATTTTCAGCTAGATTACTTGTTTTTTAGTGGATAGTAATAAGGCCTTGCTTTCTACTTCCTTTTAACCTTTTTATGATACTGCATTCAGAAATTTAAAAATTTTAAGAGCCTTAATTTGGGGCCCACTTTTTAAATGCTTTTATCTTAAAACATTGGGTTTCAAATTAAGAGATGTTATGGAGATATTGTTTGGAAGCACTGTATTTTAAAGCTACTAAAGCCTTATTTAATCAAATAGCTGCCTACAACACATGAAGGCAGAGCTAGAATAAGGACAAATGTTCATGCCTCTTCACTATATTTGTTTCATTTCCTCTGCAGTCTTTCTAGTTTTCCTCCTTGTCGTTCATTTGGAAATAAGAGGTCTAAAATATTGTGTCACTGAACAATATCTCCATAAGAATTATGTTGATTGTCCACACAAACAAACAACCAAAGGATTTTTTGAAAATTTTCAACACAAGGAGACTCATGCATAATATAAAATTTTAGTGGCCCAGTCGTGAGCAATGATACTTGGGCCTTTTTGGTGTCATTTTTATTGGAAAGGAGAACTAGACATTATTATCTCTTCAGAGACTGGAGAAGCAAATCTGTCAAGATAAGGAAACAGACATGATCAGTTGCACATGCAGACATTTCAGAGATACCTTTCCTATTTATAGACATCACTTTTTAACAAAGGGGATAGAATGTTCAACAAATATTGTTAAGCACTTGTTATTCATGAGTTGCCCTTCCCTTGCAGGAAAGTGCAGAGTAGGGAAAGGAAACAGCCTGACTCTGAAAATCATACCATGCCTGGGCCTGGTGCGATATCCCTGCTTTCTGTTATGAAAGCTCTGAGTTCTGAAGAAAATAGAATGATTTTAAAGATATACTGATAGAGTTAATACTCACGGGTAGAGTCTACACTTATTTTATTCTTTATACACACACACACACACACACACACACACACACACACACACAACTAATCAGAAAAAAACAACTGACTATAGGTAAGAATGTTACCCTCTTTCAGTTAAGTACATGTTGAAATATGTATAACCTTAGAGATAATACCAGAATTCAGGTCAAAGAACACTTAACAAACTCTTACAGAAGGAAGCCTCTAGCTTCTCTTCTTTCTTTCAGTTTCCTTGAATATAAATTGAGGAAAAGGAGTCTCATTTTATAAGACAAAGTGCTTTTCATATACTGAAGATTCATTCATGTGTTGAAATCTTTGAGTTCTGAAAAGCTGTGTAACAAATCCACATACTAGAGAACCCGCATCAGGGCCATCGGATGAGTTTGTTGTATAGGGACACATGAAGAGAAAACACTCATGAGGGCTAAAGGACAGACAGAGCCATAGAAGTAAATGCACATCTTTCAAGCTGATGATCAGGCTGATATAAAAATAACACCAGGGAATTTTAACTTTTTACTGTACTAGGCAGTCATTACTATATTCGCTTAAGTAGAAATGGAATTGAACCTTAGAGAATTTGAATGGCTAGGTACATTCTTAGGATTCACTTCTAGCACTTACTGTATTCAAAGTCATCTTGACCCTTCTTCTGCTTTGTCTTCCATATCATTACAATTTCATTTACCTGGGAGTAGAACATGACTTGTGTACTCTGAAATTCTTAATGGACACTGCCTCTGTCTCCCTGAGTTCAAAAGCAGGTGCCTCCACAACCCAGCTTCAATATTTTTATAGACTATTTTTGCCATTCTACTTTATTTGGAAATTTTTGTTGTTCTTTTATTGATCTCTTTCTTGACATTTTTGGATTTCTTTGTGTGTGTGTGTGTGTGTGTGTGTGTGTGTGTGTGTGTGTGTTTGTGGGGTTGTTTTTGTATGTGTTTCTTGTTTGTTTGCTCCAAAGACAAAGAACATAAAGTTGGCTGGATATAGAAATAAATATCTGGGAAGAAATGAAGGAGGAAAAGCATCATTATAATGTATGAAAAAATCAATAAAAAATTTTGAAATATAACAAAATTTATTGATGAAAATAATTTCTTCTATTTAATGTTTGATGAAAACAGTTCACCAACTATCACTGCTATTTATAATGCCAACTCTGTTTAATTTCTTGTTATGTGTGTAGACACACACACACACACACACACACACACACACACATACACTGAGACTGATAACAACTGAATGCCAATCTTTAATAAAAAGAAAACAAACACAAAGAATAAGGCAAAAATGCACTACTGGATTATTTAGATTATATTTGGTTCATTTCTTTTGACAAGCAAAGTTTAATCTTAACAGTTGACTTAATTGGGTTTAATGCTGACTGACTCACTCCAGGGAACAAGGAAGAGAAAACCAGAATCAAGTTTTAGGGCAAGAAAGAAGATAAACTATTTACTGTGTCAGTTTACTTCATGACAGATTCCTTACTTCCTTTCTTTGACAAATAATCAAAATATTTGTGTCTATAGTCTTAGGGAGCTCTGAGAAGAGAAGTGACACTGTAAATAGTTTCAAGAGTTTTGTTTCTCATTAACTAAACTATATTTCTGATGACTTTTGAAAAGTCACCACTGTCTGAATCTTGTTTACAAGTTTTTAAAAGTCCCTAGTCTATTTTTGAATTTTACTCTACTATTCTGGCTTTGATTAGTATTCTACATCCTCAATGATTCTTAGATATTTGCACATAGTCTCCTTTGAATGACAGGTAAGAGTACAGTGCATACTGAGGGGACAGCCCATCCTCTTAATTGAGAAACAAATTGGCCTGGATCCCTTCAAAATACAATTTCTGTGAAAGTACAAAATATTAGTCACTTCAAACTGTACTATGTCTAAATGTCAAATTCTTGTTTCTGACAATGAAGGCTTGTCCCAAGGAAGATATAGGTCAGATTTATGTGTCTGTAAATAAAAGTTAACAATGTACAATTCTTTTAAAAGTTGATGCCAGAAAACAGCCAGTTGTAGGTTTACCAGTACTTATAAAATATCACCCAGTTAGAATAATGCCTAAAATTAGGGGATCCAATTAGCTACACTCTGTAATTTGCTTCCATGTAATTCTTAAGAATGGGGCATCTAGCAATGTTTTGTTATGACTGTGTTGTGGTAACGTTTGCAGTTTTAGTGAAATCCCCTGTATCATACCTCTTTAGTATAACCTCCAAAATACTTTTCCCTTGTGCAGTGTACAGTGACCTCATCATGGCAATAGGTATTATTGTTTGTCTAAAGAGGTTGAGGGGTAAACATAATTAACGTTGCTTTAAAGCCACAATTATGCAGTGCATATCATATGTTGTTGGGGTTTTGTTTGTTTGTTTGTTTTATCAGTTTTTCACAATGTATAAATTTTTCAAAGTGACCCCTAATACTGGGCCTCTGCTAGAGGTGAGTTTGGGGCCTGCTCAGGTTGAATCCCCACCACACCCTTCCCTGGGAATCCCTGGATTGGCCCCAAAACTCACTACCCCACTGTGTCCTGTCCCCAGTAAGAGCTCTCCTGGTGCTCTGATAAACACTGCCTCCCCTCCCCCCAAGAAGAGCCTGCCCTCCCCTCCACCCTGTGCCATACCCTGCCCACTGTCCCACCACTCTGGTTGACCACTGGAACAGAAGGCCTATCCAACAACCCCACCACTTTCTGGGAAATTGCTGGAGCTACGCTGTGTAAGGAGTAAGGTTTTTCTGCCCGCTGCTGGTCTTGTCCCGCCACCGCACCAGCCCCAATTAATACAGGGAGACTCTGTATTTGATATAATGCTGTTGGCCAGTTATTAGTTTCTTATTGGCTAGCTCTACTTTTAACCCATTTCTATGTATTTACACGTGGTCTTACCAGAGAGCAGGGGCTGGTGGTTCTGTTCTCTCCCTCCTCTCCTTCTTGACTCACTCTCCTTACTCCTTCCTCTTTCCTCCTTGTCTCCTAGTCCCTCCTATCTTCCTTTCCTATTGGCCAACAGTTCTTTATTAGCCAGTATGAAAAACATATTTACAGAATGACATCTCCCATCAGCTCTGAGCATACCAGACCTGCCTAAATATACGGGACCACAATATATCCCCACCTGCCTGATCTTTGACCCCAATTGCCAGGCCCCTAGACCTCCTAGAGAGCTTGCACCACCTAGAGTCCTCATCTAGTAGCTGATGGAAACAAAAGCACACACCCACAACTAAACAATAACCTGAACTGGAATCCAGATGCAAAATTGGAGGACAAGACCAGGCTGCAGAAACACAGAGAAAGCTTACCTGAACAAGGAGGAACTAATGGGCCCTCAGACTGATAGCTGGGAATCCAGCATGGGACTGAATCAGACCCCCTGAACATTGGTCTCAGGTAGAAGGCCTGAGCTGTCTAAGGGACCTCGGACAGTGGAACTAGGATATATCCCTGGTGTACAAAATGACTTTGCTGACACATCCCTATGGAGGAATACTCCCTTAACATAAAGACAGGATAGAAGTCCTTGTCCCTACTCCAAATAACTTGACAGATTTAGATGATCCCTCCTGGAGGGCATCACCCTACATGTGGAGAGTAGGGAGGGGATGGGTTGGGGGGTGTAAGAGGATGGGAGAGAGAAAAAGAGGGAGGGGAGGAGGGAAGGAGAGAGGAAGTGAGAGGGTACTTGGTTCGATATGTAAAATAAAAATAAAAAAATAAAAGATTTAAATATAAAAAAGTATTCCAGGAAAACCTTTACTCATCACTGTTTCAACATTTTTAAAATTGAAAATATATGATTTTTCATTAAATTATATTCTGATCAGGGTTTTCCCTCCTTTGCCTTCTCCCTTATCTTCCCCATCTCACCCAAATTCACACCTTGTCTTTCTATCATTATGAAACAAATATGCATCTAAAAATGTTAATAAATAAAACAGAATAGATTAAAAGGAAACCAACAAATAGAACCAAAAAAAAATATGAGTGTCTCTGAGTAGAGACACACCCATTTGCACACACATAAATTCCATAAAAACACAAAATCAAAAATTATAATAAAACACAAATCTGAAAACATAAATGGAAAACATACAAGGAAAACATGAACAGACAAACAAAAAGCCTGGACAGGCAGTGTGAGAAAAAAATTCCTCCAAAAATACCATAGAGTTCATTTTGTGTTGGTCTTCTATTGCTGGATGTCTTGGGGCCTGTCCTTGAGTGTCATGTGTAAACACAGTGAGACTCCTTTGGAAAAAAATAGGTTTTCCTTTGTGAGTAGTTATTGATTGAAGATAGCTTCATGCTATACTTCTAATAACTCAAAATATGGGGCACAATGAGCTTTGGGATATTTCATGTGTCTGTATAGGTGATACTTCAGAAGCTAAGGATGGGTTGTAAAGAACAATCTCAAATTGTATGCTTCTTCTAATAATCAGACAAACAAAATGAAAGGAAATAATCTACCTCTGCAGTGAAACTATAAATTCTGTCCTGTTTTGGACACATTCAGTAATGTGACCTATAAATAAGTTATAAGCATACCAGGCAACAATATTAGTTTATACAGTATGCAGTTGGTTGAACTTACTCTGGTTTTGTCATGGAATATAAGATAGATAAAGCATAACAAAAATGAAATTCAAATATTTAAAAAAGGAATAATAGAAAAGACCTTGGATTATTTGATAATAAAACCAATATAATATGAGTAAGCTCAGGAGTCAGGCAGGGCTGAAAGATAGATATTTAATAGCACTGTGTATTGTATTCTGAGGGTTATTAATAGGATAGAGTTTGAATTCAATGTCAAGTCCTTGAAAAATAACAAAAACTGCAGAAAATGATGGGTATTATGGTACCAGTATTGGGAAATGAAAATGGAAGGAACACCATGGTTCAATGTATAACAGCCTAATTACAATTTTAAGCTCTAGACAAATGACAGTCTCTACATAAAAGAGATATCAGGTATTTTTAAGGGAAAAACACTCAAGAATGTTGTTCATCTGGATGCACAAACTCACATGGGCTATTACACCTGCAAACTTATGTATTTGTGTCCACACACAAACATATGAATAAAATAGAAACTTCTCTGTTCAAAATATTATTAGAAAAATGTAAATAAAAAATGTAAGCATTTCTATTCCATTATCATTCACATGTTAGATGAGTGGAGCTAGATGGCTTCCTTTGCTTTATTTACCCCGATAGTCTAGTCATTCAATATCTAAAGAGCAGAAATGAGTAAATAGCTACAGTTGACAACTACATATCAGTCTTAAATTACCAAACAAGCTCAGTGTTGGAACACATTGGGTATGTTCCAGACACTATTGATCATTCCTGATGCTTTCTCTGCAAGAAATGATAGACTAAAGAAAAAAAAAAAAAAAGAGGGCTTAGGAAAAACAACTCTACACTGAATATGATACAAGCACACTTTCCATAGAATTGTTAAAGTGATACTTGAGTAAGAAACATTGAATAATTGAATGATTTTATTTTCATCCTTCTAATGGTTCAGCAGATCACTAAACTGCCACATTATCATTTATTTTCTTTCCTTTACCTTCTGGAGCTAAAAATTAGAAAAATTTGATACTTCATTGATAGAAGCATATAGAGCTTCTTAGAATTTTAATAGTATTTATTTTTTGGTTTATTATTAGTTTTCATTTCACACACACTTATTTGTATGTATGACTAAGAAAATTTAGTGAAAATTTAATATAAATGTTTGCTTAAAAACAACCTGGGAATCCAGTTAACAAGATGTTTTAATTACCTGTCACTGTTTTGTTTCTTTTTTTTTATTTCATTTTTCTGCATTTTGTTTTATTTGTTGATTTTTTTCAAAGCCAGAGCCAACCTATATTGACTCATCCAAACTTATAATGTTTTATCTATGTTCTCTTAATCCATCTTTTATTATTGTAATGGGATACTTGAGAAAATTTATAAGCTAATAGTGTATTTTATCATATACTGCTGAAGACTACAAAGTACAAGACTGGGCATCTGCCTGTGAAAGAAAGTAGCAAAATATTGTTAGTCTCTTAATCACTACTTGGAGTATTGTTTCTGGAAAAAATGTTTATGCATTTCTTCCTTGTCAATGAATGTCAGGAAATCTAACATTTCTTAATCAGTTAATCTTTTTTTTTTTAATAGTCTCATACCTAATGCATTCCAAGCAGTTTCCCCTCCCTCCTCTACGTCTGTCTCTATCTCACCTCCTCTCTTCTCCAGTTTGACTCCCTGTTTCCTAGTCAGAAAAAGGAAGGCTTGCAAGAGACAACAGAAAAAAAAAACAGAACAAAACAGAATACAAAAGAAGAAGAAGAAGAAGAAGAAGAAGAAGAAGAAGAAAGAAAGAAAGAAAGCAAGAAAGAAAGAAAGAAAGAAAGAAAGAAAGAAAGAAAGAAAGAAAGAAAAAAAGCTGAACAATAGGAGGAAAACAGTTTCAAGAGGAGGTAAAAGAATCAGGAATACCACAATACTAAGCTAATAGCCATGAAGAGAGAGTACTTGGTGTAAACCCACGCAAGTTTATGCTTGCCATGATAGTTATTTTAATCTCCATAAGTGCATGTGAGCTCTGCATAGTTGATTCAGTGGGCTATATTCTCCTAGTGTCCTCCATACCCTAGGACTCCTACAATCTCTCCTTCCTCTTTTCCTCGGGTAAGTTAACTCATAGAGACCTCCAATTTATATTCTCTCTGCATAATGTCTGACTGTTGGTCTCTTCTGCACACACCCCCACCTGTTGTGAGACAAACCTCTCTGATGACAGTTGAAAAAGACACTCATCTATCTATGAGTATAGCAGAATGCCATGAGTCCATTTCACATAGTCAGATACTCATCCTAGACACACGGGGGCTCCAAATGATATGACAGACTTTGAAAATCCCCCATGGAGCAGACAGAGAATGGAATAGGTGATTGGTAGGGGGCAGGAGAGAAGGGGAGGGACAGGGAACTGGGATTGACATGCATGTATAAAAAGCTCATTTCAAATTTATTTTCTTTTCAAGTATATTTTTTCTTATTTTACATTTTGATACCATTTACCTTTCCGCCCCATCCTCCCATGACCCCCACAGATGCTCCTATCCCATCTCCCATCTATTCCCCAGGACAGATGAGGCCATCCATGAGGGATCATCAAAATCTGTCAAGTCATTTGGGGTAGGGCCTAGGCCTCCCTTTTGTGTCTAGGCTAAAGTAGTATCCCTCTATGGAGAATGCGATGCAGAAGTTCTTTTGTGCACTGTCAGAAGTCCTATAGACTTCCCAGGCTTCTTAACTAAGACCCAAGTTCAAGGGAACTAGGTCAGTCTTATGTTGGTTTCTAATCTATCAGTCTGGGGTCCATGAGCTCCCCCTTGTTCAGGTAAGCTGTTTCTGTGGGTTTCTCCAGCATGGTCTTGATGCTTTTGCTCATCACTTCGGCCTCTGTACAATTGGGTACCAGTGTGGGTGTCTATAATCTACTTCTGTTACCTAATAGATGTAGGCTCTAGGATGACATATAGGGTAGTCCTCAATCTCATTATCAGGGAAGGGAATTTAAGGTAGTCTCTCCACTATTGCTTAGATTCTTAGTTTGGGTCATCCTTGTAAGTCTCTGGGCATTTCCCTAGTGCCAGATTTCTCTTTGAACTTATAATGGTTCCTCTATTATGGTATATATTTCTTGCTGTCTTATGTTCTCCCCTGACTCAATCTTCCTGCCCCCTCATGCTCTCCTCTTCCCTGCTGTTCTCCTTTTCTCTTTCTCCTCACTCCCTCTCCCCTCCTCCATGCTCCCATTTTGCTCAGGAGATATTGTCCCAATCTCCTTTTCCAGGAGATCAAGTATCTCTCTTAGGGTCCTCCTTGTTTCCTAGATTCTCCTGCAGTATGGATTGTAGATTGGTGATCTTTTGCTTTATGTCTCAAATACATATATGAGTGAGAACATACCATGTTTGTCTTTTGGTGATTGGGTTTTCTCACTCAGGATAGTTTCTTCTAGTTCCATCAATTTGCCTGTGAATTTCAATATTCCATGCCCCCTCCCACTGAGTAGTACTCCATTTTGTAAATGTACTACAATTTCTTTATCCATTTTTCAGTTGAGGGCCATCTAGGTTCCTTCCAGGTTCAGGTTATTACAAATAATGCTGCTATGCCTGCATGTGCATCTTCTGGGTATATGTTTAAGAGTGGAATTAATAGATCTTGTGGTAGATTGATTCCCTTTTTCCTGAGGAACAGCCATACTGATTTCCAAAGTAGATGTACAAGAATATATTCCGACCAGCAGTGGAGGAGTGTTTCCCTTTCTCCACATCTTCTCCAGAATAAACTGTCATTGGTATTTTTGATTTTAACCTTTCTGAAAGGAATAAGATGGTATCTCAGAGTTGTCTTGATTTGCATTTCCCTGATAGCTATGTACGTTGAGCACTTTCTTGTAGTGAGATAGTCCTTCTGTGGCACTGACCACGCCCATTGTTGGTGGAGCGATGGGTGGAAGTGACCTGTGGAAGGAGGTTGGAGAGAGAGCCCGGATAATCTCTCTTGCTGGCATGACTCGACAGGAGAGCATCGGGTAGAATTTCCTGGTGTTCATCTGTCTAGGTTGTAAGTTACTTCTCCCTGAATAAACATCTATTCGGCCTATTTGTTTATCCTGATCCTTATTTAACCACAATATCTGGTGTCAGAAGTGGAATTAGGATTTTCATGGGACCTGGGTGGCAGACGCCGCTCCCCTCCCCCTCCTTCCCCAATGGACAGGGTCCCTTGTCTAACCAGGTGGACTCACCACAGCTTTGGGACATTTGCCTCTTCCTATGGCAAAGGAGATCTTTGCCACCAAAGCGAACCTGACAAGGCACTCACCGCTTCTCATTTTTTGCCCATTTCTGCACTGCACTTTGCATTCGCACAGAGCCGCTCGGCACCCGCCCTGCTTGCACATTTTCCTGCCCTTAGTCTTGGGGTCCCAGCAATTCCACAAGTCTCCTTTTAACAAAATTTCACTTGCCATAGTTTGTTAAGAGCTATTCTACAGGGACTGGAATCAGAAGGATCATCTGCTGCCGGACGATATTTGGCGGTACACTTCCAGGCAGAACGGGGATCAGACGAGCCTCGGCGGCTAGGAGCTATTTTGTGGTATACCTCCAGGTGTAACTACCACAAGCTGAGATCTACAACTAAAAGCATCAAAGTTCCAGGACAGCAGAATTACACCTAAGGTAATTGTGACATCCTTTGCAATTTAAGCTGACATAAAATCTGAGATCAATTGTTCCATAACTATGGCATATAATTTTACAATGCAGGACTTTAGGAATTATTTTACTTCATATATAGAAGGGATTTTAACAGAAGAAACTTATGACTGGACCAATATGTCCTTTTATTTTGTAATAGCAATGGGTTTCATCATTAACATGATAGTCTCAAAGAAATGGTTTGAGACTACAGCAAACAATAAGGAACTTGTACAAACCATAGGAGACTTAGTAACAAGGATTCAAAACATTGAAAATGATAAAAATTCCAAGCATAAAAAATATAGAAAGAAGGGTTCAGAATATTGCAGATGGCGTTGGAGAGCTGACAGGTAAAATTTTTTTCATGTCAGATACCTCAATAACCAGAACAAAAGCAATGCAATGTGTTAACACATTTTCCAGCTTAGGACAACTCTATTGTAAACTCCATTATGCCTTCTCCCTAGGACTAGATACGTAGGTCATTTTGTTCTTGATTTTCCTTTTCTTAGAGCACACTTGTTATTCACTGTTTTGTATATAGTTTTATATTAAGCCTAAATCTTTTCTTTAGACTAAAAGGGGAATTGTAGTGAGATAGTCCTTCTGTGGCACTGACCACGCCCATTGGGGGGTGGAGCGATGGGCGGAAGTGACCTGTGGAAGGAGGTCGGAGATAGAGCCAGGAAAAGCTCTCTTGCTGGCATGACTCGACAGGAGAGCATGGAGTAGAATTTCCTGGTGTTCATCTGTCTAGGTTGTAAGTTATTTCTCACTGAATAAACATCTATTCGGCCTATTTGTTTATCCTGATCCTTATTTAACTGCAATACTTTCTTAAGTGTCTTTCAGCCATTCTGGATTCCTCTATTGAGAATTATCTATTTAGCTCTGTACCCTACATTTTAATTGGATTATTTGGTGTTTTAGTGACTAGTTTCTTGAGTTTTTTGTATATTTTGGAGACAAACCCTCTATCAGATGTGGGCTTAGTGAAGATCTTTTCTCATTCGTGGGCTGTCATTTTGTCTTATTGACTGTGTTCTTAGCCTTATAGAAGCTTCTCAGTTTCAGGAGGTCCCACGGTCTCTTCTAAGTGGTTGAGTTTAGCTGGATTTATGTTGAAGTCTTTGTTAATACTTTGATACATGTAAAATTTCAAGTCAATTAAAATAAATCCACAACAATAAATATCTATTTGTAATAGTTTTTATTGATTTTCATATTTGCAATTATTTCATGCCTTCTTGCCAGATGCATTCCTATAAACTCCAATGGTACTCCATTAATTCCAGCATTTGGGAGGCAGAGTCAGATGGATGTCTGTGAGTTTTAGGTTAGCCTGATTGATGGAATGAGTTCCAAGAAAGTAAGGGCTGTTAGATAGAGAAACTCTCTGTCTCAAGGAAAACAGAAGGAGGAGGAGAAGGAGGAGAAGAAGCAGAAGGAAAAGAAGAAGCTACCAATGACCTTGACTCTGTGACATGTCTTTATAAAACATGTACCCTTGCCAATGCTATTTCTCCTTTTAATGTATGGTACTAAATACTTTATTTGTTTAATAAGAATTTCTATCTGAGAAATGATTGTAATTAACATATTCCAAACAGTCAGACTTGAATTTGGGGCAAAACTCACATACACTATCAATACACTTGATTTTACTGTAAACAATAAAATCAATGTGCTGACTTTCCTAAAAGGAAGATAGAGCCATTTACCTAGTGTAAAGAGAATGAA
This sequence comes from Phodopus roborovskii, assembly GCF_943737965.1. NCBI lineage: Eukaryota > Metazoa > Chordata > Mammalia > Rodentia > Cricetidae > Phodopus > Phodopus roborovskii. The sequence continues at coordinate 30,912,292 of NW_026126511.1, read as the reverse complement.
AAATAGCAAATTCACATCAAAAAGCCTGGTTGATGAAATTCATTAGACATGATACTACATATTGCTTAGTGGTAAACACACAGTAAGCTTGTGCATTTGGAAAAGTATCAAGTAAATTAGAACATACATATGGAAAATATGATCTTGTAAGCAATCCATGTTTACAATAATGTACTGTGCCTGATTGCCAATCTGCTGGTGGGATTTATGCACCCTCTTTGCACTTATTTGTCATCCGTGAGTCGATGAATTTTGAAAATAATTTTTCTTCTTTCTCCTGAACAAAAATGTCAGTGGTGGTACAATGTTATAGGAATGTAAATTGCTTCCTTAAGGTGAATCTTAATTCTGTGTCTAGGAAATAAATGATAATGAGGAAAGGATACTTTATACTAAGTTTTCTTCAATGATTCTCAGGTATATAATCATCTAAAAGTTTTAATATAGAGTAACTCAGCTAAATTAGAACATGAACATCTATGTTGTATATACACAGATATATTCATATGTTTATTTGTGGTTCCAGAAAATTTTTAAAATGTATTTTCTCACTCATATTTCTGGACTGACTGTGGACCATGCTAGCCTTGAACTTTGCCTTCTCAGTACTGTGTTTAAATCCATGTGTCATCAGGCCCAGCGATGTTTTTAACTTTTATTTACATATTTTTGCATATGTGGGTAGATGATTTACACTGGTATGCAAGCCTGGACACACATGTGGAAGTCAAAGAATTTGTTGAGTATATTCTTTTCTTCTTCTTCTTTGAGGGTTCTGGGAATATAATTCATTTTGTATGGCTTTCTTATCAAGTGCCTTTACACACTGGGCCAGTTAACCTGCCTGATATATTTGTATTTAAAAATATGATCAATTTGATAGAATAATAGTGGTGGCATCTCCCTTAGGACATGTCCGGTCACAAGTTCCTTGTATCAATAATGATCAAAACACAGGTATCAGCTTATGGAAGGGACTCAAAATTCAATCAATTAGATACTTCCATGACATTCCTGTCACTATTGCACAACATCTTGCCAGAACTATGAAAATCAGCCAGTGAGGATTATAGGTAATTAATAGCTTGACTTCACCATTCCTCTGACTCAAGTACGTGGTGTCTTCAGCAATAGCATATTTTATAAAATTCTGAAAGGTAATCAAGAACAGTGAAAATAGCTTGTAATGTTTACAAGTCAATGGGAACTTATGGAAAAACAACTAAAAACAGGTGAGCTATTGCCTCACACTGGCCATTTATTTATTTATTTATTTATTTATTTATTTATTTATTTATTGTGTGTGTGTACACGTGCGCATGTGTGCACGCGCGTTACAGTTTGCACAATGTTCTGCACAAATTCAAGTTAAAGGGTGTTGAGTAACAAGATGATACCTGAAGGGAAAGGGAGAGTCACCTCTTTTTAAGAGTGTTGCCCTGGTAAATCAACCACATTCCAGTGAAGGATCATGCATCTAAAAGTATAAGACATGGTCCCTCATGTCTTCCTCCCCCACTCCTCTTCTCCCCTTCTTTTTCTCCTAATACCCACTCCCCTCCTCCCATATTCCCAATTTGCTCAAGGTATCTTTTACCTTTCCCTTTCTCCAGGGGATCATGTATGTCTCCCTTAGGGTCCTCTTTGTTTTCTATCTTCTCTGGAGGTATTGAACTATAAGCTGGTAATTCATTGCTATTTGTCTAATACACATATATGAGTGATGACATACCATGTTTGTCTTTTTGTGACTAGGTTACCTCACTCATGATGCTTTCTTCTACTTCCATCCATTTGACTGTGAATTTTAAGATTCCATTGCACCCCCCCCCCAATGTGGGAATACTATATTGTATAAATGTACCACATTTTCTTTATCCATTCTTCAGTTGAGGTACATCTAGGTTGCTTCCAGTTTCTGGATATTACAAATAATGCTGCTATGAACATAGTTGAACAGATGTCCTTTTTATATGAACGAGTCAGGGGAAGAATAGGGGAAAGCATGAAAAGAGATATTATAATAGAGGGAGCCATTGTAAGTTTAGAGAGAATTCTGGCACTAGGGGAATGTCCAGAAATATACTAAGGTATACTAGGATGAACCCAAATAAGAATCTAAGCAATAAGGGAGAGGCTATCTTAAATGCCATCCCCCTATAATGAGATTGATGGCTACCTTATATGCCATCAAAGAGCCTTCATCCAGTAGCTGATGGAAACATAAGCAGACACCCACAGCTAAACACTGAGCCAAACTCCTGGAATCAAGTTATAGAGAAGGAGGAGTCATGAGCAAACAGATTAAGAGCATGGTGGGGAAACACACAGAAACAGCTGACCTGAACAAGGGAGACCTCATGGACCCCAATCTCACCACTTGGAAACCAGCATAGGAGAGAACCAGGCCCTGAACATGGGTGACAGTTAGGAGGCTTTGGAAGTCTATGGGGTCCTTGGTAATGGAACAGCACTTATACCTAGTATATCAGTGGACATTGGCAGCCCACTCCCCATAGAGGGATACTCTCTCAGCCTAGACACATGTGGGAGGGCCTAGGTCCTGCCACAAATGATGTGGCTTATCCTTTCTATGGAGCAGAAGAGGGATGGGATGAGGGTCCCTGGGGGGCTTGAGACAATGAGAGGGAACTGGAATTGTTATATAAAATAAGATTGTTTCTAATCTCCAAATTAAAGAAAAATATATGAACTTGATATTTTGTTGTTTTTTTCTTAAACAAACAAAAAACAGGACACAAAGTTGAGTAGACAGTAAAGGAGGCATGGATCTGGAGTTAAGAGATGGGATGAATATCATCAAAATATCCTGCATGAATTTCATAAAGAAATAATAAGTGTTTAAATTTTGATGACCTTGTTAATATTGTTTCAAAATATCTTTTATATACCTTGATCCTTTGCAAGATTTTTATGAACATATAATCATGCCACATAAAATATGTTAGCTCACAGAGACAGATAGACTGACCAAGCTTGATAGTCACGAGATATGAATGAGTTCAGTGAAAGACCCTGTCTTACAACATAGTTGGAGACTAATGGAGGCAAAAATCCAACACTGATATTTGACTTCCATACACACATGTATTCATATGCAGATGCAAAATTTAAACATTCAAACAAACATGCACATATGTATAAATACACACATGTTACATGCATATAAGCAAGCAATGTTCCAAATACAGTTTTGAATATGAAAACTTGCTTTTAAGAAAAATGTATATGTTTGGTGAACCCATATTTGAGTTGCTTCCATGTTTGTTCTACTAGCTGATTAGTTACTGGGATCTAATTTCATTCTTAGTAATACTGCCCATCAGATTCTGTAACATTTATATGATATCCAGAGAAACCAAAGGCAAAGTCTAATGTTAGCAAAACAGCTATATTTACTTCTAAAAGATGATGTATTCATTGGCAACTATAAAGTATAACATTTCAAATAAAAGGTGAGATTGTTTACACATATCCACAGACAATGTAACAAACTTTGTAAAGATATTATATACTAGCTTGAAGGTAGGGCATCCTAAACACCATATGTGAAGAATAGCATGATAAAGCTTTGGCTACTAACTCATTTTAATATATTGATGAGACAACTTTTAAATAATCAAAAATAACATTTTGTATTTTTTCCGATTTAATAGCTTTTTAAATTCAACATTGCCATACTTTCACACTAGATGAAACAAAATGCTCAATTTATTTTTAAATGATCAAATTTTCTTTTCTCTAGTGGCGTTTTCTATCTGGATAATGATCTTCTGGTCTCAACAATGAAAACCAGACAAATTGCTTAGATGGGTAGTATTTCACAACCAGAGCGACAATACTTGATTGACCCAGTGTCAAACCAGGCTGCATTTTCTCCATACTTTAATGATGCTGACCTGCAGTTCTAATCAGGGATTGGAAGAATATCCTCATGGAGAATGTTACATAGTGTCACAAAACCTAGAAGTAAATGCAAGTGGATTAATGCCTTAGCAGAAGAAATACTGGCATCTCTGGCTACTGGCCAAAGCTGGCTCACTTATTTAATAACAAAGTGTTCATTGCTTGACTTTTAAAATGAAAAAAATGTGTTTAAAATGTATAGGAATTAATAAAGTCAATTCTAAAATAAAAAGGAATTACCAAAAGAAGGTAAATAAAATTGTCCTTTTAATTTGTGGTATAAAGTCTTTTCAGAAATTATATGAATCTAACATCAACAGTGTGGTAACAGTATTAACAATTTTCTGTGAGTTACAAATAATTGTTGAAAATCTTATAAGATACGACAAGAAAGAAAGCAGATGGAGTTAGATGACACAGATATGCCCACAAAACTCTTGAATACATTATCAAATTATCATTTTTGAAAAATGTAAATATAGTATGAGGTGTGAAATGATGCCAGTCTTTAGAAAACAATTAAGTTTGCATTTAAAAGAGAAAGATAAAAAGGAATGTCAAGATTCTTGTACCAAACATGAGTCTTAATATATTGTTCTGTGTGTTATTATGAAGTACAACATATTATAATAAAAACAAAAACAGTGATACATAAAAGCAGAAACTTAAACATAACAATTTAAACAATATCCCCATCATTGCATATATTTTCAAATGACTGAAATCCAGAAATATAATTTTCTTAGATTAAAGTTCCTAGTGAGTTAAAAAGAATTTTAACCTGGGCATGAATGCTTACTACTATAATCACAGCACTTGGGCAGTTGACACAGGAAGATAGTCACAAGATCAAGGCCAGTGTGGCCTACAGAAACAGATCTCAAAGAAAGTAACTAGGCTGCAATGTTTCCGGTGGTAAAGGCACTTGTCACCAAACCTGGTGTTTTGACTCTGGAATCTATGAGATAGAAGGAGAAAATAGACTCTGAAAATTTGTCCTCTGATTTCCATAGTTTCCCTTCCATGAGCATGCATTAATGCACACACACACACACACACACACACACACACACACACACACACACACACAGAGAGAGAGAGAGAGAGAGAGAGAGAGAGAGAGAAATAGAGAGAGTGAAATCTGTTTCCATAGATAGTTTGAGTCTGTCTATTACTTTTTCTTATGTCACTTAATACTCTAGTCAATAATTAAGGTAGTGCTCTAGTCAATAATTAACTAATGATTTACACACACATACAGTCTGTGTGTGTGTTGTGTATGGTTACTATTTTTTATACCTATGAAAATATTTATCTTTTCAACTTAATTTTATTTTTTTGAGAATGTTGATTGTGTGCACTATATTTATATCATCTCTACCCCATACTCCTTTTCAGTTCCTCTGATGGCCCACTTATCTCAAATTCATGACATTGTCTTCTCACTTCTCTTGTTAACACACATACACACATACATACACACACACACACACACACACACACATATATATATGTTGTATTTCATATAGGATTATATAGTTGAATAACATTATATATTATAATATATTAATGTATATTGTATAGGTATGATAAGATATATTAAGGTTATACCTCCCTATTATTGTTAGGCTATTTGGAGGCTATCAATTATTTCTTTATTTCTTTCCAGACTCATGATGTGATTATTTCTGAGTTCACCAGAAAAATTCTCATAACAGGAAAGTATCACATCTATTCCAACAATTATTTGAGTTTACTGCATGATAAGTGAGCATACTTACAAACACTAATTGATAGTTTTTCTCACAAAACAATGTATTTCTCACTAAGCCAGATTGAAAGTTATTTAAATGAACTATTTCCTGATAAATTTTACAATTATCATGTTATAAACTGTTTGGGCAAACCATAGGTCTTTTTTCAAATCCTTGTGAACCAAAGACATGAATGACCAAAAGACAACCCACAAACTAACAAAAACAATAACTTTGCTTGAAAAGCAAAACCCTTGAAATAAGTGTACATTTAGTTGTTAAAGGTTTGAAAGCAGCCTTAGCAGAATTCATGATTGTTGTTCTTATAAATTCTCCAAATATGACATTGCATAAATAATCTCCAAACAAGATGACTGAATGCTGTGTTTATTGGGGAAAAGAGCAAACAATTTCAATCTCAAGGAGCCAAGTATTCATTAGAAAATATGTGTTTTCGCTAAATAAGTAAATGTATAGTTTAACTTTTGTAACATGTAATTTACAGTATAATTTCTCTATGGGGCTATTGTTTAATTAATAGAATAATATGGAACACTTATTAAGTCACAGCCATGGCTAGTGTCCCAAGTCTTTGATCCAGGAGGTAACTACTATCATCGCCAATCTTTTATTTAACCACCATTTTTTTTTTCAAAATACCTTTGTTTTAAGACAGTATTTATGATGTTTAGAACTGTGTGTGATAAGCATAATTTTCCTTGACATTTTTCTATCATAATCAATCCACCCTCTCTTGATTTCTGCCACCACTCAACAACAAAAGAGAAATGATAAACATTTTTATTATAAAAGTCAGTTTATAACAGTCTGAGGGAAATATCAAGCTATAAAAATCATTCTAAATATTAGTATATCAATAAACTTTCTGTAACCAAAGGAAATAATTCATAAGACCTGTAATAGAGAATATTTGGTAAAATTAGGCTTCCAGTAATTAAATATGAATATTCAGATACTATTCTTTAGAAAATAAATTCACTTTTTTAAAGTTTCTCCCATAATACTCACAAACTGTTTTGAGCTGATAAGCAGTAGGCCCACCTTCAATTTGTAGATGAAAAATTGTTTACTTAAATATTTATTGTTAGTAATAAATTACTGTTGCTTAAACAGAAAACATAATGTAAACAAATTTCCAAGCCCTCATTACTAGTAGAGGACTGATACAAAAATTTTATTAGTGACTTTCATGTTTATAAATTCCCTTAGAGAAACATTTTATTTTCAAGCATGGACAGAGAAAATAGTGACTAACCTGAAGAGACCTTCTTTTGTCCAGTGCTTGCTCTTCTTATCATGTTTTCTTACCAGTATCCATTTTACTTTAAGAGAAACGAGTCTCTGTCATTAGGGATACTCATAGTAGAAAAGCATTGTCTAATTGTCTACCCTGCCTTTCCATCTGGGATGCCTGATAAATCCTGTTCTTCTTCCACCTGCCCTTGGCTGGGTGTTACCAGGTGATAATAATCCTAAGGGATTTGCAGCTGCCCAGGACCAGCAGGAATTCACGATCTGAGCTGACCTGCAAGTCAGTCTTCCTGGATGTGGTTGGTCTCTACTATCTTATGCTTCTTATATTGTAATAGAGTTCTTAATTTGTTAATCTTAAATCTGACACTTTACATTACTCTCTGTGGTTCTCTTGTACCCTCATATCTTAGCTTCAAAACAAACAAACAAAAATCCTAACCAAAACAAAACATAAAAGCTATCTTCACTTAGTATAAGTCATCTGGAGTTATCTCTTTTCAGTGAGAGCTCAAACATTTGACATCTTCCTACATGTCAGAAAAAAAAACAAAAAACAAAACAAAACAAAAAAAAAAAAACATTCTCAGACATTGTTCTTAAGCTACTGGTTTATATAGTGTACAGTCATCAGAATAATGGATAGTATCATAAAATTATTTCTCTGATGTTTCAAAATGACCTTCTGCTGGTGGCTTTTACCTTTTCTGCTCAGCAATAGGATATCAAGGATATCTTACTATCTGAAACTTCAGATCCTGAGTATTTGTAGTTAATAGCCAGGTCTGAGATGCTATCAACTCTGTCAACTAGGAGTATTAATGGAAAATGACATGCACAAAGAAATGCAGAAATATACACAGTTGTCTTAACAAGTGTCATGTTTGTTAGATCCCACATAATAGTTAACTAAAAAAAGATCACAACAGACATTTCTTCCTTCCAAAATGATCATCCATAGATATAAGGAGAAATGAAGGGTATGCCAATGTAGATGTGAACCAGAATTATATTTGGATTTTAAAGGTCAATTATTCAGCTGATATTTCTATTTGAATAAGCTTACACAGGGAAATACAGGGTAAGTTGAATTTATGGTGATGAGCGGAGGGGCAAGCAGGGTCAGGAGAAGCACAGTGATCCATGGTGGTGAAGAGACAACAGGTCCTAAAGGCTAATGGAGCCAAGGCAGCTGATAGCATTATGTACCCAGCACCATGCTTGTAAGACCTTGCACATCATGGGAAAGGTGACTACTTCACTGGGTGAAATTACAGGTGGAACAGAAATCAGTTATTCTCTTAAGAACACAGAAACATTAGTTGAGAAATGGACAGTAAGTTCAAAGGAAAAGACTACTAAAAGAAATCATTGTAGTTTTACTCTGAGGAGTACACTGTTTCTCATATTCTGTTATGTCTGGACATACTGTATTTTTCGTAATATGTATTTAGATGTTGTCATTTGAATGCTATTCCTTTCTCTCTGAAATGTGGAAAACTAGGATCCTTCTTACCAAATTAACTGTACCCGACAAAAGACATATTAGACCTTACATAATGACAGTCAAGCGGGTGAAACTTTTGATTTGTGTGAGGAAGATGAGCACTTATGATAGACAAAACAGTTCAAAGTCATTTCCCTTTATAATTGAGTCACAGGTCCCCATACTCTAAACACCCCCCTACTTTGTGAACTTAGCCTTCTCCTTGCATGCTGGTTTGCTGCTATTATGATGATCAAGCTCCAGGCTTTGGAAGGAAGAAGAAAAATGCTCCAAAAGCAACATTGCATTCACTTATTTTGTTGTTGAAAGGCATAAAGCAGTTCTTCAGAGCTGTATAATTTTTGACCTGGATAACTTCATAAACACAACATGATGTTGATGTCTTTCCTTTTACCCTGTGGTGAGCTTTAGAATCAGAAAAGGACTTTCTACCTTTTTTTTTTTCCTGTTCTTATATTCTGTTTATCTAAATAACACAAGTGTAAAATTGAAAAGCAGGATATTACTAGAAATGAATTTGAAGAATCTACCATAAAGAACATATGAACATTTTTTATATAAATGGTAAAATTATAAGGAGGAAGAAAGAGCAGAAGCAAATAACATGACCATCTTTCCAAAAGAATTGAACAAAATCAATTTGATCAACAATAGCTTCTTCAGAGATTTTATCAATTAGGTGCTACAACACAGTAGTTTACTAAACCAACTATAGATTTTTAAACCTAATAATCCTGGCTGTAAATACATAAGTTAATATATTCAATGATGATATAAAGTAAGTGCATTACTCATAAATAGGCAATTAGAAAAATTTTGCAAATATAGTATTCTTTGCAAATATAGTAATCTATGTAGTAAAGCTACATAGATTAAGAAAAAATGAAGTTATTTGGGCTCTGAAATCCTCCTTTTTTTCTTGTTCTGTCAAGCTATTTTTCAGAATAGGTAGCCATTATGCTGACATCAAAAGTTTTAAGCTAGCATTGAGTGTTATTAATGATCTTAAATGGAATCATAAACATGCTGAGTGTTCCTTTTGTTGCTGTGATAATTGTGTGTAGTGTGTATGCTAATATACTGCATGTGATTTCACAATAAGAATACATTCATGGCTATAACCACTAGAACTCTGTAAGAATCCCATAGCTGTTTAGTCTTCTTTATATCCTATAGACATTCATAGAACCCTGTTTTCAGAGATTACAATTGCTACTGTTATGAACATTAAAATATATTGTACATGCTTTTATAGGTTCAAATGTAAATATGAATTCTATAAAAATTTAGAAGGATTAAATTATGCCAGAAAATATAGAAATGTGTTGTATTAAACATTACTATCAGTTTCTCAACATTCGTGTTGAAATTTGTGTACTGACGAACAGAGTATGAGAACTTCAGTAATTATATGTCATTAGCATTCTCTATTGTCCTTTCAGAGTATTTTTTGGGAGGGGATAAGATTGTATCCATAAATTGATACTTTAATATTAAAATATTCTCTCAAATCCAAACACATAGAAATACTTTGTGAAATCATTGTTATTATGTTATTGTTTTACATTTTAATATTAATTCTAAAACAAATGCTATAATGTCCTATTGTTGAGTAGGTAATGCCCAATATTACTTTTTCCATTTTGACATGAACTTTTCCAAGAGCATTAGTCTGAAAAATCACTTTTCATTGCTGTATTTAATTATTAACATATCGTAAATTTATTAGTCTATTATTCAGAGTTCGCTAGAAGACAATACCAATAGGATATTAGTTTGTATATCGTAAAAGGAGATTTATTCTACACAGTATGCCTTAGGGGCCTCCTTCATAGTAGGAAGGTACAGAAGCAAGTTCTCAATACTGGAAGCAGGATATTTTAGCCATTCAGAAAACTGCCTGAAGATTTTCTGGTACTGACAGGTGAAGAAGTGGGAGTCTAGGTCAACTGGGAGTAGCAGCAAAACAAGCAGCATCTAAGGTACCGCCTTTCTCACAATGTTCTTTGTCATGAAAGTCTAACCACTTGTAGGTTTCACTGGTCCTGCAGGCAGAAGTGTGTTTCCTATTCCTCATGCCACTGGACTTCTCTGGAAATACACCAAGGAATGCAATTGAGTCAACTTAACAACTCAGACCAACAATCAAAGTAGTCATCCATTTTTTTCCTTGATGCTTCTTTTAGGATAACTGGATTTCTTCCATGTAACAACACCCCATTGTCATTGTTTTGTGGAGAATTGTGATATGAAACACTACCAACTTTCCAGATTATTTTTAATCATAACACTTTTGCCAAACATGGGTATTTGCTATTAAATATCAACATAAACTTTTCTCCAAATTTGAGAGTCATAAATTATGATGTTATTGATATAAAATTGAAAGTGTAAAATATTTTTTATTTTATTCTTTACTCTTTATATCACTTATTTATGCATTAAAATATTTATTTGTTGATGGGAGATGTCATTCTGTAAACATGTTTATCTTATTGGTTGATAAATAAAACACTGTGGCCAGTAGGGCGGCAGGATAGGCAGATCTAGGAGATGAGGAGGATTCTGGGAGGTGTAGGCAGAGAGCAGTTGTTATGTGATTCTCGGGAAAAGAGAATGTGAGTGAGGCATTCTCTGATAACAGAAGACCATGTAGAAATACATAGATTAGTAGTCATGGGTTAATAATTAAGACAAAGTCTCTGAGTGTTGATTTGGGGCTAACACAGCAGTGGGCCCCAGCTGGCAGGAAGACTGCGGGTAATAAAAATTTGTGTTTATTTCTTGAACATTTTTACACTTGTATGCAATATATGTTGAACACAATCAACTCTACTTAGAAACACCAAGGATGCCCCATCATTTTTTTCTTCTGACATCATGTTCTCATTTATCATTTATCTATTGTGTGTTTGTGTGTTTGCGTGTGTGTGTGTGTTTGTGTATGGGGGTTTGTGTGTGTGTGTGTGTGTGCGCATGTTTGTTTATTTTGAGGGTGGGGTTTCCAGACAGAGCTTCTTTGTGTATCTCTGGCTGTCCTGGAACTCTTTCTGTAGACCATACTGACCTCAAACTGACTTCTGCCTTCCTGAATGCTGAGAGGTATGTGCCACGCCTGTTCAACTCATCTATTTATTTATTTGTGCAGTTGTGTTTGTTTGTTTGTATGTATGCCTATTTATGTAAACTCAATTTCCCAGCTAATACTTTCCATCTGTGCAAGGGCAGAAGGTTACCTCAGAGTAACAGGGAATCTATATATGACAACATTCTTAAAGAAGAGTTATTCTTCTTTCTCCCATTTTTTATCAACTTTCATAGATCCTCAGGTAAAGGTAGGGTTTATAGAGCTCCATTCACATCCTTATTGCAATTTTTAAATATTTATTATATATTATTTTTTTACATATCAATCCCAGTTCTCTCTCCCTCCCTCCACCCATGCCCCTGACCTCCCCTCCCCTCTCATTACCCACCCCACTCCACTGGGAGGGTGATGCCTTCCAGGAGGGATCATCAAAATCTATCAGGGAGTAGGCCCTCCCTCCTGCCTCTAGGCTAAGGGAAAGGACTTTGGGAGCACTTTCTTGTAATTTTTAAGTGACTCTATTTTACACAGATTCTACATTGGCAACCACAGCTACTTTTTTTTTTTTTTTTTTTTTTTTTTTGAGTTCATATATATATAACAGTTCATAGTACTACTTTCTATTCCCTATTCTCACAGTTTTCTGCCCCTCCACATTGTACTACGTTTGAGCTTTGCTGGTGGGGAGAGCGTTGCTATAGATGTGATAGCTAGAGTTGAGCATGGACAGTTGCTTCATTTTGGTACTCTTGGATAGCATTGCATCGCTGCCTTCATCACTCCCTGCTATAACAATCTTCTCCCACACAAAGTTAGAATGCCACAAATCTATGGATATAAACAAATGTCTAGAAGGCAGCTGGACAGCATGGCCATTTAGAAAAACAACATCAAGAAGCTTTTCCTTAGAGACTACAACTTATCTAAGTGGGAATAGTTTACCATATCCACAAGTATGAATTCTCTCCTTTGGAGCAGGACTCAAATAAAGAGAGTTATTGGTTAGCCAGTGTGATGATTTGAAAGAAGATGGCTCCCAAAGGGTGGGGTGCTATTAGGAGGTGTAGCTTTAGGAGTGAGTGTGACTTTTCTTTGTAAGAAGTGCTGTGATCATGGTTTCTCTTCTCATCAATAGAAACAGTCTTGCCTCCATTGCACCAGTAAGCATGTCTTGTTCAACAGCTTGGTATCCTAGCATACAGGGCCCAGTGCTAGATAAGACTATTGATGTTATTTATTTATTTATTCATTTATTGTTTCTCACTAAGCAATCTGCACAGCACAATCTAGATGTGAGAAGCTAGAGCTAACAAGGAGAGCTGCTTGAGCAGTTTAATATGGATTTCTCTGTGCCCTGCAAAGTATGTATGATTTTCAGCAACCCAGTCTTCTTGTCTAGTTATAGTGAACATCCAAGAGCAATAGCAATAGCCTGTAGTGTTTTGGGTGTATATGGGCCTCTCTGTCTAATAATTCATAAGTGGTAACTTAAGTCTAGCTTTGAAAACTTCATTTAATACCCCATGTCTTGTGGGGGCAGTATCATTCACTATTGTGGGGCACTTGTGATTAAATTTCTTGAACAGGTTGCATTTTAATTAGCTTAGAAATTAGTGGAATTTCATAAGCCTTCTTCATGAACACATAGTTTTTCTTATATCACCTCCCCTATCCACCTCACTTATTTCCATCCTTACTTAAAATGTTATCTCCCAGTATTTTCCTCTATTTATTCATATCACACATGCTGTCTTATTATTGCATTTTTTATTTTTTAGCTGAATAGAATTTTAGTGCAGATATCTACAAGTTTTAGTTATCTAAACTTCAGTTTATGGAATTTATATTGATTTCATTTCTTAGCTATTATGAATAGAGTAGTAATGAACAGGTACTTAGAGATATCTGTGTACTAAATTATAAAAATTATAGTCCTTTTAGCGTATACCACAATATGGCAGGTGCAGTATATATGAGTCATAACAGTCAAACTATTTCTAGTGCTTTGAGAAAATTTCTAGAATTGTTGCACTGCCACCAAGATTATATATGGGCCAGGTGGTGGTGGCACATGCCTTTAATCTCAGTGGAGGCAGAGGCAGGTGGAATTCTGTGAGTTTGAGACCAGCCTGGTCTACAGGAATTAGTTCCGGGACAGACTTCAAAGCCACAGAAAAACCCTGTCTTGAAAAAACCAAACATAAATAAATAAATATAATAAATATAAGAGAATAGATAAGGGTATCCTTTCCTTGACCTATACCTATGCAGTATTTGATTAAGAAAGAGGTGGGATCTTAATGTAGTTTTTTGTTTTTTGTTGGTTTCTGGGTGGGGGTCAAGATAGGGTTTTTTTATGGTTTTGGAGGCTGTCCTGGAACTAGTTCTTGTAGGCCAGGATGGTGCTAAACACACAGATATTTACCTGTCTCTGCCTGGGCTCATTTCCAATATTGTTAATTGATTTGGTATTTTATTTTGTTTTATATTTCTTTCTTTTATTTATTTTTTTAATTTAATTTGAACAAAATTGCTGTACATGTCAATCCCAGTTCCTGACCCTCACATCCTCCACATTCATTCCCACCAAACCATAGCCCATCCCCTTTTTACTCTCCAGGGAGTATGTGACCTTCCATGGGGAGTCTTCAAAGTCTGTCATATCATTTGCAGTAGGACCCAGCCCCTCCCCCATGTGTCTAGGCTGAGGGACTATTCATTTATGTGGAATGGGCTCCCAAAGTTCATTCATATACTAGGAATAAATAATGATCTACTACCAAAGGCCCCATAGACTGCCCAGTCCTCCCAACTAATACCACATTCAGAGAATCTGGGTTGGTCCTATGCTGGTTTCCCAGTTATCAGTCTGGAGTCTATGAGTTCCCCCTTGTTCAGGTAACCAGTTTCTGTGGGTTTCTTCAGCCTGGTCTTGACCCCTTTCTCGTCACTCCTCCCTCTCTGCAACTGGATTTCAGGAGTCTGGCTCAGTGTTTATCTGTAGGTGTCTGCTTCTGCTTCCATTAGCTATGAAATGAAGGCTATAGGTTGACATGTAAGATAATCATTAATCTCATTATCAGGGAAGGGCACTTAAGGTAGCATCTCCATTGTTGCTTAGATTGTTAGTTGGAGTCATCTTTGTAGATCTCTGGACATTTCTCTAATACCAGATTTCTCTTAAACCAATAATGGCTCCATCCATTATGGTATCTCTTTTTTGCTCTCCTCTATTATTTTCCTGACTCAGTCTTCCTGCTCTGTCATGCCCACCTTTCCCCTCCTCTTCCTCCCAATTCCTTCCCCCTCACCCCCCCCATGCTCCCAATTTACCTGAGAGGTTTTGTCCCTTTCTCCTTCTCCAAGGGACCATATATGCCTCTCCTAGGGTCTTCCTTGTTTCCTAGCTTTTCTGGAGATGTAGCTTGTAGGCTGGGAATCCTTTGCTCTATGTCTGTTTGTCTTTTTGTGAGAGGGTTACCTCACTCAGGATGGTTTCTTTTAGTTCTATCCATTTGCCTTCGAATTCCAAGATTCCATTTTTTTTTATAGTGTTTAAATTTACCAAGTATTCTGCACCCATTCTTCAGTTGAGGGACATTTAGTTTGCTTCCAGGTTCTGTCTATTACAAATGCTGCTACTATAATAAACATTGTTGAACAGATGGTCCTTCAACATTCCTAATATTATTTCTTTCTCAGTTGTTCTGTTGTTAAAGATTTTTCTCCTATTCTGTGGGGTTGCCTATTCACTTAATTCACCATTCCTTTTGCTGAGCACAATTTTGGGTGGGCTGTTCATGTAGTCACATTTGTCAATTGTGGCTCTTCTTCCCAAGCTACAACTGTCCTAGGATGTTACATGGAAGATTAAGATCACATTGTGGGGTTAAAACTATCAAAGTGACAATGCCATTTCATAAACTTTTCTTCTTTGACAGTAATTGTGAGAAATTCCAATTTAAAGTAAATAATGTTGACCAAATAAGAAATTAAATAAGAAATTAAATATATATATATCTCCTATATTTCATGCATAGTGCTTGTAAGTAGACCAATACCTTAGTCCACTGGTGAGTTCACATCTAGATAGGAGATAGGAGATAGTACCTAGTTGGAAGAAGTATGTCACTCACAATATTTCATGTCTCCAGCCTTTTTTTTCAGTTTTACTTTTTGCTATCCTTATATGATTGAATTCATCTAACACAAGCTAAGAAAAGCATGAAAATTTTCTTATTGCAAGCTCAAAAATGTAGTACCAGACAAACCTAAGTGTGTCCTTTGAAAGCATGAGACAGAAGTAGTCTTCATTTAAACTGATTTTCTTAGTTATTTTGTCAAAACAACAGAAAGCTGATTAATACAACAATGCAATTTTCTGAAAATAATGATGGAGAAAAGTGCTAGCTTTGAAGATAAAGACAATGATAGTAGACCAATTATGTCTTGATTTAATTGACTAATATGGAATCTGAAGAGAGAAAATAATGGATCCAGGAATGTCCCATATACTATCTAAAGATCAGCCATTGTAGCAGCAGGCTTTGGTATGTATATGTATTCAGTAAGGCCTCAGGTACATGGTACACAGCCATTGACTGGAAAAATCTTGTATTATTTGCCATGATATAAAAGCAATAATAGAATTAAAATCCATTTTCATTTATAAAATATGTCTGTTGAGTGGTGAAAGAAATAACTGGTCAGAAGTTCTCAGAATAGCACATCTGATTCATTAAATCAATGTAATTATGTCTGTTGGAAGGAACAGGAGAACAATAATAGCCTGGAAAACATAGTAGAATGTATGTGTTTTTAAATGTAAAGTTTAAATCCAATAAAGGCTCAAAAAGCCTGTAATGCCCATAAAAGTGTAGGCACCTGCAAGTAAGGCCTTGACAAGCCTTTTCCCTCAATCTTCAAAACATACAGTTTCTAAACCAAATAGCTAAGTAAAAGGATTATGTGTATATATACAGATTTATTAGCAGAGAAAGATGTTTTGCAGCCCTCAAATATAATACAGAAGCTTTGCCAAGTGATCAATGTGATCCTATAAACTGTAATCTTGAGGGATCAATGGTGAGAACAGATGCTGTACAGAGTTTATGGAAAATTTTAATGAGATAATAACAGAGCAGGGGATGTGGAAGAAAGCCAAGTGATACAGTAGGAAATTGTACACATTTTAAAAGTACTATGTCAGGGTGTTTTAAAAGAAAGAGTCCCCAACTAGGGAGCATTAAAACCCCCTACAAGATTTCCCTATTATGAGGTAGGCTGACAAAGATTAAGTTAGCCTCCTTCTATAATCTAGTAAAATATGGAGAACCAAATATCTTCAGAACAAAAGAATTAAATAGGCATAATAGATCCATGGCTAGATCTGTACAATTCAAACCAAACATGCTGGATAAAAGAAGAACAAGAAAGTATCTAGCCTTGATTTACCTATCCATCAGATCAGCATTTAGAATATACAAAATTGTGTCAATGGTGGAAAGAGAAATAATCATACTCTCTCTTGAACTTTGTAGTATCAGAGAAGTTTGATTGATAGTTGAAATATCCTTGTGGAGGGGAAAGAAATCAATGTTGACTTAACCATTTTATTTGAAATTTTAGTTCAATCTTTCTCTTTTCCTTTTCCTTTTTTTTTTTTTTTTTTTTTTTTTAATTCCTTTGAGGTGGTTGTAAATTGCCTTCTTTACTCACTGAGAAATAGTGACTCCATGGTACACAGTCTAAATCATTTCTAATTTCAATATTTTTGTACATTTATCTATTATTAAACCTTCTCTTGTAGTGTGGAAAATAAAGAGAAGTTATACCCCAAAGCAATAATAGGAACGTTAATGAATCACAGAGATGACGAATAGCCCAGTAAGTAATGTGATTGCATTGAAAGCATGAAGATCTTAATTGATTGCTATGATTTTATCCCTATAATTTGACAAGAGCACATTACTGTGGAAGCAGGGACAGATCTCTGGAATGTGCTGATGCACCAGCCTGGCCTTGTGGGCCAGGGTCAGGACAATGTAAGATAATGTTATCTTAAAGAAATGTTGAATGGTACCTGAGTAGTAAAATCAGAAGTTGTCCTCTGGTCTCCATCTGTGCATGAACATAAGCAATTGCTCACACAAAAAAACATTCATGCTTACAAATATAAATAAATTATAGTTACTACTTCTGCTTTCTTGTCATCATGTGTTCATGGGCTAACATCAAGAAACAGATGGATACTCTTTAGTGGTGATAATTATCATTGATCATAAGGGGGAAAAAAAGGAAGTTAATACCAACTTTGAAAGTTTAGGAAACATAATTTACCTGCATTGCATGGATGCCTATTGATACCATCTTTCTCTACTGAGCTGAATATATATCTTCCCATCATGCACATAAAAAAAAATGAGAAGCCTCTCCCAGGTGTGCCTAATACTCATAATAATTGAACTATTGAGAAGAAATTCAGAATGTAGAAAGCCATATGTATGGAGAAGTGTATATATTTTGTGCAACACCAAAAGTGGGTTAATTACAGATATATTTTATAAATTTTCTTTAAATTATTGGCTCTCAAGTCACGTAGAGTGTGAATAAATATCTTCTTACTAGCATCATCATCAGTGTTTATCTTCATAGACATGTCCAAACTCAATGACACTTATGTTAAAAGAGCTCCCATTTAGAAACTGTATAATCCAGGTATAACAGTCCAGTCATTTTATCTTGAATTTCAATTAAAAGTTACTTTTGATCTAGACTGGCATGTCTAATGCTTTTTTTTCACAGTTGTGCTATTTCCTATGACCAGTCACATCTTCATGTCCTTTCTTTAGCAAGTTTTAATATTTGAATGTATTTCAAAAGAATGAACTGAAACCTCTGTCTCTAAAAGTCCTTAGCTGCTCTGCTCTGTACCCATGAGAATACCAAATTATTCTTAATTTAGTTCTTTCCTTTGAAATTTTGTCAAGATTTATTCCCTTGTCCATAGACTTATATCAGACCCTAAATAATTATGTCTCAATAATCTCCTGCAGCTATAACAAAATACTTTAATCTGAGCAAACTAAATAATGTAAATTTGTTTTCTCAGAGTTCTGTGAACCAATATTCTAAGAACAATGTATATATGTCTAGATTCAGAGGAGAATGTTCTTCTTGGGTGGAATACTATTATTGTCTGTGTATGAATTAAATTAACACAATTTAAAGCTGGTTTCTCAAATGCTGCTGAGATGTGGTTTTTATCACAAAGGTCCTACTTTCCCCAACAGATGGATCCACTGATAAGTACATGCCTAAATAGACTATTAAAGTAATGTCTAGTTAGAACCAGCAAGTCATTAAGAGATTCATAGCCAAGAACTGAGATGAAATCCTGGAATCCAGTTGTAGAGATGTAGGAGTGATGAACAAAGGAGTCAAGACCATGATGGGGAAATGCACAGAAACAGCTCACCTGAGCAAATGGAAGCTCACAGCTGGGAAACCAGTGTGGAACAGAGATGTCAGTTGGGTCTAGGCAGGTCTATTGGGCCTCAGGCAGTGGAACCAGGAAGTATCTCCTGGTGCACGAAAGGACTTTGTGAGCACATTCACTATGAAGGGATACTCTCTCAGCCTAGATACATGGGGTAGGGCCTAAGTCCTTCCCCTAAGTAATATGTTAGGTTTTGATGATCCCTCATGGGGCAAATTGGATGGGGAGTTGAGTCGAGGCATGGGGGGATGGGATGGGGATTTGGTGGGAGGCATGGGAAAGAGAGGGAACTGGGATTGGTATGTAAAATAAGATTGACTTTATTTAAACACAAATTAATTTTTTAAGAAAGATTTGATTGGAGATGTCATTCTATAAATATGTTTCTCATATTGATTAATGGATAAAGCACTTTTGGCCAATAGGAAAGCAAGATAGGCAGGACAAGGAGACTAGGAGGAGAGAGGAAGTAGTAGGGAGGAGTTCCAAGATGGAGGACAGAGAGAGAAGAACAGCAGCCCCTCTCTCCTGTAAGATAAGACCACGTGGAAGTATTTAGATTAATAGAAATGGGTTAATAATTAAGACAGAGCTAGCCAATAAGAAACTAGTAACTGGCCAACAGAATTATATCTAATACAATGTCTTAGTGTGTTACTGGGGGTTGGTGTGGCTGCAGGACCTGGCCGGCAGGGAAAACCTACTCATAACAAAGAGTGTATTCCGAAGGCAATGATTTTTTTCTACATGTTTTATCTGTTGCTGTCTCTATTTCCTGTTCCTCCTGAGATAGAAGTCTGGCTCTACTATGCCTTTCTGCAATGATGTGATGAATCAAACCCATACCCAAAAGTCACAAGATGGCTTGACCACGGACTGAAATCATGAATCTAAAGAAAACCCTATTCTTTAAAAAATTGGTCTTTTTAGGTATTTTGTCACTGGAATAGAAAAGTTACAAACACGGCGATGAATTCCTCATTATTTTCTCTTGGTACCACAAATTACAGAACCTATTGTAAGTAGTTGTGATGATTTGTGCAAGGTAAAAAGGGCTAAGGGGAAACACACACACACACACACACACACAGGTCCTTACATGACCCTGTGAAAGACCTAAAAAATAATGTTAATGATGGACTAACCTAGAAACCAATATCTGTTCCTTGGAATTTGCTAGCTTCCTCTCACAAGGCCCTGAGATAAGAAGAATTCACACTGCCCCTCCTTTCCTGTGAGTCAACAGGTAAATGGGGTCAAGAGATAGCTGTAACTCTGGTTTGCCCAGACAGGATTAATTAGCACACCTGAGGCCCTAAGGTCTGCTGACCATAATAGCAGACCATCAGCCTCCAAGGGTCACGTACTCAATGGACAGAGGGTCCCACCTCCTTCTAAGCTTGTGGGAGGTGTTTAAAAACACCTGGGCCCAGGGGAGGGGGCTTCTCTCTAGCCTGCACGCTGGAGGAGCTCGTTTGCGCAAACGTTTCCTGTTCATTAAAGCCTCTTGTGTTTTGCAGCAAATGGACTGGACATTGAGATCTTGGGGTATCGACCGAACCTGGAAGACTCCTCATTCTGAGGGTCTTACACCTGAGGCTAGGTCCAAAGGAAAGGACCAGGGCTTAAAGTCCTGCCAAGCCCTGAGCTTGCCCAATCCCGAGGCACTGAGAAAAAGCTTTGCCCTCTCTGCTCCTCACCAAGGAACCCAACATAAGCTCTGTGCCCTATACAGTTTGTTGCTGTTTCTCACCTTGCAGACAGCAGTCCTTCTAAATTTTTCTTTCCAGATAAATCTCCAGTGAGGCTTGTTTTGCAGTGTGACACTCACCAGAGTAGAGCCCAGCTAACAACTTTAGGAGGAAGCAGGTAATGCAAAACTGAAACACTTGCTGAGCAGAGCTGAAACACTTTGCTGGAGCAGAGCAGGGGTGTTAACACCTCATAGAGGTATTCCTCCCATGCCAGAGTAGAGCTGTTGACTTGCTTTGGGGAAACCCTACCTTGGAGCAGAACTGTAAGCTGATAATGTTTAATCACTTTGCAGTATTCCTAAACTCCCTACAGCTAGGATGCCTTTCCAGTTCAAGCTGCAATGCTTGCAGTTTGAATAAGAATGGCACTCCAAAGGTTGAATGTTTGATCCCCACTTGCTAGAACATTTTAAGGATTAGCAAATGCAGCCTTAGTGGAAGAGGCATATCAATGGGGCAGACTTAGAGATATTGAAAGCTTCCTACCATCTACAAAGTAGTCTGTTTTCCTGTTGGTGGTTCATGATGCAAGTTTTAAAGTGCTGTTCCAGCTACCCCACCTACACTCTATCATTATGAACTCTAGCCCTTTGGAACCATAAGGCAAGAATAAACACGTTCTTCAATGTGTACTTTGCTCATGGGGTCTTATCACAGAAATTGGAAAGTCTCTAATGCAGTGTTCCTCAACAATTACTACCAAATGTGTTGGTGTCAGAGGTTGAGCTTATGTCTGGCTGGTCACAATTCAATACATATGTATCCTAGTTAGATGTATGTGATATAAATTTTATTCATGAATTTTGAAGTAAAAGTATCTAAAAGTTATCAAAGCTTTTCTATTCTAATTCATTTCTAGGAGGAAAAAACTTTCTTTGTCTTATCCAAAATTTACATCTATATGCCCATATTAATGTCATTATAAATTATTATAAGTTTTATATGGGGATCCACCAGTTAATAAAGATACTAGTTTATTTTATATAGAGCTTACCTCCTGCCAATTTTATTATAGAAAATATTTAAGTGTTAATTATAAAATCTTTGTAAATATTGTACACTATTGATCCAATTACAATTCTTTCACTATAATCTTAATCATATCTTTTATTTTAATTTGTATAACACCTCATTGTTTAATAATATACATCAAATCATGGTACTACATTTTTTAAAAATGGGAACATTTTTACTATTTCAGTTAACATTATTTTTAAAAAGGAAAAAAAAATTTTTCCGATTCCCTACAGTGTATGAGCTTTCTTATTGGGTATTTTGTATATATCCAATTTCTTTCTTTCTTTCTTTCTTTTTTTTTTTTTTTTTTTTTTTTTTTTTTTTTGTGAAAAATCTACGGTTATCCCTACCACTCTCTAGCCACGTAGTCAAAATAATATAGCTATCTATTTTATGGCTTTTTTAAAAATAATGATTGTAGTTTTCTACTTTGAGTATCTGTTCTTGTATCCATTACATTATTACATTTGATGTAATGATTACAATGGTTTAGAGCTAAACTCATACCCTGTTGGCAAAGATTTTCCTATCTGAGCCAGATAGAATATTATCTATAGGCTTCTTTCATATTTTGGATAGTTGAACAGCAGGCAGCTAGTTAATTACAATGAATTTAATCATGTTTCTCTATGTTACAGTTTCTTGATTAGTATGTTGTCAATCCAAATTCCCCAGTTTTGTGCCATGTAGTTTTTCCTGTTTTGGTAAAATGATCATTTGTTTCTAGGTATTCTCGGCATTAAAAACATGGCTTAAGAACAAAACTTAGTGGGGAAGGGGTTTTTAATGGCCATATTCTCTCATATTAAACTCAAACAAACAAAATAATTTCTAATGGTCAGCACAAAAACAAACTGTTATGAGAATGGAAAGGAAAATCATAGACTCCTATTTGCAACCTGTCATTCTGCCTTCCATGACAGTATAACTTCCTATTTTATCACAGATCTAGACTCAAAATTTATTAGTTACTTTCATCTCATATACCATCTACCATATAGCAATTCATATAATATTTATTTATTTAAAATAGTTCTAACTACTTTATAATAATCTGTCTAGGAGATAACATTATTAATATTTCCAAATTATAGTTGCATCTGTGTTAAAAAAAATTAAAATTTAGATTTTTAAATTAAATTCTTATATCTGTGCTTTCAATGAGGGATCTGGAGTCTGTCCTTTTTCTTCCCCACAATGCAGCCTGACAGAACCATACTTGGTGCCTGTATCTTCCTTGGTAAATCCCCTTATCCATTTCATTAGCTGACTTTATGTGGTCATGACAAAATATGTAAGAAAACAAGGTAAGAATGAATTATTTGGGCACAGGATCCTAGGTGTTTGCTTATGATCAGGGGGTTCCATAGGTGAGGGTCTATGTTGAGAAAGGATAGAAGCAGGAGTCATACAGAGCAAGGTTGCTTAACTCATAGAAACCAGGAAGCAGAGAGAAGGCAAAACAGGGCAGCGGATAATATACCTCAAAAGAACGTGTCTACAGTGACCTCCACCTAGCTGCTACTTCCTGAAATTTCAGACAATACACATAATGTAATCAAATTATGAATCTATTACTAGGTGAATCCACTGAATTGGTCAAAATTCTCATGACATAATCATCCCTGAATAAGTTTACATATCAGCTAGAGATCGACCCTTTCACATATAAGCATTTGGGGGAGGGGATGATTTATATCGAAACCGTCATTTCTGTGCTATATTTTTTTATGTACAAGTTACTATGTTTTATCATTAAATGTTTATAATCTCATAATTTTCAACATGACTGTCTCCCATTAGTACATTATTAGATTTACTACAAACTGGCAGGAGCCATGTGATTCCTTCATGGGGCAAGGCCTGAGTATAGCAGGAGTAGATCTCCTTGGAGAAAGACCTTGAAGACCCTGACACACTTGGCAAGGACCTGTGTCTGGTTCATTGCGTGAGTCTGAGCTTAACCCCAGGAGCATGCATGCTATGTGCTATGCTTGTGTTTACTATGCTAGCTACACTGCTTTAAAAAATTCTATTAAATAGAGTACCAGACTGTCAATTTCTTGCCTGTTCTTAGCTGTTGGAATGAGTGGCTGGGAGGTGGGCTTGGGGTATGGTGAGGTGGGGCAGGAGGAGGAGTGGCAGGGAGAACTTTGGTTGAAATGTAAGATGAAATTAAAAATGAAATTTAATAAAAAATAGATGATATCAAGGAGGGGAAAACACAGCAGAATTATAGAAACCCACAGTTATATCATTCCTATTAACGTCAATATCCCAAGAAGCTAAGGAAAATAGACATAAGGGAAAGGGACGTGAAGTGCCAACAAATAAGACTAATGTTCCAGACTATGTTGCCCCCAGAAGGAATAGAACATTTTCCAGCTTTACCAGGTGAGTTGATCAGGAGAATCCAGATCCTAACAAATTGTACACATGTATATAAAAACCACAAGAGGCAAAACTGTCTCTCATTTTGCATGATGCTGTAACCTCAGCTGCTGCTGCCAACTGGGCACATTTCTCTACCTGTACATGTGCCTTGTTAGGAAACTTCCCCTGTAGCTTGTAAAACTGCTTCTGCTTCTAAAATGATAAAGACACAAGTCATAAAAGTAATGGCTACCCGTGGGAGGGTAGGAGATGAAGGGAAAGCATGGAAGGAACAAGTGGATAGTTATTATATGCATTTTTTAGAAACTTGGAAGGTTAAAAACTATTTCAAACTGTTCATGGAAAACCAATGAAACTGTACAAATAAAGATGGCTTAGCTAGCTGGAGCCACTTGCTTGAACAACAGGAAATCAGAGTCTCTTTGGGGTGCCTACTTCACACATCTGTCCCAGGTCATCGAATCCATTTCTTATTGTACATTAAAAAAAAAATACAGGTCCAATGAACAAAACATGCAGATATAAATAGGCATGTACAGAGTTGCTAAACAAATGTAGTTTCTGTATGTATGGAGTTTATAAAATTATTTTAGGAAATTGCTATTTCTACATTTGTAATGAGGAAGGCAAATATGATGTTTATGAAATAATAATAGGGAATTACTATGAGAAAAACTTGTATAAGTTTTCAGGCATCTCATATGGCAAGTAGTAAATAATGAAATGGATAACAAGGGGGATGGAGAAAGTAGCATCACAGGGCATATAGAAAGTAGACTTTTGGGCAAAGACAGTTCAAATTAAGGCTAGAACTTAAACTTCTGTTTATTTTGTAATTGCTTCCAGTTCCCTAAGCCAATCTATTCTTTTCCAAGTAGGCAGTATAGACATAAAGTTGACATATTTAGTTTAAAAGGACATCTAAAACTTAACAGAATAAACCTCATTTATACTTCATGATAAATGTGTTGCCCTAATTTTCAGGTCTATTTCTTAGAGAAATAGAAACTGCCCAATACAATCAAGGAAGTTGCTCTTTTATTGTGTATACCTGTCTTAGAGAACTCTGATTAACCTCCAATTTCTCAGTTTTATAATCTCATGGCTTTCTTAGTCCAAGTTGTATAGATAAACTGTCACAAGATTACTCTTGTAGCAGCGTGCAGAGCTACCCAATAGTACCACCCCACAGAACCATGTGGGAAATAGTACTGAATGAGATATGATGTTACAACACAGCCTCCCTCATTAAGAGTTGCACAAATCTTATAACTCTACAGTGGAGTTAGACACTGCCTCCTTGTACAGAAGGGTAAATGAAATACTGGAAATGAAGTTATGGTTTTGGACTAGAACTATTGAAATTTGTGTTCCTCTTTTTACTCATTCATGGCAGGTGGGGGTTTTTGTTGTTGTTGTTTGTTGTTGTTGTTGTTAGTTTTGTTTTTTGTTTGTTTGGTTTGTATTCCTGGCTATCCTAGAACTCATTCGGTAGACCAGGTTAGTTTTGAATTTGTGAAGATCCACTTGACTCTGCCTTCTGAGTTCTGGGATTAAAGGAATGTGCAATAAGAGTTTAAGAAAAATGTTAAAATTTAATATTCAATACTTGTAAATTCTATTTCTTTTTATTTTATGTGCCTGAGTGTTTAACCGAGCTTATGGGTGTGCACCACAGACTTGCCTTTTGCCCAGTGAGGTATGAAGATGTTATTGAATCTCTTGGAACTGGAGTTTCACTGTCAGTGTTCTCTTCCATGTGTGTACTGATAACTGAATGCAGGTTGTCTATAAGAATACTGAGTGTTCTTAAACACTGAGCCCTCTCTCCAGCTCCCAATACAAATTAAGTTTTGTCATAAGTTGAAAATGGTTATACCTGGCAACAAGGGACATAATAAAATATGAAAATAGCTATTGTATATTTAAGACTGGTTAAAAATATGTTAGGTGCACTGTGGTCCTTTGGGATGTAATTTGTTATCTAACTTTCACCTCTACACTGCAGATGACAGTCACCAGGTATTAACTTATATAAAATTACCTTTAAGTTAAAAGAACTACCTCAGACATATTTAAATTCCTGTACCCTTCTAGTTCAGCCATCACTTATTGATTTAGAAGAGTGACAATTTTGTAGGTAATGTCTAAATTATTGACATTGATCACTTAATAATTTTGAAAGTACAGAATTTACCACATGAATCTCTTTTTTCAGGGACAAGATGTGGAACTCATCATTCATAATAGCAATCAATTACCTCTAGTGAGATATTACAAGGAAGCATTACCTATAATGCTGGTACCCTGTGTATACAGCAATTTTATATTCTTCTATATTTCCCCTAATTCTGCCCATTCATTTTAGTTCAATTTTAAAAGTTTCTAGTCAACTTTTACTTTAAAATACTTGATTCTCATCCAGACTTCCATAAATTCAGCCTTTTGTCATTTAAAATACCTAAGATGTTCCTTTTCCACTGATAAATCAGTTATCATTTAAAGAAAGAAAATATAACTAGCTAAAGTAGTAATCTGATTGGATTAGAGGCTTAGATCTGTGCCTATGTACTGAAAAATCTAAGTGCCCCTCTGTTTTCTTATGGAAAAACTAATCTATACCTTGTGAAATTTAGAAAAACATTAAAAATAGCATTGATTATTCTTTTGTTAAGAAACTGCCCGACATTTAAGGGTTGAGTTAGTAGTCTGTCTGCATGAAATTGAAGTATTTCTGTTTCTTTGGCAGGATCTGCTTGGTCACTGTTTTTATGTTCCTGTCACATTCAATTTATTATACATAATCACTAACAGAAAAAAAAATAAACTTGTTCTTTGTAACATTTAAGGAAATATGGCTTTGAATTGCCCAATCAAGTTTTGTATAGAGCAAATAATTTTCTCTAATTACTGACTACCCTGAACTCATTCAATGTTTTCCTTGTTACCTATGATGAACATTTTATTTTCTTTGCTTTGTCCTCTTTGTGTATCCCCATTGTATCTATCGTTTTAGTGTTTAATCAGTATTGGCTCTATGATTTTACTTCATTAAATTTTTCCTAATATTTTTCTTCTCTTATATTACAAAACATCTATCCATCTGCTCTTGAACTTATATAGCTAGTTAGGTATTACCCTACTTGAGGAAAGAATAATGACATTAATTACTTGGTATACTACTTAGACATGCTGAAAACAATAGAAACATTCCATATCCAAGCTGTTTTGATGATTCATTATTATACATGTGCCATGATTTAATTCTCTACTTTAAAGTTAATAGTTATATATGCAAATAGCAGAGCCTTTTAATATGTTTACATTAAAGCAATAAATATGTTCATGTACAAATAGTAGTAATACTTTTCCTTAAAGATGTTCTGCTTAAATGAACTTATATATTGTTAATTGTAGAATATAGGTGTAAAAGGTAATGTGTGCTTTCATTCAACTTATTCTTTAGGATAATATATGATATTAACAAAGAGAAAAATAGAAAATATTTTCTTCTAACATCTACACTTAAATATTTTGTGAAATTAAACATTAATGAAGAGCACCATAGCACATATCTCTCTCCCAAGCACTCTGGGGCTAAGGCAAAAGGATTATCAGACTGAAATTAGTCAGTCCTTCACAGTCAGTTCAAGGCTAATGAGTGCTTGATAGGAAGACATCAAATTAATTAAAACTATTACTTGTGGGAACAATAGATTGACTACAATTATTTGTTTTAATTTGTATTTTCATTTCTTTGGTAATTTGAATAATGTGTTTAAATTCTATTTATTCCTGTCCCCAACTGCTAGATTTGGCACCTCTTCCCTAACCTTCCAATTTTGTGTATTCTTAACAAAAACAACAACAAGAAAACTCCTTGTTATGAATTCATGTTGCTCATATGCTGTTGTATGTGTGTCTTTGATTTAATAATGAACTCAAGTCAACCCTCCTACCGTGGCTTCCTTGCTGTGATGAATGACATTTCTATGAAACTGTTATACCAATGAACAATGAATCATCCACCCTTTAAGTTGTTTCAGATACTTGGGCACAAAAGCAAGAAAAATAATTAATACACAGATAAGTTGTGGTTTAAATATACTAGAAGAATCAGAAATTCTGAATTATCATTTGAAGTATCAACCATAAATGAAAATAAAAGTTGAAAAGGGAAAGTTATTGTACAGGCTACGGTATAATTGAATTAAAAAGTTCATTTGAAGACTCAGTTTTCTTCTTGCAAGTTTAAAATTTATGCCGTAAATTATTATAAATTCATTGTATTGGGGGAAATAAAAATGAGAAAAATTACTCCATGAGGAACAAAGACGGAGTCAGTTGTGATATGAATGCAATTAAACTAAGAAAAATGAAAACAAGTTTAGCATATAGACTCTGTTGTAGAGATACAGTAAGAATATAACAGAAAGGGAGGAGAAAGGTAGGAGAAAGAGGAGGGAAGTATAGGAGGGGGGAGGACAACGTGAGGGATCAGGAAGATTGAGTCAGGGGGATGAATAAAGGAGAGCAAGAAAAGAGACACCTTAATAGAGAGAACCATTATAGGTTTAAAGAGAAATCTGGCATTAGGGAAATGTCCACAGACTTACAAGGATCAACCTAAGAATCTAAGCAATAGTGGAGAGACTACCTTAAATGCCCTTCCCTTATAATGAGATTGGTGACTACCTTAAATGTCATCCTAGTGCCTCCATCCAGTAGCTGATGGAAGGAGAAGCAGAGGGATCTCAGCTAAGCACTGAGCCAGATTCCTGGAATCCATTTGTAGAGAGGGAGGAGCGATAAGGAAAGGGATCAAAACCATATTGCTGATACCCACAGAAACAGCTGTCCTGAGCAAGTGGGAGCACATGGACTCCAGTCTGACAGCTGGGGAACCAGCATAGGCCTGAACCAGACCCCATGAACATAGGAGTAAGCTAAGAGGCCTGGGCAGTGGAACCAGTATTTATCTTTGGCCACAAATGGATTTCAGGAGCCCATTCCCTATGGAGAAATGCTGTCTTAGCCTAGATACTTGGAGAAGGGCCTAGGATCTGCCCCAAACGACTTGACTTTGATGATCCTTCATGGAAGGCCTCACCCTCCCTGGGGAATGGATGGGAGATGGGATGGGCGATAGGTGGTGTGAGGTAGTGATGGGAGTATGGGAGGGAGAGGGAACTGGGATTGATGTGTAAAATCAGATTATTTCTAATTTAAATAAAAATTTATAAAAAGAAAATAAGGGATTCTTCTTCTATTGTTTATCCATTTATTTTTCTGTTTACATTGTATTTACTCACCATTGCAATCTGGAAATTATTTTAATAACTTGATTGTAAAAGCTACGAAACTTAGGCATTCATGTTTTGGATTTTGCTTTCTTAGGATGGTGAAGACCAATGGCACCCATTCAGAAAGGCCGAGTAGGTCTCTACGTTGATAGTGGCATTAGCAGTGACTAAAGACAAAAGCTAGACAAGATAAATCAGATGCATAAGCAACACTGCCCAATACAAACTACATGTTTTAGTAAATTAGTCTCCCAGTAGGGTTGTGTGCAGACTGTTACCAATCCTATATAAATTATCACAGTGTCTGCATATAGTAATACCCTATCCCAGTTTTTATCTTTGTTTATATGCCACAGAGTTCAAGAAGAATGTTAGGCACCTTAAGGAATTAAGTTGAGTAAAATAGGACAAGTCCTTGTACTCTTTGTCTCAAATACTGAAGATTGAGTTTGTCTAAGAAAAGCAATCCTCTTATCATGATCATATAACTATTCACAAAACAGAAGGGGCCTCTACAAAACTGTCTGCATTGGATCACTAAATAATTATTTGGAAGATTACATGCCTCTATAATTCTTATTCCACTAGAATTTGAGAATTGATGAGCTCAGGATCTGTTAAGGACTTAAGAGCTTTTCAAGGA
Organism: Phodopus roborovskii; assembly: GCF_943737965.1. Taxonomy (NCBI): domain Eukaryota; kingdom Metazoa; phylum Chordata; class Mammalia; order Rodentia; family Cricetidae; genus Phodopus; species Phodopus roborovskii. The sequence continues at coordinate 30,882,135 of NW_026126511.1, read as the reverse complement.
AATGATTTATATAAAGACAGGGTTTTACATTACAATACTCTCCTTCCCCACTGCCATGTGAAGGTGGGGCTCACTCCGTGAGCAGCTTATATGGCATTTACTTTATAAGCTGCTGACTATAGTCTTGATGTCTGCAGTTCAGTTTCTCACAGATGGTGCTAGCCATAGTCACTACTTCTTAGTGTGATTTGCCAGACACTGCAGGATCTCTGCATGGTCAAAATTTGCTTTTAAGTTCTATAGTGCAATTTGAAATACATCATATTTGACAGCTGTTTCACTTACTTGATAAACAGCGTCTATGACAAGTTTTTTTTTGTAATTTCCGTTTCACTGACTCCATTTAAAATGTAAAACAGAGTTAATGTGTGTTTACATGAGAAAAATAAATCTGCAAATGAATTGGAAAATTACAATAATTTTCTAATTAACTAAAACAAAATTAAAAACAAAATTACCCTCAATTACAAGCAAATTTTAGAGAAAAACAAAAGCCCTGAATTGCTTCATTCATTTACCTAGTATAATTTGCACACTTTTTCTTATTCTGTTTTCTACAACGCCTTAAGTAACTTACATGTATGTGTGCTGTAAATAAATATTCACATATAGTTAAATTTTTACTCATATATGCTTATTTTATCCATAATGTTACAATCTGAAATTATTTGGAACTTGCATTAATGTCTAAAGCCAGTAATAATTAATATAATTAACAAATATATACTGGTAATGTTTGAGTAATACATTATGCCCTTTGGCATGCAAACTTCAAATCGCAGTATGAACAGGGAAGATTATAGTAGCAAATCAGGTGGGACATGTGAGAACAAACAAAAGGATAATGTTGAAAAATCCAGTGAGATAATAAATAATAGTTCATATTGTGCAAGAAGCTTGGTCTTTGCAATTTGGCACTCACTTTAGCCTTTTCAGAGTATGCCATTTGTGGCCAGAAGTCATTAGCTTATGTATGTTCCAATGACCAAGATGGCCTGACAGCTTCCCTCAATTTGACTTGAATTTAGGTAATTGTCTCTCTCAATATGGGTCTTGACCTTCTTTTCTTATAGGATTCAGTTTAGGGATTGTATAATTATGAACTGCCCCTTTGAAATGTGAATCACTGTCTTACTTTTTCTCAAGCCAGGAATCTCCTTTTTTATTCCTTTGGAATGTAATCTTCAGAGAGAAAATCATCCTGTTCCTCAGTTTCTATGGGAGGGCCGAAAGTAACAAAGTACCATCAACAGATCCAATTAACAAACTTAAATGGCCTAGTGATATTGTCTAACCTCCACCCTACTTTGCTAGTCCTTTTCTACTAGTTAACATCACAGCTGACATGCTCTCCTGACTGTTGTCCTCAAGAAGTCTTAAGTCCATTTTGTGGCTCCCATATGTGGTCATTTATGCTATTGCCTATGTCAAGGATGTAGACTTCCATATATGTTTGTGTTGTTCAGTGCAGTATTGTGATACTAGTTTGAGAGAAATGGTGCTAATCTTGTATCTGCATGCACATAATTATGAACTACATTTCATTTAAATATGGTTGATTGCTACAGTTCCACATGTCCTTTAAAACCACAGTAATGGATCACATTAAGAAACAATGAAGCCACTGCTCTGATGGGCTTACATTTTTGTGAGAAGCTGTATTTTACTTGATTCTGGGAAGAGGGGCCAATGCAGTGAGCAAAGTTTGCCCCTTGGGCATTATATTGATTGTTTGAATCATTGTGCTTTGGGCCTAGTCTGGCTAGTAGGTAAGTTTCTGTAGGAGAGAAGGTTTAACTAAGGGAGGTGAAGTACTGAGTCACTCCTCCTGAACATCTTCAGAGGACCCTTTGATGTCTTCTGAGAAACAGGCCTGGCCTGAACATAGCGCTCCAGTATCATGTGTAGATTGTAGTAGCACAGCAAAAGAGTAGAAAAATCCTATATCTTTTTACTACTATCCAATCTTGCGTTGGGCTCTCTCTCTCTCTCTCTCTCTCTCTCTCTCTCTCTCTCTCTCTCTCTCTCTCTCTCTCCATCAAGGCTTGACATTTTTTTCTTAGCTTTCTTGGAAATTTAAATAATGAAGCAGATTGTTTACTTTAATATTTTCAATTTTATTTGAGGTGAAATGAGACATTCTCAAAATAGTTACTTGTGTTTGTCTTTTTAAAATACCCCAGTCATATACATTCATATAGAAATCGATTTTGTAGTATCCATAGTGTAAGGATTCAGGCACTTTGCTGGTCTGCCCCTGAAACCTGAAAGAATGCACTCAGGCAGTACTCTGGTTATGAAGTCTGCATGAAGGTGCAAAGAACCCCTTTAAAAGAAAGGCCCCTGTCCATTTACACTCTTTTTCCTGCTGTTCCCCTGGGGCAGACAGGGCTTTTACTGTCTCCCTCTTCTTTTCTGTCCTCTCTATATCTCCATCTCTGTCTTTGTGTCACTTTATCTTTGTTATTTTCCTCCCCTTCAATGAAACTTTCCATATGAGATATGTGGACAGATCTCTGTTTCCCCAACCACATGATGTCCTCACCAGCCCAGGGACTAGGAACCTGCCAGCTGTGGTCCTAACCCATTATTCTTTATTCCTAACACATAGAGCTTTTTTGTGACAATAAATAATTCACATTATTGTTCATAAAAAACAACAGTGAAATGAACATAACATTTAGAGCTAGATTCCATGGCATATATGTCTGCATTTTAAACTCTGAAGTAAATTTTTTCTAAGAAGAGATTTTATAATTAGAACACTAAATATGTATTTAGGTAGCAAATAAATTAGGGCATATTCATACATACATATTTTGTTCCATTATACATTTTCATGTAAGACTGGCAGTCTAGAAAATGAGTGTCCTTTAATGCCACAGTGAATGCTATCATATCACCCTGACATAGAAAAAAATTTGAGAATCCAGGCCTGTTAAAGAAATTTTACTACATAGAAAAATATACATTGAGTTAAATTTCTGTACATGTAAAGTAACTACTGAATTTTACTATTGTCTTTTTATGTTTACTTACTTGTGATTATTTCTTGAACAGTCAGCATCAAAACACCTAACTGATGGGCATTAATCCTTTAACACATTTTTACAATCAATGAGACTACTGTAAAGATTTCCTTTATTTGACTCCCGGTTTGTCATTGATTTTTCAAAATGTCAATTTGAGGACAATCTAAAGAAAGGTTGTAGAACTGCCTAATCAATATGCCATTACTCTTCATGAATTTGGCTGATTACCCATTTAATTTATTCTTTGGATATTTGGAAACAAATGAACAGTACAGTATCTGCCTTGCAAGAATCTGATGCATCTTGAGTCTGGGAAAACATTAAATCTAACATTGGCCTGTGCATGGGACTCTAGATCTCACAGATTCTAATTTTCAATTAAGTTAAAGGAGCAAAATCACTTGGTCTTACAAAAACTTAATCTTTCTTGAGTAACTGTGATTCAAAGGAACATGGCTTCTCAGTTTAATGGAATTACATCTTCTGTGACTTGTGATCTACGGTGACTAAAATTACAGTTTACTACTATAAAACCATTTCTTTCTAAACATATTAATAGAACAGCAATTTGGGAATCAATAACCTAAATAAATAAAGACATCAAAACACAAGTGAAGATTTCTGGAATGATAAGGATATGATTAATCTGGTTTATTAGTATGAATCATGAGAATTTTTCTACATTAATTGAGTCCAGTCACCCAGTTTAAATATTTCACTTAAATTTCATCTTAGAGAATTCTATAAAGTCAAAGCCATATAAGACCAGATAAATAGTGTTATATATCTCAACAAACTATGAGACAAAATGTTAATATGAGTTAATAGATACTCAGTTTACATTTTCAAATTTGAATTCTGAAATTGAACATAATAGTGAAATTTCTATAATAGGAAGTGGTGGTAGTAAGATAACTTCACAGTGGTTTATAGGGTAAATATAGAATTCTGAAGCAGCTAGATTTGACCTCATAAATGACTTTTTTTTTATGAATATAGCACATACCTTTAGACAGTTTACAATAAATTGTTGTGTCACTGTTAACCATGGAGCTTTCTGTTTCCTATAGTAATATAAAAAAAAATCTATCATGCCCTTCCCCATCACAAGTTATGACAATGAGGAATTGTTATTATCCCCCAAAGATTGCAAAATCCTAGAGAGAAGCAGTAGCTGCCCCTTGCATATTCATCCATGCTGACACTTGATTTTGTGACAAGACTTGCTTTGGCATACCACATTTGCTCTCAAGCCTTGCTTGCAGTTAGATCGCCTTTAGAATACATTTGACATGTCTCTCAAGATGATGTTTTTGTATTTTCTCACTTGTTTCTATTGAATTCACTTCCTTGGTTTTATACAGCTCCACTTAAATTAAGAGACTGAACTATATTTTCTTCTGATTCTAATTCAATCATAAACAAAAATGGCTTCCTGAGGTCAGCCACACCTAATAACACCTGCATGAGAAATCAAATAGCATCATTTTATATGTAGTTAGTTTGAGTCTTCAAGACATAGAGTCACCGCTAAATGCAAGCTTGTTAAAGTTATTTCCTTTAAATTTTACTGTTTCTCCTACCTGTGAACACGCTACAGTTGTGGTCCTTTCCAGGTTTTAGACTGTCTGTCACTGTTTCCTGTGGTTGCCCGTAAATACCATCTGTGGTTGCAGTGGGATAGGATTTGAAAACCTCACTGTTTTTGGCAAAAGATAGCTTGTTCCCTTCCAGTTGTCTCCCTCCTACCAATAACTTTGAAGCCTGGAATACTGTGGCTGCTCTCTGTTTTGAAAATGCAGGTACTTCTCTTGCTCTTATAACACCTCAACCATCTGAGTTAATTGGAAATAGGAATTAATCCAAATCTGACATATATTTTATAACATTTAACTCTTTAAACCTCAACTATAGACAGCATGCTAAATTAATATAAAATAACAAATACAATAAGGAGCTTTGATATTCTTAATCTAAGGCTAAAAATGCCATTTATAATTGCTGAGAACCCACTTTTAATTGAAGTAAAAAGTTATATCATGCCAGATGAACAGAGATGAAAATATTATGTGTAGTTAGTACTTTGTGCCAAGGTCTGCCAGAAGCATCAAGGATCTCTAACAGTAAGGAACTGGAGGATTTCAAATGGAATTTCAAATTTAATAAAAAGAAATTATAGCAAATAATGACAACATGGCCTGTGCACATGTTCTCTGGATATGTAAAAGAATTTGTGAGAATGTTGAAGAACAGGAAGGAAAGGCAGCCATAAGAATGTTGTACACATGGCAAAGAGGTCTGTTGAGACTGTTGCAAAGATGTGTGCTAAAACTTGGGCCATGAGACAATAATTGTATATTCATAAAAGACCAGCAACGAAGAAACAAAAGATGTGAAAGCAGAATCTAATTTGTAGAAAAAGGCATTAGATTGGTGCCAAGAAGTATTATCCATTGTGGACGTTTAAAGGGTAAAAGATTTAATGCAGGGAATGAGATGCTTATACATTTGTCAAGCAAGCTACGGAAGGCTATATCATGAAGCTTTTTAAAAGAGGTTTAAGTACAGGTGGAATTTAGAAATAAAGTAGTTTCCTCCTATGTCATGGCCTTCAAATACCCTCAGAGAAGCCTTTCGTTACTGAATCACTGTGCTTGGCCATTAAAGCCTCACCTGTATTTCTGTTAGCAGCTAGGACAGCATAACTAAAATGGGCTTTGCCTAATTTATCAAACATAACAGGAAATTATTGAACTTATGCCACATGATCTATAGACATTTGCTTTGCTGTCTGAGAAGGTTCCTAACAGAATAATTCAAATAATTCCACTGGTCATCAATTTGTGTCTTTTCACATGTACTTTTGTCTCCAAAATTTAGGAGTATCACCTGTACAAACAACTTTTGCATCTATCCACTTCCTGGAGACTCACTAACTGTCCCCACAGAGGAAGGATATTCTTGCCCTTTCTTACTCATAGTCTTACTTGAATCCTGTAACATAAAGAAATTATAAAGCTAGGATTCAATATTAATTTTGAACATACATACACACACTCACATACACACACCACACACACACCACACACATACACCTATACACACACACATACACACACCACACATACACACACACACACAACACACATACACACACACATACACACACACACATACACACCACACACACACACACACACAATGAAAATAAGATTAATCGATGCTTAAATACAGTAGAATTACTAAGCAATGTATAGAAGCCCATTCCTATCTGTAACTTTTCTCCCCATTAACTATGGCCCAGATATATTAGCTTGGAATTCCCAGTAATAATCAATCCACACATTTTAAATGGTATGTCATTCTGGCTAATTTTACACCAATCCTTTTTGCCTTCCTCTGGAAAATTTCTGTGTTGTACCAACTGTAAATGTACCATACCATCACTGGTCACTCAGTAATCAGATTCAGTGTCAACAGAAGTGTACAGGTAGCCTTAATTTTACCAAATAATGCCTTCAGTGTGCATGGATCCTGATAATCTTTGTAGGCCAAGAAGAAGCTTCATGACATTTCCCTTGAATGAAAGGCATGGAGTTTTGCTTCTGTAAAAAAAAAAAAAAAAAAAAGAAAGAAAAGAACATTGCATTCTATGGTTTCTAAGATCTATGGAAAGTACAAAACGCTCCAGCAAACATTCTGGGAAATGTGTTGTGAGATGGCATTTGTCATTATGCTGCTATCAAACAGTACACTTCACAAATCTAGAGAATATAGGTCAGTCATTGAATGTGGCCCCTTAATACAATCAAGAGACATAGTAAACACAAGAAGTACAAGGTGCTGTAAGCATACAATGTTTTATAGTGAAGGTTTACTTCAGAAGTAAGTTAATTATAGGCTGGTGATCCTTTGCTCTAAGTCTAAAATCCATATATGAGGGAATACATACCATGTTCCTCTTTCCACATGGTGTTATACTCTCTTAACCTAGGGCAGGAGGGAGAGCCTAGTCCCTACTCCAAATGACTTGACAGATTTTGTTGATCCCTCCTGGAAGACATCACCAACCCTGTGAAATAGAGGTAGGAATGGGATGGGAGGGTCATGGGGACATGGGAGGGAGGAATGGAGAGGGAGGGAAGAAGAGATGGAGAGAGGGAGAGGGAGGGAGGAAGGGAGGGAGGGATTGATGGAGGGAATGAGAGGGAACTGAGATCGATATGTAAAATAAGAAAAAATAGAATTGATTTAAAATTTAATTAAAATTAAGTATAAAAATAATTAAGTTAAATACACTAAAACAGTGATGAATAAAATATAATGTTTAAATGTTACACAGGGAGCCACATTTTACTATGACACATACATACCCACACACTCACATACACACACTACACACACACACCACACACACACACCACACACACATACACACACTACACACACACCACACATACACACACACACATACACACACCACACATACCCACACACACATACACACCACACACACACACACACACACACACACACACACACACACACAATGAAAATAAGATTAATCGATGCTTTTTCAGAAGGGAATGTGAGACAGGAAAGAACAGTCATCTAGCTCATTCTGACACATCATGGCAGTTTCTACAGGCTTCAATATGCCACAAGTATAATACAACAAAAATAATAAAAACTGAGTGAAAACCTTTTCCTTCTTATCCAAAGTTTTAACTGGTTGTACCACATAAGGGAACAGTCCTGTGCTGGCCTGTCATCTAATGCAATTCCAACAACTGTCTGCCTGAATACTATACTTCCTCTGTGCAAATCCTGCCCTCTCAAATAATACTTGTGTAGAGTGAATTTTAGGTGCTAAAATCCAATCCTCCTGGTTATTGGCTTGAATAAACTTTTTGTTCTTATATTCAATGTGTGTCAATTTGTCTTTAGGCTGACAAGTCATTTATTATTGGTATTAAGTATTATGTGCTGTATGTAATTATTTGTGCCATAGTTGTGTATGATTGGCAGTGCAGTAGGCTTATTTACAATATCATCAACTGAACCACATGACTAATTCATGCCATGAAATATTCCAATGGCTGTTTGTTACTAGGCAAAGGAATTTTGCAGCTCCCTCATTATATGATAATATCTTTGACTGAAATGTTCTTTTAAAACAGAAAATGATTTTTATGAGGTTTGGGACCATCCACAGTCATAGATATTTACTAGATAGTCTCAGCATATGTCACCTTCATACACTGAGAGGAGATAAGGCATGTGTCTACATGTGGAATAGCCAAATTCATATTAGTGTTTGTGAAGTGAACAATTTAGTTTAAGATTACACTCAGTATTGGTACCAATGTATATTCTAAACAAAAGACATCTAACGTTCTTGTTCTGTAGCCTAGAATCTCATCTTTCTCTTTTACAAGTCATTAGGTAAGTAAGGCCGGACAACACACTACAGTCAACAGCACAGTCTTCAACATCTATGTACTTGTAAATATCTAACTAGTAGGAAGAACAAATTACCAAAATTTTGTTTCCATTTAATATTTTATGTACAAAACGTATTTTAATTTACTTTACATACTGACCACAGTTTACCCTTCCTCCTCTCTTTTCATTCATGCCCCCCTTTCCCATATACCACCTCCCCAGCCACTCCTCCTCTATCTCCATTCAGAAAGGAGCAGGCCTTCCATGGGCTTGAACCAAATAAGGCACATCAAGTTTAGGCAGGACTGAGCTTCTTCCCTTTTTTCAGAGCTGGGCAAGGTAATTCTGCATGGAGAACAGGTTCCTAAAATTGAGGTAAGACCCAGAGACAGGACACAATCTCACTGCTAGGAGTCTTACAAAGAGACCAAGACACACAGCTGTCATACACATGTAGAAGGCCTAGATGGATCCCAAGTGGTCTCCCCAACTGTTGTACCAAAGTCCATGAGCTGTTTTCTATGGGTTCCCTCCATAATGAAACACCTGTGCCATGCAGTCCCTCCTCCCTTTATTCAGGAAGACTACAACAGCTCAGCCCATTGATTGGCTGTGGATCTCTGTGTCTGCTTCCATCAGTTACTGTTTAGAATAACTTTAATGACAATTACAGTAGTCATTGTGATTACAGGAGATGGCCAGTTCAGGCACCCTCTCCACTATTGCTAGGAGTAAGCTGTGGTCATCCTTGTGGATTCTTGGGGGTTTCCCTCCCACAATCAAGACTTGTCTTTCAGTACTCTCCCCCTCCGTCCCATTTCAAACCCAACCTCTGTGTCCAGCCCACCCAACCCTCACCTTCAAGCTCCCATCCTTCCATAGCCCTTCACTTGTGCTTCCAGTTTACTCAGGAGACCTCTTCTATTTCTCCTTCCTAGAGAAATTCATGTATCCCTCTTTGGGAAATCCTTATTATATAGACTCTTTAGAGCTGTCGGTTGTAGGTTGGTTATCCTATACAATACTCCTGTGAGTACATTTAATCACAGATTCAAGGGAATCAAAGGTCTTTCACACCATATATGGAGCAGCAAACGAAGGGCTTCAGGCATTTTAAGTTGTTTATCCTGAAGTCACAATGCAGTTTATGAGATTCCCTCAAGCTACAGCTTTCCTACAGTGAAAAAAAAAATGCAAAGACACTAGGAAAATGCACTATTTCCTTCTTTGTCAAAACATTTCTTTGAAATTTTCTTACAGTATTAGATTAGGTCATATCATTGTGGTCACTTGTCCACAATGAGCCACTAAGATGTTTATGACTTAAAACAAATACTGCATTTTAAAATAAAATATAATTATATCAAATCATATTCCTTCCTTACTCTCCTACTTTGAGCCCCTTTCAGATCCTCTCCCTCTAACTCCTTCCAAGTTCCCCTCTCATTCTCGAATTGGTAAGGCCACTTTCTTTGTATGCACAAATAAACAATATGTGTAATTCTCTCTCTCTCTCTCTCTCTCTCTCTCTCTCTCTCTCTCTCTCTCTCTGTGTGTGTGTGTGTGTGTGTGTGCTTGTGTGTGGAGGGATTGGTTTCAAAGCTGGCCACTATATATTTAATAACTAAGTATGGGGCTTATCTCTGGGAAAGGTATATTCTGCCTCTCTCGGAGGTCATTATTTGCCTGTAGTTCTTTGTCTAGGGATATAAATGCAGAAATTTTTCACCTTCTTTTTGCATTAGCACATCTATTAATATTGCCAATTTTCTGGCCTTGTTTATGTGGCCATTTCTAGTGGCCATTTCTAAGAAAGACTGCTTCTTCTTCTTCTTCTTCTTCTTCTTCTTCTTCTTCTTCTTCTTCTTCTTCTTCTTCTTCTTCTTCTCAGACTTCCTGGTAGTCTAGCTCACGCTTTTCCTATTCCCATCCATGTATGAGATGCTCCTTTAGGCCCAGAAGCAGGAGCTGTGATGTAGATGTATCTGCTGCACCTGAGATCTCCACAATGCACCAGACTAAGTATTTTATTCAGTAATAATTCTCTGTAATGATCTCTATGTTCTGTAAAAAGAGGCTTCCTCAAAATGAGGTCACTATACTTTTCTGTGGTCACAATGATAAGATTTAGAATATAGTCTGAAATTATGCCAGTGACAGTAGGACAACATTCTACTACAGACAAACGGAAATAAGCATAAAATCCTATCCCTGGTAAAGATAAATGATAGCTTCTGGGAAAGGGAAGCTAATTTTAGTTTTAATAAGTAACTGTGCAAATTTCAGGCACACTCCTGTGCAGGCCCTATGCTCAGGAGTGATTAGTTGTTCAACAAAATCAGACATCATAATTTTAGTGACTTTTTACTTTTATTTTTGTATTATGTCTTTGTAACTGTCACTGTCACTTTTAAGAGAGAAAACAACATGAAGTTGAGTGCTAGGGTATGGGTAATCTGACAAAATATGGGGAAATAAAGAATATGAAATAAAGAAACTACAAAATCCTTACCAAAAAACATGTGCAACCAGGAAGATTGAGCCTGGTTAGGAATAGAAGACAGGAGAGAGAGAGAGAGAGAGAGAGAGAGAGAGAGAGAGAGAGAGAGAGAGAGAGAGAGAGAGAGAGAACATAAAAAAAGGGAGCCAATATTGGTTTGAAGATAAAATTGAACACAAAGAAAGGTCTAGAGAACTACAAGACTGCTGTCAACTAACAATTTGAGCTTCCGTGGAAAGGCTACCATACATGCCCTTCCCGGAGAGTGAGATCAACAACTAACTTATCCATGGAGCCCTCAACTAATGCCTGTTGGAAACAGGAGCAAACACCCATACATAAACACTGAGTCGAAGTAGAACCCAGATGCAGATGGAGAGGACAAGACCAGGTGGCAGAAACAAATAGGGACAGCTTACCTGAACAAGGAGGAGCTAAAGGGCCACCAGACTGATAGCTGTGAAGCCAGCATGGGACTGACTCAGGCCCCCCTGAATATGGGTATCAGCCAGAAGGACTGAGCAGTCTAAGGGACCTCAGATAGTGGAGCCAAGATGTATCTCTGGTGCACAAAAGGACTTTGCAAACACATCCCCCATGGAGGGATAACTGCCTTAATCTAGAGACAGGAGAGAAGCCCTAGTCCCTACTTCACATGACTTGTCAGATCTACATGACCCCCAACTGGATGGCATTCCCCTACATATAGAATTGGGTGGGTGGGGATGGGAGGGAAGGGTGGTTAGAGTGCATGTGAGAGGGCAGAGAGGTAAAAGGGAGGGAAGGAGGAAGGGACGGAGGGAGTGAGGAGGGAGGGAGAGGGAACTGGGATCAACATGTAAAATAATAAATTAAATTAAAAAAAAAATGCTTTGACTCCAAAATTTAAGTTCAAGGACAAGTTACTGGGGAAAAGGATTTCTATTTTTGTTTCCACAGAAAATGAAAAGATGTGGATTCCTTCCAGACTAATGTGGTTTGATCAAGCCAGACCACCCGAAACAGAGTACCAGGTGATCCTACATTCAAAACAGCTGGACCAAGCACCCTTACAGACTACAGCCAGGATTTCTGAATCTTCTTCGAATCTCCCCATGACAGTGCCCCTTACCAGCAGGAAGTAGTTTGGAAAGAACGATGCCCAAATGCCCAAATATTGTCTATAAATGTTTGTTTTCATTTAAATGGACATGGTTATAGAAAATAAATAAAAAAAGAATGTATTGTTCACATCTATGTATTTGACTGTTCTGTAGTTTCTCTTGTTATTAACTTCTAATTTTATTTTACTATTTTCTGGTGAGTTATAAGAAATAATTTCAATTTATCTTGTATTTGGTAAGACATGATTTGTAGCTTAAAATAAGGTTTCTTTCAGAGAATATTCTATAGGTTTGTGAGACAAAGGCACATTCTCTATATGGTAAAGACCACATTTTGATGTATGCCTTTATGACCACTGATGTATAGTAGAGTTTACTTTCAAGTTTTTTCCCTAATGTTTAGTTTGTATGGTTTATCTAAAGATGAAATCAAGGTATTAAAATCAACAATAATTATATCAGAACAAGTCTATCATTTTATACTTCTTAGTGTTTATTAAAATTGGAAAGGTCATCATATGGTATAGGTATCTTCACTGTTACTGTAATTTCTTGATTGCTCTTCTTTATCCATTCTGACTTATTTCAAGTCTAATTTGACAGCTATAAGGATAGCTTTATGAACTTTGTTTCACTCCCAATCAGTTAATATATTGCTACAAACCTGTGACTCTTGATCTGTGGATATCTTTACATGTGACTTCTATATCTTGGAAATAAGGGCATATTGGATTTATAATAATCCATTTATCCAGTTGATGTCTCTTTATTTTTTAAATTGAATAAATATATTTACATTTAGAATTATTGGTGAATGATGTTTACTAATTTTCACAATTATCTTGTTTCTTTTTCTGCTTTGTTACATTTTGGCTTGCTCTTTTCTTTCTCATTTATTAGTACCAAGGATTGCTTATTATTACTGTTTTGATATAATGAAGTCATTCATAGCTCTCTTTTGTTCATGTGATCCTCTCAAGAAATTTGTTCTTTTATGTGCTTTCATCTTTAAGATTATATTCCTTCTCTGCTTTTAGTATGCCTTTAATTATCTTTTGCCATTATGTCTTTCTTGCATGTCATAAATTCCTTTGTCTGTATGTTTCTTGCAACAACCTTTTTACTTTATTATTTTTATATTAAGAAAGCATTGCTGGAGGTAGAAATCTTGGTAAGCACTTATTTGTTTTTTGTGATCTTAAAATATACCATTACATACTTTCCCAGCTTTTAGGATTGCTGAAAAGAGACATGACACTACTATCATTTGTTTGATTTTCAGTTTTGCAGGCAATTTTATTTTCAGTTTTTAATATCATGTCTTTAAATTTTTTAACGTCTTCATTACAATAAGTTGAGAGTGAGGGGAGCAAGCAGGCAGCACTGACATTGGTACAGGTAAAAGGAAATGTCTTTTGATATTTAAGATCATGTATTAATTACCCTACTTGAGAGACATGATTGTTTCTAAATTAAATAAAAAATCACAAAAAACAAACAAACAAAACATGTTAAGATTGGGGCCAGGTATGGTGATGTACAATTTTAATATCAGCACTCAATAAACAGGGGCAGGTGGATCTCTTGAATTCCAGGCCAGCTTCATACTTATAGTGAGACCCAAGTAAGCCAGAGTTAAGTAGTGAGACACTAACTCAAAAGAAAAATCGTTCCCATAATAAAAAATTCTGCATAGAATTTGATAACTTAATACATGAATATTTTAAATTATACTTAGATGCAAATGATATGTTCATAAATATAATGTACATAACATCAGAATCTGATACATTTGCTAAATTATGTGAGAATTGATAATAAAATTATACACCAAAAAGAATAGAAATAATTAAAAGTTAAATATTAATATATTTACTATTAAATCGGCATCTAAGCATAGTCTGAACAGATTTTTTTCTTGTTAGCATTAGAACTAAAGTGAATGTTCTTATCAGTGTATTAAAGGTATTTTTTAAGTGCATAATCATGAAAAATAACATTAAAATATTTGAAATGCTATAATTATTAAAACAGAAAAAATCTTACTCATCATTAATGGCCATGTGCTTAAATACTAAAATAAAAATTCATGTATATGACACTATATTAGTGTAATATTATATTTAGAAACATTAAAAATAATCAAGCAATGACCATAATGAATACTGAATAGTGAAAGAACACAAGTCAAAGCCAGCCACGGTAAAACACACAAACAAAACGTGTTATAGCCAAATTCTGAATATGTTGAGAACTTAAATTATTGTAAAAAGACACTTTGTCACAGTTTCGTTATTTGTTTGTTTGTTGTTGAGACCGTTTCATATAAGTCACATAGGTTGGCCTCATATTTTCTACATACACAATGATTGTCTTAAAATCTAATTTCCCTATTTTAACAATCTCATCTGGTCAAAAATAAATATGAACCTAAGAATTTACAACAAAAATATCAAGGCAGTTGTGAATATTAAATTTAATGAATTGTTTTTAGCCTAGTATTTTTATCAAAAAATAAATGTCCACAATATTACAGGATAAAAAATGGTTACATTAATTTTCTTTTGAGGTATTAGAACATGTATTAAATTTATCAGCTGTATCTAATAAGGAAACAAATAACTGAACAATATGAGAAATTCAGAAAGAGACCTCAATGTATACCTTAATTTATTTATAGGCATAAATGCCTTTAATTTGTCCAGAAAGTAATATATTCTGAAGAGTAGGTTTGTAAACACATTTTATTTATTAATTAGTTTTAGATGCAGGGATTCTCTGTAGAACAGCTTTGGCTGTCCTGGAACTAGCTCTATAGACCAGGCTAGCCTTTAACTCACAGAGATCAGTCTGCCTCTGTCTCCCAAATGCTGGGATTAAAGGGTACAACAACAACACCCAGTGAGAACACGTTTATTATTATGAAGAATTAAATAAAGTAGTATCAACAATTTCTCTAAATATAAGTATGAAAATGACATATCCATACATTAAATGCATGAATATAAAATTTATTTAAATAATCAGACTGTATGAGTATCCAAGTTAGTGGCAGAAAGTTCATGGACAAGAATAGAAACTCATAAGTTAAACATGTAGGCAAACTTTAATAAAAAATGTTAATATGACAAAATAATAACATGCACATAATACAGGGATAGGAAATGAATTATTCCAAAGTCTGGCAATGCTGAAGATGGAGTTATTATCTTTAATTTATAATGGTACTTGATAAATGATAAGACTTGTGCTAAATATTAGAAAATGTGCAAAGTACTTGGAGAGGCAATTAATACAAGAACAAATTTTAATGAAAAGATTCTCAGACTCATTAGTTTTCAGAGTAATGTAGAGAAAAGGAACAATGTGTTATCACACCGGAATCACAATGTCACAATTAAACTCTTTAATACCTCTCAGGTGCAAAGTATGTTCAAGGACATTGAAGTATTTTTTATATAAACATAAATTGCTATATTTTGGAAATATATATAACCATATAGAAATATGTTCAATATTGGCAGGTGAGTCTTGGTGATTTACCTCACACCCACCCACCTACAAATATACTGAAATGATTACTTTATGATAAAATTATTAGAGTTAAATAATAATCATGATATGATGTGAATTCCTATGAAAATAAAAATGATTGTATAAATTGTGAGATACTCTATCTGAAATTGTTAGTCCAAAAAAAGTACTTGGTGTACGGTGATTAGAAATAATTATAATTCATAAAAGAACTAAAAATAAAGATGTACACATTGATTACATTCCATTTTAATTACTGTGAACTACATAAACAAGAATATTTTAATGAGGAAATTACTCTGTTACTAAGTCCTCTCAAAAGAGACAGGCACTTGTGGAATATTATTTTAAGATACGCTACATTTTTTTTTATCCTGTGAAATATTCTTTAATGATGGAAAACTGTGCTGAATTCCTTTATGTTGCATTTGTTTAATTCTGTGAAGCTATTACTCTGCCTGTCTAAAACACCTGATTGGCCTAATAAAGGGCTGAACGGCCAATAGCGAGGCAGGAGAGAGAAATGGGGTGGGGAGAGCTGGCAGGAAGAGAGGCTAAATAGCAGAAAAATATTAGAAAGAGAAAGTAGCAGGAGAACAAAGGAGAGGAGGATGCTAGAAGCCACCTATCCAGGCACATGGCCAGCCACGGGATAACAAGAAAGATATACAGAAATAGAGAAAGGTAAAACCCTAAAGGGAAACATTAGATGGGATAATTTAAGAAAAGAGAGAGACAGACCTCTCTTTAAGAAAAGAGAGATGACAGGCATTGATGGGCATTTCATCAATGTGTTGAATTTAGATGTCAGACTAAATGCAACTCCTTCAGATAATCCTCTAAATACTACACTAGCAAAAGAGTAGAAGAAATGCACAAACACTGGTAGTCTGAAGATGTTTTTAGACCAACTTTTGATTCCCATTTCCTTATGAAGTAGAAGAGGCTGACCACCCCCGAAGAAAGGAATAAGACTTCCTTCCCCCTTAATGCAAATGATATTAAGAAAACATGAATGATAAGTAACAAGGAGGGCTTAAGGCAGGGGAGGGTGGAAGCAAGAGTTTCCCTAGGAATAGGAAATAAAGCAGATTTTGCGGGTGAAGCGGAGACAGTTGGCCTTAGGAAGAGGAGGGATCTGGTGAAGGCGGGTATGGGCAGAAGTAACAATAGTAGAATTGGGGGTCATTTTAGGAACAGTGTAATGGAAACTCCAGAAAATGTGTAAGAGTAACTCTTGCAAAGACTTCTAATTATGAAGGACACAGAGCCTGGACTGGTCTTCTGTAACCAGGGAAGGTCCCACGCAAGTGGAGGTGTTGGAAAACCAACGCAGGCACAAAACCTTTGACCTACAGTTTGTTCTGCCTGCAGCATTCTTGGATTGGAGCCTCCTAGAATCATCATCAATAAGAACAGAAAGACTTTAACTAGCAACTGATGGAATCCAATGAAGAGATCCACAGCCAATTACTAGGCGGGGCCTTCCTGCTGAGGTAAGAGAGAGAATAAGAGGAAGCAGTGGGGTAGTGACCAGCATGAGAACACAGCCCACAGAAATAATAACAAAGGCTCAGAGGGCCTCTAAGAGATCGAGCCTCTAGGGGTCTGACCTAGGTCATCTTGCCTGTACATGGATGAATAGGTTAGTGTCCTTGTAGGATTCCTAAAAGTGGGAGCCAAGGCTGTTTCTGATTCAACTCTTGCCTGCTTTGGAGATTATTTTCCTCCTCAAGGCCTTGTCCAGCCTTGATAGGTGGTATGTGCTTAGACTTCTTGTGTTTTATTATGCTGTGTTTAGTTGATATCGCTGGGAGACTTGTTCTTTTCAAAGGGCAGGTGGACAAGGGTGTAGATCTGAGAGAGGGGATGTGCAGGTAGGGGGAAGATTGGTTGGGGAGGGAGGGAAAACTGGTGGTTTATTTTATGAATTATCATTTTGAAAAAGAGTAATTCAATTTTATTTAATAATCTAGTTCAAGCACTAATATCAAGCTTTTACTGTTACTGATTTTCTGTGCAATGCTAAGGATAAAATACACAAGTCAATTAATCATTTTCCTAACAAATATTTCATCTAGTTTGGACAATAAAATGTATTAGTGATATATTGTAAGATGATTCTGAGCTACGAATTTTAATCTTCATTTAAAAACAAGAAGAAAAGTACTTAAATTTATGATTATGATGTCTTAAATTTTGTTCTATGAATATTGCTTGTTTATAGACATTTTCCCTTTCCCCCTGGATTAATCAGCAATTGTGTGAATTCTATTCATACATGAAAATCCTGTGCTATAGTTTTCTCACTGTGTTTGGCTCTGTCAAACTTTTTATTTCCTGTCAATGAAGAGTGTAATTAGCTTACTTTGGTGAAGAGGAAAAGTTTGAGTAAATATTTTCTGAAAGAATTTTTTTTTTTAATACAGCTGAATTTTTAACACTGATTCATTAGGACAATAAGTCATATGTAAACAAAAAAAATACAGTTTGAATCAAAGGTATCAACAACACTCCAGAGCAGTCCCTATTTTTAAGAACACTTGGCCTAT
Organism: Phodopus roborovskii; assembly: GCF_943737965.1. NCBI lineage: Eukaryota > Metazoa > Chordata > Mammalia > Rodentia > Cricetidae > Phodopus > Phodopus roborovskii. The sequence goes on along the minus strand of NW_026126511.1, from coordinate 30,863,969 downwards.
GACTATGCTTTGTGTGTGTGTGTGTGTGTGTGTGTGTGTGTGTGTGTGTGTGTGGTATTTTTGTTGTTGTTTTGTTTTGTTTTTTTAAGAGAAAGAAAACATGAGGTTGGGGAAACTGCAGTGAATCTTGGAAGAGCTGGGAGAGGAGAAGGATATGATAAAAAATATTTTATTACTTAAAAAAGTAAAGTCATAAAAATACATTAAGGCATATCTTGAAATAATGAGTAGCTATATATTTTTCTTCTCTTCTTATTTTAAGCCCCACTAGCCCCTTTGATAAGGAGAATGAAGATTGTTGAGATTGCATTCTATGGACAGGCTAGTAGTTCTATGATGCTCCTTGGCTCAGCAATTCTAGTATGATGCCCACCTACTAAAGACATATTAAGTTGATCCCTTTACAGGGATTCTGTTCCAAAATTCAGATATAGGGGTTCATTTCTTGTTTTGTTTTACAAATATGTTTAGTGCTAGGCATTTGTGTTCATTGCTCATATTTTAATGATTTCCTCTGGGTGTACCAGATATTATATTTAGTGTTAACTCATTGAAGTGAAAGATTACAACCTAAAAAAAAAAGTTCAAATGAATAAAACAGTTACATCTTGAATCAAAAAGAATGAGACTATGAACCCACAGAAGGAAAACAACTATAATACATTCTGTCAATGTGGAATGATTCATAGGACTCTGTATGTTAGGACTCTAATATAAAGAGATGCTGGAATTAGCAATCATATACAGACAAATTGATATGGCAACTTTAAAATCTTTAAACAAAGGCCCATACTGAGATGTAAGTAGGAAATAAAACAGAACAAGGAACAAGGGAAAAGATTTACCACAGAAGAAAGAGAGTAAGAAGGAAAGTAGGAGAGAAGGACAAAGATGGAGAGACTTGGCATGAGTACAGTTTAGTGATGGATGTTAGGAAACCTACAGTTAAGTAATGTCAAGGACTAAAAATAAGATAATGGAAATTAATGATGCTGAGAAAGTACAGCATGAAGAGACATTAATATGGTACAATATATTATATTTCTTGTACTCACCTGCTAGTTCTATGAAGAAAAAGCAGTATTTTAGCAATCTATGAGCATTTTAGGTGTTCAAAATGCCAGCTAGTGCTTATTATTTTCCTTCCAACACTTCAGTAAACTTTGCATTTATTTTTTTTTACAATTTTAATTTGTGTTTAACTATGTTTTATATTGTTTTTAATTGCACTTGTAGTCACATGTTAATGATTATACATCCTGTGCCTGTTTACTATCTCTGTTTTTCTGAAATTTGACTAATCTGTTTATATTTAATTTGGTTCTGTAAGTCTTGAATTTTGCTTGGATCATGTAAACAAAGTGCCACAGACTGGGGCCATTAAAAGAGAAATATTTCTTCTTGGGATGCTGAAGGCTGGAATGTTAAGATTCAGTTCTCAACACTGCTAGTTCACCCAGAGATGACAAAGGAAGAAGAGTTTGTTCCAGGCCTTTCACTGGCAGTTGGGACTTCGTGGACAAATGCTGGTTTTTCTTGGTTTGTTGAAAAGCATTCTGTTGTCAACCTTCCCACATGGTGCTGCCAGATTCCTGTGTATGTGCATAACCAAGTTTTAAATATATATATATATATATATATATATATATATATATATATATATATGAATATCAGTCATACACACTTAAACTCGTGTCAAATGTCAATAAACTTGATTACCATTGCAAAGAGTGTATCTTCAAATGGAGCTGTAGTCTGAAAGTCTAAGAATTATAAATACAGTTGCAAAATGGTGAAGATATTCTATAATATCCATGAGATGAGAAGCTTAATATTACAGATGTTGCATGAGAAGATCTTCATATCCACACAAGCATTTATGCCTATTGGATGGACAATCATATATGCATTTATAGCAAAGTGGTTAAGTTCAGGTTCAAAGATCACTTTATAGCAGATTCTGAACCTTGTAAAAAACATTAGTGAACATGAATAATATTGACACTGGTAATAGCAGGGCAATATGACAAACTGGGAGAAGAAACCAGATGAAATTTTTGAGTATTGAAGAAATGCAAACCTTAAAAAGAAATTGAATATACAAATAACAAAAAATTATGGGGTAAGTAATATTAGATATTAATATGTAAATATGAATTTATTTACTATGTAACATAAAATAAAAAGACAATAATATCTACAGCTTTCATAAGTATGTAGGTAACATTAAGAGAAAAAAATACATTAAAATGTTTCCCTTGTTTTGGGTAGGATGGGGCTGACTACTGAAGGAAATGAAAATAATTTTCACAGGGTGAGAGGGGCAGGAAGGACTCAGATTGCAATGCTGTTGCAGCTCCTGTGTTTTCAACTCATGTTGTCATCACATTATTGCTCAGACATTGGGACTTTATTTCATCTGTTTCATTTTTCTGGGTAAATCAAGACCTACAGAGTATATCTCTACTTTCTGAATTTTCCCATTTCTTTTTTAGGATTTAATGAAGCAAGAATCAAGATTGGTTTGGGAGATACATAAACTGTGTCCAACATATCTATTAAAATCAATAGTAGCAATAAGAATGAATTATAGCCATAGTAGAAAATGGAATTTTTATGACTACCCAATACCTGGAGACTTGACTTGCTTGGCAAACAAGTAGCAGGAAGGAAAATTCAACTGCTGGCCTTCATCACAACACAATTTCGGTATATCAGAAGCATAAAAAAAATACTATTTAAACAAAGTTATTGTTGTCTCACTTAAAACTCTGTATTATGATAGCATCTTTATACTTATAGGTTCTTCCCATTCTAGAGGGAGATATTCCAAGACTCTCATTGGGTTCCTGAAACATAGTGTAAAACACTACTTTGTATACTGTGCACAGATGCAAAGTTTTAATGCAATTTTCATTAAACAAAGAACTTTCCATGCATTGTTACAATCTCTGAATTGGAAAGGTGACAAAATCCTAGCATGAATATATGTTTTCTTCTACACAGTTTCACTAGATACAAATTCATATCGATGTCACCAGAGTATTACTTTTCCATACCTTGTTACATAAGAAACTTTCATCTCTTCACTTAAAAGAACACTTTCATGGTTTCTGTTTTGTATATTTGAATCAGCAGAGTCAGGTAATTATTAAGAGATCATAACTACAGACAGTAATGTCTACTCAAACATGCAGCTTATGATATAATAACAATAGACATGACAACCAAGGCTTCTAAATACCTAAAAACTATGTGGCATTTATAGTATGGGCATTGTATAAGGACATGATTCATGTAAGGAGGGACATAGAAGTATAACATGAGCTTTTCATCATACTACTTAGAATAATATGAACATTAAAATTTATGATGAAATGTTTCAGGAATTTTCCATTTAATGATTTAGATTATGATTAGACATAAGAAAGTAAAGGTAAGTTAAAGTATGGGTAAGAAGAGACATTTGTGTTTTTCTTTGTAGTTGTTTGTTTTTCTTCATGTGAAGACCTGTGTTTATTTATGTAGTCAAATCTCTTTGAACTATGCTACCCTTTCATCAAGCATATTTGCTATAGCACAGTGTGGGTTGGGTTTTTGTTTTTGTTTTTTCCCAAATGTCCTTTTCTGAATAAAATTTTATTTATCGGGTTCAAAGAAGGTTTCACTTTTTCAAGTTCAGCCTATCTGTATATGTCATAAAAAATATGTTACCACTGGTTCTAAATTCTTGCCAGCTCAAATTCTATATATCTTTTAAATTATAATGTGAACAAGAAATTACAATTTTAAAAATTATTTAATTGTGGGTATATAGTTGTTACATGTTGTAGCTGTGTTTCATATAAATAGATGTTTAGACAGATGTTAAATTGTTCCTCTTTTTATCTCATGTACGCTATGATTCTAAACTGGATTTGTAGATGTATAACACACAGAAAACAGCTGTTTCCTACTGAATATTGAGTATAAAATATGTTTTAATTTGATTATTGTTGAAGAAATAACTTTCATCAGTGCATAATTATTCTGTTTTAATGAAGTTTTCATCTTGTCATCTGAAGGATATATTGAACATCTTACATTTCAATCAAAAGAGAAAAGTCAGTTAATTTGATAAAATTTACAAAATTTTTCACAGACTCATCAAATTATTATTCCCAGGGCTTTATACAGAATATGCTCTTTATATGCCCAGTTGCAGAACACAACTCACCCTGTGTCAGACATTGTGCTGGTGGTGTTATTAAAGCACTAAACAAGACTGACAAGGCCCTGCCATGTTGGAGCTTGCATTTTAAAGAGAATGACAGATAATACAATAAACAAGAGATTCAATCACATTTAATGGGAGTGGAGGCTTTAGATTCAACATCACACCCTGAACCTCCACAACCCTGCCAAACTAATGCCAGAGGGGAATGTTCTAGTCCTCAGAAAGGACAAGCATAACTCCTAAGTCCCCAAGGTCATCTGTTAGTAGTGGTGCCAGGATTTTAATATATACCCAAACTTCATGGAGAACTTGATGAAACAATGTTGTTAGTTACAGACAAATTTAATACATTTGAAATTCCTTAATTTCTTAGGTAACTAGGTTTTCACTGCTAGTTTAAGGGCCATAATTTGAAAATCAGTGAGTAAGAGACAAAAACATAGAGTAATATACATGTCCTAATTAAAAATAAAAACAAAACACACAACATGATTTTTAAAGTGGGCTCATATATAGACATATATATGATCATATATATTCTATTGGATTGTAATTAATATGTCTGTATATGTATAGTCTATATCTATTTAGATATAGAAAGATGGAAAAAAGCAATGGTAAATATTGAAGAAGGAATAAAATTGTGAGATGATATAAAATTGACATATATTATAGTTATAGATAGTCAATACATATAATATCCACATATAATTAAATTCTATTATAAATGGCATTCAAGATAATAAAAATTCAGCTATATTTTTTACCATTGGGCTGGCTAGTTTTTTGTTTTTTGTTTTGTTATTGTTGTTGTTGTTAATTTGACATAATCCAGAGTCACTGGAAAAGGGAGAGATTCAGTTGAGAAAATGTCACCCTTCATAAGATGGGGCTGTATGCAATCATGTAGGACATTTTATTAATTTTGGATGGATGTGGAAAAGTCAGTCCTCTGTGATTGAGGCCACCCCTAGGTTGGTGGTACTCATTTGTATATTGATGCAGAGTAGTGACACAACCCCTCTATGTCCTCAGTATCAGGTCCTGCTTTCAAGGTCTTCTTCCAGTTGAGGCCTTGCATGTTGAGTTCCTTCAGTGATGGACAGTCATGTGGAAGTTTAAGGCAAATAAACCCCTTTTTGCTTCTAGTTGATTTAGGTCATTGTTTTTCATCACAGCAATAGAAACACTAAGACAGCAATTAATCATTTAAAATACATAGTATGTAAGGCCATGGATATGTTAGTTTACTTAACTAAATGAGTATTTGCATGCATACATACATATGCCCATAAATACACATATATCTAATAATAGCATGTTTTTACATTAAGTATGTATCATGACTTCTCATGGAAAAAAGGAAATCAATGTGGCTAACATATGGTGGATAACTTTTGTTTTTCCTTTATGAAAATAGAAGTATTCCTACAATATATTCTGATTATTTCTCCTTCCATCACTCTTCCCATTTTCTCCACACCTTTCCTCCCATTTGGAGCTCCACCTTTTCTGTGTTTCCTGAGAGAACAAACAGGCATCTAAGAAATAATGATATAATAAAATAAGATAAAGCAAAAATGACTAAATTGGAAAAAGACAAAGCAAGAAAAGAAGGAAAATGCATAAGAAAGTGCACAAGCAATACATATAGTCACAGAGAAACACATATTTTCAAACACAATGGAATTCCTTAAAAATACAAACCCTGAAGCCATAGTATATATTCAAATGACTAGCAATTTAAAAGAAAAAATGTCCTGACTTAATATTATGAGGCAAAGCACCTCCCTAATGCCACTGAATTCACTTTGTTTTGGCTATCTATTGCTCTACATAGGTCCGACCATCAAGAATGGTCTGTTTTTTCAGTGAAACTCTCTTAGACAAAACTGAATTTTCATTTGCAAGTAGCTGAAGCTTTGAATGAAGATAATTTCTGGGATAAATATGAAGGAATGTGTTCACTTCTCCTTTCAGCTCTAAGGCCCCATATGCTAAGGCCCTATGCATGCTGCCTCGGTTTGTGAGTGTATATTTTACGCTTGAAGGGCTTTGTTTCTTCGGTAACCTCCATCCCTTCTGACTCATATAACTTTTTCTCTTCTTCTTCATTAGTTTTCCCTGGTACCTGGGGGGAAAGATTTTTATGGACACATCCCTTTTAGGGCTAAGTATACCAATGTCTCTCACTGTGTCAATATGTTTCTGCCTGTGTCTCTGTATTTGTTCCTGTGTGCTACAGGAGGAAAACTGTCTGATGATGACTGAGATATATATGAGTGTATCAAAATGTTCTTACGAGTTTTTTTGTTGCTATGTTAATTTAGTACAACAGCAGTGCTTGGTCTTTCTCCTAGATCCCTGACATAGCTATTCTCAGTTTCATGATCACCCAAGAAGCACTGGTTATGGATTCCATTTCAAGGAGTGGTCTTTTCTCAAGCAAGCACTGGTTTGTTTCTCCAACAAATTTTGTCTCTTTATTGCACCAGCATAATTTTGCAGTGATGTCACCATTGTAGATTGATTGGTTTGTAGCTTGGTTGGTATTTACGTTTATCACTTGGTTAACATGAATATTATGTTCCAGTACCATGAACACCAGTCCATAGTTGTGAAGGTTCTAGGTAGGCATGGGTTGATTTCTCTGTGTTCAAAAAGTTGCCTAGGTATTGCCTTCAGCAATAGGTACAGAGAATAGCCTAGGATCTATAGAGGTTTCCAAGAGGACCCTTTCATAAAGAACTTAATTAGTAGTAAACCATTCCAATTAGTGGAAGCTACATTTCAAGTTAGAGAGATGTCCAGTTCTTAGAGACTCTGCACCGCCTGTTATATGATGATAATTTCATTTAGATTGCCTTCATATATGTACATATATATTAATACAGTATTTTCTGATGATAGTCTATATACATTTACTCTTTCAGCATATTCATTTGTGAAAATATTTTACTGAGACCAAAATTATTTTCTCATCTTGATGACTGCAATAACCTCACAATCCCTTTCTCTTCTCTTTTTAAAATTGTTCTTCATTCAATTTATTGCAAGAAAAGTGGTGGCTTTAAAATATAAATGAGAGCAGAATATTCCTCATGTGGAAACTTTGTGTGGTGGTTTAAATAAATATCCCCATAGGCTCATACATTTGAACACATTGTTCCTTGTTGGAAGTATTGTTTGGGAATGATGTGGAATCCTTAGAATGTCGAGTCTTGCTGGAAATACATCTCTGGGGGTAAAATTGGAGAGTCTGTACCCTTGACCTAATCTTGCTCTTATGCTCTTCCTCTTCTTTTCAGATATAATGTGATCATCCTGCTTCCTGTCAAGGCAGGTTTTGCTGGCATATTGACTCTCACTCTGGAATTGTAAGTCAAAACAAATTTTGTTTCTATGAGTAGTGGCATTTTATCTCAGCAATAGAAAGTAACTATTACTCCTTTTAGTGTTGTATAATCCACTTAGAAACACAGTATTTTCAAACTCATGGTCTCTAGTCTGATAGCTGGACTGACCCAGGTTTGTATGGAGTAAGGTGTTTCCGCCAGCCCACCTCTGGTCTTGTCCTGCCTCTGCGCCAGCCCCAATTAACACACTGAGACTCTATATTTGATATAATGCTGTTGGCCAGTTACTTGTTTCTCATCGGCTAGCTCTGTCTTAAGTATTAACCCATTTCTGTTAATCTAATATTTCCATATGGTCTTACTGGAGAGCTGGCTGACATCCTGCTCTCTCCAGACTCTACATTTTGACTCCTCCTTACTTTCTCTTTCCTCCATGTCTCCTATTCCCTTCTCTCTCTTCCTTTCCTATTGGCCAACAATGCTTTATTCATTAACTAGCATGAGAAACATATATACAGAATGACATCTCCCATCACACATTCCCTGAATGTGGTGTTATTTGGAGGACTGGGCAATCTATGTGTCCTCTGGTAGTGGATTAGTATTTACTCCCAGGATATGAATGGACTTTGTCTACATAGAGGGACACTCCCTCAGCTTAGACACATGGGAGAGGGCCTGGGCCTTGCTCCAAATAATATGACAGACTTTGAAGACTCCCCATGGAAGGCTTCATCCTTCCTGGGGAACAAAAACGGGATGGGATGGGGATTGGTGGGGGAAACAGGGTAGAACGAGAGAGAGTGGGAACATCGATTGATATATAAAACAAACTTGTTTCAAATTTAAATAAAAATAGAAGTAACTGAATAATTAGGAAAGATCTAGCCAATAAGAAACCTCAGCCATTGGCCAAACAGTTTAGAATTAATATAAGCCTCTGTGTGTTTATTTGGTAGTTACAGCTATGGAACCAGATTGGACAGAAACTTTTGTCTACAACTAAATGTTATTTTTTGTATGTGTGTGGTTTGGTAGAGAATATTCCTCTATTCTCTTTCCTAATTGATGTCCATGAAACTGTTGTACCCTGTTTAATATTTAATAAAACTTATGTGATTTGCTCCAGACACAATATTTCAATATCCACATTTCATCACCTACTCTCCTATTTTGGGTCATGAGATGAAACAAAAGTTGAGTTTTGAGATACTGTTGTTGACAATTTAGAAAGTAAAAATTATACCCATTGAAAATTATACAGAAACATAAAAGTAAAGCCACACAATTTTAAACTAACCTTATTATGAAATTGTAATTTTTTTACAAAGTTTATTTAGTAAAGTTCATGAATTCAAATTCATTCTATCTTTAATAATCCTATACAACCTTCATCTATTTTAAGACTTTTGACATAATTAACTGGGCTGGTCTCACAGAGATCTGCCTTCCTCTGCCTCCTGAGTGCTGGGATTGAAAGCATGTACCACCACCCAGTGAGAGACAAACTTTTTCAGCTATATATCAAACAAGTTACTAATGCCTAGACTATATGAAGCATGGAAAAAAGGAAACATTCTAGATATTGTATAGTGAGTAAAACAAATGAATTGATCAGACAATTCTAAACAGAGGTACAATGGCCAAAAAATATGGGGAACTAGTCAGTATATGACTCATCAGGAAAATACAAATTAAAATATTTTAAGATGTTTTCAATATTGTTTCATGATTACCATCTAGAATAAAGACAGATACACAGGTTAACAAAATTATGTAAGAAAAGTAAAAAAAAATTGGCACTACTAAAATCAGTATAGTGGTTTCTCAAAATAAAATAATAATGATATAACTACTAAATATACCATTCATAAGTATTTGCCCATATAAAAATATCACCCTAAATGGCCTTTTTTATAGCAGCCATATTCAGATAAAACTAGATAAAAAGTTATAGTATTTGCACTAAACTGAGAAATGTGGATAATATATTTCAATCAAACATATTTAGTCAAATATTCATGTTTTCTTTCATGTAAAAGTAACTACATGACAAGAATAAAAGCTGAAAAGTGACTAGAAATATTTTGAGAATATGAAATGATGGTGAAGATGACCAGGTTAAATGTGGTTAGTGGAATTATTTACACATAGAAATATAGTAATTAATCCCATGACTTTGTATCAAGATTAAGGTAGTATAAAAGTATTTAGCCACTCCTAAATATAATTGAAAACCCTGTAGATTATTAAACAGACAAGGATAAAACTATGAAACTAGAGTCTAAGGGCTGCCTTTAAAAAAAGTCAGGCCTTGAAGAACAGAAAGTTGTACATTCCTTGAATTTTGATTTTATGCTCTACATATCTTGAAGTCATTAGCAGAGTGTTTTGCATTTGAAGTCAACAATGGGAACAAAAACTAAAAAAAATAAAATGAATAATAAAATCCTACCATTCTTACACTAAGTACATAGAACTTGGAAACCACCATCTCACCAACTGAATACAGGTTAATTTGTTTATTTGTAGCAGCATCTACGAAAGCCCAGGCGTATTACGCAACAATAGAGTGAGTAAAAACAGAGATAAAACATAACAGGTATTCATTTCATGCATGGATAGTTTGAATTAAGACTTACAGCTAATTAAAAAAAAAAAATTAAACCAAGTTCTGTTGTGCTTCTCTCTGTATGTTAGGGCCTAGTTTAGATATTTAAAAGTTAGGAAGACAAAGGGACAAAAAGAAAAATTATGTTTCTCCAGCAATAAGTAGATCATATTAAATTACTTATGTCTATGGCACTTTATATAAACTTATCATGAAAATGCAAAATACTCTTCAGGCAACACATTATAAAAAGTAAAACATAATTCTAAAAATAAAACACAAGTAATCAATAAGAAGACTTGGAATGAGGAGCAATAGAAGCAGGTTGAAGATTAAAATGAAATCTATACCACAGCTGAATTATGTGCACACATATTATTTGGCATTAATTTTAACATGCATAGTTGAAACACACCATTTAAATGGGAGTGATTAACAAGTTATATTAGTTTAACAAATCAAGAAACTCACATTAAAAACTACAGCAACAGATTTTGTTTTAACAAGATAATTAACTTATCACAAAAACAATACAAACCTTTTAAATAGTGGGAATTACATTAAAGCACTGGCCCCAAATTAATAACTATTGGTACTATCACACAGTGATAAAAGTGATAATGAGTAAAGCAAATACAGCCACACTAAATGTGTACACTGGTCAACAGATCTTTAAAGTGCCCCAGATGAATAGAATTAGAAACAAAGAGAGACTAATAACAACCCACTGGTCCTTGGAATCCTCAAGACAAATTCTTAGAAGTTAATCAAACTACCATGCTAAAAAACAACAGATGTATATTCTGAAATACTAACTAGAGGTATTTGACAATTATTGAGACTATATGCCCAAAGGCAGAAAAAACATTCTACCAAAAGCCTAAGGCATTTAACAAGATAGAATCTATACTACTAAACAAACCACCACCACCAACAACAACAACAACACACACAGAGAGAGAGAGAGAGAGAGAGAGAGAGAGAGAGAGAGAGAGAGAGAGAGAGAAGGAATTGAAATCAGAGACCTAATTATAATGACTGCCATTAAAATCAATAATAGAAATAAAGCAAATTTCCCTATTGTGAAAATGAATCCATATAATTATATAAAATCTGAAGGTCAGCCAGTGTTGGTGGCACACACCTTTAATCCTAGCACTCGGGAGGCAGAAGCAGGTGGATATTTATGAGTTCGAGGCCAGCCTGGTCTACAAAAGCTAGTTCTGGGACTGGATTCAAAGAAATACAGTGAAACCCTGTCTCAAAAAACAAAACAAAGTAAACAAAACAGACAAAAAAAAAGTCAATAAACAACAACAACAAAAAAATCTGTAGGTCGATGACTCTACAAAAGTTTTTGCAAAATATATTGAACTGAATGAAACAATCACATTTGATATTTGTTGAATGCAGCAGAAATGCTGAAATAGCAGAACTAAAAAGTAATGGAGAAAACATAAATCATCCTTAAAAAGATATCAGTGAGCCTACAGTCTTCATAAGGATGATGGGAAATTTATTACTGATATATTTTTCCAAACTTATGTTTGCTGTTAATAAATAATAATTTTTCAAGTATTTTTCTTTTTTACTTATTCCTTTGAGAGTTCTACACATTGTGTTTTGATGATTTTCTTTTTAATTTCCTTTTTTTTTTTTTTTTTTTTTTTTTGGTTCTTGGTAAACCTTAACAACAATGACAAACCTGTAGCTACAGTAACTAAAAGAAAAAGAGTGTCTAACTTAACAAAATTAAAGAGGAACACAGAGACATTATAATAGATAATGATGAAATTAGAAAATTCTAGGGACACACTTTAAAAAATCTATATTCCACCCAACTGAAAAATCAAAAGTGTAATTTATATGGCCTACAAAAATAAATCAAGATGAAATAAATAATTTAAACAAACCTAAAACAAGCAATGAAATTGAATCTGTAATTAAAAGCCTTCCAGTTTAAAGAAAGCCCAGGATCAGATCAGAAGGACTTAGCACAGACTTCTGCCAGATCTCCTATGCGAAACTAATACCATACTCTTCAGACTGTTCCATAAAGTAGTAAATGAAAGGGCAGTTCCAAAAGTTCAATAATCTTCCTATGAAGGGAGTATTTGTTGTTGTTGTATTGTTTTTGTTGGTTTTTTTTTACTTTATTATTATTCTTTGTGGATTCCACATCATGAATCCTAATCCTACCCATCATCCTTTGTCCCTTTGCAACTTCTTCCTCCGATGAGTCTTTATAGATCCTTGTTCCATCAACCTTCTTCTTCCTCTTCCTCTTCCTTTTCCTCTTCTTCTTCTTCTTCTGTATTCCTAGACTGATTTGTGCTGTCAAAATGTCTGAGCTTCCACTTCAGACTATGGAATTGACCAGGTGCTAAAGAGAAAATTCTGTTACTCTGTTTCCCTGTAGCTAACAGTAGACCATATCTCCATGCTTAAGGGTAGAATCATACGTTAAACTTCCTTCTTCATTCTGTGGTTTGTCCTGGCTTAATTTTGTGCTACTTGTGTATGGTTATACTTCATATGTACAGCAATCCTGCTTTATCAAAAGATAATAGTTCTCTGTATTAACCAACTACCTCTGGCTCTCACATCTGCCCAGCAATTACTTTTATTTACTTTTAATATGATTTAATTAAAATATAATTTACATAATGTGTCTCCTTTATTTTCGTTCCTCTGATCCCTGATTACTTTATTCTCTTTAACATTTTTCCATATTTGTATATATGCAAATATATAAAGAAACCTGTTTGTATAAGTATGGCTTCACTCTGCCCCTCTGTTGATTTGATTACTGATACTTGGAACAGGTGTGTGGCATATATGCATTCTTTAGGACTAGTCATTCTGATTTCTCTTATTTTCTGTGGCTCAGCTAGCTGTGGGTCACTGTGTTCATCATCTGCTGCAAATAGAAGATTCTTAGATAAGGTTAAGAGATGCATTGATCTATGGATACAATGATAAATCAGGAGTTGGTTCAGTTTTACATCCATTTAGTAGTATAAAAATACTAAGATCCATCCTAGGGCCTGTGACATGTCTATCCACACATTTTTAGCTTGTAATGATGTATGGTACAGGCTTTCATTTTGTGGAGGAGATAGTAAATCCAATATGAAAATGGTTGTTTTCTCCCATGATATTCATGCTACCATTGCATGAATGAGTTTGTAGCCTCAGACCAGTTGTTACATTGAAAGATTCTATAGTTTGGTAAGATTGATGTTTAAATTACTCATCCAGGAGTTTGCTAAACAACTTCAAACAGTGTGAAATCTAGATGTTGTAAAAGAGCTTCAAGGGCCAAAACAGCTTTATCCTGCCTTGTTCTGTCACTCAAACATGTGGTGTCTTCCATAATGTGGTCTCAACATCAAACTCTAAAAGACAACCAAGGACAATGAAAACAGGCCTTAATGTTTGAGAGTTCTGTAGGAACTCACTGGAGAGCTACTCCAAAAGTAACCCATTAATGACACTTGGCTTTTTATTTGTCAGCCTTCTGTTATTTAGTAGGAGTATTGGTGCCATGACATAGGCTAAATTTATTGTAACTTCTCTCTTTCTCTCTCTCTCTCTCTCTCTCTCTCTGTGTCTCTCTCTTCTCTTTCCATATGCATGTACTTCTGCAAGTCATTCCAGTAATCTCATTAATTCACCAAGACAATTTTGGTGGCATATTTACTTTGGTCTATCACCAGTTAATGTGAACATCTATTCAAATATACCCAGGGAACATCAAACAACACTCAACTGAGTAATAGTAATTGCCATATGCAGTGATAAATTATTTATGATTTATTAAAGCATGGCTGAGGATTCAGAAAACAAAGTCAGCCACAAGATATAGACCTCAGGCAATGGTAATACATACCTTTAATCTTAGCATGCATACTAGCTAGCCAGGCATTTGTGGTACACAACTTTAATCCCAGGACTCATAAGAGGTATTTAATACAGGAAAAGGGTATCAGAGCTGATATTCATTCTCCAGCAACATTGAGGACAGAAAAAAATTGATGCTCCAGCAATGCTAAGGAGAGGCAGCAGTCTGAGGCTTGTTTGGAGCTCCTAAAGACAGAATCAGCTCTTTCAGCCTGAGGTAGAGGTATGAGCTAGAGGTTTGACTGCTTTGCTATTTTTATATCCAGTGGCTTTAATAAATCATAAACAGTATATCACAGCCATACATCTTTGTCTTTTACCATTTTCAACTCACTTATTTGAGATTCAAGTGAAATAACTTTAGGAAGGAAAGGTATAATTCACATATAATTGGTGGGCATGTGAAAAGTTGACCTCATACTCACATAAATTCTCCTGCCTCTGCTACTGCCTCCCAAATGCAGGATTAAAGGCATACACTACCAAGCCCAACAAATTTCAAATATCTTTATATTAGACTTCATATACTATCTGTTATTTAGCCTATGAAAGTTTCAAAATTTTGTTTTATTGGAGTTTTGCCTATATGTATATCTGTGTGAGATGTTAGATCCTCAGGTTGCAGACAATTGTGAGCTGCCAAATGGGTGATGGGTATTGAACCCAGGTCCTCTGGAAGAGCAATCAGTGCTCTTAAGCAATGAGCCATCTCTTCATCCTTGCCTAGGAAACTTCACATGAAATAAATAGAGAAGCTGAGGGGTAGATTGTTATTTCCCACTTTTTCAAGGAATTGTGAAATCATAATAGAACCTCATAAATATGCAGTGTTCCACAGACACAACCTCAATAGTGTATTCACTGTGATTGCATAGAATACGATGAGCCTTTAGAAAGCACTGTGGTGAAAACTTGGTCGCACCCTGCTATTAGCATAATTATTGTACTTATCCTGAAATTCTTAAGTAGAATATGGAATAAAGCATATCTGATAGGACATTAACCACTCTAGCAATTTTACCGCAAATCTGAGGTCTCTTTGGAAATGGCCTTAAAAATGGAACTCATGAAAAGATGAGTTCAAAGAAATGTCATTTGGGGGTGGGTGATGAATTTCTACAATTTACCATTTTATAAGTAAATTAGTTTTACTCACTTGCTCTTTCCCCTTTCATTTTACTGAAGCGCTGTAAACCTGTATGCTAATGATCTCCAGTTTTATAAATGATAAAATGAGACCATTTTTGTGACAAACAAATAGCAGCAGAAGTAGTTGATAAATAGTATCACTCATTATACTCTATTTGCTGTTCTGAAATTATGACCTTCTGAGGCGACATTTAGAAATATGTTATCATCGGGAGCCTAATCACATGCTAAAAGCAATCCTTGAAGAAGAAAGCACGATTATGGAACTACAGCTTTGTACACTGCAAATATCTCAAAGTGTTATGAATTCAGGTTGAAGTAGTACAGAGCTATGAATTACCATTATCCTTTGATCTGTTGAATTCTAAAAGCTTATCCATTTTCAATGTAGCAAAGACAACAGTCCTTGAATTTTCAAGACATTTTCTTGCCTATCGATTTGTCATTAATAGTTAATTCTTAACTGTAGTAATTTTCTACCAAGAAATGTTGCTTCTCTTTTCTTACAGAACCTTTATGCACTCATGTCCTTATGATGAGCACTCAGTCCCTGTCATCTATCTCAGACATCCTTAATTCTCAGTGCTAGCACAAAGGTACCTATGTTTACCGAATATCATTAACATGATAAAAAATACCTTTGCTTCAAGAAACAAAAGTGTTATTTTGCAGGAGGAATGTAGAGATGTTCTAACAAAGCCACTGCTTATACTCCTAGGAAGGAAAGCATATATTTTAAATGACTAAAAATTTTTACTTAAGATAAAGAAATTAGAAGGTGAAGTAGTAGAAACCATTGTCTTCAATTTCTATCCTAGTCTCAGGTCAAATTTAGTGGAACTAAATATTTTTATATCCATTTCAAATACTAGATAGTGGCTCAAGATATTTTTGGAAATAAGTATTGATAGTTCTTGAACTAAGACTGATGTATCTACACATTTGCTTACTGAAAATAATTTAAATTCAGTCATTTGACTAAGCCAAATATTCATTAACAAAATATATATGATATAAACAAAATAATAAATATCTAAGTTCAACTATGTGGCATCAAAAGGTTTATGCACAATGAAAATATAAAATCAACGATGCTAAAGTAGTATCCATATATTCTCACTTCTTGGTGAAAACATGCTAAATTATGGCTAATGCAGAATTGCAGAATGCAGAATTAACGTCTTGACCTCCTGAAATGTTAAGACACCAGTATATTTGGTACAACAAACATATCATTAGATCATCTTCCCAGGTGTACATTTGCATAGGATCATGCAATTCAACAAGGGTCAAATGCAGGGTCAATTTCTAGATAAAATATGAACTTAATCAGTTTTATTAATAGTAGAAATTCAAACCCAGACATTTAATTTATCTTCCATTTTTCATAGTGCAAATCAAACTGTGTAGATCATGTATTTGTAAGTTACATGATTTAGATAATATATTTACAAAATTTCATTGCACTCATATTTCCAATCCCTTCTAGCTTCTCAGACTACTCAGTGTTCTCAGTAATTGCCTGCCAGGTAATTTACTTTAATAAATCTAAGGTCAGGTTTGAGAGAAGATACTGATATTGTGAAGATGATCAGTTGATAAGCTGAGATTTCTGGGTCAATTTAATCTAATTTATATTTTAAATTTTTAGGTGTTAGGTTAGGTAATAACAGTGGTGATTTTAGGGAGTATATTTAATTGTTATTAAAAGGAAGTTAGTGCATAATGGACTATTAGACATATAAAAAGTTATTCATTAGATTAACTCCTAATGAGCAAAGGAACAAGCTAAGAAGAAAAACAGAGGTTTGTGTATCCCAGCTTTGTAAATCATATTATAAAGTTTGCATATATTTCTTCAGTGCAGAACTGATGATATTTTTAAGATGTCAGGTAAAATTCTCAATACTTACTAAGTAACTAATGAGAGGTACATGGTTATTAAATCTAATTAATTATCTTATATATCACTAATTATCATGTAACCTCTTAATATTGTCTGGCTTTATGGTGATAATAGTTTTCATCCACTCAAAAATTTTTATATTTTGGTAATAATTTGTCTTTGTAAATAATAAATTAACAAATTAAGATTTTTGCTGATTGTTGAAAGATAATTCTTCATTTCATAAAAAGATTAACCTTGGAAAGGGAAACAAAAAGCATTAACATATTCAACATATGAGGTAGTTTGGGACAGATACAAATAATGTCAGCCTGAGAACAAGGACAATGAATGATAGGAAATGTGAGAGAATTTGAATCTTGGATTGATGATAGACTTAGATGAGCACGTAATGGATTGAATGCAGAGTACAAAAAGAGAATTAAAGAACAATGCTCAATTTCTGATTTGTGGCACAATATTAATACAAAATAGCCACTGTTAGTTAATAATGGTAACTAAAAACATATTTTGGAGTGGAATATATTTGGTGAATATTAGCATTTTATATTACAATAGAAACATCCTTCAATAGCAATTATTTATGGAAATAAAGGACATTTTTAAAAACACAATAATAAATTTGCTATTACACATACATACACAGGCACACTGAACAAATCATCAATATAGATACTAATTTCAATAAGGCAGTAGAGCATTGGCTCCTTGAACTATCTACAATGGAAAAGATGATTTCTTTATTCACTAAATAAACTTAAATTAGACTATGCCCAGAAATGATAAAGCTACTGTTACAAATATAACTGCACTTATATTTGTACTTAAATTTACTTTTGCAAGTATTTTTTCTGTGATTTTTATTTTTAAAATTTTAAATGTAGTATACAAAATGGGTTTCATTATCATTTTCAAGCTTGCTTCACTCATATTAACTCCCACTCACCTTTCTTAATCTTGCTTATCTGATTCCAGTAGCCCTTCCTCCAAATAATATCTTCACACTTTCCCTTTTCCCTCTTTTGGCATTAGAAATGCAATATTCAATGTCAATATGACAGCTGTACCCCCCAATTCCGTAATGTTACATTCTTGTTCTCTTCCTGGCACCTGCAATATACTTCTCTACAAGAAAGTTAATTAGGAAATTATGGGTGGTTAAGTATGTGCTATAGAAGATTTGTTATATCCTTAGCACCACCTAGAATATTCTCTTATGTTACCCATTTTAGAGATTTGAGATTATATGAAAATATCTTTGGGGAAATGCCAATGATTGTGGAGGAAAGTAACTTCCCTTCTTAGTATAAGTGTAAACATGCAGACAAGGAAACAATGAAAGATTAAGGAATAGAGTAAAAACACAGGAAAAGATCCTAAGGGGGTAAAAGATAAGCAGAAACTATTCAGGATTATTTATGAATGGAAGTGTTGATAGAGGTATGTGATACATTGTTTTATGTCAACTTGATACAAGCTAAAATCCTGTAATATGTACACAAGGCTGTAGGGCATCATTTTTAATTTATAATCCATGGAGGACCATCCAGCTTATTGTAGGTAGTTCCATCTCTTGGTTTGTGACCCTGCATTCTCTAAGAAAGCAAGCTGAGAGAACCATGAGGAGCAAGCCAGTAAGCAACATCATCCCTCCTTGGACTCTGAACCAACTCCTGAACACAGATTCCTGTCCTGTCATGTTCAAGTTCCTGTCCTGATTTTCTTTGATTATGAACAGTGATATGTAATTGGGTATTGTAAACCAAAACCAAATGAACCATTTCCTCCCCAGTTTTTGTTTTTGTTTTTGTTTGTTTGTTTTTCAACAGTAAAAATGGTAGAAGACTGAAATTCTGAAAATCTCATGTAAAGGAAGACATAGTGACAATTACATAGATCCATATGTAGTGGAAATCTCATGACTTTGAAATAGCTTTTTTTTTTTATCACATAATGGTTTCACGTTTTATTTTATGAGCAAATACAATGTATATGTGAAATAAGAGTAAAGAGAAAATCATCTGAACACGTAAGTACTAATGACTAAATTGAGATTGATAAAACATTTACCCTTCAGCTCTACAGTTGATGCTTTCCCTTTCATATAAATGCTGAGTGGGATATTGCTGTGAAAAAATTTATCCTAGTTCATCAGTAATAAAACACTATTGATATAGCATAAGTAAATATGTATGAATAGCAAATGTATTGTTGCTTCTACCTGCTGTGTTTTACAAGCTGAGGGAAACTATCCTTCTATATTTTCCATGTTTGATCTAAATTCTTTACTGCTCAAATTTATATGCACCCTTCTTCTAGCCAAATCTTATTGTTCGAAGTCATTTATAGCTTAATATTCTACTTGTTGTTATGATGAAAAAAGGTAACACTAAATGAGGACAAAATGAACAATGCACCACTTGATTAAGAAAATTCAAGACAGTACACATATACAGAAGCATAAAGGTTTGTATAAAAAAAATATATGCACTAAAATTTCCCACGGGACTTGCAGACAGCTTCAACTAAGGATTTTTACTTAAATAGAAAAAAGAAGCTAAAATGAAAGGTTACACGTCGTGGGCCATGGGCCTATCTGTAGCTGACTTGGCCGAGAGCATAATTAAGAATCTGAAGCGGGTACATCCCATTTCTACTATGATTAAGGGTCTCTATGGAATCAAGGATGACGTCTTCCTCAGTGTCCATTGTGTCCTGGGACAAAACAGAATCTCAGATGTTGTGAAGGTGATTCTAACTTCTGAAGAGGAGGCCCGCTTGAAGAAGAGTGCAGATACGTTCTGGGAGATCCAGAAAGAATTGCAGTTCTACAGTCGTCAAATAACCTAGTATTTTACTGTCCAGGCTGCAGCAGCGTTTCTATGGAGACCACACACATCTACTCATCTAAGCTGTGGTTGGTGTGGTTGTGTTAAGGTGGCCTGGAGAAACCCTCAGTTCACATAGCTCTACCCTGATGCTAAGTGGTACTTGTATAGCGATGACCTGGTTGGTGTGACAGTCCCACTGTCTCCAAGACACACTGCCAATTGTGTGTAGGCTTCAGTTACCTGTGAGCCTGTGTCTGTGCTGCCCACTCTCACCAAACATGCCTAGGCTAATGAGTTCCCCATTAATCACAACCTGGCTCCAGTGTGTAAATCCATTGTGCGTACCTTGTACATATCTGTTCTAAAGGATTCTAAAGGAGTATTACTTTGTGTATTATGTGTAGTATACATTGAAATATTGTATATGAAGTTAGATCTGCATATTGATGATGCAATCAACTATCCAAGTGTCATGCCAATGAAAACACCAAATAAACCTCAAAAAGTGAAAATACAAAAAAAAAAAAAAAAAAAAAAAAAAAAAAAAAAGAAAGAAAAAGAAAGAAAAAAGAAGCTATAAAATATACAGGCAGTATGGATCTTCATGCATAATTTATTCACATTCATCCCCATATTCTGTGTATTAGCTAATAATGAGTATAATGTATGTTGAGTATATCAAGGTTGTACATATACACTGAGAACACTGAATGTAGTGGTCACGATAACAACTAAACCTTAACAATCAACTCTAGACATTTTAGTTTATTATAACATGTTTAAAATCTTTTATTTTGGTATTGCCATTGCACTTTATTGCATCCCAAAACTTGACTTATGACACTATTGCTCTACACAACTCATAAATCTGCAGTGTTTGGGGAGTCAAGCTCAACTTTACTAGGGAGTCTCCTCTTGGAAGAATAACTGTCAGAGTATTGGAGGTTGTTATGCAAGATGATAAGGGTAGAAAGGAATGAACATTCCCTCTCATCTACCAACGCTATAACCACAAGAAATACCAGTCCAGAAAGATTTCCAAAGTGTATATCTTTGGGGTAAATAACTTAATCTTGGTAGTAAATAATAGCGGGTTTAAGACCCACTCAGTATGGGGTGAATTCATTCCTGATACTATTAATCTGGCCAAATTCTTTGTCAAGAGAGGTCATGTACCCTAAAGGAGAATCTATTCCTGCCATTAATCTTAATTGATATAGTTTATAACTTTATACTTAAATGGTTATCTTTATATCCACAGATTGAATATAGCTCTTAATTCTCATCAAAGAAGCTTCTATTTGAAGCAGTTAGATGCTATTACAGAGACCCCAGTCTTCCCTAAATGCAGAGTATAAATATGCCCAGCATAACCCCAAGTATTGTTTCTTTTTTTTTTTTTGAGTACTAATTTTTTATTTTACTTATCGATCCCAATTCCCTCTCCCTTTCTTCCTCCCTCTGTCTCTCCCCCCTTTGCTCCCCAACCACCCTCTAATCTCATAAACTCAGGTAACATCACTAAATAGAAAAAGGAAAGATTGTAAATGTATGACACCTGATGAAAGACAGTATCCTCAACATAAGATATGAAAGGTACACGTACGAAAGCTCAAAACTATATTCAACTAAAAAAATACATGTACAATGACACCAACAGTTGACTTGCTGGTTTGGTTCTGGGTTTTCATAAGGACTCACCCATAGAGAAACAGCAACAGGTATGGCTATTAAGAGACAGCAAATAGATTTTTTCCCCCCTGGTACAATATATCTTGTAGGTTATCTAATTCAAAATGTTCAGTATTAAATATACTTGAATTAAATATTCAAGTATGTTTAAGTTTAATACATATGAATATGCTCAGTAAGTTTAATAATATGAATATGCATATGTAAATGAATAAATATATACACACATTTATATCAATAATAATCATATATGAACGAGCCATGAATTCAAGATAGAGTTGGAGAAAATCTGAGAAATTAGATCGGGAATAGAGGAAAATGAAAGAACTGTAAAAACCATACAGATGTATGAAATTCTTTAAAAATATTTCTAAATTAAACTAAAAAGCTTGTTCTTGAGTGGAAACTCTACAGTTGACTGAATAACTTCTATATAGCACGAAAAGGAATCAATAGAGATCTTTTGTATGTACTAAATATTGTACATATTTATAGTACAAATATCTGTTGGTTAGAAATATGAGAAAATTTAATTTGCTAAAGCTTTAAGACAGAATAAATAATAAATGTACAGAGTAAAGTTCAAAGAACAAGTGAGCCTGCAATCCAACTTCATTATACCTTGAGTTTTTTTTTTTTAAATACTTTGATTTATCTGTTGGATACTGATATCTAATCATGAATTGTCCTTCTCACTTCACATATATGTGCATGTGTGTGTCTTTGTGTAGCACTAATAAAAACAAGAGGACATAATATTGAGGAGACCTAGGAATAAAGGAGATATTAAGGGTTGGAGAGAAGAAAGGGAAAAATAAAAATGATGTAATTAAAATATATTTTAAATGACAATTAACAATTAAGGGCTAGTTTTATAAATTCCTACTGCATGAATTTGGACACCTACTCAATGCCTTAAACTTTCCTTGCTGATAAACTCAGAGTATTGATAAAATGCTGTTTAGGATAATTTGTGATTCTCAAACTATATAAGTTTAGTGGATGGTATATCCTAAAATGGATCTCTATGTAAATGGATTTCTATGATCCTTAATCACAGAAACAAAAACTAAAAATGAGAAAAAAAATGAACTAATATTAAAACACGTATAGTCTCCAAATGTATGCAAAATGTTAAAAATAGGATAACTCTAATACAAAATTAGATTATCATAAAATAATGAATAACAAATTGATTTTGTATATATGAATATCCTAGACTTAGCAAGTATAATGGATTCCTCATAATCATATAAAGTCAAACAGATTAGTTATGCCTGCTTTAACTAGACAGCATAAGCATACTTTATGTTGAAAAATTAAACAGTAATGGTTATGTAGCTAGATGTATAAAGAATAATAAAATATATTATTATTTTTTACCAATTTTTGGAAAATTTTATCAATTTTTGACTTTTTAAAATTCAAAGTAAGCATTTCTCTTTAAATATAATATTTTAATAATACAGAAAACTGTGGAAAGCACATTCTAGAATCTATCGTGTAGAAACAGAGGCTTAGGTTAAATTAATTTCATGTAACAACTTTTTTATGCAACATTAATTGTTGATATCACTATCTTTTCATGTTTCTTTAATTATTTAACAAGGAAAAAAAATCTTGTTAACTTCAACTTCATTTTCAACTTCATTTTAGCTCTGCCTTTTCATACTTTAATCAAGGATTCATGCATTTTTTTTGTGGAAAACATCTACACTCAGGAGCTCATACAAATCTGAATCTATGTGCAGTCTGTCAGTACTATGAAAACAATACCAGTCCAAATATAATGATCTCATACACAACCTGGGTTGATTACTACCATTGCAGTTTCTTTTGAAAAGTGCTTGCCTTTTCACAGACCTGAGCTATGACACAAAATATAAATTGTCTTTTAGTTTTTAACTGATTTCAACCAAAGAATGGTCAAAGTATATAGCTCTGGGCAAAGATTCAAAAGCTGCAATAATTTTAAAATAAAGATTCTGTCAGCCAAGTAATTCTCCTGTATTATAGAATAGAGATCCTGACTGCTAATGAGTTTTCCAACAGAAACTCATGTGATTCCTATAAGGAGCTGGATCAGTTGCAAGAATGAGAGGGCAAATCCCATGTATCTAATCAAGCAGAAGTGAGGAAGTCTCCCCATGAATTCTGCAGAAGGTTGCTTGAACAAATTTTTTGTCCAGTGTATTAGACTGAGTTGGATCTTTCAGTCCAAGGACTCAGGTTATCTATTTGAGTCTTCTTGGTTGATGATTCCTATGATAAGGTCAGCATTTTCACACCTTATCAAAACACTTTATGTTATATTGTCAAAAGAAAGAAATCATGCAAAAATGGAAAAGCTAAGGAAGCTGCTTGAAGAAAAGTAAATATTATAGCATATAATAATGGCCTTGAAAAGACAGTTTTGGACCCATCTGAGAAAATTTGTTTCTTTAAAATTGTATGGATAGTAAAAAAAAAAAAAAAAAAAAATGTATGGATAGTGTTGAATTGTGGGGAGCCTAGGATGTCTTTAGTGAATGTATAAGGAGTGGCGGAAGCTCTGAGTTAATGTTCATTGCTGACACAGATAAAGCAATATGAGAAACAAGTGCCTCAGGTCCATGGCAATTTGACAAAGCTTCACTGTCATCCCCATGCATAGTAACGTTCAGAGTGTTGGCCAAGAATTCTTCCTCTGGTCCAAGTTCAAATACTGACTGTGTGTCAAATACAAGTGTTTACAAATAACTGACCAGTGTGTGCAAAAACGGGTCATTGCATTTTCCTTCTCCCATATGTTTACTTCCTGAACTTCTCATCCATAAAGGCCTACTAGCTAACTTGTTACCCCTGTCCTGTACACAACAAATTTCCTGGAATTCTGAGATGGTGCAACGTCATCAGAGTGCAGATGGCCAACCCAACCCCACCTTACTGTACTCCATTTGTTTGTTTTTCGTCATTCCCCTGCCATTCCTAGTCAGGTTTGCAGAGTGCAAATATTTGTAGTTTATGAAAATAAATGGAAGCTTCTAACACAAAATATGGTTATAGCAGAGAAAAAAATATGCAGGATTCACAACCCAGTACAAAGGATTATATAATTCTCTATGGACAGAAACATTCATATCAACTCAATGTGTCACTTGTTTCAGGTAATTCTTAGACCACACAAGATCTCAACTGTAAGAGTAGATTTATATTACCTCTCACACGTGGACCCACACACTACAGCCACGCACAATTTGACTGAATATTAGAAAACCCTGAAATACTTTTTAAAAAATATTAGCTTGCACTACTGAGATTTAGATGTAGTTAAGTTATGGTAATTCCTCATTGATCCTTTTGTGCTGCAGGAATGGACTCCAATCAGATCACTCAGCCCATTTGACAAACTGTAACCCTGAGTTGGCTCCTACAGCATCAACTTGAGTTGCTATGATAAGAGTAGCAAAGACAGGAAATGTACAGTTCTGTGGTACAGTTTTATTTTATTTCTTTCTTTAAAAAGACTTTCATTAAAAACATTTAAGTGAATTCAGGGCACTTTTCCAATTTTATCCTAATGACACATTTTTTGATAACTTGTTTTATTGTAATATAAATATTATTTGCACAAATTATTTATATTTATCCACCTTTTATGTCTTACAAATAATTTTACTTATGGATTGAAATTAGTGAAATCCAGTTTTAAAATGAAATAATAAGAGTAATACGAAGTAGAAACTTGAATGTAAAATTTCTATTCATTTCTCTTTGGGGGTCTTAAATATTCACATTCAGTATTACCATTAGTTCTATTAAATTTTTATAATTTAACTAAACTTTACTTTTAAATATTTTATATTAAGGAAACATTAAAATAGATACTATTTGACTAAAAACATTTCTATTTAAAACATCTTACTTGGTAATATTTAGTTTTCTTAATAGAAGAAATATCAATAAATTATGAGTGAATTTAATACTTTTAGAGTACAATAAATGTTATTGAAAACTTGTTTTGTCTTTCAAAGTTCCATCCAATATAACATACTTCTTGACGTTTTCATGTTTGTGCAATACCTATAGGCTGTGACAGTACTTTCAGGTGTTAATTATTTTAGAGAATGACTGTTAGCTATAGATTTGTTTTCATTGTTTGCCTTCTTTTTTCTCCTGGTACAATTTCTATTATGGCCATGACATAGAAAAATTAGAGATTTATGAAGTTCCTTTCTTATAACATCATATCAAATGTGCATAATTCAAATCTGACTAGCCACTGTATTTGCTAATTTCTTAACCTGCTTTGACATTGTATTTGCTCCTTCTTCCACTAAAATTAGTTTTTCTTAAACTCTCATTGTATATACTGCACTCTTCAGAAAGTAATTACATAGAAAAGCAAACAACAATGAGGAAACAAAAACACAAATCATGACAGGTAACACTAAAATATCAAACATAAAAATAATGGACTATTGGACTATAATATCAAATATAAAATAATATCAACAGGCCAACACATATAAAAATATAACAGATAAATAAATGAGAAAATAATATAAATGCTGCAAAAAATAGTCCAAAGAAATCATATATGTGCATTCTTTCCAGGGAAATGAGACATGAAAATCTGCCTCTTAATAGGGGGTTTTGCATCATACAGTTATGCAAAAAAAAATTTCCCCAAACATTCAGTTTGGAAGTTTCAGATACAGTTCTACCAATGTAATATACTTCAAATGCATCAGAATCCTCATAATTTTTGCTGCTTCCTTTTAAATGTCATTGACTAATTTTAAGGGCAGTAGTTACTCATGAATCCAAAGCAGTTTCCATGAAATGATCACCTGTCTGAGATCATAATGGAGAAACCCTAGAGAAGGCAAAATACTTATCAACATAAAAAAGTAAAATTTGCACATGTTTCTACTTATGTAAAATATGAATAAAGATAATGACAATTTGTGACTTTGGGAGATCTTTATTAGGAGCTCTACTTTTACCAGAGATGCTTTAACAGAGTGTCCTACAAATAAGTTGTTTACATTTTCAACAAAATTACTTAACTAACAAAAGATTATTATAATGAAACAACATCTGGTGAGCAGACATATTCTGTAGATTATATCATGTCATTTTAGAACTGTAATTTAGAGAAACAAATCTGCCATTTCCTGATGTCTCCTCATTTTCTTTCATATTATGTTTTAAAGTTCAGATTGTCTAATAAAATGCTTATAGGATTGTTATTTTCCTCCATAAAATAAAAAAAAAATCCCTAATTTATCAAAAATTATGTGTATCCCACTTATTGAATGGAATGCACTGAATAATGGTGACAGAAATTAATTTTGTCATTTTTTTACTCCATTGAATTTATTCCTGGAACTAAAGTTGGCTACTATATCATAAAAAACTCAGACAGAATTTATAGATGTTCTAGAT
This sequence comes from Phodopus roborovskii, assembly GCF_943737965.1. Taxonomy (NCBI): domain Eukaryota; kingdom Metazoa; phylum Chordata; class Mammalia; order Rodentia; family Cricetidae; genus Phodopus; species Phodopus roborovskii. The sequence continues at coordinate 30,836,875 of NW_026126511.1, read as the reverse complement.
ACTTTCATATGCTTAAAATTAACTTAGCTTGTAGCTAATGATATACAAAATGGTCTTAGAAAAACAAGAACAAGCCTAACACCCAAACATCAGACATTAAGAAATAATAAATGTTATGGTACAAAAGAATAAAATGGAGACCATACAATCCTTAGTTCTGTTAAACAATAAGTATCATTGACTAATCATTTGGACAGAAATAATCTGACCAAATGGTAAAAAGACACTAATGAAATTAGATATTCTCTCTTCTGTCTGAATTATTTTGAAGTGTTGTGTTTGGGGTCATAGTTTGATCAGTTAGAGGAAAGAAAGACATAAAAGTGATATGACTAGGAAAGGAAAATGTGAATCAATTGGAATTAGTTACAGGCTGTGAACCATCATGTGCACACAGGAAGCAAACCTCCACGGGAATTGCAAGTAGTACTCTTTATCGTTGAGCATGTCTACAGCTCCCACTGATGTTCAATAGAGCAGGGTACAAACAGTAGAAGATATTTTAAAAGTGGAGAGAAGGATTGATGTAATAAAATGAGAAAGAGAGAACATTAGCTACCTTGAATTAGAAACTGGAAAATCTTGCAAAGTATGTGTTGGCATTAAATATTTTTGAGTATACATTAAGAATGTAAAGCCTTCTGAAAGGAACATGGTGAAGTGAATATGGGGTTGTGTCAGTATTATGCAAGGTACCACATTGACTTTTTCTGGGAATATTAAATATTTAAAGCAACTGATTATAACAGATATGTTTTATATTAATTTGAGCACATTACATTTTGTATGTGACTCCTGTGTGAAATAATTATATGAAGCTAAATTTAATATGTATTATAAGTTACACCTGTTTATTTTCCTTCCTGCCCTTTCCTCCCATGTAGGCTGAAGAACAAAGAAATAGTGTACATTTCGTTCTCTATAAAATTTAGTATTGATTTCTTCAAGTACTAACGTTTAGAAGTGCATGAAAGTATTTCTAAATCATTGTGTCTATTTCCTTTATTGTTGCACATAATTTTTAAAGAAAACTTTGAGAAATCAAGTGTCACTTAACATTCATTTTCTAATACCATGAATAGCTTTTACAAATGAATATTCAAATTGCTTTAATTAGTGCTCACTGTAATCAACTGAAAAGAATCTGGTTCAACCACATTTGAAGAAAGAGAGAAAGAGAAAAGCTAGGGTTCCTACTGTTGAGACATGAGGAGAAAAGTCAGGAAATTCCCCAAACCTTTCCTTGACTAAATAAGTTGAATCGACTCCTCTTCAACTGATAATACAGCAGCTATGTGAATGGTCCTTATACTAAAGTTTTCTCCCTTGATGTAAAAATGTGTAAAAGTCAGCATGCTCCTTATTCTAAACTACAATAAAAAGTTAAGTAAATTATATGCTCTCCTTGATTTTTGATAATCTTTGATTTCATATGCTCTATGATGCCTTTATGATTTATCTTTTTAATCTATTCCACAACTATCATTAGTCCACTATATATAATATATACAATAAATTTTTCAGAAGAGGAACATCACTCATTCTGCATATGAATAGAAGCAAATGAATTTGGAGAGTATCAGTAAAAGCAGTTACATGTCATATTTAAATATATCATATTTAAATTGTAAACGATTAATGTATCAAATATTAAGTTGAATGAGTTCATATTTTAGTATAAAATATTAAATATGTATGCATATTAATATATTCATAAGTATGCACACACATTATCATAGTCATTCTATAAAAATACATAATACATGTAAATGTAATATCCTTTGTACATTTCTCATATAAAACTCATGTTTATATCTCAACCATCCACATTCTTAAGGACTTTCTCTTATAGAAGCCCAGGTATTACCAGGCAATTATATTAGTACCAGCAAATGAAATTATGAATTTGCTCTTTTTTATGTTTTCTGGATACAGCTTATGTTTTTGCACAGTTGCTTCATTTTTCTGATTAGTTTGATCACAAGGATTTAAATGCCATTCTATTGTATATAGTTGCTGAAATTTGAATATCTTCTTAAATGTGTATCAGAAGATTTGTAGCCATCTTATTTTGAGAGAAAATTAAATTAAGCAACCATGCCCCAATATTTGTTATTATTTAGTGTAAGAGAATGGAAAATAACCATTAATAACTATCATCAGCCTTGTTATATAGTTCAAAGCTGATATAACTGTTAAGTGTTGAAGAACTCTTGAGATAGTATTTTTACAGAGTGGAGTAAAAGGTTCCAGAAGCACCATATAATACTGGATTACCCCTGAAACATGAATTCTAAAAGGTCTTAAAAATAAAAGCTCAGAGTCTGATAAAATGGATAAAGCTGAGAGATCAGAGAGATGAAGGAGCAAACCATAGCCACCTTACCTATTCAACATTACAGGTAAAGAAAAAAAAAGCCAAAAAACATAAAACAAAGAAAAAAAAAAGAGTGAACTCCTGAACTCCTGTCTCCTCATGCCTTATCACTTCATCTTTCCACCCAGCCACATCACTCCTGCATATACAGAATTCCAGAACTCTATGGTAAACCAGTGGCTAGGTCCCCCTCTGATTTTTAGGCAATATTTATTTGTTAGAGTATGAACAAGATATCACTGCAAAACCCTTGGATAATATTGCAAATTTCTTTTGTTTAATAACCTCAAAAGATAACCAATAGTTCTAAACCAAGGTACAATCTAGTCTGTGGTTTGCTAATATATTTCAGAGATACAACTTAACATCTAAAAATACGATATATGGTCTAATAGTCATGTGCAGTCTCAATCAGAACAAGTTTAACTTCTACTACTTAATAAATACAGAATCTTTAATCATCATTACCTTATGATACATACTTGTGCTTTGCTTTTGTAATTCTATTTATTTGACTTGTGTCTGATTCCACCTGCTACAGACCTTTATCTAGAGAATGGTAGGTTGTTGAGCATGAGCAATAGAACACCCACAGTTACACTGACAGACACACACGCACACACACACACACACACACACACACACACACAAACACACACACATAGGAAGAGAAATGGAGGGAGGAGGAAGAAGAATATGAGTAATAATTAGAGAGGAAAGGGAAAAGGTAAAATGATGAAATTATATTTTAATTTCAAAAATTAAAATTTTTAAATGTGAGGTCATATGTGTTTACTTAAATTTAGTCTTTCACAACTATGTATACCTATTTCAAAGTAGCACATGGTTTATTATAAATATAAAAATATTCATCTAAAGGTTATTTTAAGTAAGACTGCTAAGGTATAATATTTCAGAATGTCTGTTTACATTAAGAAAATATTTTCTAAGTGAAAGTGTATTTTTTCTTGGAAATAATTAATTTATTTTTAACACTTACCAAAATTAACTAGATACAAAAACTACACAGCTCATTGTCTGTTTATACATTAGAGCAGCAATTATTAATGGAACCTTCACATTGGAGCTGCTTCTAGAGGCCAGAGTTGTCAGACTACCTTGAGGTAGTATTGGAGGCAGTTTAAGCCACCAGACATAGCTGCTGGAAGCAGAATTTAGGTCCATATGTAAGAGAAGAATGTGCTCTTTACTGATGAGACATCTCTAAGGCCACATAAGCTATTTTAAGTGTAAGTTTTTTAATATGTTAAATCTCCCACAAGTAGAATTTCATATGGAAGAGCACTATACCATAATAAGGTGTAGATATTCATGGATTATTTTGTTTAGGTATTTCAGTAAACCCATCCAAAGTACAAAATATTATAAGTTGAAGATTAGGAATAGTGTCCCACATCTTTTAACTTAGCATTCGGGACAAAGAGCCAAGTGGACCTCTATTGATTACATAGCCAGTCTAGTATACACAAGTTCCAGGCTAGCTGCTGTTACATAGTTGAGAACCTGTCTCATTGAAACAACAACAAAAAAATATATATAAAATATATCATTCAGAAACAAACAACAAAACAAAAACACCCTATGTTGGCAATTTACTTTATATACTTGTCTAAAGAGCATCATAGGTTAATAACAACTTTAGACTAGTCCTTTACCCTCTGCCTGAAGGACAGCAGTGGCAACCATTTACAATCCATCATGTCTAGATAAGCACATCCTCTATGTTGCTAATATGGAAATGATACAAATTTCAAATCTGAACTACATTTTGCAAGGCATGAATCTTTCTTTCATATAAGGTTAAAAAGTTGCAAGGCAAAGCATCTTTAATCCTGGAACATTTTGTACATTATTTGTGTATTAAATCAGTCATAGTAGAACAGCTGATTCAGTAAAACAGACAACATTCTGCAGAAAGGTATGCCAAATTTGTGGCACACTTGAGAGACAAATTCAGTAAGTAGCATTTGATTTGGTCACTTGCAATCAGTGCTGGTAATAATGTTTTGTAGGTCGCTGCCTTATGGCTTTCCACTAAATAAAATTAAATGAGATGAAATGGGATTTTATTACACCTATTTAAGTCCTACTTTCATAGTAGAATAACTGTGTAGTATTTGGCATCTAGGAATGATCCTGGTGTTGACACTGTTTTACTTGATGTAATATTTTTGCCCTCCCTACTTAATTTAATTTTACTCTAAGAGTCATTGTAAATTAATTCATACCCTCACCTTGTGGACTCTTGCATATCAGAATGAGCTCTTTGTATACTTATTTGCATATGGTGAAGTGATTAAGATGATTTGGTCCCATTGTGGGTTGGTGAAGATGCCAGACTTGAGACCCTTAGAACAGGAACAAGCAAGAAAAAGGGTAAAAATACTATCTGTTGTCTAATTTGGGGAAGTTTGGGGATAATTTACTAAATACTGGTTAACATTGAGTTGATTGAGTTGTGTGTATGACATTAAAAATCTACACTGGGAAATGAATGGACAAGTATTTTTTGATTTATCCTTGAAAAAACTAGTCTTAACTTAAAAAAAACAAAAACAAAAGTATCTTTGTGAGTCTTAATTAGTAAAGGGTACTCCACAGCTCCATAATGGATGCTTTATGATGGGAAGGGAAGGAGCTAGTCATTATTTCTAACATACTGACAAGAAGGTATTGGTGAAAGAGATTCTGACAAATAAAACTACATTTGGTTGGAATTCAGAGAACAACACTTATGATTTAAATGAAAAGCAGAAGCATCTTCCAATCAGATGTTACCCACAGGAGAAACTGATAGGGGAAGGATTAGATAACACCAGAAATAAACTAAACTTTGGAATGGAGACCCAGTTAAAAAGCAAAATCTCTAGGTATAATTCTTACTTTTTTTCCTTGATTTTCCTTCCATAAACTATTGGAAGTCATGTGGTCAAACACATATATGGTGGATAATTCAATATTCTTAATTGATAATTAAGTCAATAAAGTAGATAATTATCGAGTAAACATCTGAGTGAGTTGATCATATTCTATGCCTCAGAGAGGTGATATTTAAGCAACTTAGTAAGGACTACAGAAGGAAGAATTTTGAGAGTGTCTTACCATGTAGTTCAATCTAATCTTCCACTTTAGGAGCTCCTAATATAGCATATCCAGTTAAGGAATTATAAGAGTGTATTTCCATATCAGCATTGAATCCTAAATGTTATATTCTGTGTACATTAATTGTTATAAATGTTTCACATTTGCAATTCTGGAAACACTCATACTATGTTATGAGTCAGCAAAATTCAGCTCTGTTTATGAGAAAATCAGTACTTAAAGACCTTAAAAATATAGGCATTAAAAAGAAAAATGACTCTGAGCTGGATGAAGTAGATGGCAATCACTGTTAGTCTGAGTGAATTCTGGTATAACCAAGCCTACATAGTGAGTAAGACGCTGTCTTGGAGAGATTAGATGGATATGGATATAGATGTAAATGTTTGATATGCATATAGATTAGTTAGAGATTAGATATAGATATTAGGATAGTGAGGGAGAGAGAGAATATGGCTTCTGAATTTTAAATATAATTCCATTATTTACTCACAGTATGGCTTACTTATGGCTGCTGTGAATAATACAGTAATTTTTCTTGAAGAAAATTAGAACAAACTCTTTAAATAGGAAAATATTAATTTAAACACATCATATATTTCATTATTGCTGAAATAATTTTTGTTTACTGAAATCATCAATTTATTGGTTACTCAGTATATAAATTATTTCCTATAAGCTGTGAATCCAAGTTCAACTTCAGAGCCTCATAGATTCCACTGCAAAGATCTTTCCTCTAAAACCTCATAGATTGTACAGCACAGAGATTCGTTCCAGAGCCACACTGAGAACAGAGAACAGAGGTTTAATCCAGAACCCTCATACATACTACAGTGCATGTTACCCCATTGCTGAGAAGGCAAAGAGATGTGGATGGCAAAGACTTGCAGATAGCTTTTCTAAACGAATATATGAACTGCATGCTCTTGAGAGGCCCTGTCTATAAAACAAGGTACACAACTTCTGAAGAATAACATATGAAGATGTGTTCAGCATATGTGCACATGGATCAGTAGGTGCATGAGCTCCCATGTGCACACATATGAATATGGATCAAAATAAGGAATGAGGAAATTGGGAAGCAAGGAGTAAAGGAAAAAGGGAGGAGAGCCTGCCATGGAAAGAGAAAATGGGTGTGATGAAACAGAAAGGACAGCAGAAATAGAGACTTGCATTAATGTGTGAAGTGTGTAAAAAGTTGAAGAAACATTTATATTAGTCCGGACAAAAACAAAGAGCAATAAAATGGCTTAAATTAAACAAATAAGTTTATTTTTCTTTATAAACACACTTCTAGTGAAAATTTTGAGGGTGAATGCAATGCAAATACTAATTAAATGAAATAAATTAAGAGGTCACTGACTTTATTCATGTATAAACTCAATACCAGAATAAGAACAGAGACATAGATATATTGCATGAACAATGGAAGAAAATCTTATTATATGTAACTCAAATTTTCTAGTTTTACCATTAGCTTAGAATGCTGATTATTCTTGTAAATTTAAAATCAAACATGAAAATTATTCTTTTAATTATTCCTTTAATTATTCCTTTTAATTATTCCTTAAATATTCCTTTAAGAGGAAAAAATTAGTATTTTATTTTAGTAACATGATGAGATTGAAAGATATAGAGTCTAAGCCAGGGTAGTAATAGCTGAAGATACAGAATGACTTATAGACAGAGATATCAGAGCAGAAACAAATACATCAAAAGGGAAAAGATGAACTATTTAAGATTCTACCAGGTGCATTTGAATATGCATATTAGAAATTTAACTAAATGAGTTTTTATTTGTTTGGAAAGTATTTCACAGACATAAGAGTGCAGATGGCCATTAAGTTTTCTCTGAGTTTCCTGACAGCCACAACAAAAAGAATAAGGTGATGAAGACATATTGATTTCATGATCTGATAAAAGTGAAAGGCTTTGATCTGTAAAGATAACCAGCTTCCTGGCAGTCATTTCAAAGAGCATTCCTATGATGTGAATGCTTCTGCAAACATAATGTAATATTATGTCAGACAATGTGCACAGTAGAAGTTTTCTCCAAAGAGTAAGTGATGATCATACTGTACTCAGACATTGGGAAAAGCATAGTTGTTTTGTGTATACCACTAATGGACAAGGGCCAAGCTCAATAACACTTTGAAACAGGCACGTAGTTTCAACAGCAGTTACCCTTGGATAAATAATTGTTTACTTTAATGTTTATTCCCTGAGACAAAACTTAAAATTCACTGTTTTATACATTTGAATGATTGTACATATTAAATCTTTTCAGAGAATTAAAGATCTAATTCAGTCCTTAAATGATATAGTGGCTAACTTTCCAATTCTTGGCTTTGAGGGTGTTTTCGTCATGCAGTTTGAGGCTCCATGGTATGAAAGAGAAGAGATTTGTGACTCTGTAGGAGTTTTTAAATATCAGAGTACTTAAGAAAATAATGGATAATTTTTATCTTGGTTTTATGAAGTACATATAAAACCTTATGTAAAAAAAATATAAAGATATTTGTGAATTATGACTTTGAAGTAGAATTTTAGCCAACGGAAACACATACTGTGAAGCTTCTCTTTCAGTTTGTGTGAGGTAGACAATGCATGGTTCCTTCCATAAAAGCTTCATTTTTTTCCATTCATATATTATTCTGTACTTAATATCTGTAAACCATTTATGATCATCTGAGGCACTGAGCCTGTCAATGTGCTGTCATCGAGAATTTGTAAATCGTCAATCAGAGACCAAAGGACCTGACATCCCACAATATAATCATGTTTCTTCCTTATGTGGAATAAATTGTGACTATTTAAAGGATGTTGGGTGGGTGGCCAAGGTATCATCAACATTTTATGAAGGATGAGCTCTAAGTATGCCAGAAATAGGGAAAAATCTACTAAATCACTTGGGGCATTTTCTTATACTGTTGCCTTTAAACATCCTCATACAGATTATAGAAAAAATAACAGTGTTTTAATCTTAAATAAAGCAAAAATTAATTATATGTAGACTTCCCAAGGCTCATTATTTTTGTACAAGAAAGGTTAAAACAAATATTGTAGAATTTTCAGCAAAGGATGTTAGAAGCACAAATTGCCTTCTCCCTCCCTCCCTCCCTCCCTTCCTTCCTTCCTCCATTCTTCTCTCATCCTCTCCTACCCCTGAAATGGTGGTCCAGCAGAAGCTCATTAAAAGATTTACTAATCTTCTGCCTGAAAAGGATCAGCTGCATTGAAGACTTTCATCCTGAGGAACAGCTTGGTGGCCAGCAGAATTTGAAGTCTTAGAAGATCCTGGCTCATTCCTAAGTGGTCACAGTAAGCATCATGGAATGAGTTGAGCCAGTGGGGAAAAACATCCAGAGAGTTCACTCAAACCCAAATCACATGCATAGAGGAGAAAATAGCAGTTTCTTTATATCACATGTCTGCTTCACACTCAAAGTGAGTCAATGATTTGTCAGCATTAGTTCCCAAGCCTTTCTCTCTTTGCACAAATTTCCAAAGTAATAAAAGGTATACACATATTGCTACAGTAAAACTGTAACAGTAATACTCTTGACTCAAAAGAAAAAAAGATGGTATTATAAGTATTAGGTTGTAAGTTTTATTTAAACAATTACTTAATTTAGAATAGCTTTAAATGGACAGAACTTATTACAAGAATGAAGTTTAAAGTGTTTCTTAACATCTTATATTGTGGGTGTTTTTTGACATCTCATACTACATTATGGACATCTTACGTTTCAATGGGACTTTGCACCAAATAGTGAGCTATAGTTTCTCAAAGTCTATACTCTTTTTCCTGTCATAGAACGTCATTTTGAACACTATAATAATATATTTTACTCTTATGTTTCCATCAACTTGACTGGAAAAGCTTACGCATGAAATTGTTTCAGTGATAGATTTGGTAATTAAATATCAGATTTTATATGTGATTTTTTTCTCTTATTTATTTTTTATTTTTATTTTACTTATCAATCCTAGTTCCCTCTCACTCCCTATTTCCCTCTCTCCCACTCACTCATGCCCACCAACTACACTCCCTTCCCATCCACCCCCTCCACATATGGGGTGATGCCTTCCAGGAGGGGTCATCTAAATCTGTCAAGTCATTTGCAGAGGGGACTAGGTCTTCTTTCCTGTCTCTAGGTTAAGGGAGTATTCTTCCATGGGGGATGTGCTTCCAAAGTCCTTTTTTTGCATCAGGGATACATACTGATTCCACTCTGTAAGGTGCTTTAGACTGCTCAGGCCATCTAGCTGAGACCAATGTTCAGGGGTCTGAGTCAGTCCCATGATGGGTTCCCAGCTATCAGTCTGGGGGCCCATTAGCTCCTCCTTGTTCAGGTCAGCTGTTTCTATGTGTTTCCGTAGCCTGGTCTTGTCCTCCCCCTCTTCATTTGGATTCCAGTTCAGCTCAGTGTTTAGTTGTGGGTGTTTGCTTCTGTTTCCATCAGCTACTAGATGAGGGCTCCATGATGGTGGATAAGTTAGTCGTTGATCTCATTATCAGGGAAGAACATTTATGGTAGCCTTTCCACTGTTGCTCAAATTGTTAGTTGGGGGTCAGTCTTGTAGGTCTCTGGACATTTCTCTAATTTCAGTTTTCTCTTCAAACCTATAATGCCTCCCTTATTTGTGCTCTCTCCCTCCCTCCCTATTTCCCTCCCTCCCTCTCTCTCTCTCCCTCTTCTTCTCCCTCTCTCCCTCTTCTGTCTTTTATTCCTCCCCTGACTCAGCCTTCCTAGTCCCACTTTCATTTCTCTCCTCCGATTCTCTTTCTCCTAGCTCTCTCTCCACTCACTTCCCCCTCCCTGCACTCCCCATATTCTCAGGAGATCTTGTCCCTTTCCCTTCTGTGAGGAATCTTATATACTCTTAGAATCCTCCTTGTATCCTAGTTTTTCTGACGGTGTGAATTATAGGCTGTTGATCATTTGCTCTAGGTCTAAAACATATAGATGAGCAAGTACATACCATGTTCCTCTTCTGGTGACTGGGTTACCTCATTTAGGATGGTTTCTTCAAGTTCCATCCATTTGCCTACGGATTTCAAAATTCCATTGTCCCCCCTCCACACCCCTGCCTCGAGTAGTATTCTAAAATGTGCCACACCTTCCTTATTCATTCTTCAGTTGAGAGGCATCTATGTTGCTTCAAGGTTCTTGCTATTATTACATATAAAGCTGCTATGAAAACAGTTGAGCACATGTCTTGTTGTATGGATGTGGATCATTTGGGTATGTGCCTAAGAGGGGGATTGCCAGGTCCTGTGGTAGACTGATACCCATTTTCCTGAGGAACTGCCATGCTGATCTACAAAATGGCTGTACAAGTTTGTACTCCCACCAGCAGGGAAGGAGTGTTCCCCTTTCTCCACATCCTCTTCTGCATAAGTTGTCATTGGTGTTTCTAATTATAGCCATTTTGGCAGGAATAAGATGGTATCTCAAAGTTGTTATGATTTGTATTTCCCTGATAGCTAAGGATGTTGAGAACTTTCTTAAGTGTCTTTCAGACTTTTTGATTTCCTCTATTGAGAGTTCTCTATTCAGTACTGAACCCAATTTGTAAAATAGGGTTATTTAATGTTCTGTTGATTAGTTTCTTGAGTTCTTTGTATATTTTGGAGATCAACCCTCATATGTAGCATTAGTGAAGAACTTTTCCCAGTCTGTGGGCTATTATTTGTTCTTGTCAACTGTGTCCTTTGCCTTACAGAAGCTTCTCAGTTTGAGGAGGTCCCATTTATTAATTGTCGATCTCAGTGACTATGCTACTGGAGTTATGTTTAGGATATGGTCCCTTTCTCTTCTAAGAGTTTCAGTGTGACTGAATTTATGTTGAGGTCTTTGATTCATTTGGACTTGAGTTTTGTGTGTGGCAATAGACATGGGTGTATCTGTAGTCTTATACACACCATCATCCAGTTGTACCAACACCATTTGTTGAAGATACTTTCCTCCTCCCATTGTATATAATTTTAGCTGTTTTTTTTTTTTCTTTTCAAAAATCAGGTGTTCATAGGAGTGTGGGTTAATATCAGGATTTCGTGTTGATTCCATTGGTCTACTTGTCTATTTTTGTGCCTATCCTAGGCTGTTTTCAGGACTTTAGCTATGTAGTAGAGCATAAAGTTGGTGATGGTGATGCCTCCTGAAGTTCCCTTATTGTCCAGGTTGTTTTGGCTATCCTGGGTCTTTTGTTTTTCCATATAAAGTTGATTATTATCCTTTCAAGGTCAGTGAAGAATTTTGATGTGATTTAATAGGGATTGCATTGAAACTGTAGATTCCTTTTGGCAAGATTGCCATTTTACTATATTTATCTTACCTATGTAAGAGCATGGGAAATCTTTCCATTTTCTGATATCTTCTTAAATTTCTTTCTTTAGAGACACAAAATTCTTATTATATAGGTCTTTCACTTTCTTCGTAAGTGTTACCAGTAGATACTTTTTGTTGTTTGTGGCTATTGAAAAGGGTGATGTTTCTCTGATTCCTTTTCCAGCCTCTTTGTCTTCTGGATAAAGTAGGGCTACTGATTTTTTTTTTTTTTTTTTTTTTTTGAGTTTATTTGTATCCTGTGAGTTTGCTGAAGATGTTTATCAGCTGCAGGAGTTCATTGGTAGAGTTGTTTGGGTTGCTTATGTAAACTATCATATCATCTGCAAATAGTGAAAGTTTGACTTCTTCCTTTCCAATTTACATCCCCTTGATCTCCTTTTCTTGTCTTATAGCTTTAGCTAGAACTTCAAGTATGATATTGAAGAGCTAGGGAGAGAGGGCAGCCTTGTCTTGTTCTTGATATTAGAGGAATCGCCTTAATCTTCTCTCCATTCAGTTTGATGTTCGCTGTTGGTTTACTGTATATTATTTTTATTATGTTTAGGTATGTTCCTGTTATCCCTGATCTCTCCAAGAACTTTATCATGAAAGGGTGTTGAATTTTGTCGAAGGCTTTTTCAGCATCTACGGAGAAGATGACATGGTTTTTCTTTTTCAGTTTTGTATAAGATAGATCACGTTGAGAGATTTTTGTATGTTTAATCATCTCTGCAGCCCAAGGCTGAAGCCTATTTTGTCATGGTGGATGATTTTTATGATGTATTCTTGGAATCAGTTTACCACTATTTTATTGAATATTATGGCATCAACATTCATGAAGGATATTGGTCTGTAGTTTTCTTTTTTAGTTGTGACTTTCTGTGGCTTGGGTGCCAAGGTGATTGTGGCATTGTAAAAAGATTTTGCCAGTGAAACTTCTGTTTTCTATTGCGTGCAACAATTAGAGGAGTATTGGTATTAGCTCTTCCTTGTATTTCTGGTTGAATTCAGCACTGAAGCCATCTGGCACAATTTTTTTTTTTTTTTTTTGGAAGGCATTTGATGATTGCTTCTATTTCATTGGGGTTATAGATATATTTAAGTTGTTTGTTTTTTATTTAATTTTGGTAAATGAAAGTTATACAGAAATTTGTCCATTTCCTTTGAATTTTCAAATTTTGTGGAGTACAGGTTTTCAAAGTATGTCCTGAAAATTGTCTGGATTTCCCCAGTGTCCTTTGTTATGTCCCCCTTTTTTTTTCTGATTTTATTAATTTGCATGTTCTCTCTCTCTCTCTCTCTCTCTCTCTCTCTCTCTCTCTGCTTTTTGGTTAGTTTGGATAAAGCTTTGTCTACCTTGTTTTTCTCGAAAAACCAACTTTTTGTTGCACTGATTATTTTTTTTTTTTGTATTATTTTCCTGGTTTCTACTTTATTGATTCCAGCCCTCAAATTGATTACTTCTGGGAGTATAGTGCTCAGGGGTGAGTTTGTTTCTTTTTGTTCTAAGGCTTTCAGTTGTGCTGTTAATTCTCTAATGTTACTGTCTTCGGTTTTCTTCATATGGGAACTTAGTGCAATGAACTTCCCTTGTAACAATGCTTTCAAGGAGTCCCATAAATTTGGGTATGTTGTGTCCTCATTCTCACTGAATTTTAGAAAGTCTTTAATTTCTTCGTTAATTCTTCTTTGAACCAGGTGCAATTGTGCATTGTTCAGTTTCCATGAGTTTGTAGGGTTTCTGCGATTTGTGTTGTTGAATTCCAACTTTAAAGCATGGTGATCTGATATGATACAGGGGATTATTGGGGATTATTCCAGTGTTTTTTTTTGTTTGTTTGTTTGTTTGTTTGTTTGTTTGTTTGTTTGTTTTTGTATATGTTGAGGTTTGTTTTGTCGCCTAGTATGTGCTCGATTTTAGAGAATGTTCCATGTGGAGCAGAGAAGAAGGCATATTCTTTTCTGGTTGGATGGAATGTTCTATAGATGTCTGTTAAACCCAATTGAGACATAACTTCTCTTAGTTCTTTTGTTAAGTTTCTGAGTGGTGGTCCAATCTAGCAGTGAGAGTAGAATGTTTAACTCTCCCGCTATGAGTGTGTGAGGTTTTATGTGAGGTTTGAGTTTCTGTAGTGTTTCTTTTACAAATGCGGGTGCCTTTGTATTTGCGGAATAGATGTTCAGAATTGAGACTTTGTGCTGATGGATTTCTCCTGTGATGAATACGAAATGACCGTCTTCATCTCTTTTGATTGATTTTGGTTTGAAGTATAAATTTTAGCTATTAGGATAGCCACAACTGTTTGCTTTTGGGTCCATTTGATTCAAAGATCTTCTCCCAACCCTTTATCATGAGGTAATGTCATTGTTTGAAGCTTAGATGTATTTCTTTTATGCAGCAGAAGGATGGATTCTGTGTTAGTATCCATTCTGTTAACCTATTTCTTTTTATAGGCAATTAAAACCATTAATATTGAGGGAAAGTAAGGATCATTATTGTTAATGCTTGTTTGTTTTAGATTTGTTCTTGGCTGTGGTATTGTGAATATATTTTCCCTGCTTTACTTGGGTCCTGGTGAAGTGGGACTATCTATTGCCTATGTTTTTGTGAGTGTAGTTATCTTCCTTGGGTTGGAATTTTCCTTCCAGAACTCTTTTTTAGGGCTGAATTTAAATAAGTATTTTTGAAAACCTGGCTCTGACATTAAATTCCTTGTTTTCTCTGACTATAGTGATTGAGAGTTTTGCTGGGTATAGTACCTTTTGCTGGCATCTGTGGACTCTTAGTACTTGTGGCACATCTATCCAGGACCTACTGGCCTTGAGAGTTTCCATGAAGAAGTCATGTGTAATTTTGATAGGTCTGCCTTTATATGTTACCTGGCCTTTTAATTTCACTGCTCTTAATATTCTTTCTTTATTCTATATGGTAGGTGTTTTTATTATTATGCATCTAGGGGTCTTTTTTCTTTGGTCCAATTTATTTGGTGTTCTGTATGCTTCTTGTACTTTCATGGACATGCCCTTCTTCAGATTGGGAAAGTTTTCCTCAATGATTTTGTTGAATATGTTTTCTGCACCTTTCAGCTGGGTTTCTTTGCCTTCCTCAATGCCTATTATTCTTAGGTATGGCCTTTTCACGGTGTCCAACATTTCTTGGATGTATTGTGTTACGTATTTGTTGTATTCACGATTTTTTTTTTTTTTTGGTCAATAATCTATTTCCTTTCTGTGCCTGAGATTCTCACTTTGATCTCTTGCATTCTATTGGTTATGCTTGCATCTGTTGTTCCCGATTATTTGCCCAGTTTTTCTATTTTCAGCATTCCTTCAGTTTGTGTTTTCTTTATTATCTCTATTTCAGTTTTCAAGTCTTGAACTGTTTCCTTAACCTGTTTAATTGTTTTTTCTTGACTTCTGTACTTTCTTTAAGAGATTTGTTCATTTCTTCCAATTTTTTGTTTGTTTTTTCTTCCATTTCTTTAAGGGATTTTCTAACATTTTCTTTGAAGATTTTTAAGTTGTTCTCTTCTGCTTCATCTGCTTTGGGGTGTTCAGTTCTAGTTGGTGTAGAGTCCCTAAGGTTCTGGTGGTGTCATGCTTGTCTTTCTATTGTCAGGTGTTTTCTTGTATTGCTTCTTCCAGTAGGTGCATGTGGGGTCTCTCTCTCTCTCTCTCTCTGGTACTCCCCAGGTGGGCTTAGGTGGCTCAAAAGTTCAATGTCTGTAGCTCTGTGTGTTCCAAGCTCTCTAAGAGGTCTGTTGTCAGGCAGGGGCCCCATGGTGGTGGTCAAAGATGAGGCTGCAGCAGAGTCTTGATGAAGGAGGTCAAAGATCCAGCAGGCTGGGACTCAGGATGGTCTGGTGGATATCTGGCCGGGGTTCAGAGCTCCAATAGAGGACCATAGGTGGGGGTCAGAAATCAGGCAGGAGGGTGGTC
The DNA here is from genome assembly GCF_943737965.1 of Phodopus roborovskii. Classification (NCBI taxonomy): domain Eukaryota; kingdom Metazoa; phylum Chordata; class Mammalia; order Rodentia; family Cricetidae; genus Phodopus; species Phodopus roborovskii. The sequence goes on along the minus strand of NW_026126511.1, from coordinate 30,821,104 downwards.
CCTCATGGATAGGCTGGTCTATTGTGCTCAGAGCAGCTCCAGGGAGTTCCGCAAAGGCGATGGCATTGTTGGATATTCCCTCGGTTGTTTTGCTCAGCCTGAGTGGTGGTTCAGTGGCCAGGGTATGGCACAGGGTAGGCTCTTTGTGGGGGGAGGGGTTGTGTATCAGAGCACCAGAAGTGATCTCTCTCACTGGGGACAGGACACAGGGGGGAGTGAGATCCGGGGCCTGTCCAGTGAGTTTCCAGGGAAGAGTGTGGAGGGGGAGATTTAACCGGAAGTTGTCCCAGATTCACCTCTAGCAGATGCCCAGCAATGGGGGAGGGGGGGCAAAGATCCGGCAGGCAGAGACTCAGGATGGTCCTGCGGGGATAGTTGGGACTCTGGCAGGGGCCAGGAACTCCAGCAGAGGACCAGGGGTGGGGGTCAGTGATCAGGCAGTTGGGGATTCAGGGTGGTCCCGCATGGATAGGCAGGTCTAGTATCTCAGAGCAGCTCCAGGAAGTCCATTTTTATATTTTATTTTATTTTGTTAAAATTTGCATTTGAAACAAGTTTTACATGTCAGACTCAGTTCCTGCACCCTCCTGTCCTCCCCTGTCCCCCCAGTCAACCTATATCCCATCCCCTTTCTGTTCCCCAGGGATGGCAAGGCCTTCCATGGGGAGTCTTCAAAGTCTGTCATGTCATTTGAAGCATGGTCTAGGCCCTCCCACATGTGTCTAGGCTGAGGGAGTATCCATCTACATGGAATAGGCTCCCAAAGTCCATTAGTAAACTAAGGGTAAATACTGATCCACTACCAGAGGCCCCATAGACCGCGCAGTCCTCCTAACACCACATTTAGGGAAATCTGGGTCAGTCCTATGCTGGTTTCACAGCTATCAGAATGGAGTCCATGAACTCCCCCTTGTTCAGGTGAGCAGTTTCTGTGGGTTTCTCCAGCCTGGTCTTGACCCTGTTGCTCACATTCCTCCCTGTCTGGCACTGGATTCCAGGAGTTAGGCTCAGTGTTTAGCTGTGGCTTATGGCTATGACCTATGTTTAGTGTAGGTTGACTTTGTCTGGATAATTGAACTCATTTCATATAGCTTCTAACTATTTGGGATTTGTTTTAACACAAAAAATTTACCATCATTCGGTTGCTTTCCTGAAGTGTGATTCATTTTGTTGCTGTGCTAAATATTTACACTAACCTCCCAACTGCAGTATTTATAAGCAACTTCTCAGCTTCTAACTAGCGACCTGTGTCACAAAGGTAGCGCTTTTGTTGTCATGGCAGTGATGGATCATCAATGTTCAGGGGAAGACCTGTTATTTGCAAATTGAATGACAGGCAGCATTGAAATCTACCACAGTGTCCTTTTCTAGGGAACTTGGAAGCTTGTGGTGTGTGCATTTTCTCTCTTTGAGATGTGTCTTATTTTAGTCTTCACATGAGGTCTGACATTTAGATTCATATGATATAAATGAGATCTTTGCTTTTTGAACTTAAAATAAATTCTTAGTGTAATAGAGCAATAAATATTTTACTAATCCCAAAGAATGATAGAAGTCATTTAATCAAGTCATGATTTTGTCTTCATGTTTCCCTGATGTAAAGTTAGATTTTTTTTTGTTAAAATCTGTATCTTATGTCTTTCTGATATGTCAGAAGAATTAAGAAAAAGGAGGGGGTGATTCCACTAAAAATTACTATCGCTTTTTGTCATTAACTCAGAATTTAATTTCCTTCTATTGTTTGACTATTTCAAGATGCAGATTTTGGGGTTCAATTTTTCATGATTTTTTATTCAGCAAATAGAAGCCAAGTCTCTCATCTCCATACTTAATTTTTGACTATTGAGATGCAACTTTATAGCGTAGAGATCAATGAACAAGTTCCTACTAAAGTGGGATATTCTGTAACTAGTTAACCAAAGCCATTCACTGATTGTTCTAAACAATTAATCAAGAACAATATATTAAATCTACATTATAAAACTACTTGTAAATCTTCATTACATATATTTAACTACTTGATTTTCCAATGAAAGTGTCTTTTCCAAATTGACAGAAAGGTATCTAGATATAAGCAAGTAATCTATACTTCTTTATTATATAAAAAACAGATGAATGTGTATCCCAAAGTACCAGCAATGTTATTATGCATATAGCAGATACATGGTTAATAGTTAAAAATAGAAATATTTACAGACATGGTTGTAAAAATTATGAGCCCTCATCTAATACCTGTTAGAAACAGAAGCAAACACCCATACATAAACACTGAGTGGAACTAGAACCCAGATGCAGATGGAGAGGACAAGACCAGGTTGCAGAAACACATAAAGACAGCTAACCTGTACAAGGAGGAGCTAACAGGCCCCAGACTGATAGCTGGGAATCCAGCATGGGACTGGCTCAGACCCCCCTGAATATGGGTCTCAGCCAGAAGGACTGAGCAGTCTAAGGGACCTCAGACAGTGGAACCAGGATGTATCCCTGGTGCACAAAAGGACTTTGCGAACACATTCCCCCATGGAGGGATAACTGTCTTAACCTAGAGACAGGAGAGAAGCCCTAGTCCCTACTTCACATGATCTGTCAGATTTACATGACCCTATCTGGATGGCATTGCCCTACATATGGAATTGGGGTGGGGGGGTGGGAGGGGAGGGTGGTTAGGGTGCATGTGAGAAGGCAGAGAGGGTAAAAGTGAGGGAGGGAGAAAAGGAGGGATGGAGAGGGAACTGGGATTAACATGTAAAATAATAAATTAAATTAAAAATCAACAAAGAAACCACAAGAAAAAGAAAACATTAATTCCAAATGGTTAATTAGCATTGGCAAAACATGACCTATCCCTAGCAGGGCCTATGATTTGACAGATGTGTCCCTGAACTGAAAGGGAACATTTCAGTCAAGTAGGATGAGTGAGTCCTATTTTAGATTGCCTTGTCATAGACCCTGGAGCAGTCATAATTTTTAGTTATTCTTGTTTCTCCAGCTTCAAGGGTGAGAGGCAATCCCTGTCATCTGCACTGATCATTCAATGATCTTAGTAAACTGAGTCTTGTTAGCTAAAACCTTTGTTATTTTTAAAAGTCATTCAGGAACAACAAACTTGTGCCTTTATTATTGTTGTTGTTGTTGTTGTTAGAATCCTTTTCTAAGCAGTTAGCACAACATTGCTTACCATTAAAATATTAAGTTCCAATGCTTGGCCTGATGTGAAAACCAATGACTCTAATAGAATTCAAAGATTCTATTAGATATTGTAGGTACATAAGCAAGAAATACATATGAAGAAAATGGAAGTAGAAAATTTTAATGTAGAAGATTATCAGGCATCAAAGAAAATAAAATTAACACTTGACTTAACTATTCTCAAGCAACAAAATTAAAATACTCAAGCAACTGTCATATCTGGTAGATTTCTGCAGAAATTTATGTCTGCCTTTAACTTACTATATTTATCTTTCGATTATGTAGTCAGAAAAAAAATGTCTATTGAATTCATAGATGATCCAAAACCAGCTTCTATTATGAATCTGCTTGGGACATAATTGATTGTAAGATCACCATAAACTATAATATCCATAATACAGTAGGATTAAATCAAGGTCTAATTTAACAGCATAAATATAATGCCATACACCGAGGAAAAGAATAAACAAAAATCTAAAACACTGCAATATTGGCTGGGAATACCTAACTTAATCATTGATACAGTTTAGCTTCTGTGAGTGAAATATTTGATAGATTAATTTAACCCTGTACACTCACATATTTGTTTCTCTATACAGAATGATACCATCTGGATGAGGCAAATAATATTTACAATCCTACATATGTATACTTTATATCTATCACATTTATTTTGGTAAATGACATTTTAATATGTCACTGACACATTATGAGTGAGAACATATGGAGAATGGAAGTGATGATGAGGTAGTCATTTAGAGAGTATGGGGTCTTTGGTAAAGTGGATGCTAGGTCATGAGTTGCAAACTATGTGAAAGAAATTATGATTAGATTACATGATTGTTTTGGGTTAATTAAGCACACTGTGTGATGATGTATCTGTGTCCTTCCTTGCCTGCCTGAGACACCTTCTGATTGAATTAATAAAGAACTGAATGTCCAATAGCTAGGCAGGAGAGTATAGGAGGGACTTCCAAGAAGATACAGGAATTCTGTGAAAGAATCTGTGATTGGAGATTTGCTTGTGAAAACCAACTTCCTTCATAGAGGAAGTCAGACATATGGTATTGAAGACAGGTAACAAGCCATATGGCAGAATGTAGATTAATACGAACAGGCTAATTCAAGTTATAAGAGCTGGATAGGAACAAGTCTACGCTAAGGCCAAGCTTTCATACTTAATAAGAAATCTCTTGTGACATTATTTGGGAGCTGGCAGTCAAATGAAAGACCTGTTAGATGAGATGGTTTCTAGCAGGAAGGAAGGGTGATAAAATAGAGGAAGATCAACAGTGTTAGACATGTTCAAAGTGTTTGCTTTCTAGCTGAGCTTTTGGAGTCATTATAAAGAGCATAGTGGGTAGACACAGAAATTGGCCAAGGTGTTAGGGCAGTATGAGAAATGTATAAACATCATTTTTGCTTGCTTTATTTACTGATGTTCTCCAGCTCCTATAACAAAAGTTAACTCATGAAAGCAATTAAGCAATTAGTTTTGAATATTTTAATGAACAAATAAGAAATTTGGCATGAGATGCAGTTCGTTATAACAAAGAATCAATGTTTTCTTTAAGTCAGTGAGAGAAAAGGGCAATTGAAGATTCTTGCATTCTAAAATTATTAATTGAGTTCCTGAGCATTGCCCAGATCTATTTTTGACAGTATCTATTATATACACCACACTTAGTATCTATGACACTTTTAACAAAAAGATGAGGGGCTGGAGAAATTGGACAAGTTAGAGAGCTTGCTCCTATTGCAGAGGACCTAAGCTTGGTTCACATCATCACATCTGTCACTCCAGATCCACAAGTTCTGGTGCACTATTTTGGGCTCTGTGGCTCCCACACACTTGTGATGCATGCACAGGATCACACACACACACACACACACACACACACACACACACACACACACTATTAAAAATATTAAAAGAGTAGGTATGAGCCATTCATTAAGCATTAATGCTATTAAATATAGACACATATTTATTTTTATTTCAGCTAAGAACAGAACTGGAGACATAAATACCCTTTTTCATTCTAATTAAGACACTAGCTGTGTAGTGAGATGGCTATTAATATGGTTTTCTCAAGGGATTTGGACGAGAGAAACATTTTGGATTTCTACAAAGTGTTTATTTACACCATATTTGAAGTGAGTTTCTAAGTCCCAAGTGAGGACTACTGCATAAATCTTTTCCTCTTGAGCAAACCTCCACCTATGTACAAATATCTATAACTCATTGTTAGTGATGTACTTAATAAAGTCTGTGTCTTTTGTCATTATAATTGTTTATATTTTACATATGGAAGTGATAACATTAACAAAACTAATCATCACCTTTCAAAAACTTCTTTTTCTGACAAAATGATTCATATGCACAATATTAATATATCAACTTATATAATTCAATATATTAGATGTATATGCATACATAAATATTCAAAGAATTTAATAAAATCTTTTTTAAATATTAATTCAACTAAACATTAGAGATTAATAAGAAAATGTCTACAAACAATTAAATCTCTATTCTTTTTTTATTTACAAGCAATTTATTTTACATATCAATCCCACTTCCTTCTCCTTCCCATCCTCCCATGCCCCTCACTGATCCTCCCATCCCACCACCATCCACTCCCCAGAGAAGGTAAGGTCTTTCATGGGAGATCATCAAAGTCTGTCATATTATCTAGGCAGAGAGAGTAGCCCTCCATGGGAAATGGGCTCCCAAAGTCTATTAAATCACTATTCTGATCAATATTCTAGTACTGTCAGCTATCAGTTCTGGAAACCTACATTTTGACTACACCCTGTTTTAGCACCCACTGCCAAGATTACATTAGATTGAACTACACCTGTTTAAATTGTGTAATCAGCCTTTGACTCCCTTATGATGCCATGACTTTGAACATTTATTTTCTTGGTCTGATTATAGAATAATTGAACTAAGTAGATGATGTCTACTGTAAACTCACAGCCACTGTACACAGAATCACTCTGTTGTAGTTAATATGTCTCTTTGAAATATGGGGACACAACACTTGAAGAAGACATTTATTTTAACATTGTATTTTCTTTATGGAAGTCACATCTGCAGAAAGCTGTCAGTGCTGTCTTAATTTTCATTTATAATATGACAAAAAGGACAATGGACACCTGGACAGGATTCCACATTTAGGATTCTCTCTGTGGAATTTTATTCTGCCATTTTGGAAGGAAAAATATGGATTCATGATGATGGTTGTTGCTACAGATGTGAATCTTATGCAGGGTCAGTATTTTTCCTTGGGTGGAAATAAGGAACATCTACGAATGGTGTAAGAAATGCAAAGAGTAACATGCTAAAATGTAATGTGTCATTTCTAAAGTGCCTTCTGTTCTTTCTGAAGAGAAGCTCACTAAAATGAAAATACAAAGCTCTTTTATTTTCATAGTATTTTTTGTAACTAGTGAAAATATCTTTTCCAAATAGTTAGAAAACCCAGAACAGGGTGTTACTCATTTCCTGTTCAGTATACATTTTCCACCTTGTACTAATTATACTTTCTACCATTTGTGACTTAATTCATATCAATCAAGCAATCAAAAGTAGACCCTCTGTGTATGGGTTCACACAGTAGTGATCTGGATAGAGTGGCCCATACATTTACTCCAAGAATTTAGGAAGCAGAGGCAAGTGGATCTCTGTGAGTCTGAGGCCAAATTGATCTACAGAGCAAGTTCTAGGGCACATAATGAGACCCTTGTCTTGAGAAATGAATGTTAATCCATAGGGAGGTGATAGGGGTTAAGAGAAGAGAGTTATATAACCTAGAAAAGAACAAGCACATTGTTATTTGATTACATGTATCAGCACTGCGATACAAGTGCATATACCACAAAGCACCTTGGAAGAAGAATGTGGAGCTTTCTCTGTTTATTTTCTCTTCATATTTTCTTTGAGGTATGGATATCTTATGATAGAGGAATATCTACATGATGAAAGTGAGAAATATATTCAGATGGGGGATCTTGGAGTGAAAATGTGAGTTAATTATTTAACACTTGAAATAAATATGAATGATACATACAGGGAGTTGTTTAAAAAGATACAAATATAAGAACACCTGCTCAATAACAAAGATATACTAAAATTTTGTAACAAATCAAACAGCTAGTATTATGTTTATAAAAACCAGAATTACTGACTGGCATTATAGCAATAGAGTTGGGAAGGTGATCCTGAGGTCATGTTACTTGAAGTTTGCATAGTTACTTCTCTATTTTATAGCAATGAAAATCTGGAAAAGTTCTTATTCACACTCTTTTCATCTTTGCTGTAAAACAATGAATAGTAATTATACACATATTTCACAATATTGTCAAGAGAAATTAATACAACTAATTGGTAATAAAAATAGCAAGGACCAGACAAAGAACAACTGAAAAATTGGTGTGACTGGCATGTTTTCTTTATTGAACTTTCTAGGTTTATTTACATATTATGAATAAAAGTTATACACAAGTTCTTGTCTACCATAAAGAACAAGCCATCTTATTTGTCTGAAAGTTTTGGCAGTTGTGACTAAAACAAAAGCAGTATTATTATTATTTGAATCTATATAAATAATGTGCAAATTTCAGTATATTACTAGGATGGGATATATTTCTTATTATATTTTCTGTAAATACTTCTGCCACAGACTTACAAAATAAAGGAGATGTGAGTATGAAAGTGTGCCTCTTTCTCTCACTGTCTGTATTAGATATGCATCAGTCTGGGAAGAAGTAACAGGGTTGTTCATATTTATGCCTGTCCTTTGTTCAAAAGAAACATATGGGTTATTGAATAAAATATATTGTCAATGAAATATTATGGAGATTCTTATGCAATTGAATATTGAAACAGTGAAAAGTCTAGAGAAGAAATGGTAAAGGTCTATGGTATCTGAAATATATGTCCATAAAAATAAGTTACGGAGGTTATAACCAAGGAAAACTACGATTGGACAGAAAGACTACTAATTGTGATGTAGTTACGAATAACCTAATGAGTCTAGTGTCAATTACAAAGGCTATAAGAGCAATTAGAAGAATGTATTTTGAATGGAAGATAACAAGTTAGCTTTTAATCAGTGATAAATTTACAATTCCCACTTTGCATTGTAGCTCATCCTTAATTTTTCATACAAATACATTTTTAATATCCTCTTCTAGAAAATAATCACAAATTTTAACTATGAATTTTAGAGATGATAAAGTAATCAAAGAGGAACTAAATTAAACATAAAACTTAGATTCATCCAGAAAGCACTTACTAAATTCCTACATATTGCTCACAAAGACAAGATGGTTATCAGTAAATGCTAAACAATGCTTGTCCTGGTAAAGTATATAGTCCAATAAATGGAGAAGGGATTCTGACTTCAAATATGTGTCAGATTATGAGATAGACCATAAAAGCAATGCTTGGAGCACATTGATCTGAAATGAAAACTCAGGTTTAGATCTCAATCTACCATGTAAGCTTAATCAGTCCTGAGTCAACTCATATGGAAGATGAAATGTCTTTATTTATTTAATAATTTTTTTCTTATTTTACATATAACTCCAAGTTCCCTGTCCCTCCCATCCTCCCATGCCCTCCAACAGCACACCCCATCTCATCCCACATTTACTCCCCAGGGAGGGTGAGACCTTCCTTGAGAGATCATCAAACTGCCATGTCATTGCAGGTAGGGCTTAAGCCTTCCCCATATCCCTGGACTAAGGGAGTATTCCTCCTTGGGGAATGAGCTCCCAAAATATGTTTGCACTAGGGCTACATCCTGGTTCCACTGCCAGAGGTCCCATAGACTGCCCTGCCTTCTAGCTGACACCCATGTTTAGGGGTCCTGTTTTGGTCTTATGTGTTTCCCCAGCTCTTAGACTGGAGTTCATGAGTTCCCATCTGCTCAGGTCAGCTATTTCTGTGGTTTTCCTATGGTGGTCTTGACCCCTTTGTTCGTCAATCTTCCCTCTCTGAAACTGGATTCCAGTAGTTTGACTCAGTGCTGAGATATGGATCTCTGCTTCTGCATCCATGAGCTAGTAGATGAAGGCTCTAGGATGGCATTTAAGATAGTCATCATTCTCATTATAGGGAAAGGGCATTTAAGGAGCCATAATATGAAATTTATAATCTGAGGAGTTTAAGCATGGTCATAGCCATTCCTGCCTAAAATTTTATTTCTATAATAACGAATTCATTTTTAACTTTTAAATATTATTTTTTACATGTATGAGCATTTTGTCTGCATGTATATGTGTTACATGAAGCCTGGTACCCAAGGAAGTCAGAAGAAAGTGTCAGATCCCATGGAATGAAGGTTATTAATGGTTATGAGCCATTGTCTGTGTATGCAAAACCAAATCTGTGTTCTCTGCAAGAACAATAAAATTTCTTAACCACTGGGTCTTCTTTAAATGTCTCACATTTAATCATTTTTTTTTTAAAAAAAATCAGGCAGAGAAGGGGGCTTTTTAAACCTCAACACCCACCCCCAGAGACTCACTTCCTCCAAGGAATCCATACCCACTCCAACAAGGCCACACCTCCTAATCCTAATCCTTCTCAAACAGTTCTGCTCCCTGGTGATTAAGCATTGAAATGTTGGCACCTATGGGGTCATACTCATTCAAACAACCACAATAGCCTAATGTCAACTGTCCAAGTTAGTATAAATAGTTGTGATGAGGAAGTTTGTGTAAAACAAACTATGAAATATGTAAGCAAATTAGGTAAGCATAAATGAAATCAGTGGAGGGGCAGATGGTTACCTGTGATTTAAGTAGGTAGGATAAAGGATTCAGATAGACTAGGGCAAATTGATACTTATTAAGGCAGTCAAGAACATGCCAAAGAAAATACTCTATGTGGAGATTAAGATAAAAACAAATACATGGTATAGATCCTTACTTGCTATCACAAGATATATGTGACACAGGAGTAAGATGGATGTCATTCTAGAATATGGGAGGCAATCCTACATGGAACTGTAATAGACATGGTTATAGAAACAGCTTTGTAGCACAAGAACATCAACTATAATATGAAAGATAGTAGTGCTTTTTCTGTAGGTAGAAAATAAATTTTGTGGATTAAAAAGAGATTACAGAAAGTCCTCTTTGCATTGCATGACTGTGTATACATGGTTATATTATTATTTAACATACTTAGTAAGGTCAAGACACATTATAAGTAACATGATCTATGAGGTCAGATCAAAACTTATCCACAGTGAAAAATAAAAAGCCTATGGCTTATCTAAGATACCTTAGCACTATCTATAAAAATGACTCTACCTCTTACAAGAATAGATTTGTCAGCATTAAATATTTGCTCTAAATCAGCAATATTTAATTTTTAATGATGCCAAGAACAGCAGCAATTCAGCTTCTTCTTTTGCTTTGTTTATGTGATGTTATTTTACCATTACTTTGAAAAGTAGAGTTCAGAGAGAGTTCACTCAGATATCATAGCCTTTGGAAGATGCAGGGCTGGCACAGGGTGCCACCGGAGACTGCCTCACAGTCCAGAACTGAACATGCTTAGAACAATTTGGAATTTGTGATTTTATGTCCTTGTCTCAGCTATCCTATTTGTAGGAATCTGTGATCAGATTTTGGAAAAATGACACTTTAACCTACATTTAATCTAAACTAAATAGATATCAGAAGCCACGTTAGTAACTCAATATTGTTGCCTTTCATGGCCAGGTGAAGGGTGGAGTTTTATTTGGGTATATTAAATGTTACTGAGCCACATATATTTTTCCCAATATAGTTTATATCAGTAAAGGGCAGATGTAAGTTGTTCTTTCATTTCAAGGGGTAGTTTCAATGAAATTTCCTCCACAGACACTAGCTTTTCTGTGAACAGGAGGGTCAGAAAGAATTATAATGAAAGGTACCCTGGAGACAATCTTCAGAGAAAAGGTCTGGATCCTAACTGGCATTTCAAATCCAGGCACATTGCCTGCTGCCCTGTATTTGGGTACATGTCACTGACTGCTTTCTGAGTTTGGGTAGTAGTCAATTGTAGTACATCACTCTTTCCTTCTCTGCTATTGTTCTTTTTACTGCTGTTTGTGGCGAGTAGCTTTACAGAGCATTCTGAGCTCATCTTTAATAGGCATTTACTGCTGAACACACCAGTCTGGATGACTTCACAGGCCCAGAAGGGTCTAGGCAGTTTTTAAGGCTTCCCTTAAGCACTATTAACATAAAGCTAAACAGAGAGCACAGAGAGACATTGTGGTACTTTGCATTTTTTTTTTAATAGTGCTCATGATTTACTTTTGTCTAATAGGTGACTTGTATAGCATCTAGGAATTATATCTTTTTTTACACATCAATCCCAGTTCCCTCTCCCTCCCACCCTCCCTCCCATGACCTCTGACCCCCTCCCATGAGCCATGAGCTCCTCCTTGTTCAGGTCAGCTGTCTCTGTGTGTTTCTGTAGCTTGGTCTTGTCCCCATTTTCTTATCACTCCTTGCTCTCTGCAACTGGATTCCAGGAGTTAGGCTCAGTGTTTACTTGTGGGTGTCTGCTTCTGTTTCCATCAGCTACTAGATGAGGGCTCTATGATGGCATATAAGTTAGTTATCAATCTCATTAGGTTAGATTTTTAGAAAGTGAAAAATTCATTGTAGAGCCTAGAATTCCAACTTCCTCACTAACTGTGAGAAGAAGGTTATAGGCTTGTGCTTCATCTTTTTTTTTTTAATTATTGTACCAATAAAAAAGATAGAAGCAATTAGAAAGAATGCATTCTCACACATGAGAATATCTTAAAGTCTCTAAAATATTGTGTGTGTGTTTGTGTGTATTTTCCACTTTAAATTGCTGGCACAGTTCTGATTCTCCAAGGCAAAAAAAAAAATGAAAATAATGTTTAATAAAATTTAATTAACTATACAATAGACTGTCTTTATTGTCTATTCTTGAATACTTTTTACATGATATCTTTCTTCATTGTTTCAAATAAAGTAGAGCAATTAATCTTTCTTTTCAAGATAAAGAAGTATATACAAGCTATGATGAATTGTATATAGAGAGTAGGAAGAATTGCCTGGACATTTTTTTTCTTAGTTAAAGGTTCTGAGTCTCTTCTAAATTGATGTTCACAGATGGGTTACTGCTGTTTGGGCTATCAAAGCCAATTCATGACTGCATTTCTTGTGAGTCTATAAAACCAGAATTGTTATGTAGTTCCTCTGACAGAGATGCACCCGTGCAAAGCAAGATGGATGGGATGTCAGCTTCCTCTATCATGGGATCTCCATTTAGTGACCTAGATGTGGACAGAGAGAACTTACCACACACTCCTGACAGAGCCAGATACGACCTGAAATGGAGCGCCAAATCTCATATAGATTTGAAGTTGCTACCAGGGCAAAAATTTGTCATAAAAGACCTGTCAGTGCAGAGTTCATTAAGGTAAAAGATGATCCCACTTTATCTAGACACTATGGGGCTCTGCACTGGAGACTGGGTCTTCACTTAAAACAATTGTTTCCTTCCTTCCCTTAATGACATTCAAAATGGTTTATTAATCTATTCTCCACTTTAACCTTAATGTAAAAAGGATCCCAGAGCACTCCCCCTATTTTAATCCGTTCTTTTCCCTTTTTTAAATTTGGAGGTGTGTTTGTGATGTCAATTCACAGCTAGTGGGACATGCCTGAGGTGAGGTGTTAAATATCTCAGCATAGAACTGTAAGGTGAAAGACAAGGCTCTTAACACCAGCTATGTGACTGCCAGGCTAGAAAACCTGGAGCCAGCACTGAGTTTTATTTTTTTTAAACTTGGGGTTCAGAGATCAGGAGGCTCTCTAGGGTATAACAGCTGCACTAACATACAGTGTTACATTGTTTAAGATGCAGTTGCAAAGAGGGTTTTTTTGTAAAGGCATGACAGATACTTTTCAATATGCCAGTTTAATGTCAATTTATTTCTCTTCATTTCAAGACAGATGTTTTGTCAACATAAAAGAATTTTAAAGGCCCTTTTGGTTTATTTGTGATCTCTCCATCTCTGCTTTCTTACTTCAAATTTAATTCTTTGAATGGATTCATGTCATATTAAGTGAGATAATTCTAAAAAAGGGATATAGAAATTTAATCTGGTATTGAAAAGTAAGAAAACACTGACTGAATTACTCTTGACTGCAGATTACCATATTCACAAACATATCCAGGCTGTACACTAATATCAAAATGTATATCCGACACAGACTAATATTCTCTCCAACCCCACTAGAATTTCAAAACTTTTATTCCAGTACAAGGAATGCCTGATCCCATTCCTGTGTAAAGGCTACCCTATCCCACTCCAATGGAAGGAATGCCTGATCTCACTTTAGTGTAGGAAATGCCTCTTTGTATAGCAAAGAACACCTACTAAGACTAGGATAGCTTTAGAGGCTGAGGTGGTAATTAAGTATGAACTTAGTCATGATTTCTGGCACTTAAATTTATTTTGATTTCTCCTCATCTACAATTTTTCCTTAGATTGTATATTTATTAATCTCTCTCTCTCTCTCTCTCTCTCTCTCTCTCTCTCTCTCTGTGTGTGTGTGTGTGTGTGTGTGTGTAGGGGAGAGTTGTTCAATCTAAGGATCAGCACATGCTGATCCAAAAGAGGACATCAAACTGCCTAGAGCTGAAGTTACAGGAAGTTGTGACCTGCCAGACTCAGGCACTAAAAGCCAAACTGGGACATGCTGCAAGATAACAGCAGCACAATCCTGAGAGAACACCAATCACTGAGCCCTCTCTCCAACACCTCCTCTATAGATACTGTTCCTTAGAGAACTCAAGAATCAATTTTTAAAGCTACTCTTTCTGTTTTGTCTTTTTATTTGCTGGGATCCCATTTCCTGGGATGTTTCCTCATCATCACAATATTTAGAGAACATCCATAATGGCCCAATACAACACAGCAAATCTATGTTTACCTCACAGCAGTGATCAAGTAAGTATATTAAGTATTTTTTAATCTACTGAGTTGTATTCAACTAATTATGCCATAAAATATATTAGTGATGGTAACAAACCTAATTGCATGTAGGATATTATCTAACAATTTCTATGTAGGCTGTTGCATGGCCTTTAAAAGCAGATTGATGAAAATGGTTTATTTTATGTAGAAAGTAAAGCCATGTAGGCCTTGCTTTAAAATTGTTGAGTTTCCACATGTAGTCCCTAATGGGAATGGTCCTTATATTCAAGATCATATTGGCATGCTTTTTGAAAACATTATCCATGTTACTTTACTGAGGGTAATATTTTTCTATTGCTGTGAGTTAAACTATAATAAACTTAGAGACTTAAAATGAGATATGTATTGTCACATGAGTAAGGAAGTCAATTTAGCTGGGTCATCAGGTGACTCTCAATATGATTATACTAAAGGTGACAAGCTGTTTCTTCAGAGGCTTAAATGAGAGTAAATATGATTAGAAAATTCTATGTGGATCAGTCAGATTCATTTCCTTACAGTTGTAGACTAAATTAGAGAGTATTTTAAAATATCAATGATAAAACAGAGGAGAAAGGAAATGAGGCAGAGAGAGAAGGAGGAGGTGGAGGGTAAATGAGGAGAGAGAGAGACAAAGAGATGAAAGAGAGAGAGAGAGAGATCAGTTATTTTGTTTCCAGATTGTGTTCTTTGTATCCATCTATGATAGGTAACTTCATTAATACAGGAAAATTCATAAAACTTGATTTTCATTTACTTAAAATTTTTGATGAGATAGTTGAATTATTATATGATCAAAATGACTTCACCTTTACCACATTCTATCAGTTATCAACAAGCTGCTTGTCTGATAACATTAAACAGGAACCACTCACAGGTGTGAGTAATTGAGTAATTTGGGAATTCTGTCAACCAGGCCAGAATTTGGGACATTTTCCCTTGATCTCAGCATTTAGAATATTGAGGCAGGAGGCTCCACAGTTTTAGGTCAGCCTGGACTACACCGTCAATTACTAGCTACCCTGGGCTATACAGTGAGACCTTATCTCTGAAAAAGGAGAAAGCTTGAAAGAAGAGAAGAAAGGTAGACAAAAAGGAGAAAACTAATTCTTTGACAAATTCATACTACAACATATTTAATACAAAAGCATAAGTTATTTTTGAGGCTATAACGTAAGTTCAGTGAAGTATAACAACTATATATGGCAGTTTAGGAAGAACCCCAAATTGGGATCATGTTTCCTCAACATTGGCATCTACAAATTATTGCACTAAAATCCTTTTCCTGGCACAGATTTTCTGTTCCAGGTAGCTTTATTGAGAAATACATTGGTTTTGCTTATAATGGTTCCATGTTTAATTTAGCCCTCTATTTCCACACCCTGATGATTAATTGTTCTGTTAAATTTTTGCCTCAGAATTAAGTGTTCTTTTTTTCTCATGGAAACTGGCAAGTTTTTTTCCCCTTCTTTCATGAGGACAATGTTTGCTTCTTGTGGTGGGCTGGGGAACAGGGACGCCTACTCATATTGCATTCAGCACCAGGGCAACAGAAATGAGAGGCTTGGGTTACCCAAGAAATTCAAACTCTCCCAGAAATATCACATTTAGAAAAGAAAAGGTTAAAAAGCCTGGGCAAGCAAAAAAGACTGTTTGTTTGGGGGGGGGCAGAAATTGGTACCTTGTCAGACCACCTTGGAAGAAAGACTGGAATTTGATAATGATGGGCCAATCACAGATATACAGTATTTTGATGAGAACTACTGCCTACAATAATCTATGACCTAAATGCTGAAGATGGACATGGTGAGGTTAAGGCTGGGTGGGTGGTAGTTCTGTGTCACTGGGACTCTTTGACATACTTCCCAGTGTGGTGTCACTGAAAAAAAATCTCTTTTACCTACTTTTCACTATTAATTTGGCTATTGTAGTTGACTTTTATGGATGAATGCCCTAGGTTGGTTTATTGTGGCTGCCAGCGAACAGGCTCTGACCCTAATAGCTATGGAAATACATTGTTGCTAAGATCAGTTACATGATGACTTTAGCCAGAGGAAAAACATTGAACATCACAGAAACAGGAGGTTTAGGATTGACCTCTTGATTTCCTGCCATTCACCATAATCCTTTGCCTTGAGCTGCCTCTGTAGTAAGGCTAAAAAGAGAAAATTAAATACATAGCATGCTAACCCACAAAATGGAACAATTCCTGATTGACTTGCACCTTGAATTAGATACAGGGAACACAGCCTAACCAAAACTGGCTTAACCATTAATGCTTGCTGAGCATGAGAATAGAGATGTGATGTTTGTGTTATAGTATTATTATAGCTAGTGGAAAACATATTCAGATACATATGAACATACACATATAATATGACATGTAGAATCAAAAATGGGGTTACATAATTGATAACAATTCTATTTTTACCATACCTATCCTGATGACTGTACTTTTATAGCTTGCTTCTCCCAAGATATTAATATTGGGGTTAAAACATAGGTGATCAGGGTTAGTGGTCAGTGATTTTATCACCTCAGTGACATTGTTAGTCAGAGAAAGTTATTTTGTAGGAAAATTGACACAATAGAATGATCTATTATATACCCAACTTCTCATAGCAATGTTACTAGTTTTCATTATTAGCAACTTGTATTAATATGATTCACTTTCTTTAAACAAACAAAAACATAGCAGCATTGACATGCTAATTATTGTTCTTTAGTTACAGTTATAAGAATAAAAGGTGGAGAAGGGGTGGGAAGTTCCGAGTGAGGCTCCCAGGTCAGTGTGGATCCAAGGTAAGGGACCACGTGGGAGAGCATAGCAGGTTCCATAGCAGGTGAGGGTGACTGAAGCGGGATGGAATAACACACCAGGCAGATAGAACTTAAATGAGCAGTTTATTTAGAAAGGGGAGTGCGGGAGAAGGGAAGAGACATAGAGGCACCGGGAACAGAAGAGGAGAGAGGGGGAGAGAAAAGGGGGTTGAGAAAAAGTGGTAGCTGGTGGCCAACTGAAAGCAGGAGAGAAAGGAAAAGAAGTCGTAAGTGGGCAGGGGTCTGACCTTTAAAGGGGTCCTTTACACCTGCCTGCTGACTAGAACTCATGGAACCCTGGGCTGACCAGAGTACTGCCTAAGAACATTCTGCCAGGTTATAGGGGCAGGGCAGCATAATGCCTTAATCCTTACATGAAGTACATAGATTTTTGGTATATCTATAGTAATGTTTAGCCATTGTTGTAATATCATAAGAGTTTAATCACTGGCAAATCCTCCATTCTTCAATTATGGAATCATTTTCTACCCATCTTCCCAAACCAACGATGACCAAATATTTTACCAACTTCAAACTGCAAACAAGATGGCACACAATTGAATTACTTAGGTCCTATATCCTCATATTTACTTTTTTTTTCATTTACCAACACACATACTATATTCTTTGATACTTTCCATGGCTTTATACCTTATTTATTTTCATCACTAATACATTCCTAATAATTTCCCACTTTAGGAAATTGTGATCTTTTGCAGATAATTATTAGCAAATTTAACTTTCTAATTCAATTGAAAAGGTTTGCAGAAGCATGCTTTTGGGGATGTCATTTGCTAAGCATGTGTTTAGTTTCTAGAAAAATACCAATGGGTCTAGTAAATTTTGTGCTATATTATATTCCAACCAGCAATGAGTAGATAGGAGTGCCTGCTTTTGCACATCCTTTGAATACTCAGTATGGTATTCAGAGGGATTTAGTCACTTGAATATGTAAGACAAATGTTTTACTTCAAATTTTATTCCAAAGAAGAATTTAACCCTAGAAGACTATAAACTTTAAAAAGTACAAATATAAGTAACCCCTTAATTTGAATTATTTTTTCCGTGTAATCTTTCATGTAGAAATCTCCCAGAAGCTAGAAGATATGAAAAGTGTTTGTTGTGATTCATGCATTCATGTTTGCATTGTGTGAATAGAGCCCCAACAATCCTAATTACATGAATACAGTCTTTGCAAGCAGGGAATTTGGATTGGCTTTTCCATTTGAGATGTCATTGTTATTCCTATTAACATTAACCATAATCACCATATTATTCAATACCAGACTTTCTCTCTCTTTAACAACATTCAATCATCTAACTTTTCTTTTTTCTTCTACATGAAAATATTTGTATTTTTAATGCCAACCTTATTAGACCATGTATTTGTTGCCTCATTCTTCTAGGACTGGTGCCTGCATGTCATTATCATCTCGCCTCCATGTCTCCTGTGGGAGCCACATGGCACTGAAAGCTGCTTAGAGCCTTTCCAGAAGGCAAATAATTAGCCACAGAAATAATTTGGTCCCAATGGGAATTCAAATTAGTTACTTTTCTCATGCATCATCCCTTTATGAGAATCAATTCTATGTCAGTTAGGTTAAAATGCTTCTAGACGGACCTAATTTTAAGACATATTTCCTAGTTAATTCGATAAATCCAGATTACCAGGAGGAACTTATCATCAAAAGATGGTTCCAATCAGGTCCAATGAGGTTTGTCTTACAAAATTTGTTTTAAAGGAAAAGGGGGAAGAAAGCAGGGGCTAAAGGAGCACATCAAACACTAATTCATGAACCTGTATTTTTTTCCATGTTAATAAACAACTTTATTCAGGACATCATAGCAGGAAAGTTCCTAGCTAAATGCACAGATAAGCGAGGTATTACTGTGTTAATGCAGGAGCCAATGAATTGCATGGGTCTAAGTCTGGAGGAGACAGCACCAAGGTTGTGTGGTCAGACCAGTACAGAAGTCCTAGGTTGATGCTGCTTTCCCATAGTGGAGCATGCTTTCAATATTTGTATTGCTTCAGTAGTGTCAGGGAACAAATACAAAATTGGAAACAGATTCTGTTACATCTTGACTGATGCCACTCTACAAACACAGATTCCAGGATATTCTAGTGGCACTGCCACAGGCAAAAATGATCTGTTTCTTCCTCTGTTTTCTTATTTACATTCATGCTGGAATCCACAGCAAGTCATCAGTGATAATATCCATCTAGACTCCAGCTTTCTGGAGCATCAGAAGTCCTCTTCCCTAGTTGGTGCATAAATCTGTAAAGGCACTGTGGAAATGTGGGCAGGGTAGGTATTAAAACAAAGGCACATTTCCTAGGCACTTAACTATATGTAAACTAACAAAAAATAATCACTTGAAAAAAAAAAAAAAAACAAAACAAAACAGCTCGATAACACAGCAGGTTCTAAGTAGAAAGTCTCCAAGGCGCTCCTGAACTGTGGTCTTCAGTTTCCCAGGTTCTTCATTAAGAAACACACCACACAATAATGATGTGTGATGACAACAATCACCAGGGCACTGATCCCTATCACCCACACCTTGCAGTTCTTCCACCAATAGTTTCTCTTCAACTTGGCAACACTGGTTTCAAACTGAATGACACCTGCCTGCAGTGCATCCGCACGGTCATCGCGCTCCGAGAGCTTCTGGTCTCTTTCTAACACCTTATCCACGTTGACTCTCATGATGTCAACCACCTCATCAATTTGATTCTGTGTCTGCTCGAGTCTTTGGTTACTGCCGGCAGCAGCACTTGAAACTGTGGACATTTTGGCAGCAGCGGCGGCGGCGGCTACTGGGCAAGCGTCAGGGAACCTGTGTAGCCGGCGACCGCGGATGTGGAGATCAAACCTCTATTTTCTAAGTAGATAAATTAAATTATATATATATATAAGTACAATATATCAGAGAGTCTCCAATGTAGGTGAAGAGTTATTTTGCTGTGTTTCTGGACTAACTTGAAAATAAATATATTTTCCTTTCCTATGTTCTCTATCTACTAAATTTATCTTATCTGTTACAGAGGCTCTGCCTATGGCAAGATGGTTATAGCTGCTCTGTGTCTCCTTTCTATTGGTAACTGATTTGCCATTTCTTAGTGTTAATGCAAGATTTGTGGTGTTAGGCCAAGTGTTTAGAATGTAGTGTTCTCATTTTTTATTTTTTTTTGTTCTAATTTTTTTTTTCTTAGTCCCAACTTAATTGGCACTTTGCATCTGTGAATCAGTCTCTCCTAAACACTTCAAATCTGTTCATGGCATGAACTTATATTACATTCATCTGTCTTGAGTTATCTATCCTAAATACAAATAACCTTTCCCTTATATCTTAAGTGTCTTTACTTAAGGTAAACTCAGTTTATGATGAATTCTCATGCATTTGGGTCCTTCTGAAGATCACTCTTTAATCACTCCAGCTTTATGTATGGAAGAAATTATTTAGCTTCACACAAATATTTTTGAAAAGGTATAGCTAACTTCAAAGTAGTTTCATAAGGAAGACAGCTCTTACCACATATTCTGAAAAAAAAATTAAGTGTTCTGTTCCTTTTTCTTTTTCATTTTTTGTGATTATAGTATAATTACATAATTTCCTCTTCCCTTTCCTTCCATATAACCCCCTCCTTGTTTTTTTCCAAATTCAAATTTATCCTTTCTTTATCTTTAATTGCTGTACACACACACACACACACACACACACACACACACACACACAGTGCCAGACAGCTCTGTTTCTTTTTTCCTTTTTTTAATTATTTATTTATTTTCCTTATTTTACATATTGATCCCAGTTACCTCACCCTCCCTCCCATGACCCCGACCATGACCATGTTTCCATCTGTTTCTTTAATTCAGTGGAGCCATATATCAAAGACTTTTGGCTGGCAAAGAACAAGAAAAAATGTTTCTCAGCACTTTTATCTTTAACCTATTACTGCCTACTAAAAATAGGTTGAATATAACAATACAAGCTATAACAATGCAAATGATCAAAATATTAATGGAATGCAAAGGATGAAGCAAATTTTTATGAGATACTTGCATTAAAATCCAGTATGTCCAAGCCTCCTAAGGATTGGAAACTGCATGTTGTCTGCATGGACAGCCTTCCCAGAGTCTGCCAGCATCTTGGTACCACCTCCAAACACAGTAGGAGATAAGCTTGGGCCTGTTTCCAGCCAGCCCTCCAGGGCCTTGCTAAGACCCTCCTGAGGAGTGGGGCCTGCACACTCATTGGGGAGATCATTCAGGCAAACTGGCCTGCCTAGAGTCTGCCAGCCTCCTGGTCCCACCTCTGCCCAAGAAGGGAGCCTGCCTTCTGGTGCCCTGCTCAGACACTCCTGAGGACTGGGGACTGTGCACAGGGTAACCTGTCCTGGGGGACCAGCTCATCCAGAGCCTGCCTGCACCCTATTACCACCTGCACCCAATAGCAAGGAAAGCCATTGGAGTATTGGACCTGTTTGCATCTACCGAAAGAGAACCTTGGTCCTGAACCCACCAGGAGAGGGAGAAACTTCACCAGTATGTACTAGAAGAAGTGATGGGTAGACAAGAGCATAAGAACACAGTCAACAACAGAAAGATCAGTATGACACCCCCCCCCCAGAGTCTAGGGACTCCACACCAGAAAGGCTTGAACATCCCAACACAGGAGAAGCAGAAAAGAACGACTCTACAAACAACTTTATAAAGAAGAAAGACTCCCTAAAAGAGGAAATGAAAAAAATCCTTTAAAGAAATGGAAGAAAAAACAAACCAAAAATGATAGAAATCAACAAATCTCTTAAAGAAAGGCAACGTAAGCCAAGAAAAGAGAATCTTAGGCAGTGAAGATACTCTAGGGGAAATAAATTCATTGACCAGAGAAAATCTTAACTCCAACAAATCCCAAACACAAAATATCCAGGAAATATGGCACACCGTGAAAATAACAAACATAAGACTAATAGGGATAGAAGAAAGTGAAGAAACCCAACTCAAAGGTGCAAAAAATATTGTCAACAAAATCATAGAAGAAAACTTTCCCAACCTAAAGAAAGACATGCTAATGGAAGTACAAGAAGATTTGGGAACACCAAATAGAGCAGACCACAAAAAAAAAAAAAAAAAAAAAAAAAAAAGAAAGAAAGAAAAATATCTCCTTGCCACATAATAATAAAAACACCAAATATACACAATAAAGAAAGAATATTTAGAACAACAAAAGGGGAAAAAGGCCAAGAATCGTACATCATATAAAAGTAAACCTATCAGAATTACACCTAACTTCTCCATGGAAACTCTGAAGGTCAAAAGAACCTGGATAGATATTCTACCAACACTAAGAGACCAGGAATGCCATCCCAGACTACTATACCCAGCAAAGCTTTCAAACATTAAAGATGGAGAAACCAAGATATTCCGTGACAAAACCAGATTTAAATAATATTTATCAACCAAGCCAGCCCTACAGAACGTTCTGGAAGGTATACTCAAAACCAATGAAGTATACTTCATCCACAAAAACATAGGCAATAGGCAATACCACTTTACCAACAGCCAAAAGAGTAATGGGAGGAAATCCACACATAATACCGCAAAAATAAATAAATAAATAAATAAATAAATAAATAAACAAATCCCAAACAAACAAGAATTAACAGTCAAAACCATTAATTTTCCTCAATAGTTATGGTCTTAACACACCAACAAAAAGACACAAGCCCATCCTCTACTGTATACAAGAAATGCACATCAACTTCAAAGACAGACTATCTCAGTGTTAGGGTTTGGGAAGGATTATCCAATCAATTGGACCCAAGAAACAAGAAGGTATAGCAATCCTAATATCTAACAAAATAGACATTAAACTAAAAATCAATTGAAAGAGATGATGAAGGTAATGTCTTTTCATGATGATGAAGTCTCATTCTGAACATCTGTGCCCCAAATATAAAGGCACCCACATTTGTAAAAGAAACATTACCAAAACTAAAATCTCACATAAAACCTCACACACATAGTGGAAGATTTCAACACCCCACTCTCAACACTAGACAGATCCACCAGACAGAAACTTAACAAAGAAACAAAGGAACTAACAGAAGTTATGACTCAATTGGGTTTTACAGACATTTATAGAAAATTCCATGCAAACCCAAAAGAAAGTACCTTCTTCTCAGCGCCACAAGAAACATTGTCTAAAATCAACCAGATATGCAGCAGCATAGCAAACATCAATAAGTACAAAAAAAATTGGAAACCCCCCCCTAAATCTTATCAGACCCCCATGCTTTAAGGTTAGAATTCAATAACACAAATTGCAGAAATCCCAAAAACTCATGGAACTTGAACAATGTGCAACTAAACCATTCCTTGGTAAAGGAACAAATAAAGAAAAAAGTTAAAGACTTTGTAGACTACAATAAGAATGAAGACACAACATACCCAAACTTATGGGACACTTTCAAAGGAGTACTATGAAGAATGTTCATAGCACTAAGTGCCCACATGAAGAAATTTGAGAATAGTCACATTATCACATTAGAGATTTAACATCACAACTGAAAGCTCTAGAACAAAAAAAAAAAAAAGCAAATTCATACCAGAGGAGTAGATGCCAGGAAATAATCAAATTAAAGGCTTAAATTCATAAAGTAGAAATTAGGAAAAAATACAAAGAATCAATGCAACTAAAGTTTGTTCTTTGAGAAAATCAGGAAGATAAACCTTTATCCAAAGTAACCAAAAAAGCAGAGAGAGAACATGCAAATGAACAAAATCAGAAAAGAAAAAGGAGACATAACAACTGACACTGAGGAAATCCAGAGAATCTTCAGGTTATACTTTGAAAACCTTTTTGTAACCTAGTCACAAAAAGACAAACATGGTATGTTATATGGACTTTACACATAGATCAAAGGATTACCAGTCTATAATCCACACCACCAGAAAAGCCAGGAAACACAGAGGATCCTAAGAGAGACATACATGGTCCCCTGGAGAAGTGGAAAGGGACAAGATCTCCCAAAAATTTGGGAGCATGTGGGGAGGAGAGGGAGTTAGGAGGAAGAGGTGAAAAAGGTGGACATGACATGACAGAGTAGGAAGATTGAGCAAGGAAAGAATAGAGGAGAACAATAAAAGAGATGTCATAATAAATAGAACCATTATAGATTTAAAGAGAAATCTGGCACTAGCGAAATGTCCAGAGATCTACAAGGATGACACCAACTAACAATCTAAGCAATAGTGGAGAGGCTACCTAAAATGCCATTCCCTAATAATAAGATTGATGACTACATTTTAATGTCATCATAGAGCCTTCATTCTGTAGCTGACTGAAGCAGAAACAAACATTCACAGTAAACACTGAACTGAACTCCTAGAATTCATTTGCAGAGAGGGAGGTGTGATGAGCAAAGCAGTCGAGACCAGGCTGGAGAAATCTATAGAATCTGCTGACATGAACAAGTGGGAGCTCATTGACTCCAGTCTGATAGCTGGACCAACCCAGATTCCCTGAGTGTGTGTTAGTTGGGAGGACTGAGCAGATCCTCTGACAGTGAATCATTATTTATCCCTAGTATATGAATGGACTTTAAGCACCCATTCCACATAGAGGGATACTCTCTCAGCCTAGATACATGAAGGAGGGCCTGAGCTTGGTCCAAATGATATGACAGACTTTGAAGCCTCCCCATAGAAGGCTTCATCATCCCTGGGAAGCAGAAAGGGAATGGGATAGGGGATGGTGTGGGGAACAGGGGAGGGATAGTTCGGGAACTGGGATTGACATGTAAATCAAGTTTGATTCAAATTTAAAATATATATATATATATATATATATATAAATTAAAATAAAATTCAATGTTTGTCACCTTGCTCTTTTTAAACTTTCTTTTGTTTTTATTTCTATGAAGTTTGTTTCACGTGAACCTAAAGGCAATGGAAGGCTGGATGTCTTAATAATCACTTCAGGAAGTTCAATTAAGAAACAGTCTTCAGAGAAATGCTGTACTTTCTGCAAAAAAGAATGATTTCTTTTTTGTAAAGATTGCCTTATCATTATTAGAAATATCTTATTGCCTTTCTTCCTGCATTAAGTTATTAATTCTGTCCTCTCTCTTTCTGAGTATCTGTGTGTATGTGTGTGTTTGCTTCTCTACCTCTGTTTCTATTTCTCTCCCTTTTATTTACCTCTTACTCTTTTTTACCTGTACAAATAGTTATTATTCTCTGTTGTACTCACAAGGCAGAGAGTTCTGACTCTACACATACTGATATGTGGTAGCTAGGAGACCTTTGATGAGATTAAATTCTGGACACAATTAAGAGGAGCCAGTGAATTGATATGTGATGTATTTTTTTCTCAAGTAAGCTTGAACAGAACAACCAAAAATGGAAGCATTTTCATAACCCGAATGTATGGAGTGAAGAAGAATGCTGGCAATAGAGGCCTTGTGGTCCATCAGTAGTAGAGCATGAAGATGAACACTAATAGAAGATGTTTAGACCAACTCACAGTGTGAACCCCAGAGATGCAAATTGACAGTGAAAGGGTATAGAACTTTGTATTTTATCAACTTCTGAATTTCTGTCTTTTTCTGACATGTCTGTCCACACATGCATATATGAAAAATAAGGCATTGTCTTCTGGAGACAATATCTGAAAACTATTCTTAGATAATATCGATATTGCATGAACATCCTATAATATTGTTATGCAAGCAAAGATGGCTACAGAGTAAATAGGCAATTCAAACTTATAGTATCATTGTAGTTTGTATGGTTTGACATTATTGATATAGGCCAAATTGAATGTATATTCAAATGATCACATTTAGATAGAGATAAATCCTATACACATAATATAATATTCCAAAAATTATTAATATGTGGTTTTATAATATGCATTTACTACTAGATATTAAATGCTCAGATGTTCATCATATTTTTGCTTGTGATCCTAGCCTTCAGCAACTGAGCCATCTCTCCAGGTCAATTATATTATATTATATTTTAATACACACAAATAATATACTTTGATCAGATTTATCTCCCTTTTTCTTTCTTATGTACTATTGTGTCACTTCTATTTTCCTCCCTCCTACTCCTTATTTCTTACCTTCCATATATAAGAGAAGAAATTAAATTCTTGTTTTTATGAGGATTGCTTATTATACTGAGCATGATGATTTTCAGTTTTCTCTTTGTTGTTTCTGCACGTGTCTGATGTGGGATAATGCTCCTGTTCACTGTAAAGATTTGTCACTTACACTGGCTTAATAAAATGCTGATTAGTAGTGAGGCAGGTAGTATAGATGGGACTACCAGACTAGGAGAATTATGGGAAGGGGAAAGGCAGAGATACAGGACACCAACAAAACTCAGAGGAAGCAATAAGAGAATGCCATACTGAGAAAAGGTGACAAGCTACTTGACTAAACATAGATTAGAATTATGTAATTTAAGTTGTAAGAGTTTGTTAGTAATAAGCCTGAGCAATAGGCCTAACAGTTTATAATTCATATAAGCCTCTGTGTGTTTATGTGGGGCTGAATGGATGAAGGAGCAGGTAGGATACAAACTTCTAACAACACATCATAATTCTATTGTTCTTTATGGTTGATTAAAAAGACACTTTGTACTACAACTCCCATGTTCTTCTCCAGGGTCCACCACCCTGTAAATATCACTGATCATCCTCATCCACCCCTTTTATCCAATCCATCAAATCTAATTCTTGTCTCACATTAGTAACATTGACTTGTCTGGTCACCCTTGCCTGTCCTACAATCTAGCTATAGGATTCCACCACTACAAGCTTTACCTGTTGCTTGGCACAGCCCTCTTTAGCAATTCAACCAAATCCCCAAAATCTTTGTCTAAGGTCTAGTCAGATAAATATCACTAACTTTCCTCATCCATGCAATCTCTTCAAACAACCAGCTCTATCCCAAGTCCCTCACTGAGTGTTCTGGCCTTGTCTACCCTCCATTGTGTGCCCCCAAATCTTACAGCTGGAGATGCTTACCAAAAATTACAAACAGTTAAAATGCAGTTATTTTTAAGCCAGTCCCAATACCTATATCTACAAAATAACTCTCACACCTAAGGCTCAGTGTCTATTACAGATGTGGAAATGGAAAGATTGTAAAACCTATAGGATGAAGAATTTTGATAAGATTGTGTTTCCTAATAAAGAAAGAAACTACATACAGCCATAAAAATCTCACTGATATGACTTCCCAAATATAAGATAAACATGGACAATAGACATGCTAAAGTAGATAGACAAAAGCCCACAAAGCCTCAGTCTTAAACAAAAAACTGTAGGCCACTAAGATATTTTTAAAAGCAGGAGAAATAGATTTCTACACGGAAGAGCACATACCAGGTGGTTATCAAACACCAAATGGTTAGCCTCAAAAAAAAAAAAATGGTATATATCCATTTTCCAGACAGTTTTGTGTGTTTGTGAATGTATGCATACACATATATGTATGTAATAAGAATTAATGAAAAAAGCTATAAATTTGAAAGAGAGGAAGGATGTATGTATGGGAAGGCTTGGAGGAAGAAAAGGGAAGACATAAATTTTGTAATTATTTTAAATCTCAAAAACAGAATAAAAACATCTAGAGTATACATATATACGTAAATATAATCTTTGCTCATTCACCTTTTATTTATTTCTATAATTCTGTTTTATAAAAATAAGCATTTTCTGAGTATAATCTTTGTAAGAACAGCATTATATTTTCATAGATTTTTGTTATTATTTTTTATTTTACATGTCGATCCCAGTTCCCTCTCCCCCCCACCCTCCCTCTTAACCTCTCTCCCCCTTCACATGCACCCAGACCACCCTCCCCTCCCATTCCACATGTAGGGCTCTGCCATCCAGGTGGGGTCATCTAAATCTGTCAAGGTATTTGAAGTGGGAACTAGGACTTCTGTCCTGTCTATAGGTTAAGGGAATGTCCCTCCATGGGGGATGTCTCCTCAAGGTCCTTTTGTGTTTCAAAGGTTTTTACAGTAATAAATTTTTGGATTCTGTTTCAATCTATTTTTAAAATATTATTGCAAATAAATAACATATGTTAAGAGTGATTGCTTCAGGGCATTTACACAGTTCATAATATAATACTGATGACAAATTCCTCAACATAGAATATCTGAGTTATGATTGTGTTAAATAGGGTTTAATGTGAAAAGCCACAAAAACATTTAAATATTCAACTCTGTGATTAAAAGGGATTTCAAGTGTTCTCATATTTTACTAAAATGATCAAGCATCTACCACAAACAGGAATTACTTTTACATGAACATTCAATGATTTTGCTGAAATAGCTTTATGTTATTCAGTTTATTTTTACTTGTTTAGTAACTGGGCATGTACATGAATTTTTATAATTTAATTTGTTTCTATATTTGCTGACATAAATCATAAATAGTGCATGTAAGAATATGTGTGCATGTGTGTGTGTGTGTGTGTGTGTGTGTGTGTGTGTGCGCACGTGCACTATTTGATGAAAAGCATAAAGTGTATCAGCATTCCCTGTGATGAGCCAAGTCCAAGAAAAACTTCCTTTGAGAATGAAAATATTGAATTTCGGTGGAAATTCACTTCCACCAAACAAACTGAACTATATAAATCTTTATGTTGATCTAACATAGACAGCCAAATACTCCCTCTAGGCTATAAAATTAAGGTGCAATATAAATTGTGTTGACCAAGGTATCTTGTAACTGTCTTCTAGATTCTTTTTTCTGGAGAAAAGGTGGTTTATACTTTTATGACACATGAGACTGTATCATAGCTTTATTTGCTCAACTAGTATTGAATTTATAAAACCAAAGTGAATTTGCTTGAATTCTTTCTGATAAAATTTACTTACTTTAATTTTTTAATTAAATGGTATTAATGCTGATGAATTGCTTCCTAGAGAAGACAACAGCAAATGGTAAATGTACAAGTGCTATTTCACCACACTAGGAAGCACAGCAACAAAGAGGCTGCTTTGATAACAGATTTCTAGTGCAGGTTCGGAAATCAGAGTGTAACTTTTACATTTCTTTCTAATATGGGAATGTTTATTTTGGATAGGAATTATAATTTTTAGAAAAAAAATATGAAAATTCTGATAAATCTAGGAGATTACAAATGTATTTGGAACATTGTAGCTAAATAAACTTTGATTGGGACTTTGTTACACACTTGCATATATAAATGTACAATATTGTATTTCATTTTTTTTAAAAAAATATATTTTTGTCAACATCAAATCTATGTGTGAGAAGTGACTACACACATAACACACATATGTGCATTAATATTCTCTAATGGCCTCTATCTTTGTACAGCACAACCATCCTGCAATTCCCTTGTTCCCCCAAATCAAGATCCCAGCCTCTAGCTTCTTCACCCAAATTTCTTGTCATTTCACAATTTTTAGGTCTTAGATACAGCAACAGAAGCAGCAGAAGTGAGGCACATGAAGAAATCTACTGAGCTGTTTAGACTGTTCTTGCAGGTGAACCATAATGAACTATATCAGCATATTCTCATTTAAATGGAAAAGATAGTGAGATCAGAATTTCATATCTAATCTAATCTATCAATATTGTTTAAGTAAGGACGGTACAAATAATTCATGGACTACCTTGAACATCCAAAAGCTTCTTCACATAGAGAGCAATGAATAAAAGCTAGGACATGAACATATATTCCGTTCTAGAGGAAAAACAACATGTGAAGGTCAACTAGACACAAGATATTTAAGACACTTTGTTTCATTTGTTTTCACCGTCCAATTAATGGCTACATCTTAAAGTACTTATAAATAATGGTAAGTAAAATTTAAAATAATTATGCAAGAAATATAAATAATTGGGGGAAAATACTATTGTGTATTATTAGTCTGAATAGAATGAACTATGCTAAAATAGCCAATTCTTTTTTTTCCCCCTTTTTCCCCTTTAATTGAAAATGGCTTCTTTTCTCCTGCAATGTATAAGGATAATATTTTCCTTATTCTCTTGTCTTCCAAGTTTCTTCCTACCTCTCCTCCCCTTTAGATGCATTCCTTCTATGTCTCTCATTAGAATAGATCAGGCTTCTAGGAAATAACAAGCAAACATGACAAATAAAACATCAAATGAAACAAAAGCTAAGAATTTAAATTCAGATATGGCAACCCAACAGTAGGAAAAGAGTTCCAAGAGCAGGCAAAGAATCAAATAACCCACTCATTCTCACTCAGAAGTGCCAGAAAAAATACTAACCTCCAATCTATAATATATATAGAAAGAGTCTGCTGCAGATTCAGGTAGGGCCTATGCTTGCTGCTTCACTTTCTGTGAGTTTGTATGTGTCTTGCTTACTTGATTCAGAGGGGCTTGTTCTCATGGTGTCCCTCTGGCTTACATGCTCTTTCGGCCTCCTCTTCTGTGGGGTTCATTGAGCTCTGAATGATTTGATGGAAACATCCCATTTAGAGCTGTGTGTTCCATAACTGACTCTCCGTGGCTGATGTCTGGTTGTGAGTTTCTGCATATGTTCTCATCAGCTGCAGAAGAAAGCATTTCTCATGACGGCTAGATAAAGCACTGATCTGTGAGTGGTGGTAATTTAATTAATAATATTTTTAAGGCCGATAATGTTTGGTAAGTAGATTTGGGCTACCAAGTCCCTGGTTCTTGGTAATCCACACAATATCAGGTATGGGGTTTCATTTTATAGAGTGGGCTTTAAGTCAGAGTTGATATTCATTGACTCCTCCCACATGATCTATGGCACCTTTGCTCTAGTTTTTCATACTGGGAGGACAAATTGTAGGTTCAAAGTTTTATGGCTAGCTTGGTGTTTATGTTTCACCTTTGGTAACCTGCAGAGTAATTTACCACACCAAAAATACTGGAATATAGAAGTGAAAGCTTCAGGTAGGCACCATCACAACTTCTCCATATCCAACGAGTTGTCTGTATATTGTCTTCTGCAATGGGACCTCACTGTCAGTTTACAGAAAGCAGCATTTTGTTTCAGCACAAGCCTGGGTTGTTTGTAGATTTCTATGGGATCTCTTTGGCTAACAACTCAAAGTAGTGTTACCCAGTGGTAACTAAATCTCAATCTAACAAAAGTATGTATTTCTTACACACAATCCACTGTAACTGGCCAAACTATGGATTTCCGACTTCACTCATCAACTCTGAACTTCAGGCTGTGTCCATACTGGCTGTAATCCAAACTAGCTGAGTTTGAAAAGCATACCCTTCCTTTACCTTACACATGAATTTTGTTTGTTCCATCTCCAGGTACATTGACTAACATTTAGTCATTAAAACATATCTTAATTCAACATGTTAATTGTTTTGAGGTACAAAGGTTAGACAAATATGAGATAGTCTGAGGTACAAACAACATAATTTCACAATAAATGGAAATATAGTATGATATGTTAATGTGGATTTACACATTTAAAAACACTCAAATTTCTTCATACTATATATACATATATTAGTAACATGTATCTTACATAATACTCATAATCAATGACAAATGAATATAGGAATTGGTATTGAACTCTACTATGCAGACACCTCCAGAGAAACCATTCCATATAGAGAACAGGAGGAAAAAAATACATTGACAGAAAACACCACGGAAGACTATTCCAGGAATAGTAGTGAGGCCAGTGAGGTCAGAGGAAGGCATGTCAGGATAATGGCATAGAATTGGAGGTCTGGTAGGTTAAACACGAGGCTATGTATTCACTGGATTCTTTCAACCAATGGCAATGAAGTTTAGCTATTGAGATGGAAAGTTGTGGAGAAAGAATAAGAGGAAGAGATAATATATATTCCTCTGAGTCATTCTGGCTGCTGTGTGGAAATATATGTTAAAGAAAGCTAAGAGCAAAAGTAAGTAGACCACTTAAGAATAATGATCCAGAAAAGAGACAGTGCTCACCCTAGTCAGACTGGCAGCAATACAGATGGAAAAGGCAGATCACTAACTCAAGGGCATGCTGACAGATCTCCTCTGGAATGTGAAAGACTTGTTCACTCTAAGTGAAAATGCCTTTAATTTATAAAGACTTTGAGGGCAGGGTTGCATTTTTAATCAAGAGGCCCTCTCTCTGGCTCTCTCCTTCACTCCTTCTCTTTCTTCTTCCAAATATGAAATCTTCATGAAATAACCATGACAGTATTAACAGAAGAAAAAGAATGCTTAAAATTTCAGTTTCAACTGAAAACATTTGATCCAATCGAAGATAATATGAGTTAATGTGTATAGACCTCTATTATATGCCAAATATTGTTTTGTCAGCATGTCTAAGTTACTTAGTGTACACAAAATTTCCAAAGGTAAAATTTATTTATTGTGAACTTTATACAATGAGGATAATAGAAGCCAGAGATAAATAGTTGTTCTTAAAATACAGAGCTAGTGATTGGTAGAAGAAATTTTTCTGTATCTAATGTCTCTGCTAACTGCTTTCCCTGGTGACTAAACAGAATAATTAAAATATAAAATCATGAGACTAAGATCATCAAGGGAAAAGAAGGAATCCCATGATTGAACACTCAGTTTCTTCAGGTTTAAAAGTTTGTTAAACTCTGGAAAAAAAATGGAACTATTATCCCTTTTGGTTGGATGAACTGCACCTTGAAAACAGAAAAGGGGTGAATTATTCTGTCTTAGAGCAAAGACTGTATTTTTGGGAAGGGTGTGGTCAATTTTTACATATGACGACAAGCCAAATGGAAAAATTTTCTGAATTGATTTAGTATTTTTATTTAGTAGTGTAGAGAACTTAGGAACCTTGCCAAGATCAGATATAATGAAGGGGCAAGTATAAGCTTTAGAGGGGGAGAAATTAAAGAAAGAAGGCACATTTTTATTTTATTTTATTATTTTACATATTGATCCAAGTTCCCTTTTGTTTCCTCCCTTCTTCTCTCCCTCCCTCCAATGCCCCCCCACCACACACACACACTTTAAAGAGAGGATAATGCAAGAAGGCACATTTTTGAAATGACCTTATGAAGCAGGAAAGAAAAGAGTTTGAAGTGTTACTCATTGGGGACACTCACTGTCCACTTGCTTGCTAAGCTGGAAGGATAGGCTACTGTTACTACCCTCCTCAAGGCAGAGTTTAAAGCACTTGCATAAGAAGATGTGGAAGTACTGTATATTATTTTATACTGTCTTTATTGAAAAAAAATGAGAAAATAAAGCTGACAATAAATCAAAAGTGTGAAGATGAATAAAATGGCACAAATAGAAGGTAGCTTCTTTCTGTGACTCCTGTGAAAGCCAGGCTGCTCTGATTATAGTATCATAAGTATTGCTCAGGCATTGCACTGACCTTCTAAGTGACCTTCTAACAGATATATCACAAGTTGTGGCAATATATTACTTGGGAGGCATTCTGGCATAGCCATTGGGAACAAAAATAGTGCAATTGTAATGGATGGAAGGATGACAATAATTAGTTAAATAATAGATCCACTTAGATTTTGTCTGTTGAAGGTTAATTAATACCTCACTTCTTTCCACTCATCAGTATTGCCCCTCTTTTCCATTAGATATAAAATACTTTTGAAATTGTTCCTGAAGTGTACAAATGTGATATTGAATAATCATTTGAAATCTACAGGGAAACATCTGCATATTATTAAAGAAGTTTTGATTGGATATATTAAAGAAGCTGTATTGGATCTCTATGAAATAAATAGGTATCACCATGCAAGAAATATCATGACAATATTCCAAAAATTATTCCGTAAGACTATAAAATTTTTTCTTCATTATCACTTGGAAATTTATTTTGGAAAAAAATGTTAGTATCTTCAAACAGCTATATAAGATTTATATCTAAGACTTAAGGATAATTTTATTCCTCAATTATTTTTTAGGTACATACAGCTGGGATGAATGATAAAAATTACAGAATATAATAATTTTATCCTGAGACTACATAATTTTAAATTTATTGAAAAGTTCTTTCTGAATATGCTTGTCATGGCAATTGTTATCATATACATCAAAGTAACTTTTTTTCCATCCATCATTCTATGTTTTTATATAACGGCCAGTAAAATCATGTACATAATATAAATGCATAATTTCTTTTTAAGTTATTGGGAGAAAGATGCTGAGAAATCACAATACCATATATCAATCTATTTTCTTAATGCTTTAAATATTACTCCAAAACAGAACTATGATAGGTTTTTCTTTCTCTTGTTATTTCTCTAATGGTTTTCTTTCTACACAATTGATTTGGAGAAGATTCAGATATCTAATCAGAGATGCGAGGCCTACAGTTATCAAAAGTGTTTACTGTCTTGAAAATGTACTCCACTTTTAGAATTCAAGTTATTTTCATAGCATTCTATAGAAAATACCAATATAATATTTAAGTAGGTATGCACATGGAGGCAAATGATCATATTACATAAAATTACATATTACATAAAAATGTTTTACAATGCATAACAATAAAATCAAGTTAATATTACATACTATAAAAAGTATGTATCTGGTGTGTGTGTGTGTGTGTGTGTTTGTGTGTGATTGACAGAGAAAGAGAGTATATTTACATTTTCTGGCTCAAAATAACAAAATGATCCCATGCATGCCCCAAATATTGTATTAGTGCTTGGATATGATAAATTTAGAATATATATAAGCATATATAAAGTATTTTCTTCACTTGCTCAAATAATTTAACAGTAAAAATAATGAATGCAATTTATCAAGCATATAATAGATAAAACATGATTTATTAAAACTGATGATTATAATTTTCCTTGCCTTTCCACATAGTTCCATTTTATGAGAGGTGATTTTATTGAAAAATTCTAATTGGTAAAATTTTTAATTAATAAAATAATAATGGAGTTTTTGACAACTCAAAGGACATCACACAGCTAAAAAAGAACAAGGATGAGAAGCTGTTTGGTGGAAATAGGAAGTTGTATATTATAATGAAGAAACCAAAACTTTGACACTACTCATAAGCTGTAATGTAGATGAAATCTAAAGAGTATATCAATATATTTTATATGATTTGGTCCATGGGGAAGCAGCAGAAAAGATTCAGAATGGAAAATATTTTATACAAAAACTGACCTGGCCTAGGCATTGGTATTGCATGGCTTTAATCCCAGCACTCAGGAGGCAGAGGCAGATGGATCTCTGTGAGTTTGAGTTCAAATCTAGCCTGGTCTACAGAGCTAGTTCCAGACCAAGCTCCAAAGCAATACAGAGAAACCCTATCTCAAAAAACAAAAACAAACAAACAAAAACTTGACCTGGGTCTGAAATAAATTTATAAACTCAAAAGCAAATTGCTTTGGGTCTTGATTTGAGCAAACTAATTGCAATAAACTCACATAGACATATATAATATGTAATTGCTATCATTTTCTATCATGTTATCCCTTATGGGAACCTTAGCCACTGTTAACCAGAAAGAAACCACAGACCTTACTCTTAAACTTCTATGTGTGAGCTCTAATGTGTCTCAAGGGAATTTGGAGGATGAAAT
The DNA here is from genome assembly GCF_943737965.1 of Phodopus roborovskii. Classification (NCBI taxonomy): domain Eukaryota; kingdom Metazoa; phylum Chordata; class Mammalia; order Rodentia; family Cricetidae; genus Phodopus; species Phodopus roborovskii. The sequence continues at coordinate 30,785,514 of NW_026126511.1, read as the reverse complement.
GAAGCCTGCTTCATTTTCCTTGATTTGGAATCTAGGTAGAAAACCTACAGGGGACTTTTCTCAAAAGTATTGTAAGGCAAATGAACAGCCTTCATCCACCTGTGGCTATGTTATAGTTGAAACATAAAATATAACAGAAACATCTAGAAGGAAATATAAATCTGTTGCAATTGTCTTTCTTTGAAGAAATAGGACATTTGAAATATCTGTTTATACAAAAGAAGTTGAAACCAACTACTTGCGTGGAAGGCAATACATGCACAAATACTCCCTAGAAGGCAGTATGATTTCCATTCTTGCAAATCTCTACTGTCAATGACAACAAGGAGAAAAGGCTTAGCTGGAAACAGCTTTTGCTATGTGTTTCAGACATTGATGACGTAGTAGTAGAAGTGATGAAAAGCAAAGAGAAAATTTGTTTTGTTCCCTTTTCTTGATCCCCCCTCTCGCTCACACACACACACACACATTCTTTTATCTTTCATTGTCTTTCAATTTTGTTTGTCATCAAGGGAATTTATGTGTTTTTTCCTGACAGCTGAACCAAGCTCTTGGAAAGCCTCCATGGGACCAAACTGGGCTCTCCATATGTGGGAGACAGTTGTGTAGCTTGGGCTATCTGAGAGGCCTCTGGCAATAAGACCAGAATCTATCCCTGGCATGCCTGAGCTGGCTTGTTGGAGCCCATTTCCCAAGGTGAGATAGGCTTGCTAAGCCTTAACCAACCAACTAAATGTGCCAGACTCTGTTGATTCCCCATAGGAGCCCTTACCTGTTGGGAGGAGTGGATGGGGGGTGGACTGTGGGGTGGGAGGTGGGAGAAGGGGTTTGAGGGAGAAATTTGGTTGGAATGTAAAATAAAAATTGAAACATAATTTAACAAAAATTTCTGTTGCAAAAATTGTTTGGACACAAATTAAAGAAAAGAAACATCCAAGTTCAGGAAAACACAAGACTTACTAACTATTTGTTTAGTGACTCATAAAAACATACTGTGTCAACACTAAGCTGATCATATCAAATCAAATTTATGAAATGCATTGATATGAGAATTGGTAATATATTATTAGTAAATGTAGATTTCTAATTTTCCCTTAATTTTATCACCATGAAGTTCTAATGAAAGAATCAGATGTTTAAAACAAAATGATATAACTTTTTACCAAGCAACATTAAATATTTAGCCACATGTCCACTCAAGTTAAACATGACATGTTATACATTAGGTTACATTTACAAATTAAGTCACATTTACAAACCAAATTACAACCAAGCTGGAAATAAAATAAAATAAATAATCAATTGAGGAAGATTTAATATATTGGTTTTTTAAGCAAAATATTAGTTTCTAAAAATGCATTACCCTTTTATATTATTCTGTTTTTTTAAGGCATTATATTTTAGCAAGTAATTATCTGGGCCAAATAATCTGAAAAATTGGATAAGTAATCCTGCTAACTAAAAATTAATCTTTACCTTAGGTCCCTAGAATTGGAGCAGGGAGAATTTACCCATGACCCAGCCCAGCAACTCTGGTGTAGAACAGTCAGGCACCATCGTGCTCTCTCAGCAGAATCACCTCACCAGTCCGGATAAAGAGATAAATGACTTTTGATTCAAGCTGCATACTGTGGCCAAAAACAGAAGATAGAAACTTGCACAGCACCAGTAAGACTAAACCTGAGACAAAGATCCTCATGCTGGTCCGGGCCTTTCTGCCCTGGGCCTAGAAATGATAACTGGCCCACCCAGTGCCTGATGGGCTCTATTATGGTGAGCACATGTATGGAGGGGTATAGAAGAGAGAGAAGTGTAGAATGGTTCATGTCCTGTGAAGATAGGCAGATCCAAAAAGGTGAAGGCAGTGAGGAGCAAGCTTGCCCCCTGGGTCGTGGCTCTGTTCAGGCCTGAGCTACACTCAAGGCCCATGTCTGCACCTGTGGCTGTTCTGTGGCTGAGGTCTAGTTGATATCCTTGGTTCATGTTACCACTGAAGACCAAGAGGATAAAGTTGAAAAGAGCTGAATCAACTACTCGCTGACTGCCACACTAGGGACAATGTTACCTAGCCCTAACCAGCCACAGCACTGAACATGTCATGTACCTCACTTGGCCAGTGGGATCCTGTTGGCAGGGGTGTGGGTGGGACTAGCCCTGAGAATGGTAAAGCTGGTCTTCCTCTTGTCTTCCATGTAGTATAACAGTGACAGGAAGATGCCCCTCCTTGCCCATTGCCACCTCCAGAGGTGGGAGAGCAGAACCAGCCCCTCACCTACCAAATCACTAGGGAGGGCAGGCCCTGTTCCTTATCTAGGCAGCACAGTGGAGATGGCCCTGTTGACAGGGATTCAGGTGAGCTGCCCCCCCAAAAAAAAGTGAGATAGGGAGATCTTCCCTGCCTCTCATCTGACACATGGTGGTGTGAACAGGCGAAGATGCCCTCTCCTCCCCCACCGCTCACCCCTGAGGCAGGTGGGCAGGATGGCCCTAAGGTCAGGAGCTAACCCAGCATCTCATCAGCTACAGCACTCAGGAAAGCAGGCCCTGTACCTCACATGTGAAATTTAGCAGAGCTGCTTGGGATAGTGCAGGTGAGCGAACCCCCGGGAATAAATGTGGGAGAGCTAGCCCCACTTCTCCTCAGTCATGCAACATGGCTTGTGGAAAGATGCCCCACCCCCAGACCCTCAGGCTTCGCTCCTTATAGCACTTAGAACAAGCCCGGCTCCCCAGTATTGTCGACCCTGCTGGTGGGGGCATTGGTGAATCTGCCCTGAGGTCGTGAGAGCTGTTAGCACTGGACCCGAGTATGCCATATGGTGACAGACGAGAGAACTCACCTAGTCCCACACCAGAAGTATAACTCGTGAGTGGGCCTTGTACCTGCCTGGACAACACAGTAGAGTGACCACATCGACATGTGAGTGAGCTGGCCCAGACGACATGAGTATGACTGTTTCCTGCTCCTTATCTGCCATATGGCAGTTTGGGCAAGGGAGAGAAACACTCTCCATGCCCCCTGAGGTTAGGTGGTAGGTGGGAGAGTTATCTCTGGGATCGATAGAGCTAGAGATCAGGTCCTGCCTTTCCTCAGCTGCAGTACCAGGTAGAATGGCCCCTGTACCTCGACTATGCAACACAGTAGAGCTGTTGGGGTGGTATAGGTATTGTCAAGCTGACTCCAAGTACATGCGAGCAGGTGAATCAGCCATGCTCTTTGTTGCTTACTGCATAGCATGAGCTAGCCAGCCTGGATAATACTGGAGAGCTCACCCTACTGTTAAAGATAAAGGAGAGAGCTAGCAGGCTGACAAACCAGCAACAGAACCAGAGCTATGAATTGCCCCATGCCAACATCCACCCATCTATTATCTGCTGGAGCACATGAAGGGGCTTTTATTGCAGGCCCAAAGTTACAGGATCTCCATGACACAGAGAACATCAGGATATCCAAGAGGAGCCCCAGCTAAGGCCTGGTATTGATGATGTAGCAAAAGCCAGAGACCTCACACCAGAGCAATGAGTCTGGTACATTTGCAAGTAACAATGTGTGGACTAAAGGATTGTATAACTCCCTGTGTCACATCAAAAATTTTCTTTATCTCTTTTTTTTAAAAAAAATTTACTTTATCCTTGATAGGGGGTTGCAAGGGGAGAGGGTGGGTGCAAAGGGACAAGGAGATAAGTGAGATCAAGATAAATAATGTGATGAATCAAAAAAGAATAAATAAAAAGTTTAATTTGAAAGAACAATATTTAATTTTAACAACAAATATTATTTTTTCTTAAAGTATCTCATAATATTAATATTTAATCTCCATATAAATTTATATGAAAAATGAGTGTCTTACCTTTTAATATTTTATCTCATTCAACTCCCAAGGGACATATGCACATACACAAAATGTTTCATTGCCTACTGAAGATAGTACAAGTGTATTATAGTAGTGAGAAACCGTGTATTTCCAAATATTCGAAGGGGAAAACTAGGTAGTGTTAAGACAAATCATACAACTACATAAATAATCCTAAAAATTAGATTCTAGATACAGCATCATTATTTTAACAAACAGAAGATAAACTAGAAATTCAGTGGTTCCACTGGATGAAGATAATGTTGATTTAATTTTAGTTATGTGTATGTATGTATGTCTGTGTCAAGTATCCACCATGCAGTTTCCATGCAGGCCAGAGGAGGACAAAGGCTTTCCAGTACCAAAGGTAAAAGTAACTGTGAGCTGCCCATCATGGAGGCTTAACACCAAACTAAATTCCTTTGAAAGAGCAGTCAGCACTGGTAACTGCACATCCATGTCTTCAGCCAAATGATATGTTTTATAATCACAGAGATAAGTAGAAAGATACACATATGAATTAGTATTGCCAAAACATACACACTACTGATAACAAGCCAAAGATTTAGTGCAAAATTGGAAAATACTATCACAATATCAACCATATTTTCTAACAAATGAAGAAACAACCCTAAATTTTGGTGGAATCAAGATCTTTGAATAGCCAACAAGAAAAGAGAACAAAACTGGATGAATCATACTCCCTGATTGCAAAATATGCCAAAAAACTTCAGTTATCAAAGTATTTTGCATCTGTGTAAGAGCAAAGACATATGTGGGAAGAGCAGAAGGGAAAGCCAAAGGAGGGCCTACATGTAAGTTGTCATTTAACAAGAACAGCAGCACTCTATGCAATAAGTAATACTACATACATCCAAGACCAGAAAAGAAACATGGAGAAAATTATGCAACTTTATATATACTGTGTATTGTGGTAAATAAATAACACCAGTATCTCTTCAAAGAATTACAATGTGATATGGTGATATAAGGTATAGAGGGAACATTGAGTGAGAGCATATTATTTTTTATTGTTATCAGAATTTATAAGTTAAAAATTATCAAAAGTATTTGTTAAAAAGAAGCAAAAGGCTGTTAATACTCCGTATGACTTGCCATGTATACATCTATTTAGTTTTGTTGTTGTTATTTATTTAGTTAGTTTTTGGGGTATTTGATATGTTTTCTCTTGACACAATTGTCATTGTATGTTAAGGAAAATATATCAGAAATGTTATACTAGGACGTTAACACTTAAAATATGTAGAAATCTAAAGATGGCTATGGGGATATTTTTATTTTGAGGAAATATATTTTCATAGAAAGGAAATCACACTTCTACAGATACTTCTAAACCTGACTTCATAGTTACAGTTTAGGAAATGGAGAAAGTTTATTTTAACAAACCTTTTAAAAAAGTATGTTTCCTCGTATGTTAAAAGGAGAATGCATCAAGGAACTAAAATCATTTTTTGAATTAAAAAATAATATTTAATACCATTTCTAAACTGCAGGTGTGAAGAACCAGTTTACCCTTCTATGAAAAGAATGCTGAGACATGAAGGGGAAGATATTTTCATAGGTATTGCATTACAATTTTGATACATTAGCTTCACTGTAACATTTAAGTCAGAATAATTTATAACATAGTTCCCATGCTTTTTTCAATCACTTCAATAATGTTTATAATATAAAACTTGGGTTCATTAATGACTTTCAGGCTTGACCCTACCACATTATTATTTACCATGTGTCTTTAGATTTTTCAAACTATGAGTTTACTTGTCTTTTATGAAGTAAGGATAATAACACCTGCTTCCCTGCCTCACAGAGCACATGTATGGATAATGTGAACGAAGACAAAAAAAGCTCTACACTGACTCTCTTTTCTGCTATTAGATATCATTGCCCCTTTATAGTGAAATGGAGAAGTTGAAGAGAAATGTAAATAATTGACATAGTGACTGCTATGGAACCTTATTTAAATCCATCCTATTCAACTCAGTATTTGATTTCACTGAGAGGAAAGGCTCTCATTGAAACAACTTTTTTTCTTTTTAATGCCTAACAAATGTTACTTTATTTATTATTGTTGATAATACATTGTGTCTTACTAACTAAATGTAGCAAAACTTTCACTTAAAAATGCTGGGATTATGAAACGGTACATTTGACTATGCAGTATTGTAGTAATATCTATACAATAAATATTTACAGACTGAAATAGATAAAAAAAAAAAGTGACTGCAAGAAAGGTGTGGTGATTGGTGAGTGGAATGAGGGAAAGGGATGAGGGAAAAGGAAGGGATAGAGGGAGGGAAGATTAAGGAAAGAGAGACAGAGAAGTGAAGATGTGATAGATGGCTACACTTGATTGTCAACATGAATACATCTGGAATTAACTAAAAACCAAAGCCAACCAAAGCATCTGGGCTTGCCTGGGAAGAGTTTCTGTTAAATGGGTTTTGAGGTAGCCATACCCATCTTAAATCTAAAGCACTTGATGTGGGAAGACATACATTAAGTAAGAATCATTTGAGGTCAGAAGATCAACCTTATACCTAAGCAACACCCAAACCTAGCTGCCTAAATAAAGAATGGGAAAGAAAGACACTTTCGTTTGTTTTTCCCTTCTTGGCCTCATTATCACTGTCAATTTCTTCTATCTTGCTGCCAAGGCATTCTTTCATTAGCATAAGAACACCCTTCTTTAGGATTCTGATGTATACTGAAGACCAGCTAAGACTTTCATCATCAAGGATAAAACAACTATTGAGTTCTTCGTATTTCTAGTGGAAGACAGTCATTGTTGAACTAGCCAGGTCATAGAGCCCTGACTAATGCAGAAGAATAGAAGATGGGAAAGTGGGAAAGGGTGGGGGGATGAAGTAACTTTATACATAGCTAAATACGTACATATGCATGCACAATAAACATATATACATATATAGGCACTGTGTATGCATATTCATATATGTATTACACACTGAGTATAAGTATGAGGTTTACTATGTATTTGTGAGTTTTATCTCTGATTTATTACTAATAAAAGTAAACCTTGAGAGAAAATCACTTTGGCATTTTAGATTTCCACTGAGAAAATGGGGATTAAGGAATCTACTTAGAGTAAAGAAACAGAAGTGAAACATAATTAGTAATTATAGCTTATAATTATTTACAAAGCTACTTTGTAGACCCAGTGCCTGGTGGAAAATAGTCACTATAGACAAATGTTCCTTCTTAAAATAAGTAGATGAATACTACAAAGTAAGAGACAATATCACACTCCAATCCATTTGTAAAGACAATTGGAGACTGTGAGAAATGTCAATTCTATCAGAGAATTCAAACAGACAATGCAACTCCCCTTTCAGAAAATGTCACTTGTTAAAAGTCCTCATTGATTTATCAGTTCCCCAAATCAAAACATTCAGAATACAGAATAAAAACCCACCCAAATGTTCTTCTTCCCAACCTGCCCCACCCCCAGTTATGCTGCTTGCTTGACTGAATTTTCAAGACTGAGACCCTTTCTCAGGTGTAAAACTTTACATACATACATACATATATACATACATACATACATACATATATATATTTGATTTTTTATTCTTTTTTATTAATTTTTCTTATTTTACACATTGATCCCAGTTCCCTCTCCCTCCCTCCCTCCCTTCCTCCCTACCATGTCCCCCAAACTGCTCTCCCATCACCCCTACTCCACAGGGAGGATGATGCCTTCCAGGAGGGATCACCAAGATCTGTCAAGTCATTTGGAGGACTAGGCCCTCCCTCCTGCCTCTAGGCTAAGGGAGTATCCATCCATAGGGAATGTGCTCCCAAAGTCTTTTCGTGCATCAGGGATACATCCTGGTTCCACTGTCAAATGTTTGGAATGGGTGGTAATTAGCTTGAGATCATAGACACGTTTTTAACAGAAAGCAGCAGCTTTAGATCAATGATTGAGTGATTCAGTAACCTTTATCACTTTTATAGAGTTTTAAGCTTAGCACACATAGCAAGTGACATAGTTCTTTCTATGGTATAAATGATTAATTTTGAGGAAGTTACATACTTTGGGGGAAGTTTATTAATTTTTTTCTGGAGCCAAAAGTACCATTTAACAAATGGTTACTGCCTCTTCCATCAAAATATCCCATTACACCCAGGTCATGTATCACATGCCAGGTATAGTTCTTGTTTTGTTGATTGAGCCAGGGTGTTTGAAATGTTTCCAAAAGTGAATAAAATGAAGCAGCAAAGGACTGCTACCAAAATATGAGTCTATAACCACCCCACAGTGCTTAGTACATCATTAACTCACAATTCCTCTCACATTAGCTTACTTCAGTGCTGCAGAGTGTGACCAGTCACAGCATTTATCAATCCACACAGTCCAAGCAGTAGGAAATGTGTTCTTCACTGTCAATCAGAGGAACCGATTGCAACTTCTAGTAAATCTCCGTCTAAGACATTGAAGTGCAAAGAAAGCAAAAAAGTCACTTCTCCAGAGTCTGCATCTTCAGCAAGACTTGACAACTTAAAAAAGTATTGATGATCATTATGTGTCTATCACATGAAGGTTAAGTGGTCATGTGCTATACATACACTGTTAGATTGTGGAATACATGGAAATGATACTGAATTGAGATGATTTCAGCAACTGGAAACAAATCAGCAGATATTACACATGGTCCTTTTCTTTTAATCACTGTAAAAAAAAAGTCTCTGATCAAAAGTCTTTATCATTCTTCAGCTTGTAGCATACCCACTTATCCTGTGATAAATCTTGAACAAAAATTTTTATTTGAAACATAGTGGAAAGATCTGAGAATTTTTAACCTTATGCAATTTGGGGTGCAAGAAGAGGGCATTTTAGTTAATCTCCATCTAATAATTGCAATGAAGTCATGAAGTTAGGGTTTTTGTACCTAAAAGTGATTTGATTATTTTGACATAATTTATTGCAAAGAAGGTAGCAGTCTGTATATCATTAGTGTAGCAATAGTTTATAAAGTGCAATCACGTAAAATATCTAGTCTATTTGAAATTACATATTTTATGGAAACCACCATGGATTATGAAATCCGGATCTGGCCACATTTATTGCTAATAAACAGTAATTAACCAAGTGACAGTTTGCTTCAGTAGACATCTTTAAATTCTTCATTTCTAGGTTGTGTTTCAACCTCACTTCTAAAGTTACATGATTATATTTTTCTATGATAGCCCTTGATTTTGTTGATTTTTGGAGATCAAGGTCATGTCAATGTTTACCATTAGGGCCAAATGATGGCAGGATTGCTTTAGGAGTTTAATTACATAATGGTTGCTTTTATAAAAAATTTTAAATCCAAATAAGCAAAACAATAGAAAGATTATTACATCCATTTAACATTATCCCATATAAAATTAAAATATAGAAGTCATAGATATATTTGGATTAAGTGCAACTAAAATGCTTTTCTATCACTAACTATTAAGAAAAAAAATCTTGCAGAGCCAGCAAAATAGTTCAGCCGATAATAGTTCTGGCTGTCTAACCTAATGACCTGAGTTTTACCTTGAGCCCATATAATGTCTCCCAAAAGCTACCCTCCCACTTCTACAGGTATTCTCTGTCACTCATGTACTGACACATCTCACACAGATAAAATTAATTTAATTAAACTATTATTTAGAGATATTTAAGTGAACCTTCATATATATCCAGTGTATAATCAAAACCAATAATGCACATACAGGTTACTGTAGTACTATTATCTGTTTAGGAATGTTTAAAATTGACAACTCAGCAATGAGCAATGTACCTAATATGTAAAAATAGTACATTCTATCAAAAAGAATGAGCCATTGGGATCATCTAGTTTTAAGTTGAATCAAGAAACCAGCAAGACATTGCAATATTTTTAGTGTTATAGAACATATATTATTTTTGTTGTGAGCTTAGCCTTTAACGGCTGAGCCATCTCTTCAGCCCAAGAACAAGGATGTTACAAAAAATAAAATAATGAATAAAATAATTGATGGATAGCATATAGAACAATAACAAAATCAAAATTGATATTTTTGACATTGGAACAAAATAAATGTGTACCAGTAACATAATTATTAAAACATTTCAGACACATGTATTCAGGCAATGTCATAGAAGTCACACAGATGATGGGAGATGTCTTTCTGTAAATGTTTCTCATGCTGGATAATGAATAAAGCACTGTTGGCCAATAGGAAAGGAAGATAGGAGGGACTAGGAGACAAGGAGGAAAGAGGAAGTAGTAAGGAAGTAGTGAGGAGCCAAGATGGAGAGACTGGGGAGACGAGACGCTGGCACCTTTCCCCGGTAAGAAGACCACGTGGATATACATAGAAATGGGTTAATAATTAAAACAGAGCTAGCCGATAAGAAACTAGCACTTGGCCAACAGCATAATATCAAATACACAGTCTCTGTGCGTTATTTGGGGCTGGCGCAGGGGCGGGACAAGACCAGCAGCGGGAGGAAAAACCATACTCCTTACAAACAATTAACCCTTCTATATTTTAAGCACAGATTTTTTGTTTGTTTCTGTTGTTTGGGTTCTTTTCTTTTTATTACAGATACTCTAAAGATGGAAACAGAAACAGAATTTTAAATTAATCCCTCTATACCTTGAAAAAGTCCAGAATTATTTAAGTAAATTAAAATCCAAAGCTTTTGAAATGTTCATCATGGTAGTTCAAAATAAGAAACATATCAAGTGTCATGATGATGGTTGCTTCACATTTATAATCAAAAACAATAATAGGGTTAAATGAAAAATAACTTCACTTCAGTGCCAGGAATAAAGAAGATAAAATTAAGACATGCTCCAGTTTAAATGAAGAAGGTAAATAAACTACTTTTATAAAAAACCTAGGAATCAGCTGGAAGGACCCAAAGATAATGATTTATGGGAAAATATTAATAAGTATAATAAGTTGAAAAACATCTAGTATATAGAACATTTATGAAATTACAATGATCCCTCTCTTTTATTATCAACGTTCCAATTTTCTATTTTAAAATATGATAGAATAAGAGAAAGAATGTACATTTACAATGCTTGACTTTTGTAAAATTCAATCAGTCTACACAAATAAGTGGTTAAGAAATTTGTTTGCTGAAGTCATCAATAATCTATCAGAATTAGAGACGTTAAAAGTAAAAGTTAAGACCTGCTACTTTATCACATGGAGAAGCAGAGACCCAATTGATTAGTGGCTGTAATGACTATCATTGAAAATCTAAAATCAACTATTTGTAAGATAAATTGGATAATGATTCCAATGAAATATTATACTAATTGAAACTAGGCTGAAAATACTAACAATCACTGATAAAGCATAGCATCATAATACATAGAATACTCATACTCAGATATTATGGACTTCTCTTATTATGGAAATGTGAAATAACTACCACTTTGCGAGATTATTACTTTTGTCAAAATGAAAGCAAAAGGATGACAATGTGTCTATTTAAGAGATTAGATCAACTATGTATAATAAGGATTGGTAGACTGAATTAAAACATAATGAACTTAACTGAGAGTATGTGATTAAAATTTATCATAAATTGAAACTTTTATCATACAAAATTTAATAATCCTATTTATTATAGAAATCAACGATAGGAATAAGAATTAAAACACAGTAAGGAAATGTCATAGATTTATCAGAATTTTTGAGAGCTATACAAATTTCAATATATGAGGGAAATTTCAATGTTCGTATCTTGTTTCAACATGAGCTCAAATGGGTAAAAGCAAAAAGAAATATATTCCTTTTAAAGAGTACACACTATAATGTGAGTGAGATGGTTCTGTAAAAGATTATAGAGTTGGTAACTTTGTTACATAGGACTGTGACATATTTTTGCTTACTTTACATTTTATTCAATAGTATTTGCTACAGATGTAATTTTAGTAAAATGTTTGTTTATGACTTAAAATAATTTAAAAGAGAATACAATCAGGGCCACAAAATATGAAAGAATTGGAGTGAAAACAAAACAGACAAAAATAACAAAAGTTCTAATACTGAGATATTTCTATAAAAAATAATAGCAAACATAATAAAATCAAAACCAAAATAGATATTGTCTTTCAAGAAACAAATATTCATGGCTGGGAACAACAATTTTGACTATTTCCAATTAGTTCTTTCAGAGAGACTTACTATCATTATATATAAAACAAAGTTAGCAACCAAGAGGAAAAATGTAACTCCAAATAATTAATGCAATAGAAATCTAAGAAGACAAAAATTGAGAAAATTTAAAGAATGCAATGCTGAGAAAGCAGAGTCTAACTTTATAATCATATTATCATCAAATAAGAGTACTCTAAAGAGAAAAATTATAAATGTAGTCAATACTACATTTATCATTTCTCGCATCTAAAACCCAGTTTCTTTATTTCATTATTTATTATGTTTTTCTTATTTTACATGTCAATCCCAGTACCCTCTCCCTCCCATCTTTCCATGTCCCATACCAACATCCCCATCCTATCCCCCTTCCACTCCCCAGGGAGGGTGAAGCCTTCCATGAGGTAACATCAAAATCTGTCAAGTCATTTGGGATAGAGCCTAGGCCTTTCCCTATGTCTCTAGGCTAATGGAGTATCCCTCTTTAGGGAATGTGCTCCCGAAGTCCGTTGGTGCACCAGGCATACATCCTGGTTCCATTGCCAGAGGTCCTTTAGACTGCCCAGTCCTCCTAACGGAGCCCCACATTCAGTCCTATGCTGTTTTCCCAGCTATCAGTTTAGGGTCCATGAGCTCCACCTTGTTCAGGTCAGCTGTCTCTGTGGGTTTCTGCAGCCTGGTCTTGGCCTCTTTGCTCATCACTGTTCCCTCTTTGCAACTGGATTCCAGGAATTAGTTTGGCTTCTTCTTCTGCTTCCATCAGCTACTGGATGAGGGCTCTAGGATTACATACAATGTAGTCATCAATCTCATTATCTTGGAATTGCATTTAAGCTAGCCTCTCCACTATTGCTTAGATTCTTAGTTGAGTTCATCCTTATAGGTCTCTGGTCATTTCCCTAGTGCCACATTTCTCTTTAACCCTATAATTAAAACCCAGTTGTTTAATTTAATCTAAATCATCGAAAATAATGTAATAAATTATTTGGCTCAATAAAGACAAGAGTCTTTTATTGAGGACAGTGAAGGGTTGCAGTAATCTTCGTAAAGAAGAAACCTGACATACATAAAAAGGGATGGTATGTCAAAATAACAAGAATAAAGATATGGTTGCAACTTATTTTGCTAAAATAGTAACATTTTCTTACAAAATATTGGAAAGCTTTGGCTTTTTTTTTTTTTTTTTTTTTTTTTCATGACATGGTTTCTTTGTGTAGCTTGTTTTGGAACTCACTCTGTAGAGCAGCTTGGCCTTAAATTCAGATATCCTTCTGCCTTTCCTGCCTCTGTCACCTGAGTACTAGGTTTAATAGCGTGAAGCATTCAATCTTTTAACTTATTTGGATCACATGTAATCTGAAACAATTCAATTGATATATCTAAATATGACATTTAAAATTTTTGACTGAAGAATTATATATTTAAACAAATTATTCAAATTTGAGGACAAAATTAAGGCATCCTCATGAATACTTATGGATTTCCTTCCTATGCACTTTTATTTAAATACTATGAAAATATATTTTAGGAATATGAAAATGATATACAAGGAAGTATAAATGTACTAACCTAGAGATATAATGACAATATTATAGGATGACAGTTAAAGAAACAAGAAATGAACTAAAGGAAATTAGTGCATAGCATCACCATACTGAAAAGCATATCTCCAAGGACTATGATTAAGACACCAAATTATAGCTATGACACACTGACAAGGATCTATTCTCCTCTCTGACCAACTACAAAATATGTACTATATTACACATTGTAGATGTACATCTTGTACAACATGCACCAAGTTTTCCAACTATAAAACAAAACAGAAGTCTTCATTATTTAACATATTTTTCAAACCATAAAATGTTATTTATTTTATAATCAACAATTAATCTATAACATCATTTATTTTGCTTTCTAAGTCAGGGCCTGCAATCCAAGATGGAATCTTCATATGTTATATCTTTTTATGTTTTTATTGATTGATTTCTAGCTGAATTTTATAAGTAGAAGATACAAGCAGGATGTGGAAAACCGGGAAGAAGTGGCCAGGCTATTTTTTGTCCAAATTCTCATTGTCAAAAGTATAATTTCTAAAATGTGTTTTAATTCCCATTAAAAAAAGAAAACATAAAACCATGTCTTCTTATTATCTAGCTAGCTCTTCCAATTGAAACATTTCCTGATGGAAGAGAGGAATTTGTAAGATTAAGGAAGTAACTTTTTAAACTTACATGGCCCAAGAAGTTCATGAAAACTAAAATATTTCATGTACTTAGAAGTCCCAGAATCAAATGCACCCTCTAAAGATTGAAGAAACATGAATCAGTTTCTGGAAAAATAGTCTATTCAGTGGAGCAATCTGCAAGGTAAGACAAAGAAGTCCACAGATAGAAGTTTTATGACTCTTCAATCATACCAAGGTAGTGTTATCAGTGAATCTGAAAACTTTAAAATGTCTATGCTCTGTAAGTACTCTTTCTTGTAGATCTGTGATCCTTCAAGTAGTGTGTGTGTGTGTGTGTGTGTGTGTGTGTGTATGATAAAATTTATTTCTTCCAGTTCTGAAGTCTAAAAATACCAAGTGCTTGTGATCATGTGGTTCAACTGTCTACTGATGGCTGCCCTCTGCTTCTGTGATGTCACCCTGTCCTCTGAAGAAGAGCTCTGTTTCCAGATTAGAGTGGGCAGCAAACATGTAAGTTAGAGATCTAAACACTTGATGAAGCCTCTTCAAGAGGGGAGTTAATTAACAAGGAGCTTCTCGTAAATATCTTCAATAATTTAATCAACTCTTTGACTTATTACATAGATGTGGGTGCGGTCAAATCTTTGGCTCCTTTGTTGCCTTCTTGGAGATGGGCAGATATTGATCAACTGTCCCTAGGAAAAGTTAGAGTTTTCCATTGCAGTTTGACCTAACATCATCACCTCCATAGCGCTATTATTTTTATAAATTAATTCTTTTCTAATTTATACATCAACCCCAGTTCCACCTCTCCCTCCTTTTCTGCCCCCTCCCACCTCATTCCTTGCCTCCCCTCTCCACTAATCTCTAACCATTGCTCTTCTATGTCATTGAAAACAATGGCACCTGACTAGGCACTTAGAGTTCAGTTACTTGGCCCAAAAATCTCTAGAAAGTCTCTTCATTAAAGAAACTTACTCAAATTCATTAAAAGTATTTTTGTTTGAACATTGACTAATACAGAGGTTAGAATTAAGAATGTCCCTAAGAAAGAGTCTTTCAAGTACATCATTCACATTGGATTGATCTGGCATATAATAAGCCACAGTGACTTTCTAGATGTAGAAAAATGGATGCCTATTATCCTTTGACATATAGGCTCCAATTATCACTCATGATGAGGAGGAATAGGGTCATACCTCAAGGGTAAGGATTCAGTTAATTTTAATTACTTTAAATAACATCAAAACTTTTCTAAAAACCTATAGAGTACCCTAGATCTCTTTTGACTGCTAGAAAGCTTAAATGGATTTGAAAATAATTTTTAGGTCTTAAACTCTTAATCCAAGACAAGCGTAGAGAAAGCAGAATGCTTCTATACTAAAATTAGAAGGGGTAGGGAGACAGATACAGCTAAAAATAAAATACTGTCTTGGAATATGGCATAGTTGTAATGTCACTTGAAGGATCAACTTCAGTAAAGTTCATATGCTAAGGTTACGATATTGATTTTGAAGGATGACTATCCCAAGAGTTATAATTGGGACGTTTAGACAGAAGTATTCTAAACATCATCTCTACATTGTCTGAATCTATGAAACTTTAGTCATTCTTTCCCTCCCTATATGAAGAAATCAACTCATTCCTGAGCTATTGCCACTCCAGGGAGAGTAAGGATTTTGAACAAGCACAGATAGCAATACTACATAAAACATCAACCAGTTTCACAGATCTCTTTATTCATAACATGATTATTCTCAGTGATCATGTTTAAGACTGAAGGAAAACAAAATAGTGCCCATAAATTGTATTATGTAAACAAATGTATTATGGGTAATGCAGCATGAAGTGGGTTATCATAGAAAACAGCATCCAAGGGAATATACATGAACATCTAGATGCTCAAAATCCAGAAAATGTCCCCTTTAGGAGTGATAGGGACATTGTGGAGAACACAAACAGTCCTTTATTCAAAGTAAATAACTGGCAAAAGTCAGACGACTTCCTTGACCATCCAGACATTTATCTTCTCTCTTGTCCTGTTCCTTTCTCTCCTCTATGCCACTCGTACTTTCTATCCCTCTCTTCTTTTTAATTTTTCTTTTTCATGATTCTAAAAGTTCCATAGATGTTCATTGCAAATGGATAGATCAAAGTGGTCTTTTGCCATGCAAGATGACTGCATAGATAAATCCTCTTAATAACTATTTGACTACCTCCCAACATGGTATACATAGCCACTTTTTCCCTCTGGTCTGAGCTTGCTGACTCTTTAGGGAGTCTTTCCAAAGAAGAGAACTGCAAACCCACATATAATGTCATCCTATATTTAAAGAATCAATTTTATAAGTTAAAGTCATTTATACTTTATTCTGCTTTACTGTAGCTATAGATACATGGTGACATTTATTTCAGCCAATAACAACAAAAAAGGAAATAACCTAGGCATTTATCTATGCCTGATTGGATTTACAGATATAGTATATTAACTTTAAAAAATGTATACAGCATGCCAGCTGAAAAAAAAAATGCAAACTCTGTGTCTCAGCATAAGCTAATACCACATTCACTTTTAGCAAAACATGTTTTGAAATCATACAGAAATAATACATGTGTTTGCTTTTCATGAGTAGACAGTTTTATCAACACATAAAATTATCCAAGAATAAACCTGCATGGATAGGACTGCCACTCATCCATTAAGAGACTGAGAAGGCAGACAGAGGTAGACAAAGATGGACTACCGTGTACATGGTCTATCCTGAAATATGAGGAGAATAATAAATGAAAGTATGTTTTTTGTTACTATGGTAAGTGGACAGCTTTTGGAATATTAGTTTCATTTTCATATATTGATGTTCTCTCAAAAAATCTTTTTCTATTTGCTATGTTTCTAAGGAACACATTATGGGAGAACTAATCACTAAAAAAACGGTTTAGAACAAAGTTGTGAACTATAAACATAAAATATAGTAGATCTCCAGATATTTTTCATGTTAGATGATATGTTATGTTAATGAAGCTATTACTTTCTCTATTCTCATGATGCTTAATAATAACACTCAATTACAAAGTATGGTGTGGATATTTTCCCAACATCACCATTGTAACTTATGCCAGAGGAGATGGTGGCTGGTATCAAGCATTTTCTTTTGTTTTTCTGTTTGTTGTGACATCCCATTTACTTGGTCAGCCATTCCTAATCAGATGTGAACATCTCTTTTCCACTTTACCATATGAAGTTGCTCACAGATCGCATTGCATGTACCGTTCATGTGTGTGTTTTCCATACTTTCCTTCTCCTTCCAATTATTACCACCTTATTCTCAATCCTTTTTACATATCCAATAGCACAGATAGAGCCTCTTGATATGTATTTTATATCTCTGTCTCTCAGACCCATCCAAATCCCTTGTACTTTTAACCATGAATGTTAAATCCTTATCTTCGCTGTTCCAGCACGAAGTTATGTTACTGTTCTTCTCTTTCTATAGTGTAGCTCAAGTGGTTAGGATTCTTTCTTTTAACAGAACATTTGTATAGAATACAATCAGTATTTAAATAAACCTACAAACTCTTATTGGTCTTTAAATTCCTAGCTTGAGTAAGGGGTATAAATTGAAATCATTTATGGTGTACATGTATGGGGATTGATTTAGGGGCCCATTACATGTATCGGTCATGTTTCTATTCTAGAAAAAAGAGCCTGAAGTCCTTCGACAACTGGACTCTTTCATTAGAAATTCAGTTTGTCTGAAGGCAGAGTGTCCAAAACTAAGCTTCAAGTAGAAAATTTCAATGTATATTTTTTACATCCACACAGAAGAACAGCATAAAAAAAAAATATCACTTCAGTCTTACCTATACATTTTAGAGCATGTCCCTGGTGATCTTAGATGGCTTTTCATGGAGATTCTGGTAGGAAAGCTTCCACCAAACAGCACCTGTGTGCATTGCCCAGCAGCTTCTGTGCTAGCGATCTGGGCTCTGTCCAGTCAGTTCCACAGGCCTGTCCTTTCTTTTCTAGCACTTGCTTAAAGCACTATTCTTAGATCTTTTTTTATGGTTCATCTGCTGAATCACCCTATCGTGGAGAAGGAGGTATTCTAAAGACACTTCTCATTTTCATTCAAAATCCTCTTTACCCTGACATCAGGGTTCATAAAATTCCCATAGCTTTTGTTCAAAACACTGGTATGCACTGGCAGTTGATTTGCCTGCCAGGAACACAACAACAACAACAACAACAACAACAACAAAAAAGATAGCTTTTGTCTTCTGTGCTTTTAGGTTCTTTAAATTATGCCATATCAGTCGAGATTAGAGACTAAACTCTCAGCTTTGACTTGTAACTTTAGTTAAGTAGTCGGCCTTCTGAAAGCTCAGTGAGAGTTCCTACATCTCACACAGACATAGACAGACAGACAGGCAAACACAAAGACAGACACAGTGAGAGCTAGGGTGCAGGACTTAGAGGGAGAAAGAGAGTTCAGCACATGTCTTTGGTGGCAAGGAGGGCAGAATGTATCCTCCCTAGCTTCCCTACCCGGTTTTCTTCTCACTTTTCCACTCTTGGATCCTCTCTGTGTGTGAACATTCTTGTCTCCCGTCTTAGTTGTGCATATCATTAACCTCTGGGACCTGCATTTCCTCTCTAACTTGCAGGAAAACTTGGGAAGCCTTAGAGTCAAATTCCTGTTCTGGCATTTTATGTCATATACATTTGTATTTTATTTCACTTAATTATTTACCTAGTAAATCATACTATCCATCTTTCTTTTAGAATAACAGTAGAAACTCCGTCATAAATAAAAATATCTCAAAGATCTGACAGCTCGTTTAAGGAATATTTTCCTGAGAAAATGATCTTCATTGAATATGTTCATTTTCTGGAGAATAAATGGCAACTCTATGCAGACTAAAAACACAGAGCTATGATGTACACTATCTTAATCAAAACACTCAAATTCTTAATAGTTGTCCATTTTATTTGTCTTCTAGTATAATGAAAGAAAATATAATTAATGATCTACATGTTCCCAATATCGAGTTGAAATTATAAATGAACATGTAGGTGAAGCTCAAATATAGTTTTATATTTAAGCATTGTCTGTCTATGTCACTTGAAATATAAGAAAAATTTTATACAGCATAGCTCTTTTAATCACATTTCTTTCACTGAATTTAAAATTTAAATGTAGTGTGAATAAACACTAAATTTTGTCTTTCAAATCCTTACAGAGTTAAAAAAAATGGAGATTATACATATATGATATATACATATATATCTACATATGTACATATATAAACTAAAACACTAAATATACAGGAAGCATAAACCATATAATAAGAGAAACATTATATCTCAACCATCATTTTTTTAGCTTAAATTTGTAGGAAAGATGAGTTACCATTTTCTTTGCTTACTTTATAACAACTAATTAATACTATTGATAGAGATACATTTGAATTATAAAACTGAAAATTCCTAAATGCATATTAGACAAATTACAGTTCATCAGAACATTCAAGAGCATTCCCTGTACATTTGATCAAAACGAGGAAAGTGGTTTCCATATATTTTACCATTTAGCATGACACATTACCATTCTTATGTGCAAAGCTTTACATTTGTGCAGCTTTTCTGTATCAAAAAGTTTTGGTTTTCTACACAAGTTCTTTTTATAAAAAGTAAGGAATTAACTACAGATACTGGTGTTTAGGATCTTGAAACTCTGGCAGATGGCTGCTAATTTATGATTGGGTGGATGGGTTGCAGTGTCTTTGTTAGACTAATGATACTTTATTAAATCACTAGGGAAAAAAAGAGATTGTTAATTTATTAGACAACGAAAGCTTTATATGTCCTCTCTTCTCTAAAACTGCCTATGAGATAGACATAGAGCATGAACCTGGAAATTTTGTCTCCAGTTTAGATATGGAAAACACTTCCACAGAGGATGAAGATTAGACTGAGCAGACATGGTATTCTTAAAGGCTTTCTGCTCTGTATTCAGTGGCTTTGTCCCTTCCAGCTCCCCTCATCTCCTCCAGATGCTCCCTTCTTCCTGCTTTGTTTTCAGCTCCTCCCCCAATTAGGGAGAGGTCACTGGATAACAGGCAATCTGGCCAAATCATATGGAGCCTTTAGGTTTCCAGGGATACTTCTTATGTTGTCAGATTCAGAGAAAACTATTCCTTTGGTTGAGAGTTTAAAAGACAATTTGAAGTTACTTTACCTTTCTTTTTCTTTTCTCTATGACAGAAGCCAGAACTCACACTTACAGACGTCTCTTAAAGATTTATGAAGTATTTGGTATTAAGATGTTAGTTAATGGTCTCAAAGAATTTCATTTAAAGCTACCCACCAGAGAGCTAAGTACTTATATCTGGATAATAAAGATCTTAAGGGGCATAGTTAATTTACACCTTCTCCTAGTAGGACTGAGTTGAACCGAGAGAAACCTATTTAGTCCCAAGTGTTTATAAAATTAATCATACAATTTCATGTGGTAGCTCATTCATTCTCCTATATATTTATAAAAATGGTCCCATAAAATTTTCAAATCTACACTATTTAATAAGAAGGAAGTAATAATGTTGGTCACAATTCATTTTCTTAATATTAAAAAGTCCCTGAAAATTATAGATTGATTCAGCAAGTATAATTTTAATCTCATAAAATTATAACTCCCAATGAAGAAATTACTTTGTATGTGTTTATATTTAAAATCTGTGATGTGATTGGAGGTATACACTATTTTATTAGTGATATCCATCATATGAGTAACCTTTTCCTGGAAACAACCATGTCATATGCAAATCACAAACTGACCTGACTTCCCCTTGTGAGGTCTGTTCATCTGGAGTGGGCAAAGCCTGCAAACTGAACAATTCACCCTCAAGGTCAGGAACCTTTAATCTAGCTAGGGAGACAACTCAAATAGTATAGAAACAAAAGCTTCCAACGTTATCTTAGGAAATCAATATACTATGGGGAAAAAAATCCCTTGATCCGACCATAGGTTCCAGCTGCCAAGGCCTCCTTATAAAACAGATGACAAAATTAAGGTTTAACATGGTCTTAATTATTTTTTTCAAGCTCAGAAGATTTACTTAACAATAAAAGTAGACTTGTACTTTGATTTGACATGAGGTTCATGAATTCACAGTCAGAACACATTTGACTCCAAATTATTTCAAAACTACATTGAAAAGGCACGAATAAGATAGAAATGTGATAATGAGATGCATTTCTGAAATAAGCTAACCTGTTCTTAGATGTTTGATTTCTGTAAATATTTCTACAGTAATGTTTTTCCAGGTCTGCCATTTGCAACATACTGCAAAAATTAGTATAACGTAACTTTTATAGATTTTATTATAAAAATCATGTTTTATGATGATCTGAATATGTAAAATAATTACAATGTAAAAAGAATGATATTTGATAAATTAAGTGAATAGAACTGAGTTAATCCAGATAAGGTTTGTATGTATTGAAGTGAATTAATCAGATGAAGGGAGTCTCATCGCTCACTTCTATAAGGATTTTAAAAGTGATCCTAACACATTATTACGCATGAAGTAGAACATAACTAGAATGATACATAGATCTGGAAATTGTGTAGCAGGAATAATTGAGACATACAAGATAATTATTCCAGAGTTTAAAAAGTTCGATTAAGGCAATATGTTTCTAAATATAATCTGTCTCTTAAAAGAGTGAAATGATATTTATAAGAGCAAGTACATATTTTCAGAATAACTTCAGAAAGCTAGCTAGGATTAATAATTTTAGAATAGAGTGAAACAGATTAAATTTAAGAATGGAAGTTTTTGGTTAGCAAAGAACCACTCAATAACAAAATGAACTGACCTTTGAAATGGCCAAGGAAAAATCATGTTGGAAGTGTCTACGGCAATAAATATAAAAGACTGCACTGTTATGACATACCGTTATTGAATGGAAATACATAATTCTTTTAAAATACTGTTTAAGTATTTCTGAATATAAGGATTTAGAAAGGGAACTGAGAATAAAAAAAAAATCCTTGTATTTGTAATTCTTGATTATGTGTATTAACCTAAACTATGTTATGGATATTTAGAAATTAATACTTTCCTGCTTTTGAGGTATTATAGTGTACCTTC
Organism: Phodopus roborovskii; assembly: GCF_943737965.1. Lineage (NCBI taxonomy): Eukaryota > Metazoa > Chordata > Mammalia > Rodentia > Cricetidae > Phodopus > Phodopus roborovskii. Next base: position 30,763,149 of record NW_026126511.1, on the reverse strand, counting down.
AGTATAGAAACTAACCTTTAATTGATGATCCACCTCTGTTATCTCTTACCTCTGTATTAGAGCTCAACGTGTTAAGCCATCAGGAAATTATCTAATCTGCTGTCTGGTGCAACACACCAGACACCCAGCATTGTAAGATCAATAAACTTCACTATTTATACAGTTCTAAGGCATTCCTTCCATGTGAGATTAATTAAACAGAGGGAACCTTAGGACAGGTACTAGATAAATTATCAGAGCATACTCTGTATTCTTAATTTGGGACCATGATCCAAGTCTGATAGCATTCAAAAAGAGATACTTAGAATGACAACTGAAATAAAAAAAATAATAATAGTGTATGTCTGTTTCAAATTAGAAAATAACCATTATTTTTGTTTTGATTGGTTTCATTTGGTTGGTTGTAGGATTTATTTCCAATAAGAAGCAGTGCAAGAACTTCTGCTTAATAATTATGGCACACTCCAGCAAAATATCATTTTCACACTGCAAAAGACAAGCTAGACAACATAAAGAGGACAAAATGCTTAAAGCAATGTTATGGCAAATGCAATTAAGTTCAAGCAAATATGGGCATTATAATTACACAAAAGACTCATTCCCATGATCTCACTTCATGTTATGTTTTTAATAAGAAAATAATATGCAAATTACACTAAATAGTTCAGCATTAAAATTGAAGCTGACAATCAAGTCACTATTAACTTCTAAAAGACTCCCACCAGCTGGGAAGTGCAAGCCTTTAAACCCAGCAGTTGGGAGGCAGAGGCAGGTGTATTTCTATGAGTTCGAAACAAGCCTAGTCTATAGAGTGAGTTCCAGGGCAGCCTCCAAAACCACAGAGAAACACTGTTTAAAAAAAAGTCTCACCCCATTCATGACAACTTACTACAGTGTTATGTCTCATCCTGCTTGCATGTTGCAAGAAAATTATTGCCAAAAGTAAAACTTTCAGACCAAACAACATGTAAATATTTTAGTTTCAGGTAACCATAACTCAGAATGCTTGTATATTAATATTTAGTCAAAAAAGGTATCCTTCAAATATCTGGAAGCTGTAGAAAACCAGGTTATAAGCATGCATATTTAAAGGATGCCTTGATTAAATAAATGCTAATAGACCTTAAATTATTGAAGTACTCATTTCTATCAACTGACTATTCCTGCCAGTTACCTATAAATGGTCATAATTGCATTTAGTTTGCATTGTTCTAAGTGTTTCCAAATTATGCTGAGTATAGTTCCTGTTTGGTGCTCATAGGGGTTCAGACTATAAGTCCTGTTTTATTGCTTTGTTTTCAAGGAAGACAGCCTCACAGAAAGTAGTAAGTCTTAATATACTGACTGTATTTCTAGTATGTATAAATATCTTATTGTTATGTCTTTTCAACTTTTTACAGTCAACCTGATTTACTATCTGTTTTATGTATATCTCAGCTACTAGCCACACTATTCATGTTACAAATTCCCTTTTTGTTGTTGTTTGTTTGTTTTAGCTGAAGCTGAAAGCAATACCACATGTAATAAAGATTCTTCTCTTCTTAAGTCCATACTGTAACACTTGTTTGTGCATAGTAGCAATTTCCTCACAAAACATTTCACATTTTTTCAGTCTTTATCCATCTTTGTGGCTTACAACTTAGCTAGAGTTGAACACTGTAAATAAAAATGCAAAATTCGTATAATTCTAAGAAATTAAGTTATTCTTTGCTAAAGGAATCCTATGAGCAACAAACGTCCTCAATTGTCACTGCCTCTGTTGCTAATTCTGTTCTTGGGAGGGTATTTCTTTGCGTGATTTCAAAATTGTTATTTTCAAATATATACATATATCTGTTAATAATGATATGCATATAAAACCATTCATATATTTTCTGGAATAAAGCTAATTTTAGGAGCATAACATACTAAAAACTTTCTTTTCTTTTCTTTTTTTTCAGATTTTTTTTCCTTATTTTACATATTGATCCCTGTTCCATCTCCCTCTTCCCTTCCCTCCTTTCCTGCCTCCGTCCCATGCCACTGACCACCCTCACATCCTATTGCTCCCCTCACTCCACAGGGAGAGTGAGGCCTTCCCGGAGGGATCAACAAAATCTCTCAAGTCATTTAGAGTAGGAACTAGGCCTTCCCTCCTGCCTCTTGGTTAGGGGAGTATCCCTCCATTGGGAATGTGCTTCCAAACTCCTTTTGTGCATCAGGCTCTGGGCTCCACTGGCAGAGGTCCCTTAGACTGCCCAGGCCTTCTAAATGAGACTCATATTCAGGGGGTCTGAGATGGTCCAATGCTGGATTCCCAGCTATCAGTTTGGGGGTCCATCAGCTCCCCCTTGTTCAGGTCAGCTCTCTCTGTGGGTTTCTGTAGCCTGGTCTTGTTCCCATTTTCTTATCACTCCTTCCTCTCTGCATCTGGATTCCAGTTTGGCTCAGTGTTTAGCTCCTGTTTCTATCAGCTACTAGATGAGGGGTCATTGATGATAGATAAGTTAGTCATCAATTTCACAATCAGGGAAGGGCATTTAAGGTAGCTTTTCCACTATTGCTCAGATTTTTAGTTGGGGTCATCCTTGTAGGTCTCTGAACATTTCTCTAGAGTCAGTTTTCTCTTCAAACCTATCATGGCTCTGTATTTTATGGTCTCTCTCTCTCTTTCCCTCTTTTTTGCACTTGTCTATTCCTCTATTCCTCCCCTGACTCACTCTAAAAACTTTCAAACTTTCAAATCACTTATTTTTAAAATGAGAAGCTGAAGAAAATGTAATAATAGTTAACATTAAACATAGTCAAGATCATAAAATCATATATCTGCCAAAACTGTGAATCCCACACAAAATAAGTTCACCAAAGGCTTGCAGATATTTCCCAGTGCCTCACCTGATTTGTATTCATTCTTATTCTTCAGTGTTGACACTGATCTGAACACTAAAGTCAAAGAAAAGAGGATGAAATGGAGAATGCGCTTACCTGCAGTGTAACTAATCCAGAAGGAGCAAAGGCTGCTTCAACAGTGAAAGTGGTCCTATGAAGCAAAAATACCATAGGAAAAGATCATTAAAATATGATTTGATTGTTTAGAAAACAGTGAAAAGTATTCTTTATTTTTATTTTACAGTAAGTATCCCAGTGTGACAATACATGTGATTTGATCATAGTCATTCCTACCCCATTTCCTCCCAGATCTATCTCCCTTTTCCTACATGGCCAAATTTGTGTTATCTTTTCTTTTATTTCAGACACCATGTCGACCTTGTGTTATCCTTATATTTTCAGAAGTGTGGTCCTTCACTGGAACATGGCCCACTTACCAGAGGCAGCACTCATAGAGAAAACTATCTCCTCCTGTGCCAGGAGTTTTCAACAACTCCTTATATAAAGGTGATACTTCCTTTCAGAATAATTATGCTTTATGTGCTAGAATTTCTTCTGGTTTGAGCTGGTATGTAGTTTGTACCTGTTATCACAATTACTGTGATTGCATATGTGCATCTACCCTGCTGTGTCTAGAGGACATTTTTTTTTCCTTGTATTCATCTGACTCTTACATTCTTTCCATCCCTTTTCCTCAGTGGTCTCTGAGACATGGGAAAATGTGGTGTGATATAGCCTTTAGATATTGATTCAGCCTTTTAGGACTGAAAATCCAAGTCTCTCATTCCCTGAAATTTGGATAGCTGTGATCTTAGGATCAAACCTGTTTTTACTGCATATGAGGCTTCTTTGATGAGGATTTGACAGTGTATTCATCTAAGTGTATAAAGATAAGTCATGGTAGTACTTCTTCCACTCTCTCCCACTGGGTTTTGGAGCGCTGCTGTGACTACGAGTATGAGGCTGCATATGATCCCTATCCTATGCCTACTCAGGAGGCTATGATATACACACAGGAGACCCAAAGCAAGACCTTGCCTATGAACGGCAGTATGAGCAGCAGACCTATCAGGTGATTCCTGAAGTGATCAAAAGCTTCATCTGGTACTTCCACAAAATTATCACAGATTTGATTGACAAGAAAATATATGAGCTTCAGGCCAGTCATGTCTCTAGTGATGTCATTGACCAGGAGGTGTATGAGATCTGGGACATTTATGAGAACAACTGGACCAAACTAACTGAAAGGTTTGTCAAGAATATACCATTGCCAAGTTGGCAATGATGGCTGCATTCTTAATTTTGTATAAAGAATTATACTACAGGCATATATACGTCAAAGTCAATGGGGGCCCCTCCTTAGAGCAGATGTTTAAATCCTACTACAACTACTACAATCTCTTCAATTACATCCTCAGTGCTGACGGAACTGCTCCCCTAGAACTCCCCAAACAGTGGTTCTGGGACATCTATCAGTTCTGGTCATTTAGTCAGTACCACTGAAAGACTGCCAAGAGGAGGATATTGACTTCTTTAGATCCATCCTTAAAATCTGGAATGTTCGCAGTGTCCTCAATGTACTTCATTCTCTGGTGGACAAATCCAACATCAACCTACAGCTAGAGGTTTATACAAGAGGAGTCGACTCTGAAATTGTGGCTGGGGAATATGGACCATATGCCTTCTATAAGATGCTGGGCTACTTCAGCCTGGTGGGGTTTCTGTGCCTGCATTCCCTGTTGGGAGATTACTACCAGGCTAACAAGGTGCCAGAGAACATTGAGCTGAACAAGAAGAGCATGTACTCCCATGTGCCTGAGTAACCTCACCACATACTATTGTGTTGGCTTTGTGTATTTGATGATGAGTTGTTACCAGAATGCTATCTGGTTCTTTGCCAACATCCTCCTGTATATACTAAAAATCAATAGAGACAAAAGTGAAGGTATTTTAAAATAATACACTGATATAATATTTAAATGCTTAACTATATATCTTCAGTGAGCCATCTACTATGTGATGTTTTGGTCAAATCATAAATCATAATCCATCAATATGAGAAGCATTGATATAACTTTGCATTATTGAAGAACCATGCATTGGTCTTGGGATACACTGTTTTGAGTTATTCAGTCTTATACTTTCTATGATTCCACTCTTTCCTCTCCCATGTTTTTCTTTATAATTAATCATTGTACTTTACTTAGCTGAAGTCAACAATACTTGATTTCTATTTTCCACGGAGGGAACCGTCATCAGTATTCCCTATTGTTGTGGGATTTTACAGTGTGGCAGAAAGGAAGTTGAGAACACTGTTAGACGGGATCCAATATGCTTTCTATATACAGGGTTAATACAACAAGAAGAAAGAAATCATCTTTTCAAGTTGATATGGCTAGAATTTTGATACCATGGTATCTCTGTGTATGAGAAATGAATAAAGCATTGTTCTTATTTTTATCAAGATTACTATATTTTAGGAAGGCAATAGAAGAAATATCATGATTATTCAAACTTATAATACCTATCAGAGATTATAATTAACACTTGTTGTTGTTCACAAAGAAGTAAAAGTTCTTATTGTTAGTCTTAGAATTTATAATTAAGTTATTTCATAAATTAGAATGAAGCTTTTAAATGTGGGTTTGGGTAAGAATTTTTGAAATCACGTACACTTTTGTGTCTCTGACTACAAGCTGACTATATAGACTCCTTCAATTGCTCCCTGAACTTCTTTCTCTTTCCCCTCCTTGTCATATAAAATGACAGCTTGACTGGATTTCTATTACATTGTAGGAATCTGAAAAAGTAGACAAGGAGTTCTGATGTCAACATGCAAGATAACATAGAAGTTATGGAACAAATCAATCATTTTGGTGTAAACTTCATTAAAGTATGCTGTCATAATTTTTAAAAGAAAAGTGTAAGAGGGAAAAGATGCAACTATAGTGTGGATATGTATAACATTAAACATCATATCTCAATCGCAATTCATTGTATTAGTAATGCAAACTGAATCTGAGATTTCATGCATTGATAGATGACATCATCACCACGTTATTAGTAGGAAATAAGTTTTGTCACTGTTCCATTGCTGTGAATAAACACCATGACCAAGGCAACTGTAATAAGGGAGAACATGTAATTGGAGGCTGGCTTCCAGTTTCACAGATTTAGTCCATTATCATCATGGCAGGAAGCATAGCAGTATGCAGCCAGATGCTGGAGTATAGCTGAAAACTATAGACTGATGTACTGGCAGGAAAAAGAAAAGAAAAGAAAAGAAAAATCAAAACAAAACAAAAAACAACAACAAAAAAAAAAACTCTAGGCTAGGCTTGGTATGGATATTTGAAACCTCAAAGAAAGCCCAACCCCCAATAATACATTTACTCAAATAAGAACTAGGGATAAACACTAATTCCACTTCAAAAGGCCCAGTTCTCCTAGCTGACACCCATGTTTGGGGGCCTGGTTTGGTCCTGTTTTGTTTCCCCAGCTGTTAGAATGGGGCCTGTGAGCTCCCACTTGCTTAGGTCATCTCTTTCTGTGGGTTTCCCCAACATGGTCTTGATCCCTTTGCTCCTCACTCCTCCCTCTCTACAATTGGATTGCAGTGCTTAGCTGCATAGCTGCAGATCTCTTCCTCTGCTTCCATCAGCTATTGGATGAAAGATCTAAGATGGCATTTAAGGTAGTCATCAATCTTATTATAGGGAAAGGGCATTTAAGGTAGCCTCTCCACTATTGCTTAGGTTCCTAATTGGGTTTTCCTTGTGAATTCCTGGATATTACTGTAGGGCTAGATTTATCTTTAAACCTACAATGGCTCCCTCTATTAAGGTATATCTTTTCTTGCTCTCCTCTGTTCTTCCCTTGACTCAATCTTCCTGATCCCTCATGTTCTCCCCTGTCCCTCCCCTCCCACCCCAGTGCTCCCAATTTACTCAGGAGAGCTTCTCCTTTTCCCCTTCTCCAGGGTACTATGTATATCTCTCTTAGGGTCTTCCTTGTTTCCTAGCCCTACAGTTGTGTATTATAGGCTGGTAATCATTTGCCCTATGTTTAATATCAACTTTTATGAGTGAGTACACACAATGATTGTCTTTTTGTGTTTGGGTTACCTCACTCAGGATGGTTTCTTCTAGTTCCATCTATTTTCCCATGAATTTCAAGAGTTCATTGTTTGTTTTGTTCTGCTGAGTAGTATACCATTGTGTAAATGTACCACATTTTTTTTTTATCCATTCTTCAATTGAGGGGCATCTAGGTTGCTTCTAGGCTCTAGCTATTGCAAATAATGCTGCTATGAACCTCGTTGAATGGATGTAAGATAAAGGAACTTCCAGAGGCATCACCATCCCTGACTTCAACACCTACTATGGAGCTATAGTAAAGAAAACAACTTGGTGTTGGCACAAAAATAACCAGGTAGTCTAATCAAATAGAAGACAGATATAAATCCACACACCCATGAACATCTTATTTTTGACAAAGAAGCTAAAATTATACAATGGAAAAAAGAAAACACCTGCAACAAATGGTGCTGGCATAATTAGAATCTGACAAGTAGAAGATTGCAGATAGATCCGTATCTATTGCCATGCACACAACTTAATTACAAATGGATCAAAGACATCAACATAAATCCAGACACACTAAATCTCTTAGAGGAGATAGTGAGAAGTAGTCTTGAGTGAATTGGTACAGGAAACCATTTCACAGACACTGAGATTGACAATTAATAAATGGGACCTCCTGATAGTGAGATGCTTCTATAAGGTAAAGGACACAGTCAACAAGACATAATGACACCCCACAAGAGTAGGAAAATACTACACCAACCCCACATTTGACATATCTTCAAGATATCTCCAATATATGTAAAGAACTCAAGAAGCTGGTCATCAAAACACAAAATAATCCAATTAAAAAGTAGGTTACAGGACTAAACAGAGAATTCTCAATAGAGGAATCTAAAATGGCTGAAAGACTCTTAAGAATTGGTCTACAGCCTTAGCCATTAAAGAAATGCAAATCAAAACAACTCTGAGATACCATCTTACACCTGTTAGAATGGTTAAAATAAAAAGTATTAAGTATAGTTTATGCTGGAGAGGATATGGAGAAAGAGGAACACTCCTCTACTGCTGGTGGGAGTGCAAACTTGTACAGCCACTTTGGAAATCGGTATGGAGGTTCCTCAGGAAAATGGGAATCAGTCTACCTCAAGATCAAGTAATTCCTTTCTTAGGCATGTATCCAAAAGATGCACATTCATACCACAAGGACATCTGTTCAACTATGTTCACAATATGATAATTAAACAATTTAATTATAATTATGCTGAAAATGATAAAGGTGAGAAAATTAATTTTTGCATAACAGGGAAATTGTGCTAATCTTATTTTTTTCTTTAATTCCACTTTTTTCTATTATTGAAAATAGTTTACATACAATATATTCTGATTATGGTTGCTCCTTCCTCCAAATGTGTCCCTGCCTTTCTGGATTCATTCCAATTCTGTCTCTCCTTAGAGAAGAAACAGGCATCTAAAAAAACAATATTAAAATAAAGACAGATTTATAGTGTCAATAACTTGGAAACTTTAATGTATATGCCATAGCATTAATGGCAATTCACAACTTCATTAAACTGCAAAATTTAACATTTTCAAAGACATTTTAATTATACTTTTTACTTATCAACTATTTCCTGTAGGATAATTTAATGGATATTTAAGTAAACCATAAATATGTTAATATAGACCCAAATATTTTAGATTTCAAAATTGCTGCAATTTTTATTTCTAACTTTAATACAGGCAAACTGAGATTTAACTACAGAAGAAAAAAAATGTTTTAACTTTTTATTATAAAGACAAGTTCTCACTATGGAGCCAGAACTTGCTGCTACTTTGTCATCCCCCTTTCTTAGTTTCCTGAGTGCGGGAGTTGTAATTACACATCACTGCCAGCCAAAAATATCATCTCATATTGAGGCATTACTTCACATATATCACAATATTGATGGATATGGATATTCACATATAATTTACTTCTGTTTCTAATATAAATTAAGTCATTAGATTATTTGTAATATATCCATATATATTTATGTTTTCTTATAATTTTCTTCCTGTTTATAGTTTTGAAATACCAATAAAAATATGAACATATTCAAAGTTAATCTATTTTAATGTCCATAGTTGATTCATTGCATTCTATAGAGATTTATGATATGAGTGCCTTATGAAGTTTTACTTCCAATCTGCCTTTTAACATCATCTTTCTCCTCTAAGATTACTTTCATTTCCAGCCTTCATGATGTGTAAGTACCATTTCCAACAACTACATTAGCCTTGACCCTGCCTATTCTGCAACCAGGCATGATTTCAGAGTTTTTCAACTTCACACTTCTTCAGTGTCTACTGCAACACTTGATTACATTTTATAGAATATAAACAAAATCTCCACTCTCTCTTCACAATTAATTTTGAGGGCAATCATTGAGAATGCCTATTTTTTGTTTGTAAATATTTAAATCAGTTAACTTGCTTTTCTGTATGCATATACTTACTAAATATTATAAAATTGTATGGTACCATATTTATGTTACTGTTTTCATATATCTATACATTTAAAATAAAAACAAAAAGTCCTAGAATACACAACTAACTTTCTATTGAGTTTACCATTTGAAAGACCTTTAAGAAATCTTTTTTTATGCCAGAAAAAGGGCAGAATTTTTTGTTATATTTATTTATTTACTTATTTTTTGTATGCGTGCTCTGGTTGTGAGCCACTAGATGGTTTATGGGAACTGAACTTAAGACCTCTGGAAAAACAGTCAGTGCTCTTTGTTGTTCTTTTATTTTAGTGTGCCACCTAAGAAACACAAACACGAGACTCAGTGCCCACGTGGAGTTAATTAGTAGGGTGGAGAGAAAGCAGGAAAGAGAGAAAGAGAGAGAGAACAAGAGGAAGAGAGGAGGGCAAGAGAGGAGGGGCTTGCTTGGGGGTGGGCTTGCTTTAAAAAGGAAACTTGCAAGTGGATAACTGAGTCCCCTGCAGCAGCCCCTGCAGGGGGCAGGGTCAGCAGACTGCTGGGGTTCCAACACTCTTAATTGCTGAGTCATCTTTCAAGCCTAAAAGAACAGAATTCTTTTTTGTTCTGATAGCTTTCATCCATTATAATAGCTTCCTGTTATGTTTAATATTTTAGATATTCTTTAAGAATTCCATGTACTTATAGTTTGAGCATACTCATTCCCTATTTCACCAATTCTAGTTCTCCTAGACTCCCTTAACATGTCTCTATCCCAATTTATTGTGCTCTAATTTTTTAAGCCTGTGTGCAGTTAGTGGGATAAAAACACTAGTAATGTACTACTGGCCACAATATCAAACAAAACTGACTCTTGCTACACAGCAGCAAACAACTGTTGATATCTCATTAGTTTTGGTGTCTAATGTACAATTCCCTCAACTCAACACTGCAAGAATTTTCATTAGCTTCACTTCATGAGTGCAAATCCAGGTAATGTCTAAATTCTAGTATTTCATGGCATTGTCCTGTCTTTCAGCTCTTACATCCCTTGTGATTCTTCTTTAAAATGTTACATGAATCTTGGTGGAGAGAGGATTGATTAATTTTTCCCTTCTTGTTGCTGATTACTCATTTTCCCTTTTTCTCAGCACTTTGATCAGTTATTAGTCTGCCTTAATTAGCACATATTGCGATAGAGGTTCCTCTAACCAAGGTTAGATTATCACAAATCTATAATTATATGCATAAACACCTATAAAGTTGTTTCCAAACATGATCAGGTAGAACATAAAAGCAGTACATTCATCCCTAGGGCCTTCTTAGACCTCCATAGTCATGGACTTTTGACCAACTCTATGATGTTGGTATGAGTTCCCCCTGGGAAGCAGGGTCTCAAATCCGATAAGAGAGTAATTAGTTAAATCCAACACCATCATGTCTCTATTGAAGTACTTACTGGAAATGTCTTGTGTAGAATGTCAGTACTGTAACATGTGGGGTCCATTACAGAATGAAAATACTGATGTAATTTTTCCTTCAATGTTCTCAAAGGCACCTCCCTGGTCTGTAACTCAATTCATGGTATTTTTAGGAATAGGGATTTTCCATCTACTTATGGTAGGAAAACAACATCTTGTGTTATTTGGAGGACTACTGGGATCTTCCTGACAAATAACTCATATTGAAGTATGTTCTGCCTGATACTTTGTTTAATAACCTGTGTCTCCTGAAAACAGCTTTCTACATCACTGGAGGGTAGCTCTATTAAAATTTCTTTTATAAAGTATATTTTTAATTAGCTTACAAAATAGTGGGTTCGCAAAACTTTTCATAAATAATTTTGTTTTGGTTATTTCACCACATATCACACCCTTATCCCTATCCTTCAGCTCCATACATACTTAAACCTTAAATAGCAAGTATTTACATCTCTTCTGCTATATCACATGTGTCCTGTTATTTATTTATTTTTTGGGCTGTATTTTTAATTGAATTCCAAATTAATAGGTTTTGATATGACATTTTCATATGCTTTTAATTCTGGTTTAGTCCTACCCCTTGTCCCTATTATTACCCAACCTTTCAATGATGAACCCTTTATGCCCCTCAGTACCTTGCCTCCATATTTAACTTACTTGTACTCTGTCCCCCTCCACTGTTTTAATATGTATCCTATTAGTAGCCTCTTTATAGTTTCCTGTCTTCCACATGTTTTTCAATTTAAACAACAACAACAACAAAAAAAAAGTTACAAAGCTAGGACTCACACACAAAACATAAAATGTGGTATATATCTTTGTGAGCCAGAGTTAATTCACTCAGTATTTTTTCACTTTCATTAAATAAAAAAAATTTCATTACTGAATCTTTCTTTATAAGTGAATAAAATTCCATTGTGTATTTGTACCTTATTTTTATTATCTATTCATTAGTTAATGGACATCTAGGACGATTTTATTCCCCAGGTATTGTACATAGCACAGCAATTAACATGAATGTGCATTTATCTCTGTGGTAGACTATAAGGTCCTTTGGGTATATGCTTAGGAGCTGTATAGCTATATCATATAGTAGTTCTATTCTTGAATTTCTGGGAAGTCCCTAAACTGAAAGAGAATTTGTATAGTTTCTTTTTTCTTTTTTTTTTTTTTTTTTTTTTTTTTTTTTTCTGGGATGACGAACACCCCCATCCCCCAAATCAACACAGGGAGGAAAGGCTTATTTGATTTACAATTCCAAGATGCAGCCCAATGTTTTAAGGAAGTCAGAACAGGACTCATGCAGTTTGTCACACCAGATTGGCAGTCAGAGGCAAAGAGAAACAGTTGAATCCATGCCACTTACTTTCTGGTTCACCTAGTTTTCTTCAGTCTTATACAGTGCAGGAAGCTCTGCTGAGGTAATGGAGCCATAATGCCAATAAAGGCTTGCCTTTCCCTGAATTGGCAAACAACCAAGACAATCCTAAAGATGTGTTCCCAGGCCAATTTGACCTAGATATTTGTTTGATCAAGGCTCTCATCTGCAGTAATTCTAAGTAGTTGCAAGTTGATAGTTAAAATGTGTCACATAACTTTACAGTTCCCAGATTCCAGAGTGCTGAAGTTGTTAACTAGCATGCCATTATTATTGTTCATGTTTCTGTTTTTCAACACCATTTAGTTTATTTGCAGCATTTCTTCAGTGCTAAGAATTGAAGATTTTGTATTTTAACATATTTACTCTGTTGAAGCTTAATCCAAAATGCATCAGATTTAGCTGTGCTCAAGCAGAAGTTGTGTGTGAGGAGGGCTTTGCTTTTACAACTGTAATAGAGTTACTTTGTTTAAAACAAACAAGACAAATAGGAGGGGGCTTTCTCTCTTCAGTTCTTCTGCTATGTAACAGTATATACCTTCCCTCCTTAGGAAAGGTAAAGACTTTATTATTCTCCTAGAAAGGAGATGTCCTCAGGGTTACCTTCCAGCACCTTGATCTTGAATCTCACACTCTATAATATTGTGACAGAATTCTTCCAAGAAATCCCCTTTCTTAGGATTATAAATGTACACATGTATGCATTTTTAAAACTTTTACTCTTTTTTCAAATAACTACTGCATTCAATAATTAACATTACTTTAATCTTTAAGAGTAATAGGCATTTTATTGATTTATTTTATGAGTTTTTTAATAGGAACTTTTGATTTTTATATCAATATTCAGCCATTTCCATAATTTGCTCTGTATGCATCTATAAATCTGTGGTGTATTCACTAGTTATTACTCCTCTAGCCACTTATGATGTACACATTAACACTGAGTCACAGCTGTGCTAAGATAACAAAGACATGAGATATGTCCAGGACACCTTGAGGAACATATGATTCCTAGTAAGAGAGTCACAACAATAAATTGCAACCTTTATAAGGAAATAGAGAGAGTATAGTAAATGTATGAAATTTAGTCTTCCTGTGATAATCATGATTTCAAGGGAGACAGGAAATGTTAAAATATTTGTTTCTGTCTGTTAATCCTGAAAAGGTAAAAATGAATACAAATATATTAATTTAACACTTAACTTTTTTTATTTCTAGTAAAGATGAAAGTTACCTTTAGTCTATTGTAATTATTAGAATTGTCATATGGTAACATATTTTGTATTATGAGGAAGTGCATGATCTACCATCCACTGTATATACATACATATATATATATGTGTGTGTGTGTGTGAATATAATGTGTGAGTGCATATGATTTATATATGTGTGTGTGTATATATATACACACACATATATATATAATTACTTACATATAAAATAATAAAAATCTAAGGATTTTACTTTTAATTCATGTTATGGTGAGTTGATGAGGGAAGGTTAAATGGACAAATTTTAGCAAGCAAAGTATTTCTCTATTTTCCTTAGTGTTAGGATAAAAATTTGTCACCATTTCTTTTTATGATACAAAACTAAGTGTTTAAGAAGTATAATTTACCTTCCATTTCTCTGATAGGAATTTCCTACATAAGTGCTACTGTAAATTAATTAAGTTTTAGATATCTGATATAAAATACAGGCCTGATTTTTTTCCTGTATCAGAATACTTGTACAGATAAATGAAAAGTATGTTGTCTAGGTACCTTGATTCAACTTAAATTTATGTTGAGTGTCATAAGCAATTTTATCTCAAATGCATTCAATTAAATTTCTGCATCAGTTGCTTCTCCTTGTTTAAGTGTTCATATATTCGATGTTAGCTTTCGATTACAGCTAGGTTTTAAAAAGAAAATGTATCAATATTCAAATACACTTCTGGGGGGAATTCAATCTCAAAGTCAAGAACAGTTTCTGAAATTTTGTTTCATGTTTGAGATAATGTATATATATGAAACCAAAGGAATCAGGATCCCAAATAAGATCCCCATCTTTTAGAGACCTTTCAGCAAGGCTGTTGACCTCGCTTTCCCTGTGCCAAGAACAATGCCCCATAGGTGTAACATACACTTTCTTGCCCTGCTGAAGAAACTTTATTCCTCTTTCAACTCTTCACCACTAGATTCTATCTTCATTCCCTAGAAAGCCATTACCCATGTCCCCTAAATAAGCTTGGCCTCCATGGGTATGCCAGAGAAAATAAACATATTGAAAAATTTAAAGCTAATGACACATAAAACCTGCTCAAGGCAAAGGCAGGCCAAATCCCAGCATGAAGACCAGAAGGGGTTGAGAATAAAATCCCACCCCTAGCTGAGGACCAATCAGGAACTGTTAACTGCTGGGAAAGGGAGAGCTAATTTTTTCTAAAGGGGGTTGTTACCTCTTGGCTATTTATTTACTCTACCACCCTCTGTTGAATGATACACACAAGGGATATTTGGGCAACACAATTGTTCTGGATAGCTTTAAAATAACAAGGATACAAAATGGACATATGAAGATGTAGGTGTGGATTTGGGAAGAGGATGGGTAAGGAGGACAAACATGATAAAGACACATTGGAAAAAGTTCTCATAGAATTAGTAAACAATCAAAACAGGACCAAGGGGAAAAGAGGAGGGCAGAAGGGGGCATGAAAGAGCAGGAAGATTGAGACAGGGATAGAATAGAGAGGAACAAGAAAAGAGATACCATAAAGAGGGAGCCATTATAGATTGAAGGAGAAATCTGACACTAGGGAAATGCCCACAGATCTACAATAATGAACCCAACTAACAATCTAAGCAATAGTGGAGAGGCTACCTTTAATGCCCTTCCACGATAATGAGATTGACAACTACCTCATATGCCATCCTAGAGCCTATGTGTATTAACTGATGGAAGCAGAAGCAGATACCCATGGCTAAACACTAGCTGAACTCCTGGAATCCTGTTACAGAGAAGGAGGAGTGATGAGCAAAGGGAACAAAACCATGCTGGAGAAACACACAGAACAAAGGGGAGCACATGGACCCCAGTCTGATAGCTGGGAAACCAGCATAAGGCTGACCCAGAACCCCCGAATGTGGGTGTTAGTTAGGAGGACTAGACAGTGTAAGGGGCTTGTAGTAATGGATCAATATTTATCCATAGAATATGAATTGACTTTGGGAGCCCATCTCACATAGAGGGATACTTTTTAAGCCTAGACACGTGGGGGAGGGCCTAGGCCATGCTCTAAATGATATGACAGACTTTGAAGACTCCCCATGGAAGGCCTCAAGCCCCAGGGGAGCAGAAAGGGGGTGGATTGTGGTTTGGTGGGGATGACAGGAAGAGGGGAGGGAGAGGGAACTGTGATTGACATGTAAAACAACCTTGTTTCAAATTTAAATAAAATAAAATAAAAAAACAAAAGAACAAAAACCAAAAAAGGACCAAACAAATGAGTATGTACAAAGTGATACATAGTTACCCTGAAGTTGAAACTTTACATTCAAATAAGTCTGAATTTAGAGAAGCTAAAAAGAGAAAATTGGATTGCTCTTACAAAATATTTTGTGAGGTTGTGTGCTTGCATGTGTGTGTGTGTGTGTGTGTGTTTGTGTGTGTTCATGAGTGTACATTGTGTGTGTTCATGAGTGCACATTATGTGTGTGTGTGGGGGGACAGCTTGTAAGAGTTTGTTCTCTCTCTTATGGTTTTTCAGACAGGGTTTCTCTGTGTAATGTTGGAGCCTTTCCTGACACTCTGTAGACCAGGGTGGCTTGAAACTCACATGTATGCTACTGCCTCTGCCTCCTGAGTACTGGGATTAAAGGCATGCCACACCATTGCCTGGTGAGTTTGTTCTCTTTCCAACATTTGATTGACAGGTCATTAAGCTTAGCAACAAGTGTTTTACTCACTGAACCATCTCACCAGCACCAGTTTTTCTGATTTCTGTGAACAATGTGAAACAGACTCTATCAAAGAGTCCTTCTCTGTATTTTTTAAAAGTCTTCTGGAATGGGTACTTTGCTTTATACATGAAAACAAACTCACAAAACAAGCCTGAAGCTTGAACCCCAATATCTGACTCTGGGACTTTTAGTTTTCATGCTACAGACTGGTACTTCAAAATTAAAAAAATTAAGTTCTCTGGCACATAGATGTGAAAACTTTAACATCATTTAAATATAGAATCTGGGAGTTTGCCCAGGCTAGGTGGGTGCTCTACTGATCTATATATTCCCTCTGACAATGAACATCCACTGCTGATGCTCCTTGCTAAAGATTTATTTTTATTAATGTTATGTCTGTGTATGTGCACATTAGTGGAAGTTCTCTTGGGGGCCAGGCAAGAGAATCTGATATCCTGAAGCTGGAATCACTGGCTGCTTTGAGTTGTTTAGCATGGATGTTAGGAAGCCAACTATAGGAGTCCTGGAAGAGCAATAAGTAGTCATTTAAACAAAAATATTTCTATTGACATAGAATTATATCACTTTCTCCTTTCCCTTTCTTCCATCCAGTCTCTCCCAGGCATCATACCTCAAACCCCCATCATGGTTCTCCCATTCCCTAAGTTGCTATCCTATTTTTCTTTGTTATTGAACATATATTTTCTTAAATATATGGAGTCATTTTTCCAGCATGTATAACCACTCATTTATTACAAACTTAACTTATATTGTGTGGGTAGGATTTCCTTTACTAACTACTTAAAAGACTAGACCAGAAGGCACTAAACTGAACTCATTTAAAAAAAAATCCAGACATTCAGTGATTATAAAAGGTCACATAACTTCTTAAACACACACACACACACAAAAAGACAGACAAACCTGTTTGATCTCACACAATCTGTTTGTCATTTTAATTTTACTTAGCATTGTTGACATGTAAATGAAATTTTATTTGATCAAATCAGTTTATATCATGTTCTTCAATGCAAACCAAATTTTATTTGATGCAAATTATGATTTAACATGTAAAACAAGTCATGTGTTGGTAGATGTGACACTTGAGTGTCTAAAATGTTTCCTTTCCAAACTACTGAAATACTAACCTTCAACAGAAAGTTGTGTTATCTGTCTGCATGATCAATCTATTTAAAACTATAAGTTTCAATAATTCTTTGCAATAAAAAGTATAACCATTGTAACATTATGTACAAGCAGCATTCTTTTCTTCATGTTCTCTCATAAAGACTTATGCATTGTCATTATATATAGTAATTGCGTTGGAAATGTAACTATACATTATAATGCATAATTATACATTATACACATAACTTGAAAACAACAATTATTCTATGAATAATTCATTATTTATTTTAAAAACTTTCTTGGAAAAACAGCTCATATAAAAGAAATGTTGGTGGCTTTTAGAAAGAAGGAAGAACCAAATAGAAAGTACTAAAATAGTAACTTTCTCATAGTCTGTCAGAGAGAAAATATATATATATATTCTTACATAACTTAATGAAGTCTATGCTTAGCTGATATGCAAAGCCTGCTTCCACCAATATGTTGAATTTGAGAACATCCTTTGGAAAGAAGACTTGTAGAAAAGTACATCCTATTAGCACTGTGAGGCCCTCATCTAGTTTTGTCATCACTGAGGACCAGCTGTCCCGTTAGTTGATTTTCACAGACTGCTCCTATTCATGCTAAATTATTTAACTATGAAGTGTATCTAGGCATCGCACCACATGGCTTAGTTTGTATATATCAGATTTTGTGATTCAACTATTCTATTTTAGTATGTCTCATAATATGCGATCATTCAGTAACTGGAATTTATTCTAACTCACTTTTGATGATAAATTCTATAGACTTTCTAGAATATGTTTAAATTTTGAAAAAAAATAAGGCCTCATCCTACTGTAATCCATAACATTTATCAACTGTACTATAAGTCCCAGAGTATAGAATATATATTTTATAAAATATATACTCTATACTCACACAATTCCTTATGCATAGTTAAATTTTGAAACTTCTGTTTTTTTAAAGTTAAGAAAACCAAGAGTATAAAGCAAAATAAAATCTGTCTTGAGATTCTGGAAATAAGATTTATATCAGTGTAGGGTACTGAAAATGATGATAATAAAAGAATGTGGGCAAGGATAGATAAATTTACAAAGGACAAGAAGCAAGAATTTCATACATCTCAATTGACTAAGAAGCTAGATCTTTACACTTAATAATAAATTTCTCTTTAGACTTATTAGAGAATATTCAAGGTTCTACTAAATTATATAGTTTCTGTATATTTTAAACATAAATAAGCCTAAGACTGACATGAGTTTACAGTCAAGATCTGGAATCTAATGTACAAAGGAATTACAACCTTAAGTATAAATTAATGCAAGTTTTACTTTATTAATTTGTGCAACTGGAAAACCTGGGTTTAGGTTATCACTTAGTCATATAAATTGTCTTTCCCATCATGTACTTATTACCTAAAACAATACATATTCTCAGAATCGTAGTATTGTCTCTGTGCACATCAATGAATCCAATATCTAACATTCAAAAAAGAAGCATTGACTCTAGAGAATAGGTTAAGTAACGTGAGGCTCATTGAGAAATGTTGCATAGTTACAAATTAAATCAAGGTATTGATAGCAAAACACAGAGGCAGACATTGTATGACAGAACATACAATATCTTATATGGTATGATAGCCCACAAAGATATCTTAGAATCTAATTCACACCTCTAGTTGATATATATATAGTTGCTATAAATCATATTCAAAACATTTTTTGTAAATCATTTGTTTGCAAGCCAACAAATTAAGCTTTGTTATGCTAATTCACAAAAGGGAAAGTAGGGAGGGTTCTTTGATCATTGTGGAATTTTGGCCTCAATCTTACAGTCAAGGTGGAAATAAGGAAAATTTGCATTATTCACATAGAGTTTTAGAATTTGGGCTCAACTTACTAGTATTGTATAATTAAACTAAATGATTTTCATTACAATTCCATTTTATCTTTATTTTTCATTGCTAGAAATTATTCATATTGATTGTGCAGTATTGCTATTATCATAATTCTTGAAATGTCTTCTATGTGCTTATCATTTCATAGATAAAGGAGGAATGACTGAAGATGAGACAAATAGACAACAAACAAAATATAACTAATTAACCCAAGTTGCATATACTTACCATGACCTTGAAACAATGAGAAGTGCCTGAAATACCAAGTGCTCCTAAATTACCCACATCTCCAGATGGCGGGCCCCTTGACTTTCAGAGTCACCTGAATGAATGCTTGCTGTGCAGTACATGGACAAAGGCTTGCAAATGCTACAGGTCTTTCTGTGAACACTCAAAACAAAAGCTCACAAGTTTAAAGGAGGAAAGAAATTAAATGTAGTGTGTCCGAATCAATATTATATAACCATCCTCCATTCTTTATCACTATGTAATCAATGACAATATAACAGCTTTATTAATAAAATGTTATTTACATGTCATTCAAATACTGTGTGTTACTGCATTCTGGCTTTCTACCCAGTTCATAAACTTCACCTCATAGTGTTCCAAAATATGTACTATAAAGTTGTCAACATTAAACTTATAAAATAGCCTTGAAAAATGAATGTGTTGTTCCTAGGATTGCAGAGAAGGATCAGACATTGTGAAAATTTTCCCAGATCCTCCAAGTTTTGCCTTGATAGTCTTCTATTTTTAAAATCTTATTATTTAATTTACCTCATTATTTCTGATATTTGCAAACATAAATATTAACATATAAAATTAAGAAATTTTTAAAAAAGGAAGTTCTTGGCCTTACCACATATCTTTGTCTATCTTTTTTCTATGCTATTTTTATTTTAACAATTACATTTTTTTAAATTAAGATATAATTATCTCCTTCCCTTTCTACTTTCCAAGTCCCCCCATGTAACTCTCTTGTATCTTTCACATTCCTGGCCTCTTTTATTTCATTGCTTTTACTCCCCCCCCCACACACACACGGTTATTGTGTTATTACAAACTATGTAAACACAATCTGCTCAGTCCATATTACTTTGTGGGTATGTGATTCTCGGGCTGACAACTTGGCATTGGATGTCTTTTCCCTGGGGAAAACTGTTTCTCCAGCTCTTAGCATTTTATTTTTTTTTATTTTAGTTGCCTTCCTTTTTCACAGCCTTTCAAAGGTCTGCACACAGCAATTCTTCAAAGCAAATTAAATAGCCACACAAATATAACCAAATGGAAACAGTGAGAAGGACAGGCAAGTGGAGTAGATAAAGGTCAGAGATGGAAGTCTTCTGTACACTTCCTTCTAGCTTCTTTATCCATTCATTTGGGGTCGCTGTTGCAAATTAAGTCTCATTATGACAAACCTCCTCTTCAATGGATTTTCCCATTTGTTTTGTAGACATAAAACACTTTGTTTTTATTTATATAATTCTATTAATCATAAGTTAATCAAATATTATTTTAAAAGGAAAGAGGATATCTCATCACCTCTTATATCATATCACATCATGATGGTTTTAAAATCAGTAAGCTTCAGGCTTTGAATAGTTTCATCTTTTTTTTTTTTTTTCAACAATGTGCTTAGTATTTTGCCCTAGTTTTCCCTAATATCCTCATGGAACAAAAGACACATTTTGTTAGCAAGTCTATATCTTTGCATTTTTCTTGTGATATTTCCTTAATTTGACATCATTTTGTATAACTTCACAGACAGAAGCATTTAATTTCGAAATTTATCTTTCCAAAACTTTTAAGATGATGCAATTAAGGAAGGAAAAATGACCCAGTGTTTTATTGAAGTGGAAAGCTGGGTGTTGTGCCCCGTCCTGTTCACAGTAGTTAACAGGTGTGAATTGCTTCCTCACCAGCATAAAATTCCTGCTGTGCAGCCCTTTGTTCACTTCAAGCTGCTTTCAGGTTCTATTATGACTACAAAACTACCTGAATCTGCTTTAATGTCATTTTAAATGCTTTGCTGCTTTGAATAATGTTTACTTGTATGGCCCTGCCTGAAATAAAAGTGAATAAATCCAGCAAAGCAAGAATGAGCCCTACATACTATGTGCAACAGTGATTTTGAGAGACTGTTGTACTACCTTGTATACAAAACTTCCATAAATTATGTATAAATACACAAACACAGTCTTTTTTTGAGAAATGTCTTGTGTGGTTTTGTATACATTCATAAATCAGAAAACTTGCCTCAGCACTGTGTATTTATACACAACATATGTAGATTCATTTTTTTTCTTAAACCAACTATTTATATAAAATTTGAATTGTGTTTTGCCTTATATGTAGTCTAGAGATGATTTCCAGTTTGGAGATGATTTAATATGAAGATATACATTGGTTGTATCAGCTAGTTTATGGGACGGCATTGATCAATTATATATTATTGATTCCAGAAGTGTTCTGATTGGAATGGTCTTCCAATTTTATTAGTAGTTCCTTATGTCCCATTATACTATCTGTCTGTGGGTTTCAGACTTCACTGGAAAACTATAAACAGATGGTGACAATGATGGGTATATGTATTGATACATTTAATTCATGCATAAAGATAATAAGTAATTTCTGTTAGAAAATCTAAAATTGCTCTACAGAGTGAAGAGCTTCCTAGATCACATTCTGAGTTCTTTTTGAACCATAGATTGTAACTGGGAAGCATTGTTCTCAAAACAACTAAGTTTAGGAAAGGACTATCCTTAATTGCTATATTAAATGTAACAGGGAGTTTCATATTTAAAGAATAAATTATCTTGATACTTGTTAAAATGATAAGGAAGCTCATGCAAGACTATAGCAATAGTAATAACAAAGTTAGATATTTCCAACTCTAAAAGCCCAGAGAGAAGATTGGAATTTACAACAAATGAACAGATACAGGGTGTCTGTGGCTGCAACATTACTGAGATTTAGAATAAGATGTAAATTTGATAATTTTTGAGATTGTAATGTAATTATATAATTTTCCTTTTCCTCCCTCCCAAGCTTTCTATATACCCTTTGTTTTTCACTTTCAAAGCAATTGCCTGTTTCTTTTCATAAAGTGATGTTACGTGCAAACATGCATATTTATATAAATTCCTATGCAGATCCTGCTCATTCTGTGAAAATTATTGTAGGTTTGGTTTTAAAGATATTCATTTAGTATTTGGCAACCAATTGCTTTATTCTTTCCTGGGGAAAAAATATTTCTTCCACTCTTAGCATTTATTAGTTACCTACTATAGTTCTGCATGTAGACTTGAGGTCTAATGGGCTACCCACTTTGGAATGCCTATTTTTGTTCTTGTTTAGCTCATATTTGAAGAATGATGTTGGTGAGAGTTTATGGATGTAGCTTTTTACTACTAGGAGACACAATCTGATAGAGAACTTCATGATTTAAAAAAAGATTTTTTAAAATCTTTCCCTTCCCTCGCCTGTAATTTTCACTGGGCTTTAGGTATGGGAGTTGTTTTGTAAATGTCACTGTACTGGACTTTACAATTCTATATTTTGATAGATGGTAATTTATTTTATTTCATTATTATTAGTTTTAATGTTGTCTCTGTTGCAAAGAGAATTATCCTTGATGGTGCGTAAAGACTACATTTATCAGTGAGTATTAGGACAAATATTTAGAATGTAGTGAGTTATTGTGCTGGTTAATAAAGTGGTGATTATAAGTTTTCGTTCCAAGATCTGTGACTTAACTGGTCTTAAGTAGCTGGCTAGTTTTCCAGTACAAGTTATGATTTCTCCCTTGTTGATTGAATCTCAGGAGTAATTAGGGAACTATTGGTTAACATGAATATATAAATGCTATTACTGCACTCTTTGTTTTTGCGGTTCTTAGGTGTCATAGATAGGTGGCACTTTCGTGTGTTTTTCTCTTTTGGATGCTTACATTGGGCTTTCTAGGACTATGAAAGTTACTGTGCAGAAATCACAGTGAAAGGTGTCTTCAGTAGCAAGGACTTATGTTCCACTTTTATGGGGGTAAAATAGTGAAATAACAGTGGCCTATATGTTTTAGGAGTCTTTTGGATAACTCTGACCAACCTGGAAGATGGGCATTTCAGTCTGGCATTTCAGTCATCCTCTTGTTCTTGGAGCAGAAATTGCTAGGGTAGAAGAAAAAATATCTTTGTGTATGTTCATATATATATATATATATATATATATATATATATATATATATCTGAAAGATAGGAGAGAGTCTTCCATGTATTATTGTTTTATTTCTTCTTGGTAAATGGTTAATAATGTGATTGAGAAATTCATTGGTTGGAATATTGTAACGAGTATGGTCTTTCCGCCTGCCGCCTGGTCTGGTCCCACCTCCGCGCCAGCCCCAAATAACACATTGAGACTCTGTATTTGATATAATTTTGTTGGACAGGTACTTGTTTCTTATCGGCTAACTCTGTGTTAATTATTAACACATTTCTATGTATTTCCACGTGGTGGTTTTAGTTTCTTCAGACTCTCCATATTGACCCCCCTTACTACTTCCTCTTTCCTCCTTGTCTCCTAGTCCCACCTATCTTGCTTTCCTATTGGCCAACAGTGCTTTCTTTATTCATTAAACCAGTATGAGAAACATATACAAAATGACATCTCCCATCAGAATATTACCATATTGAGAATAAAATAATATATATATATATATATATATATCCATATATACTCATGTATTATGTATAATATATTTCCATATATCATTTGCATATACACATGCACACACACATATATATCTTCAGGAATTTATTTTCTTCCTTTGCAGTGGACTCACTTGCCTTCTGGATATCATTTTAATTTTAGTACATGTAATGCTATAGTGAGCACTGACATTTCTTTACAAAATAACCAAGCAACATGTTTCTTACAATTGATGGATCAAGGGCAGACATAGAAGCAAGGTATAAAGCTGATTTTTGAGGGACAGCTCCCAGAGAAGCCTTACTAGACTTTGGTCAGGAATAGTTTTGCCTTTCTTTAATGGTATAGAATAGAAATTGTTCAAGCCCACTCTAGTTATAGTACACACAATAGCTAGAGGACAGATGTGGCAATGCAGCTCTTCTTGCAAGGGAAAGAGAAGGGCAGAAGTGGGTATCAAAAAATGTGATAAAATACAATTAGAAAGAAGATTAAGCACATGTCTAACCTTG
Organism: Phodopus roborovskii; assembly: GCF_943737965.1. Lineage (NCBI taxonomy): Eukaryota > Metazoa > Chordata > Mammalia > Rodentia > Cricetidae > Phodopus > Phodopus roborovskii. The sequence continues at coordinate 30,738,690 of NW_026126511.1, read as the reverse complement.
TGGAGCCATTCGATGAGGAAGCATAGGAAGACTGGGGAACTACTTCAAGAGCTATCCACAGCTTGGATCCTCCATGACTGAATGAGCCCCTTAGAAACTTGTTTATCACATATTTTTATGGCAGATGTTGTGTTAAATACAAGTTTTGTTTTCACTATACTTGGCCTAGGATTAATTTACTCTGAATATAAATATAGAAAAAGATATATTACCACTATCTATATATTTTTGATTAAATTGGTGTCAGAAGAATAGCAAACATAAAGAATATATAATTAAAAGTGACTTTAGTCTGGTAAAAAAAAAATAATAACCCTATAGAAGATAGATAAAAAGGTGGACCATAAAATGGACACACATGGAGGTTCCCAGGAAGAGAAAATAGTTAAGAAGTCCTGGGGAAACTGGGAGAGGTTAGAAAGAAGGGAGTGAGGGATGGGAACATGAGGGACCATTAAGAAGAACAAGTTGGGACAGAAAGAGATTTTTTTCTCTTTCTCTCTGTTTTTTTTCTTTTTTCTTTTTGGTTTTTTGAGGCAGGGTTTCTCTTTATTGTTTGGATCCTGATCTTCCTGACCTGGAACTAGCTCTGTAGAACAGGCTGGGCTCAAACTCACAGAAATCTGCCTCCCTCTGCCTGGGATTAAAGGCTTTAGTCACCAATGCCCAAGCCTGAATGAGATACCTTGATAGAGGGAGCCAGAAAGGGGATAGGCAAAAACCTGGTGCTAGAGAAATTCTCAGCTCAGGAATCCACAAGAATGACCTCAGCTAAGACTCCTAGCAATAGTGGAGAGGATATCTGAACAGACCTTTTCCTTTAATGAGGTTAGTGACTACCATAATAGTCACCATAGAAACTATATCCAATTACTGAGAGAAGCAGATGCAGTGACCCACACCTGAGCACTGGGCTGAGCTCCAGGAGTTGAGCTGAAGAGAGTGAGAAGGAATCATGTGAATAAGGGGGTGGGGGGTCAAGATCAGGATGGGGAAAATAATGAGACAGCTGACCCGAGCTAGTGGAAATTTATGGACTATGGACTGAGAGCTGAGGAACTTGAATGGGACCAAACTAGGTCCTCTGAATATGAGTGACAGTTATGAGGCTTGATCTGTTGGTGGGGGAGGGGGAGAGGGTTAGGTGGTCCCTAGCAGTGGCATCTAGACCTATCCCAGGAGAATGAACAGGTTTTTGGAGCGTGTTCCTTATGGGAGGATACCTTTCTGAGCCATGATACAGATTTTGTTGACTTCTCAAGGAAGACCTTATTCCCTTTAAGAAGTGAATGGGAGGTGAGAAGTGGGGGGGGAGGGGTTGGGAGAAGGAGAATGAAGGGGAACCGGGGTTGGTATGTAAAATGAAAAATAAATAAATAAATAAAAATCTCCTCAAGATTGACTTTAACACCAAAGCACTGCTTTAATTATATGTAGAATTTTTTTCCATATCAACGTATATAATTACCCCCATTATTTGTTTTTCTATTACTGTGAAATTGAAGTATTTTATATTGTAACAGATTTTAATAATCTCAGCAATTTAGTGTCAATGGTGGTGGATTTAAGTTCAGTGACTACTATCCTTTCAAATTTTAGAGTCCAATAAATACATTCCAGGGAAAGATGAAAAAAAGTCATTTTATTTAATAACACTGCATTTTCTCACATCAGTAACCACCTGTGAAGATAAAATACTTGTAAACAAATACACTAAAACAAGTTTGATTCAATGAATTCCATATTGTCTCTTAAATCCAGAACCTAATTAGCATACTAAAAGCAAGAACTTTGATACACAGAAAATTGTGTTAATTGAATCAAATGCTGAAATACAAATATAGAATCAAGCATAAGTGTTAGTGTTTTATGACATATGTATATATGCATAGAACAGTTTATTATGTATTATACTATATAAAATACATTTAAATAACACAGTTCACAGTTATGAAACACACAGAGTTGTTCCTAGTCTCATTGACATTGTTTGTTACCTAATGGCTTATTGTTTTAATGTTTCCAGTCTCAAGGCACTAGATAGGATCTTGTTGAATACATTAACATGATGCAACTGTTAAGAAGATGCCTAGACAGCGTTTTTCAGGGACATAACCTTATCTCCAAACAAACGCATCAGATTGTCAGTTCACATTTGAAATAATTTATTAAATTTATATGGTCTGCATGTAGATTAGAATACTATGTACACATACATACTCACTGTTTTAATCAGAGTTAGAAAACTTAGATTCAATAAATGAGATATGTTAGCTCATGGAAGAGAAATATCTTCAAATTAATGTTGTTATTAACACATAGTTACTTGTTAGCATATTTTGGCACCTGGATTTTGCTATTCTTCTGATCCCCTGCAATAAGACACTTGCTCTCCTTCTGATGTTGTATCTCACTTCTTGCTTTATCCTCGTAATCATTTTGAATTAACATTCAAAAATGTTCAAATCCATGCTAAGTAATTTGTCATTCACTTACCTTTACTCATTGGATAAAGCATCACAAGATTATGGACCAATATTTTAATCATTAAATTGTGGTGAACAAGAAAAGCCTTTTCTTGTGCTCTTATTCAGAATTGTCTGATAGGGTAGATGGTTGCTGACATAATTAGTGGATTTCATTATGCAGCCTTTGAATTGAACTTAAATTTTGGGTTTCCTACATGATCTTGAAGATGGTAATAGAGAGTATACACATTTAAAAGAATTTTATTAAACATAAAACATGCGTATTATTCTCTTAGATTGAACTTTTACAAATTAGAGTAATATATTCATTAAATGTCTAAAGAATTTCTTTCTTTTTATATTTACTCCATTATCAATGAAGTATATACATGAATGACAATGAGGAACATGTAATCAGCATTAAATTTTTAAAAACAATTTCTTTTAAGAAGTAGGTAATGTAAACAGTTTGTATGCAACTACAGGTTCATCTGCAAATGCAAATCATTTTCTATCCTTTGGAGATGCAGAATAAGAACTACAACATTTCTATGGGAAGATGATTTATTAAGTACTGAAATTCTTCATCTGTAATTACTATGAATTTATGTGGGAAAGGCTTCTTTGAAAAAGAATAGAAGTCTTGAAAATAACTAATGTTCAAACAAAAGAAGGCCTTGCATCACTGATAGTTCTTGAGTTAACAGAGTCATGTAGACTCACATATAATGGTGAAACAATATGTTCTTTCATGTTCAAGTTATACAAAGAGATTCACATAGTCTTCTTCACACATACAGCATCATGCAAACAATATTATGCAAGACATAAGCATTACCTGTATGCAAGAGTGGTGTTCTGGAAAGTACTGCAGGCAAAGTACTGCTGAGAGTGGCAGAAATAGTCTCCAGGGAAGAGCACAGAAACTAGTTATCCAATGTAAAATGGTCAGCCATGCAAACAGACATGAAAGTAACATCATACAGATTGAGCAGGCTTTATTTAGGAATATATATGTGTATACCTATACAAATATGTATGAAATAAAATTAATGAAAAAATCAATTTGAAATTGAACAAAGAGGAGTATATGAGAAGATTATGAAGGAGAAAAATAATGGAGAATGTAATTATAATATTAAAATAGTTAAAATTAATACAAAGCTATGAAATGGCTCATATATATTCAACACTTGCTCTACTAAATAAGCCTAACCATTATTGTATGCATACAATAATAATTGATGAACAATGAAAAGAAGCCTTGAATTTAAAAGAGAGGAAGGAGATTCATGGGAGGACTTGGAGAGAGGAAATGGAAGGAGAAAATAGTATAAATATATTTATAATCTTAAAAAAGTAAAAGAAATAACAAAGACAAGTATTTTTAAATTTAGTGGAAACACACACACACACACACACACACAAGTTTTACCTTTCTCTACACAGTTATTATCCTCCAGCATAAACAACTAGAAGGTTCCTTTCTAAGGATAAAATTGGTATGCATCAAATCATATTTATAGTATCCTTAGGCTCATCTTTGTGAGTGGGAAACAATGAAGACAAGAAATACTTTGTAAATGTATAAATCAATGGTTGAATACATCAATATGAACCTGCTAATAGTGATGTATAAATGCTATTTCTAGGTAGGAATCAATGAGCCTAAAGCTTGATATAAAAAAATTTCACCTGAAGAACATGGACTACAAGTAATTAATTAAAAATTTAATATGTAAAATATTTATTTTATTAATGCCTAGATGTGTGTTTCTGTACACATGTGAATACTGGTGTCCTCTAAAATAACAATGTATTGTCTTGCCAGCTGAGCCATATTTCTGGCCATAAAATTTAATATTTTATGAAATTTATAATTTATTTTCATAATGTTTTTCAAATCTTCCACTTATTTCTCCTACTTTTGCACTAGGTAAGATTCTTATTATACCTGATCTGGTAGCTTTTTTGGGGGTCTTTCTATTTCCAGCATGCCTCAATTCTAAATTATCATCTTGTATAAAAATGCTAGACTAGTCTGCTTAAGGCAAGGAATTGAAGAATTTACTACCTTCACTATCAATTTTCTCACCTCTGTATTAACAGGTTAATTTTCAGAAACCTTGTCTTTTTACTCAGACTTCCACAGGATATATTTCCACAGCCTCATGTCTCACTTAATTGTACATTTCTCTTTTCCTCTCCTTACATCTATTTACTATCTCTGTAACACACATTCTGTTTTTTACATGTTATGACTTCTGTCCACAATCATTCCATTTCTTAAATGTCATTCTCTATCCTCTATTCCCATCATTAAGTCACACCCCAGCACATTTAGTGTTTATGCCACAAAGACTTCTCTGAAGCCACCTGGAAACTTCTTTTCTAGCTTCTGGGCATAAATATTACTAAGTAACACTATCATGTTCTTTAATATAACTTCATAATAGACAACCAATTTTAGAATAACATAAATGTTGCTAGCAAATGTCCATTAACTTTTGGGTGTCCAGATAAACATTTCTTTTCATCCATGCTGCTAGTAGGATTAAATAGAAGGACATTGTTCAGGGAGTCCATGTAATACACAGTTATCAGTGGACCTGGCATGCCTTCAGTCACACTATAAAACAAAACTGTGTCAGTTTTACTGTAAACATTTATACATATTACCTTTTTGCTTTTATCTCAATGGCATTATAGATTTGTAGCTGAATATAGTCTTCCCTTAGTTGATATTATTTCTAGAATTCTTGGGTTGTTACCTTTGCTGTAGTCTTGTTTCTAGTACTGTTTTACCATTTCAATTTCACTTTTTCTTTTTTTTTTTTTTTTTTTGGATTGTCTGTGCCATTTTTGCTATTAATTTATAATTTATTTTACATTTTTCTATTTTTTTCTATGTTGCTGTACTAGCTTCCTACTGTTGTGGTAACTGATTAGAAAAAGCTTTGTAGCTGAACAGTCAAAGATGTAAAACCTTAGGTTTCTGGACCTGAGGAGTGTGAAGAGGGTGTCACTGGATCCAATCAAGGTGTCAAAGCTGAAATTTTGCTAAAGAATGGGAAATTCATTCTCTTGTTAGGTTTTCATCATCATCTCATTCTTGTGCAGATGGTTTGTTCCATCTTAAAGTGAACAAAGTTAAAGGTGTCTTTGTCATGCTTTGACGGTCGGCTTTGCTCCTTTACTTTCATTTTTTATTGTGATTTTAAAAACAATCTTATTTCACATACCAATTCCAGTTCCCTCTCCCTCCTGACCTACTCCCCCCACCAACTCCTCATCCTAACCCCTATCCACTCCACAGGGAGGGTGAGGCTTTTCTTGGGGAATACTCAATCTCTGTCATATTATTTGGTGCAGGACCTAAGCCGATATCTGGGCTGAGCAAAGTATCCTTCCACAGGGAACAGGCCTCAAAAAGCTAGTTAATGCAGTAGAGATATGCAGTGAGATATTCACTTTGTCCCCACCTGTGGCACTGACCATGCCCATTGGGGGTGGGGACAGGGGCAGAGGTTACCTGGGCGAACTAGGCCTGAGGAGAGTGCCCTGGAAGCTCGCTGTGGCACCAGGACAGGAGAGCATCCGAGGCATCCTTGGGACTAGGAAACTGCTGGTGTTCATCTGTCTATGTTGTAAGTTATTTCTCCCTGAGTAAACATCTGTTCAGCCTATTTGTTTCTCCTGATCCTTATTAAAGCACAATAGAGATAAATACTGGTTCCACTGCCAGCGGACCCATAAACTGCCCAAGCTCCCTGCTGACATCCACATTTAGGAGGCCTAGTTCAGTATTTTGTAGGTTCTCCATCAAGATTTTCACTGGACCTGGTTTTCACCCAGGCGGTCTCCCATCCAAGTATTAACTAGGCCCGACCCTGCTTAGCTTCCAAGATCAGAGAAGATCAGGTGCTTTCAGGGTAGTATGAGGTCGGATGACAATCTGGATCCTGCTTCTGACACCAGATATTGATGTTTAATAAGGATTAGGAGAAGCTTTTTATTCCAACATCTTTAGTTAATGTACAAAAATTGAATATTAACATGCTGAACAACTTAACTAATTTTCACAACTCAAATAAGTGTACGTACAAGTGTTTAATCATAGGTGCTGACATTCTTCCATTTATTTCCTATGGGACTCAATTTTTCAAAGTGGGAACAAATACTTTCTCTTCAAAAATAGGTCCTACATTAATTGCTTTTCTACTGCTTTCATAGATCATCAGGATAATGGAAAATTACAAAAGGAAGCATTTAATTTTGGTGCTCATGGTTCCATACTGTTAGAGTTCATGACAAATGTCAAGTAGAAATGGTGCTGCATGGTAGCTGGAGCATAATCCATAATCCTGACCATCAATTGGAGAGAGAGAGAGAGAGAGAGAGAGAGAGAGAGAGAGAGAGAGAGAGAGAGAGAGAGAGCTAACTGGGAATGACATGGGCTTTAGTCCTTAATGACACACCTTCTCCAACAGGGACACACCTCCTTATCCTTCCTCAGTTCTACCCACTGAGGGCCAAGTTTTCAACCATATGAGCCTATCATTCAATCCAACACAAGTGGGTAAATTAAAGAAAGTATATGACTTGGCATAAGTCACACAGTTTTTAGGTCCAAGAAAAATGATTATGAACCAAGGTAGTCCGTATCCAGAGCCTATGCTCTTAATCATTTCACTGTTAAAGACATATGGACAATGTATCTGAGCTCTTAGTAGTAGCCATCAAGATACTCTTGGGAAGTGGTTTGTCTAGATGCTCCACTTATTCAGCTTAAGAAACAGCCTTCCACTAGAGCAGCAGAGAAACACAATATTCCCCACACACTAAGAGGCAGCTGCAGAAAGCATTTTGTAAACATATGGTATTTGTATAATTAATGTTCAAGTAGAGAATTAGCTTACTGTTGCAGAATTACAGTTAGAAAACGTGAAATTTCCCAAGCTGAAGATGTGAGACTTCTTTTCTCTCTCAAAACATACAATGCCAATTTTCCCTTTCCCAGTGGATAATAAGGGGGAAACTAGCTGTTCAATGGACCTTTGAGAGAATAGCTATTGTTTTCACTCACCTGTCTCATATCATTTGCTTGACTATTAAGATTTTATAAGCATAAACACTTCTCATTGTAGAAAAAAACCCACCCAATATTAAGATAATTACATACATATACCCAGTACCTATCCCATCTTTTATTTACTGAGATAATATTTTTAGAATAGGAAGCTAATGGAAAACAGTAGTAAGAAGTTTACTCAGGCAATAATATACTACACCTCATCAACTTATATTCTTATTTTGATATACAAGGTCACTACTGAAAATTTAATTATTTTAATTATTTTTAAATTCAAGAATTAAAAACAATCTTGGACTTTTAAGCAGAAGTGTTTACCTAAGATCAGATACATAAAACATTAATAAAAACAAGGGTGTTTTTTTTGTATGTGTGTTGTGTTGTGTTGAGAATGTACTTGTTAGTATAGTTGTATGAAGGTATTTGTGTGCATGTACACACTTGTGAAGTTAGAAGCCAGAAGTCAGAATCATTTATACATTTGAGCACTCTCAATGTTTATTTTTTGAGGCAATGTCTCCTATGGGGACTCAACAAAGTAGGGAAGGTTGTTTAATTACTTAAAAAATTTATACTTAAATTTAGAGTCAAACTAAAAATAAGGAAAACTGGCATTACTCATGTGGTTTTGTAATTTGGGGTCAACTTATTAATATGTATGATTAAACTAAATGGTTTTATTATAATTCCATTTTATTGACTCAACCTATAAAAAGACACAGGCTAGGCACCCTGATCATAGGTGTCAATTGGGGGAGGAGGGTGCAGTCTATGGGGCTGCTGACAGTGGAACTGTATTTATCCCTAGTGCATGAATGGACTTTGGGAGCCCATTCCCTTGGAGCAATACTCACTCAGCCTAGATACACAGGGGAGGACCTAGGTCCTGAAACAAATTATGTGACATACTTGAAGATCCCCTTGGGAAGCCTCACTCTCCATGAAGAATGTATGGGGGGTAGGATGGGGAGATGGTGGGGGGAATGGGAGGAAGGGAGGAACAGGGTACTGGGATTGGTATGTAAAATAAGATATTTTTTATTAAAAAATTAGCAAAAAAAAAAAAAAAGAAAAGAAAAAAAACACACAGGCTAAAAGAATGCATAAGAGCATAAGAAAACAGGATCCATCCTTTTGTTGCCTACAAGAAAGACACCTCAACATCAAAGACACACATTACTTCAAATTAAATGGTTGGGAAAAAAACTTGCCAATCAAATGGACCTAAGAAGCAATAATCTGCTATAGCTATCCTAATATGTAACAAAATAGCTTCCAAGCTAAAGATAATCAAAAAAGATGAAGAATCCATCTCAGGAAAAATCCATGAAGATAATGTCAATACTGAACATTTGTGCCCAAAATACAAGTGCACACACATTTGCCAAAGAAATATTACTAGAGTTTAAATTGCCTATGAAACACCATACACTATTAGTGGGAGACTTCAACACCCCCCTCTCGCTAATGGACAGGTCTCAAAAACTAACAGGGAAATAAGGGAATTAACAGATGTTATGAATCAAATGCTTAACAGACATCTATAGAACATTCCACCCAAACACAAAAGAATATACCTTCTTCTCAGCACCTCAGGGAAACTCCTCTAAAATTGACCACATACTCAGTCACAAAGCAAACAAAATTGGATTAAAAAAAAATCGAATAAACCCCTGTATCTTATCAGATCACCATGACTTAAAGTTAGAATTCAACAACACAAATTCCAGGAAGCCTACAAACTCATGGATGCTGCATGATATCAATATTTAATTCATTCTTATTAAAATTTTCAGGTTTAATTAACTGGTGATAAAAATAATTAAAATTATTTTAAAACAATTTCATGGATCTTGTTGATACTATGTGTTTGGAGCATGAACTACACAAATTTAAGTAGAACAGGAAAGAGTTCTTATTTTTATTTTGTAGAAGGTTTAATAAAGAACAATAATATTAATCTCATTTTGAAAAAGTATTTCACTTACATGAGCCAAACTATCATTAGAGTTTTGCAACATGTGAGCCTTAAACACTTGAACATTAGAGTGTGTGGTGGGCATATTATTTATTACATATATATGTAAAATAAAACTTGATTTATATAAGTAAGAAGAGATGTGTTGAAAAGTTACTGAATTACGCAAGTATCAGTAACTTTAACCACTAATACAGTGTTTTAAAATAGACGTTGGTTGACAGGACATAGAGTTGAGTAAAGAAAAATGTTAGCCAAGCAATGTTAGCCAAACAAGGTTGAGGACCTGAATTTTATTTGTGAAAATATATGTTTAAAAGAGAGAGAGACAGAGATAGAGAAAGAAACAACATAGATACTAGTAACAGTATGGGATTATTGTCCCAACACTAGTAACCACATGTGATTGTAATGCCGGTGATGGGTTAGGGGGAACAACTGTTTTGGGGGAATCATTGGCCAGACAATTGAACCTTATAGATGAGATTCAAGATACTGAGAGACCCTGTGTCACAAAATGAGATGGATGCTTTTCCTGAGGAACTAAACACAAGGTCAAGCTGAGTCAACAACAATCACAAACACACAAGTACATGTGCACCCATGCATATGCATTCACACAACACACTCACACACACACACACACACACACACACACACACACACACACACACACAAAACTGAGGCATAACACGTTGTTTGCAAAAGGTAAGTGTCAAAAAATAAATCAATACTAAATATTACTTTTGGTCTTACATCTATTCATTTAGTCATCAAATTTAGATAGGCATAGTCTCTTTCCTCACACAATTGTTAGTAGGAGATAAGGAACAATTCCTAATCAGTGGCATTCATAGTACAAAGTAGTGGCCTGCATAGTAATAGGAAAAAGCCATTCAGATGATTAGAAAAATGTTGTTTTCTTAAAACTTCAATGAAACACCTGAGTATCTTTGATATGGCTATGTTCTCAGCATAAGACCTCATGGTAGAATGAAATTTCAAAACCACAATATTTGGGAACCACCATTGAGACAGGAGGTAGCCAAAGAAAACAGCAAAGGATTTCTGTCCCACTTAGATTTCAGAGCATAACAGCTTGATTCCTCTTTCAAAATATATCAAACAAATTCTTTCAGCCTTGAAATAACTTGTAATCTTAAGAATACATAAATTACGAATATGGAAGAATCAAAACCATTTAACATCAGAAATTAAGTGAATCACTGGGTAGTACAACAAGCTAGAATATTTGAAAGCAATAATTTCTCATGGAAGCAGAACTCTAATTTGGATAAAAGAATAGAGGCAGAATGAAGACAAGGTCCCTGTCTATAAGTAATTGTTTCTGTTGCTAATGGGCAAGAACTGTGTCTCGTTATCCTGCAGTAGCATTACAATATGTGGCAGCCTCTAACTAAATCATAAAGGAATAGTTAGAGGATATGCAACCATTTGATATATTGTCTTCTGAAACACCATTGTACCCAAGGAAGCCAAATAAATAACATTTTGAGAGGTGAGGATATGTATAATTAAATGTAACTGAAAAAGATAAAATAACCACTTCTCATGCTGCTCTATCTAAACTTTCAACCTTGCATCTATAAATATGAAACAGAGTCTGGTTGTTTATGCAGGTGTCAAAGTTTCCTGAAGTATAGGTTTTAGTTTTTAATAAATCATTACACATGAAAGGGACATAATGTAATATCTAGGCTAAGGAATTTTACAGCCATAAGGAGAACTCTCACCTGCCTAGGAAGGTAAATAGCCACAAGAAACCGCACTGTCCTTACTCTGAACTTAATTTCAGTGTTTAACCTTGCATTGGTTGATCTATTCTTGTTGTGTGTGTCTTTTATCTATATCATACTGTGAGTGTAGCAAGAGTAACAACTATATCTTCTCCAAATTCCCATCTGTAGCTCACAACACCTAGCAGCCTAAGTGTTATTGATAGTTGTATCACACTGGGGTGTGTTTGATCTTGCTTGCCTTGGGTAAATCAGAACATTATGCTGTTGTTTCTGTTTTGTGATCTTTTTCTCTGCTCATAATATTTTTGCAGATTTTCTTCAGAATTATCAGGTTGCCCTTCTGTATGAAGTGAATCCTAAAAGACACAATATTGTACTTTAATTATTTACATGCATGTACAAGTGGGTAAAACAAATGCCAATGCTTTGGTGTGAGAAAGTGCAAATAGATGCTGACAGCATGCAGTGTCCAAACCAAAATGATCAAATAGTTAGTAACCTCATGGTGCTCGGTTTAAAAGATTTTTAGATGGTAGATTTATAAAGGTCAAGAAAATATCCCAAGTGACTTGAAAACATCACCTTCTGGAGCAAGAAGGTAATTATTGTTTTTTGATGAATTGCGGTATCACACGAACCATTACACTGCAGTTCTGACTATCTGGCATCTATTTGTTCTTTTAAATGTCCATGAGCAAATGAGAATGACTTGAATAGGAATAACACATGATTCTAAGGGCATATATATAGGAACCTGAGTGTGAAGCAATCCTTTATTTGTCCTTGGAGTTGAGAAGCATATTGACTTATTGGCAAACAGTGAGTGAATGAAACTACCACTTCTGCTGCAGTTTTATTCTTGTATGTCTGACTAGGAAGAAAGCAGACAAAATTGAATAAGTCCACCAAAACTTCACAGTTAAGGGAAATGGAAAAATGGGCCAGTGATTTAAAAGCACTTACTGCTCTTGCAAGTACTTAGGTTTGAATCCCAGCCCTCATTGGATTTCTCACAATGGTGTTAACTACTTCCAGGGGTTCCTACGCCCTTTTCTGAACTTTTCAAGCACCGGACACATGCATGGTGCACTTACACACATGAGGCATGTGTATACATTGAATGAAAGAAAACCTTTCAAAATCAGTATGAGATAGAAATGTAACATTAAAAATGAAGAGGAAGGGTAGAGATATGGATCACTTAGAGAAGTACTCCTCTTGAAACAGTAAACTCTGAGTTTAAAATCCTGGGAGCCACCTAAATCAGACTAGTAAGATTTTTCATAATCTCAATTCTCTTAAAGCCGGAAAGGATTCTAAGACAAAAGAATTCCCAGTTACTCACAGGCAAGCTAGCATGACTTTTATAATGTAGGACGGAAAACACAGAGAACCTTTCTCAAACAAGCTTGAAGTTTATTAACTACTTATTAATTACATGGCTAACATATGATGTTACTCTGTGAATTTCACTTGCTGGCCATGGTACACATAGGCCTATTTACTTTCACTTGAGTAAACACATACACACGCACGCACGCACACACACACACACACACAAAATAGCATGTTGAAGTCAAACTTGGAAAACACCCAAGGATGACTTCATGCCTCCACATATATTAAATAGGATCCCACATGCCTGCATGTCCAATTCCACACAAACACATATACCACTCATACACACACTGAACATAATGAAAAAGAAATAATTAATAATTAATAGCGAAAGCTGCCTTGGGTATTAATTTACTTTTACATTGTATTTTTTATTTAAAGGGAGAAAAGACAAAATACTAAGGAAACAGATTGGAATACTAGACTTAATATTAAGAAATGTGTTTAGCAGGAGTTTATTTTGATTGGAAAGTTGGAACTTGGTTTTGAATGAAGTGACAGGGGGTAAAACTTTTAACAGAAGGAAAGAAATGCAGACCAAAGATAAAGCTTTTGCCAGCATTCATGTGCAGGATGTGCCAAGGAGAAAGGATCAGGAAAACGTGGAGAATTTTAAGAATATGTCAGTAAATAAAACAATATTAAAGAATATATAAATTCTGTATATATAGTAGTCTGCTTGAATGATCTTGCATGAGGAATGTATTTGACTAAGAAGGTTGGGTATGAAACAATAGCGTGATTTAGACATGTATTTCATGTCACTAGTCACACACTCATAGTTATCACTTTTATAGTGTCATTAAACATGATGAGAACTGAGTTTGATATCTGAGGGGGAGGTGTATGTGTTTCAGAAAATAAAAGCCAGTTCTCAGGGGGCTAACTTTAAGAAGGTGAAACGTTGAGGTAAACAAAGGGATAATAATGTCTTTGTTAAGACAAGAAATAACGAGAAAACTATTCTTTAAGTAATGAGAACAGATTTAAAGAGTGTGAACATAGTTGGATCAAAAATTAAAAACAAATTGCTTATGTAATAATGTGTTCTTTCTTAATGATAAGGGAAAAATAAGAACAAAGACATTCAAAATAAAGCATATTCACATTGTTAAAAACTGTACATGGAGTCATAATTTTCATGGGTTTGAGCCCTGATAATGCTCCTTTCTAGTCCTTGACTTGAAAAAAAAATTATTCTTCTGATTCTATGTGTCTTCACCTATAAAATGCTAATACTATATTAGGCTTTATGACATAAGCTTGTATTAAACAGATCATGTCAAACAATGCATAAAAAACTGTTTTCTTTGGTGACACTACCTTACATAATCAAGGTTATAGAAAATGTTTTGTTTAGGATAAAAATAGTCAAATAGGCTCTATAGAAATTTATAAGAATATAGACAAAATGATAAAATTAAAAAAAAAAATGGGAGGCATAACAGCTATCATCTATTAAGGATTTGGCTAAATCTGTTTTGTTTATCTCCCCAAAGACAGACTATCCATTTACTTCGACATTGTGATGACCATTCTTGATGGCCAACTTCACTACATTTGAAATAGCCTAAAAGCCAAATGGCTGGGTATATCTGTTAAGGATTTTTCTCTTATTAAGTCACTTGAAGTGGGAAGATCCACCTTGAATCTGGGCTACATCTTCTGCTGCCAGCCCACATAAAGAACGTGGAAGAAGGAAGCTTGTTCTTTTTGCCTGCCTGCTTTTGCTTTCACTGTAAAATCCATTCTTTCACTGGCATTAGAGGCTAGTTTTTCAGGATTTTGGCATACACTAAAGACCAGCTGAGAAACCAGCCTCATGGACTGAGAAATTATTAGATTCTTGGATTTTCCATTGGTAGACATTCATTGTTGGACCACCTGAACTATGGTTATTAAGCCCCTATAATCTCTAATAAATCCATATATATATATGTATATATATATATATATATATATATATCAATTATGTTCTCTAATAATTCAAGATTTGTCTCAGGAGTAGTACTCGCCTGTACTAACTATTATTGGACACCAAACTTAAACTGAATTCTATAAACACCTTCTTTAATTGGCTGTCCTGAACAAAAACTGTTATATAGACTCACAGTCTATCACATTCAGGCATCAGCTTTGTCTCTTTTACTCCTTTATTCCCTACCAGATTACTTAGTATAGGGCAATAGGGAAGAAAGAAACTCATCACAACTAAAGAAATATTTCTTATAGTCCCATCACCTACCCTTCCCTTCTCTGCTATTTCTATAGTATTGGTGGTTTTATCCATTTGTTTTAAAGGTAGATGAACAATTCTAGATTCTTTAATTCTTAAAATACCATATTATCCATAGTTTCCACCTTTAGCATTTTTTAATTTATTATTTTACATGTCAATCCCCATTCCTTCTCCCTCCCTCCCCCCTCTCTCCCTCCTTCCCTCCCTCCCTCCTACACTCTCATATGCACCCTGACCACCCTCCCCTCCCATCCCCCACTCCAATTCCACATGTAGAGCAATGCCATCCAGGTGGGGTCATGTAGATCTGTCAGGTCATTTGAAGTAGGGACTAGGGCTTCTCTCCTGTCTCTAGGTTAAGGCAGTATCCCTCCATGGCGGAAGTGTTCACAAGGTCGTTTTGTGCACCAGGGACACATCCTGGTTCCACTGTCTGAGGTCACTTAGACTGCTCAGTCCTTCTGGCTGAGACCCATATTCAGGAGGGCCTGAGTAAGTCCCATGCTGGATTCTCAGCTATCAGTCTGGGGGCCGTTAGCTTCTCCTTGTTCATGTCAGCTGTCTCTATGTGTTTCTGCAACCTGGTCTTGTCCTCTCTGTCTGCATCTGGGTTCTAGTTCGATTCAGCATTTAGGTATGGGTGTTTGCTTCTGTTTCCAACAGGTATTAGATGAGGGCTCCATGGATAAGTTAGTTGTTGATCTCACTATCCAGGAAGGGCATTTATGGTAGCCTTTCCATCGTTGCTCAAATTGTTAGTTGGCAGCAGTCTTGTAGTTCTCTAGACTGTCTAGATACCTTTAGAATTTCTATTTGTCCTTATCTCTGTATCTTCTTCTATTACTTTTTAATACACTTTTGATATTCACCTTCACTACTAATCTTATTTAACAATGCAGAGTACATGCTAACATTTTTACATATCTCAATATCTCACTTTTCCAAAATATCATGATTTCTCTCATGGGTTAGCACACTAACTTACAACAATACTGAGCACTTCCTGAACTGGCTACTGTCCTCCATATAGTAGAAATCTGAGAAACTTTATAGGTATAAGACCATCTCACTTCTATGTCACAAAGGGCTGCCATCTGGCACAGAAAAAAACCTCTGTCCTCTGAAAAACTATGCATGAGTCAGGGTTTTCCAAAGAAATGCTGAGTAACAGATTACTGTAGAACTTGATAGCCTTGAGCAAGGCAACAGCAGCAGCCTTAGATCTTGGCTAGACTTCAACAGATTTTGATACAATTCAGGTATAGTTTGCTTCTGTTTTACATGGTTTTTTTTTTTTTTTTTTTTTTTGTCTTCTGTGAAGTGTTCCACATAGTCAAGTTATTCTCATGATGATGCTATAAAAACTAACTTTTCTCAGAAAATAATATCTTTCAACATCCTAGATTTCCAAATATACTTTATTTTCATATGCTATATATTTTCTACTTAATGCTCAGTTTTATGATTAATCATATATCTTAGAACTGCAAATACATTTGAACTCATGAAATACTATGCAATTATTAAATGTTTTGACTGTTACATTTCCTATGTCTTATGATTGATACTCAATACCAATAGTCAGCCCTTAAAATGTATACACTATGTAACAAATAGACTCAGAAATATTGATTTAAGTATTTAGGAATATATGTATTATGTATGTTACAACAATTACTGAAAAAAAGGAGAAATATGTTTAAAAGAAGGCTGTGGAAGAAGCAGTGGGAAGAGGGAATAATACAATTGTATTCTCTAAATTAATACTAATATTACAAATATCATATTTTTGTCCTATTTGTGAAATACTTCTATATACATTTACATATTCTACAACTTAAGCAACTTATATATGTAATAGTGAATTTGGTAGCTTTTACTCACAAAACCAAGCAAATCAAATTATTAAGATACAAAGGCCAAAAATATACCGCTTTACCAATTTTAGGGAATTGTGGTTTGTACAAAATTAACTTTTGTCTAACCAGGGGTAATCACCATACCATACCACACTGTTAAAGTATACCAAATTTTCTACTTTAGAGTTACTTTTAAAAGTTAGATAAAATACTATCCTTAATATTGAAACCAACATGTGTGTTGTGTGCTTATGATATTGTTATTTGACTTAATATTTTACACTTATTTAGAAGTATTCTGTTGTGGTTTATTGAATATCATAGGTATTCAAGAAGTAAATTTAATGTATTTACTTTCTGATGTCATTTATTTTGTAAATATTTATTACCAGGCTCTAAAAATTCCTATTACAATTTCTACACAGTTTACTGAATCTCAGCTACAAGTTTAACAGATTTGTTAATAATTTATAAATACATAAGATTTCTACATGTATGAATAAAGTTGTTTCTTTCTATTGTTAGTTGCTCACAATTGTACACCATTTTATTGGATTTGTTTATGAAATCCCATGTTTTATAAAAATGTCTCATGGTTATATGAGACTCTTTGCTATAGAAAATCATGGTCTTATTAAGGGAAATTTTTACAGCTCTTTTAAGTCTTTTGCCGATTGGAAACTACCAGGTTTTAGGTTGGCCAGTTTATGACTAATCTTAGTTTTCAACTTGACATAGCAGGAAGAGGGTAACTTGATGGAGGAACAGGTTCCATCAGAATGACCTGTAGGTAAGTCTGTGGGGTCCTTTTATTAATTGCTCATTGAAGAAGGTGTTACCGGAACACTGTGGGAGGTGCCTTCCCTAGATGGGTGGGCCTGGACTGTATAGGAAAAGTAGCAGAATCCCTGCTTTCAACAAGCAAGTAAAAGACTTGTTTCCAGGTTCCTGCCTGTTTCTTTTTTTAATTCTTGCCCTGAATGTTAAATGATGGAATGTGATCAGGACTTAAAATTCAAAGGCACTATTTCTTCTCTACGTTGTCTTTAGTTATCATAGGAACAGTTAAATAAACCAGGAAAGAATGTAGTTTTAGAGGATATGATATTGCTCTGATGGACCTGACCATGTTGTTTTGGGGGAAAATTATAGAAAGATTTTGGAGCACCGGGATAAGAAGAACATTAAGTATTCAAAACTTTATGGGATGTTCTATGGGAATTTGGAAGATGAGCATGCTTAAAGAAATGCAGATGATGGAAGCCTTGATTGTGAAGTTTCAGAGAAGATTACCAGGAGTGTTCCTATGAATATTTCAATTATGAATTTGGGAAAGCAAAGTCTTTGCTTTAGTAGGACAATGGTTGCTGGTTGTCAAGAGCTGGAAAACTAGCCATGATAATAACAAACTACCTACTGAGGCTAAAATCTCCTGGGGAGTATTCCTCAAGGAAAATAATGAAACATGCAGAACATGCAATCCAGAGAGAGGTCAAGGATGTATGCCAAGGTGTCATTTGAGTGTAGTAATGTCTAATAGAGTCCCACATGGTACATTTTTTTTTATGAAACAAAAACAGAGGATAGAAGAGTCTGTGGAAAGAACCTGAGGCTTTGAATCATGTGACGTTTGGAGGGCTTGTAGACATGATAGTAGGGGCTGATAGTGAAGATACAACCTTGGTCATATTCTGAACTACAGCATATGTGCATATGGGGCATGCCAGCACTGAAAGACAAATATCAAGAACAGTGGCAGGTACAGAATGGAGATATTGTGATCCTACAAGACAAGCTGTGTGCCCGATAGCAGAACAGAAAGGAGCAAAGCTACCATAGCCCATAGGATCCCAGAAGACCATGGATGAGTTCCAGACATTGGACAATGAGCTACTTACACTATGTTTTGATTTTGTTTCCATCTAATTATAACTGTGTTCTCATTCTTTACTATTAAAAAGAAATTTATCACTTGTTTTGCATTTTGCAGGAGCCCATGCTTACCAAGCTAATTTTATATTATAAACAGATAATCCATTTTTAAGTTGTGGGATTTGTAATGGCTGCAGTACTTTTAAATGTTTGATATATTTTTTTTGTTATGGCAGGATGATGAGATGTGGGAGACAAACAAAAAGATGTTATAAAGAAATGTTTATTTTTAAAAGTTGACAAAGGGTAGACCTATGCTGGCTCATGTTTGGCAACTTGACATGAAAGAGAAGAGGGAGTATCATTTGATATGGCCTGTGCTCATGTTTATGGAGCACTGTCTTGATTGGGAATTAATGGAGGACAGCCTAGACCTAGTGGGGGATGTTATTCCTGGGCATAAGTACCCAGGAAAGGTAGCTAAATGTGAGTCTTGGAGCAAGCAAGTAATAAGCACTCTCCCAATATTTATGATTCTGCTTCTGCCTGAGGATCTGCTGTTATTGAGAAGCTTAAGCTAAAAACCGTGGAACAGCATTGGAGGTAGGATTGAGCTACAGGCCCTGAGTAGCATCAATGAGAGATCCAAATCCCAGCCCAGAATTAATGTCAGAGCCCGGAAGCAGCGAGAATGAAACGCCTGAATCCCAGCTTGGAAGCAGCGTTAGAAGAAGGCCTGAACTTTAGGACCAGAGCAGCATGAAGGACCCCACAAGTCTCAGAACTGGAAGCAGCGTCAGAAGGATGCCCCAGACTTAAACCCAGTAGCAACATTAGAGGATCAATCACTAGAAGCTCTGCTCTACTTGTGCCTGAAGGAGTGGTCAAGGAAGCCACAGCCCCCATCTATAACAAATGGAGAAAGAGAGAAGTGTAAGCCAAGTAAACCATTTTTATCCACCTGTTGATTTTAGTCATGTTTATCAGAAGCAAACTAGGGCACTTAGTGACAAAATAGAATGGCCCAATAAAATTGCAGAGAAGAATTGAAAGATCTGACACCTTATTTGAGATGCCCGAGTATGAAGTAGTATGGAAACATCTCATTATATCTAAAATTCGACTTTGGTAGAATTAGAAGCCAAGATAGAAGGATACATTAGAAAACATAGATCTGCATTGTCCTCTTCTGAAGTCTATTGTCATGGTAAAATTACTTTGTTTCATTTTTGCTAGAACAGTCCAAAGTGGTACATTAATAAAATATTTTATCTTTTTCTCATGCCATCAAGTGAAGTAAGACTACATATAGAGCAGATTGAGAAGGTCAGAATTAGGGAAGGGTAAAACACATCTAGTCATCTGTATAGTACTGTTGCAGGGATATTCTTATTTGGTGGCACTGCCTCATGATTTTTCTGGATTTTGTTAATGGATACACAAGATTCAAGCTGAGTTAATTATCTCATAATTTGCATAATTTGCAATGTGAGTGAGATATACCAATCTAACGTTTCTTTGCTGAGGGTAGAATGTTAAAAAAGAGAGAGAGAGAGAGAGATTTTGATCCAAAGCATCTTGTCTACTTCTGAATTAAAGTGCTGAAACTATTATAACAGGTGAAAACTGAGGAAGAAGTAGAAAGGTGGAATAATATAAAAGAGGAAAAAAAGAAAAATTAAAATTAGCCAAGAAACATGATTAGAGAAAGTCGGCTAATATCTTCCTGGGTCTGATTAATCTCTAGTTCCTATTGCTAGTTGTTTGGAAAGCTATCTTCTTATGTTAGTTTATATGTCAAAACTAAATATTGGCCTATTTTGAAGCAGGAATTTGTTTCTTTGTATCAAATTTTATTAAGTATTCCATGTTAAAGAGAATGCCGTGATAGAATTATGAGTCAGGAGACAAATTAAATAAAACACTACAGAATCAGAACCAGAAGATATGGAATGTTAAAAAAAATGCATGTGCCAAATGATGATGCTTCTAAGTATGTTGAAGAAAATGGATGCATGTGGTATATAACACTGTTATATAAATGCATATAATTTAATAAAAAAGTCACAATTACTGGTCTTGCATTTAATCCAGGTTTAATGCATAAATTTGACACAATTTTTTACATCTCAGAAACAGGGACTTAATAGTTTTGTCAATGGCATAGTCTCTAAAATTACAAAACTTCTCAGGGCTGTAGTCATAAGTCATCTCTAACTAACTCAACTGGCAAACAAAGCAGTACAGTGAAAATCTTACCAAGTATGAACCAAAGAATTACAGAGGGAAATTGAGCAAAAGGGATACTGCTGTATTATACCTATTTCTCAGGTCAATTTTTTAGGGTCTAGGTAGATTATCTTTATAAATTCCTAAAACCAGAAGTGTGTATAAAGAACTTAGTATCAACATAATAGCTGATCTGTTTCAGTAAGAACAGTTTTCCCATAAGCTTGCAGTCCTCCCAAATTTTAAACTCATGTTTTATGAGTTCTGTTTAAATTATTGTGCCTCATTGTCAAAACCATGAAATATTCAAGAGTCATTGCATTGCAGATTTATAAATATTACTTTCTATACATCGACTTTTATACATGGAAAGAACACTAACATTCTTTGTCAGATATAGGGACCAAAATTTTAAGTTAAACATATGGTCTTGGTTTCATCAACAATGATTGTGTAAAGAAAATTTGCATCCATTTATACACTGGCACACATTATACAATATCTTATAATGTTATTTGTTCTATGCCTTTTGTATTGCATAGTTCTCACAAAATATAAACCCCATATCTCATAAGTTTTTATAAGTTTTAGTTTATTTTAAACTTAAAAAAACATGTATTTTCATGGGGAAAATGTACTGTTTTAACATGTTTATTTGTAGAATGGTAAAATTGAGTTAATTGGTTTAACTATTACCACAAAGACATATCAGTTCTTTGTAGGAAGAGACATTTAAATTCTAATTCATTCTTCTGACCATATGCATTCACTCTTATGAACTGTAGTCATTATATTTTTAAAATACATACTCCTAATGCATATGTTGAAAACAAATGCTGATTATCTCCACTATGCAATTAAGTTCTGTTTGTTAAAATATCTAACCAAATATTCTTGAAATAGGTAGACTCAAGACATGAAATACCTTGAACTTTAAATATCCATTCCAAGCCACAGACATGCATAGGAAAATAAGCTTCTAATTCCTCCTGATGAAATATAATTTTTTTCTTCTGTGTTGCTCCTAGTCATTTTGTCTGGAATTGTTTTTCTATTATTGTATGCCATAATCAATTGAGAATATGTCCTTTAAGACTCAGATTTTTGTTCTCTGTGTCAGCTACAGTGACCTATCATCCTTTACATCCCTGTCTATACCATTGTACTGGGACTAGAAGTGAGCATCAGTGTCTGTGCATTCAGTTCAGGGAAGACAGACACCAGTGTTCTATAAAGATTAGGGCTTGTATTTTCAGAGTACTGCCAATCACAAACAAAAACCACAAATGAATCTTCCAGACAGCTCTTTCTAAAGTTGTTTTGTAAGAGGTCTACACTGCATCTTGGTGATTATGCCTAGTTATAAGTTCTCATTTTGAAATAGAAACATGGTCAGTACTCTATGAATCATTATTATTCATGATGGCAATAATAGTGCTACCATCCTTGGAACAATAGCTATCATGGCTGTGGTTTATTTTTTGCAACTTAAAATGACTCATTAAAGTCTCAGAATAGCTAATAAATACTTGTATAATATGAACAAATTCAGTTTGGCAATGCAAGTGTTAGATAAATGTACAATAGTCATTAACTCTATGAAACTGTGTTCACAATTTAATGAATAATGACCTATTTTTAATTACTTCAATCTTATTTTTAATTATAATAAAGGATATTCATTTTTAAAAATTGTTATGTAAGAAAGCACTAAACTGGAAAAAGGTTAACAAAGTACCATCTCATATTTTGGAACTGAAGGCTTAACTGCTACTTAAAATGACATTAATAGGTAGATACAATGGAATAGAATTGAAAAACCTGATATTAACCCACACACCTACAAACACCTATTTGAAAAAGAAGCTAAAAGTGTACAATGGAAAACAGAATGCATCTTCAACAAATGGTCCTGGCATAGCTGGATGCTGACTTATAAAAGAGCAAAGACAGAGCCATATCTATCACAATAAACAAAAGTTAAGTCCAAGTGGATCAAAGACCTAAACAAATTCCAGCCACATTGAACCTCTTAGAAGAGAAAGCAGGAGTTACTTTTGAACAAATTGGTCTAGAGACCCCTTCTCGAACATCACACCAGTAGCACAGACACTGAGAACAACAATTAATAAATGGGACCACCTGAAACTGAGAAGCTTCTGTAAGGCAAAGGACACAGTTGACAAGACCAAATGGCAGTCCACAGAATGGGAAAAGACATTCACCAACCCCACATCCGACAGTGGCCTGATATTTGAAATATAAAAAGAACTCAAGAAGCTAGTTACCAAAACGCCAAATAATCCAATTGAAAAATGGGGTACAGAATTACATAGAGAATTCTCAATAAAGGAATCTAAACTGGTTGAAAGACACTTAAGAAAGTGCTCAACATCCTTAACTTTTAGCAAATGCAATTCAAAACAACTTTGAGATACCATCTTATTCCTGTCAGAATAGCTAAAATCAAAACACCAAAGACAGTTTATGATAAGGATAAAGAGGATGTGGAGGAAGGAGAACACTCCTCCATTGCTGATAGGAGTACAACCCCTTACAATCATTTTGGAAATCAGTATGACTGTTCCTCAGAAAAATGGGAATCAGTCTACCACAGAATCCAGCAATTCCATTGTTAGGTATATAAACAAAAGATGCACATTCATACAAGGACACCTGTTTAACTATGTTCATAGCAGCATTATTTGTAATAGCCAGAACCTGTAAGCAACCTAGATGCCCCTCAACTGAAGAATGGATGGGGAAAATTTATACAATAGAGCAATACTCAGTGGAAAAAAATAACAATGAAATCTTGAAATTCGAAGACAAATGTATGGAACTAGAAGAAACCATCCTGACTGAGGCAACACAGTCACAAAAAGACAAACATGATAGGTACTCACTCATATATGGATTTTAGACAGAGCATAGCATTTCCAACCTACAATCCACACCTCCAGAGAAGCAAGGAAACAAGGAGGGCCCGAAGACAGACACACATACATGGTCCCCTGGAGAAAAGGAAAGGGACAAGATCTCCCAAGAAAATTGGGAGCTAGAGGGAGGGGAGCTAGGAAAAAGTGAAGTAGAGAAAGGAGAGGAGAGGAGGGCAAGAGGAAGGAGGAAGATTGAGCTGTGAAACAATAGAGGAGAGCAAGAAAAGAGATATCATAATAAAGGAAGCCATTATAGGTTTAAAGAAAAATCTGTCAGTAGGGAAAGGTCCAGAGATCTACAAGGATGAACCCAACTAACAATCTAAGCAATAGTGGAGAGGCCACCTTTCATACCCTTCCAAGTTAAAGAGATTCATGATTACTTTATATGCCATCCTAGAGCCTTTATCCAGTGGATTATGGAAACGGAAGCAGACACCATATCTAAACAATGAGCCAAACTCCTATAAATCAGTTGCAAAAAGGGAGGAGTGATGAGCAAAAGAGTCAAGACCAGGCTGGAGAAACACATAGAATCAGCTGACCTGAACAAGGGGCAGCTCATGGCCCCCCAGATTGATAGCTGGGAAGCCAGCATAGTATCCATCCAGACCCTCTGGATTTGGATGTGAATTGGGAGGACTGGACAGTCTATGGGTCTTCTGGTAGTGGATCAGTATTTATCCAAGGTATGCAAATGGACTTTGGGAGCCCATTCCACATTGAGGGGTACACACTCAGCCTAGATACATTGGGGAGGGCCTGGGCCCTGCTCCAAAAGATATGAAATATTTTGAAGATCCCCCATGGAAGGCCTCACCCTCCCTGGGGAGCTGAAAGGGAATGGGATGTGGGTTGTGGGAGGGGCAGGGGAGGAGGAGAGGTAGAGGGAACTGGGATTGACATGTGAAACAAGCTTGTTTCAAATTTAAATTAAAAGAGGGAAAATGGCATTAATATGCCAATGATATATTTTTAAAAAGAATTATAATTATTTTTCTAAAAGAGCATGCATGGTTCCTTTACTATTTCCCTCCATGATAAGTAGTCAATACAACATATTTCACTGAATTATTGCTTTACTATTCTTTTCTAAAGATATTGATAACCTGAGCCAATCACCATAAATGTATATCTTTATCTGCATATCAACTTCATGACTTTTGCGGAAACAATGACATATATATGATGTCTTAAGTCATATTTAATTATTATAAATACATATAATATTGTAATGGCAAATAGTGGAGATACATGATGATTGAACTAATTCATGTACTCAAGTATTAAGAGAAATCACCTTGTATATTTATTTTTCTTTTACATAATTATGCAAAATAAACAACAAAAAAATTCTGTTTATATAAGCAGAAAATTTTATATCAGGTTGAGCTCAGCATTAATAACCAGGATCATGAAAATTAAGGTAATTATTTGCATCTCTTTTTCTGTTCTAATATAGGTAACATATAGAAGAACATAGAATTTGTTTAACAGGGCTGTTGTCTATTACAATATGATACAATAGCTTGGAGTATAAGTCCTGAGAATTTGACTTTTAATAAATAACATTAAGTGATACTATCTATCATAATTTCCTATTTAAAAATTAAATGAAAATATCACCATGATGCTCTATGGTGTATAGATTTATCTGTTGAGTTAGGTTTCCCGTAATCTTTCCCTTATGACCAGCTGTGGTTTTCTGCAATAGCCTTTTTTTTTTTTTTTTTTGTAGCAAAGAGAAGCTTCTTTGAATTAGGGTGAGAGCTATACTATTTGCATAGGGAAAACCAGTTACTTCCTGATGCAAATACTGGAAGTCAGGAATCAAGTGGTAGACTATGTATTTTATCCTGAGGTTCAAGGTTGCAGTCAAGCTTTTGATTGTTTTCAAGTGTCACTTTTGTTACCAACATGATATTTTTGTTGTTTATTTGGAAATTTTCACATATATGCCCTGATTACTCTCACTTTCCAATCCTCTTATGTCTGTCTCAATCCTTTGTGATCTCCCCCACCTCCCAGGAAAGAGAAACAATGGAGAAAAAACAGGGCAAAAATCCCACAAGTCAAAATTATTGTTTTTATCCATATGCTCACTGGGTCATGGTCAGATGCCCAGGGTACAGTCAGTTGAAGAAAACTGAGTCCTCCCACACTCCCACCAGAAGCCATCAATTATGCAGAGCTACACTTTAACATCCATATCACACTTTTAAGAGTTCAGTTTGGTGGCTTCCTGTCAAGGCTGTTACTTGGGGTAAGGGGATAGATTGTCATAGGATCTTTCCATGACTCTCTTAATTGTGAGTCTTCAGTCATTGTGCCACTGAAAACGTATCTTCCTTGCCCTTTATGGTAAATGAGAACATGGATCATGGACTTACAAGTGGTTCTTGAGACAGCATGGACCACAGACATCCTCACAATCTCCACATGCCACAGACCTTAGCACGTACTCCAGTGGTAGCACAAATAACAGACGTCTAAATGGCCTCAGGGGCATGGACCACAAACACCAATATGGTCCCTGGCAGTAGTCTGGCCCATGGACATCAATATGGCTTCAGGCTGAGGCACAAATCACAGATATCTTCTAGCCTTCAGTGGCAACACAGACAACAGGCGTGTTATTGGGAGCCATGTTAATGTTAGTGACCTGTGCTGCAACCTGACAGCCATGTCCATGTCCATGGTTAGTGTTGTCACTGAGGGCCATGATTGACTCTGTGGGCCTGTTGCAGCCTGGTTTTTTGTTCATGTGTCTGACCCATGCATGTTACCACTGAAATCCAGACAGATACTCACAGTCTGTGCAGTCTTCTGAATCCATTTTGATGCCCCTGGACCATGTAGCCCCCTGAAGCAAAGTTGATGTGGGTAACCTGTGTTGCTTCATGAGGTCATATTAATATTTGTGGTCCATGGTTCAGTGGAGGGATAGCTGTCTTGGGATTGGTGGTCCTTTTGAAGCTAGGGTACGTATGAACATCAGGTGCCAATTTTGTTCTTTTTTTTTTTTTTTTTTTTTTTTTTTGAACAGCTAACTTAATACCTTGTCATGTGGGCTTTTTATTGGAATGTCAGGATATGTCCTTCTCTAAAAATAAATGATCACAGATTGACATTACCTAGGGCTAAAGCATAAAACATCAACAACAAAATCCCTAAATTTTGATTGATTTTACACTTGTATTATAGTGTGGTAATTAAAGAAAACCTCAAACTTTGGCTGACCCTCACAGGAAATAGAATTAAAATCTCTTCATTAGACATTGCTGGAAAACTCTTTGGCCACATAATTTTAGATCACTTATAGTGCTGTGTGTTTAACTGACACAATTGTTGTCACATACACAGTGGAATCTCTCTGTTTTTCTTGCATGCTAATTTCCACAAAGGTATTGAGAGGTTTTTTGTTCGTTTGTTTGTTTGTTTGTTGTTGTTTTGACTTATAGATTTGTCAGTTTTCTTTCCTTCACAGTGTCATTTCATCCACATATTGATAATTACACATTTTATATTGTAATCCTAGATGTAAACAAAACTTTTGAAGAAGACACTTGCATGCTCCTCTAAACATGACCTTAATTTTCCATCCTAGACAGCAGCATAAACTCACATATGAGGTGACTTGCTATTATTTGCAAACTCACCATACATCATTTCATCATCTACATCTTTAAAATTGAATTAATCTAAAACAATAGAAAACAAATTTTCCTTAATATTCATTTCAGAAATATAAAAAGAAGGTATGTTTGATACTAATAAATTATTGCTCTAGATTGAAATAATTTCTGGGCAATTGATTATGACAGATAAATTTATATGTGGTCTTTTATAACATCCTGTCACCCTTTTCTTTTATATGATTTCCCAGACAACCTCAAGTACATTTGTGGATAATGTGGCAATTACCTTAGTAATCTGAACCATTACATGGAATATGAGTCAAATAATCATATTCAAAACCAGGTAATCTACTTTTTAAAATATCATGTGTTTTCATGTTGTTGAGAGTTTTCCTATGTTTTCTCTCAAATTTCTTGTTTATAGTTATCAACAGTTAATGATTTATCAAGTGCAGGCCCATCTGTAAATTGAGTTGAAGCAGGTTGAAGAGAGGAGTATAGTATTTTCCATAATGATTACATATTATCAGCACATACATTCAAATTGTAAGCCTCAACAAATGGATAATAAAAATATATTTTGTAAGACATTTTGTGTGAGTTCAATTTCAAGAAGTTAAGTGTTTTAGACATCTTAAGGACAAAGCAGTCAAGAAAAACTCTTGTCTGTTTTCAAATATCTGGAAGATTTCATGTTTCTTCAAAGTAAAGCCTAAACTCTAGTTTCTAAGAAAAACTTCATTCTAAGGTTTTATAAATATATTCAAATTTTAATAAATTTACATGCATGATATTATCATATAGATATACATACAATTATGTTCTATATGATACAATATCATTCTATGGATTTTCAAGGTTTTTAAAATGTTTTTATCTCATGGTTCATTTACAATCTAATTTGTACTTTATAGATTTTCAGACTACTAAGTATAGTACATGTATGTGTGTATACAATACATGCACACAGAATCTCACACACAATATAAATGAATACATAAATGCAAATAAAATAAGATATCAAGTCAGCTTTTTAGCTGTGGGTGTCTACTTCTCCTTCCATCAGCTACTGGATGAAGGTTCTAGGATGGCATATAAAGTAGCCATTAATCTCATTATCAGGGAAGGGCATTTAAGGTAGCAGTCTAAAGGGCCTCTGGTAGTGGATCATTATTTATCCTTAGTATACAAATGGACTTTGGGAGCCCATTCCACATAGAGGGATAGTCTCTCAGCCTAGACATATGGAGGGAGGGCCTAGATGCTGGTTTTCAGTTTCAGTAGTTTAGTCATTTGTAGTCATGGCAGCAAGCAAGGCAGCATGCATGCAGACATGGTGTTGTAGCAGTAGCTGAAAGCTCTGTATCTTGATCCATAGGCAACTGAACTGTGTCCCACACTGGGCATAACTTGAGCATATGAGACCAGCCCCCACAGTAACACACTTGCTCCAACAAGACCACACCCACTTCAACAAGGCCATGCCTGCTAATACTGCCATTTCCTATAGGGGAAACATTCAAACACAAGAGGAGTCTATGGGGGCCATATCTATTCAAACCATCGAACTATGGAAGCTTATTTCTTCCACTTTCAGCATTCCTTAGTTCCTTATAGTTGTTTTTGTAGAGGTGGAGCCTTGTAGACTTTCCCCTATTCACTTTAGCAAATCTATTTTGTTGCCATTTGTTCACCCATTTTAGTTAGACTGTGTGCATAGCTTCTGAGATTAGTAGTAGACACAGCCTCACAGCAAGTTTCCTCATCCTCTGGGACTTACAATGTTCCTGACCTCCTCTTTCCCTGTAGTGAAGACTATGCACTACATCAATGACAAGGGTTGCACAATAACCCTATTAGTGCTGTAGTGGTTCTAATTGGATTTAAGATGAAGGAAATCATACCTGGTGCTGGAGACCGAAATAAGTACTCAGTGTTAGTGAAGCCGTGATTACTTAGTGAGAATCTACAATGACTGATATAATCATTGCAACAATCTGTAAACATTTTCCATATACCCACAACCTAATGGAGTCTTCACTACCTTGGCAAGGAATCTTCTCTTTGCAACAGAAAACTACAACCGATCAAAATGCAGTGTTATAGATCCCAGTCCCTATGGATACATCACAAACACTCTCTGGTGTTGGAAGGTCAGGAAACATTTCAGAATGGAGTACTGAAAGATTGTTAGAGCCAGAGTATCAGAGAATTTGCAGTGAGATTGTGACTCCCAGTAATAGTAGAAGCTATAGCCATAAACTCTCACCTACACTGTAATTTTAAAGATTTTAAATATATATCATATTTCTTAATTACGAATTATTTATTATCTGGTCCTATGGAATCATAAAAGTGGAGTTCTGGTAAAGTATAAGGCAAAAGTTCTTAATTGGGCATAATGTTGTCCATCATATTTCACAATACCTGGTATTATTTTAGATTATTGCAATATAGGCTATATGCTTATATAGTCAATGTATCTTGATATGCTGAATGGGCAGAGCTATGTACTCTCAGAAACAGAGATATACCCATTTCAAAATACCAATTAGGACAAGTGAGAACCTTTTCCCAAAGGAAATGTGAAAATATGGTGATTTTTTTTCAATTATAAGGTGCAAGTCAAACTAAATGTTAGTATTGATATAAAACTACAGAAAAACAAAAATCATATCCTTTCATTTTCAAAATGGACCAATGGTCTACTGCCTTATCTATATGGATTGTTTCAAATTAGTGAAGTCAGTTGCATTTGAAGACATGGCTTCAAAGTCAGTACAACTCCAGCTGCATACTTGTTAAATTGACATCTTGCCAATACCTTCTTTTGAAAATCAAGTAAGAATCTGTTTTTAGCTTTTATTTCCCTGCCAACAATATTGCCTTGATTAAGCTAGCCCATATATTAGCTTCAAGAAAAGACTAGATGCTTTCGTACTGTCTAGGGTGAATCACCTAGGAATTAGTCATCAAAAAATACATATTATAAGCTCTTTAAAGTTAGAGAGTACTGTTAAATATATAGCAGCTTTCAGTGCCACCCACCTTGTTGTGAATAAAGATAGAAAGACATTTTGAAAGCATGAGGCAATAAACACCACCTGCTTTTAAAGTGCAAGGATCCTGACATTTGTATTTCTGTTTATAGTTAAAGTCTGATATTCACAGAAAATTATGTTGGTATTTGAAAACAGATTGACTTTTAATATAACATACAAAGTGCAGAAATATAGAAAAACAACAAGATATTATCTATACACTTCATATACCTAGTAAAAAATTGGAAAATTAAATAACAACATGTTAAAGCTGCCTGGAAATGATACAGTTATAGATGCTTCCTTAAACAAAAAAATGAATAATTTCAAAATCTTTTATGTCAATTAATAAACATGAATCATCTTTTGAAATGTAGAATTAACCCAGTAAGCTTACAGTACTGAAATTTGATGAAAGAAAACACTCTTTTCTAGTGATATTTTCATTTAATTTTTAAATAAGAAATTATGATAGATAAGTATCACTTAATTGTATCATATTGTAATAGACAACAGCCCTGTTAAACAAATTCTATGTTCTTCTATATATTACCAATATTAGAACAGAAAAAGAGATGCTAATAATTACCTTAATTTTCATGATCCTGGTTATTAATGCTGAGCTCAACCTGATATAAAATTTTCTGCTTATATAAACAGAATTTTTTGTTGTTTATTTTGCATAATTATGTAAAAGAAAAATTAATATACAAGGTGATTTCTCTTAATACTTGAGTACATGAATTAGTTCAATCATCATGTATCTCCACTACTTGCCATTACAATATTATATGTATTTATAATAATTAAATATGACATAAGACATCATATATATGAAGAAATCTTGTTATACTACTTTGACATCAAATTGATATGAAAAGTTGATGATTACTTCTTTCTGAGAATCTCTGAGAGAGAAGTATCCACATTTTGTTCCATGGCTGACATTAATATGATTAATGGCACCAATGTGATTCATTGTTCCATCAATATAATGTAAAGGAATTGATTCAGTCCATGAATGAACAAAATGAACCACATTACTCTTTAAAATAAACTACCCCCATCAACCAATGCACTATCATATCACTATATACTTAACATATAAAACAACTGCTTTGAAATCATGAAGGGGACAACTTAAATTGTCCTTATTTTATTTGAAGTACTGTATATGAATACAGAAAGTAAAAGCATGTTTTGATAAAGCTTATATTGGCCATTTCCCAGAAAATTAGGGACCAACCTACACGAAGACCCTGCAATATCACAGTTAGGCATCTACCCAAAGGAGGCACATTCACACTGCAAGGACATTTGTGTGACTTTCACAATGACTAAACAAGTTTGCACTTACACTAGTGAGGGAGAAGTGTTCTCCTTTCACTATATCCTTTCCAGCATGAGCCATCATTATTGTTTTTTATCTTAGCCACTCTGATCTATATAAGATGGAATCTCCGAGTTATTTTGATTTGCATTTCCCTGATGACTAAGGGCGTTGAGCATTTCCTTAAGTGTCCTTCAGCCATTTGAGATTGTTCTCTTGAGAATTCTCTGACAGAGGGCTGAACTCAAAAATATCCAAAGAAATCAAGAAACTAGGTATCAAACTACAAATAGTCCATTTAAAAATGGGGTACATATACCACATTTTAATTATCTATTCATCAGTTGATAATCAGCTAGACTGTTTCCATCTCTAGCTACTGTGAATAGAACAGCAGTGAACAATAATGAACATGTATCTTTGTAGTAATATAGAATTCTTTGGGATATGCCCAAGAGTATATAAATGGAAAATCTATTTTCATGTGGAAATCTAAATTATGTGGAAAATCTATTTTCTGCTTTTTTGGGAACGTTCTCCCTGAATTCCACAGGAGCTGTCCAAGTTTGCACTCCCAAAACAATGAGTAGATAGTACTTTTTCCAACATCCACACCAGCATTTGTTGCAATTAATGTTTAGCCATCTGACTGGGTAAGATGTAATCTCAAAATACTTTAAATTTACATTTTCCTGATGGCTAAAACAGTTTAACAATTTTAAAAGTATTTCTCAGTCACTTGTATTTTAACTTTTAAGAACTCTCTTTAGTTTCATGTCCCATTCTCAACCGAACTGCTTGTTTTGTTGATGTTTATGTTTTATTTGAATTATTTATATGGTCTAAGTACCAACTCTCTTTCCAATGTATGGCTAACAAAGACATCTTTTTATTTTTTGTAGGCTTCCTCATTACTTGAATGATGGTTTCATTTGCTACATAGAAAATTTTAATTTCATGGAGCCCTCTTCAAATGGCTTATCTTAGTTCCTGAGCTTCAGAGTCCTGTTCAGAAGGTCCACTCCTGTGCCATTGAGTTCAAGTGCATATCCTGATTTCTCTTCTACCAATATCAGGGTATCAGATACTATCAGATCTTATGTTGAGATAAGATGACCCAGGTCCATATTAAGGACATACATTTAAGAATATATGGGTAGCACAAATTGGCCTTGATTGCATTAATATACATAAAGTTTTATTGGAAGATAAAAGGGAATTGATTTATGAAGAGTTAGAGGATGGGGGGTTGAATATGATCACAACTTATTATATGGAATTATAAAGTAACTAATACATAGATGTATAATTTCAAATTATTAGGCATATTAAGTTTTCTAAGAGGAGGAAATTTTATTTTGTCTAATTATTAGTTACTATTAGAATATGGACAATCTATGAATAATGAAGTTGCTTGGATCATATACCAATGAAAATAACTATTTGTTAAATAAATCATATTTTATAGAAATGCCATATCATAGCTGCTCACATGTGCTCCATGTACAAAAGTACATATAAACTGCATTTTTCGATCTACACTAACTTTAGTAAACAGAAAGATCATTTGAGTTGAAACTGAGGAGGCATAAAGCCATTGAAATAAGAAAGATTGTTCAATAATTATAATTACAATTATGGAGAATAAAATATTTCAAGAGTGACTACATGCATGAGTAAAACTTGTTAAGTATCTATTTGTATTTATATATAGATATGCATTTTTTGTTTTTTATTTATTTATATGTATGGAGGCTTTGCCTAAAAAAAAAGTAACATATCCATGCACCATGTGTGGCACATCCCTTAGGACTGCAGTTATGGGTGCTGAGAATTGAACCCAGGTCCTCAAGAAAAGCAACCAGTGCTATTGACTGTTGACTTAAGACTACAACTCTTCAGGTATGTTCTGTAATTTATTTACTTAATCAGTATATTTCTTCAACTCTGAAATCCATCCCTTATTGTATTTATTGACTTAATTTTCTTATCATGCACCATGCCAATGCTGTATAGATTATTTTCATAGTGAGGTCAAATCAAGGTTCATTAAAATCTATACACCGTTCTACTTAGCTCATCCTAGTTGTTTAGTGAAACTGTACTTCACTAAAATTGGCTAATATGTGTAATATAATTGATACTGTATGAGAGATATCATAGATTTGACAAATGAATGGCATTTGTCAAAAGACTAAATAAAAATAAGCTGACTTGACAGGTATTACAAATTTTCAATGTAATATAAATGGAAGTCTTAGTTAGGGTTTCTATTGCTGCAGTGAAACATGGTGACCAAAAAAAAGCAAATGGGGAGAGAAGTGTTTATTCAGCTTTGTTCATCATTGAAGGAAGTCAGGACAGGAACAGTGCAGAATCCTAGATATAGGAACAGATGCAGAGACCATGGAGTGGTCCTACTTAGAAGCTCCTTCTCCCTAACAGATCAGCCTAGCTTGCTTACTTATAAAACCCAGGATCACCAGCCCAAGGATATCTCCACAAACCATAGGGTGATCTTGTACTACTGACCATTCCTGGGAAAATTACTTAACAGCTGGATCTCATGGGATCATTTTGTCAAATGAGGCTATTTCTCTGATGACTGTAGCTTGTCTCAAGTTGACACAAAACATAACTAGTACAATTTGATAATGAGATTTAATGTTGCTATTTTATATGTTGTTTTCAATTAATTTTCTTAAATACTTTTCCTTATTGTATATGTCATTACCACTTTCATCTCCCACCCATCCTCCCATACTCCCCCCACACACCCCCATCCCATCCCCTATCCACTTCCTAGGGTGGGTGAGGCCTTCCATGATAGATCATTAAAGTCTGTGAAATCATTTTGGATAGTGCCTGGGCCCTCCCCATGTCTCTAGGCTAAGGGAGTATCCCTCCATGGGAAAATGGCTCATGAAGTCTGGTCTTTTACTAGGGATTCATCCTAGTTCCATTGTCAGAGGTACCAGACCTCCTAACTGGGACTTACATTCAGGGTGTCTGGGTTGATCTTATGCTGGATTCGTAACTATCAGTCTGGGGTCCATGAGCTCCTCCTTGTTCAGGTCAACTGTTTCTGTGGGTTTCTCCAGCCTGGTCTTGACCCCTTTGCTCATCACTTCTACTCTGCAACTGGATTCCAGGAGTTCAGCTCAGTGTTTAGCTGTGGGTGACTGCTTCTCCTTCAATCAGCTGCTAGATGATGGCTCTAGGATTTTAAATGTGTAGACTGATATTGGATGATCCAATTAGTATTTTTATTTTATATAAAAATCCTAAGTAGTATTATCATTGTAATACTTGAAGTGTACACAATTGTGTTCAGACAGTTCCTCTGCCATTTTTCATTGTGTGATTTAAGAACTGGAAGAATTGATTTCAGCATTTAAAATGTGATTACTCAACATTCTTCTCTGTCATATTTTCAGTGCTCTTTTCTGACAGAATGTTATTGACAGTCACTACCTGTATAATTCACTTTGCTATGCAGTGAGCACAAAGAGATGGTAAATAGTGAATAATTCAACTTAAAACCATTTTGTATTGCCTTGTTCACAAGAAAATGTGTGGGAAGATGATCTTGTGATCTGCTAAAATTGCACTCAATCAATGATTATTCTATTACATAGTTGACAACTACACATAGAATCTAAAGTGATAGAACACCTAAGATTGCATTTTGAGAGAGTATTTATGAGTCTACAAATAGTTTAGAGTGCTCCAAAATATTTGTCTTTCTAATTTGGAGAAAGATTATTCTGTACTATAACAAAATAGAAACCACTGAGAGTTATTAGAGAAATGATTGCTCTGAATAGAAAAAAATTGAAGTATTATAGAGAGCCCAGTTTTTTCTTTCCTTTTTAAAGAAAGCAAACTATGTCAGGTGGAGACATGCTGCTCTACCAGAGGCTACACTGGCTGCCAGAAATACAGGTAGGCTTCCTGCAGCAAACCTCCCCTCTCCTGGTGCCCTGCATCATATCTCCACTTGCTGCCTCTTCATCTTATCCCAGCCCCCAATTTGGGTGGCTATCTCCTGATTAAAAAGAGGTCACACCAGCCAGATTACCAGAAATGAGATAAAAAATCAAGGAACTAAACCTTATTCCAACAATGATTAACTCAGAAATTATCACCTGGGCCTATAATGACCCCAAACAGAGATACTTAGACTCAAGTGTTAGAACACAATGAACAACAGCCAAAGCACTATGTGACCACCATAGCTCAGTTAATGTACCACAGCAAGCCATGAATATTCCAACATAGCTGACATAAGAATAAGACCTCAAAATTAACTTTATGAAGATGATCAGGGTCTTTAAAGAGGAAATGTGCAACCCTCTTAATGGAATCAAGGGAAGACAGATTAAAAAATGTAGAAAAAGAATGAATCCCTAAACAAAGCCAAGAAACAGATGAATAGTTGAGATAAAAGAATAAACCCTTTCAAGACCCAAAAAATGTAATTAAAACAAACAAACAAAAAAAAAAAGACTAATTGAGGGAATTCTGGAAAAGCAAAATCTAGGCAAGCAAATAGGAAGTACAGAGGCAAACTCCATCAAAAGAATATAACAAATGGAAGAGAATCACAAATATTGACA
Organism: Phodopus roborovskii; assembly: GCF_943737965.1. Classification (NCBI taxonomy): domain Eukaryota; kingdom Metazoa; phylum Chordata; class Mammalia; order Rodentia; family Cricetidae; genus Phodopus; species Phodopus roborovskii. The sequence continues at coordinate 30,702,228 of NW_026126511.1, read as the reverse complement.
TTATGATAGAAAAGATAGATATATTTGCCAAAGAAAATGCTAAATTAAAAAAATCATGACACAATACATGCAGGAAGTATGGAATACTAGGAAAATACCAGGCCTAAGAATAATAAAGTTTTAAGAAAAATACTAGCTGAAAGTCCATGAAAATGTTTCAACAAAATCATAGAAGAAAAGTGTTCTAACCTAAAGAAGGAAAGACCTATAAAGAAGCTTACTAGACACCAAAATAGATTGGACAAAAAAAAAAAAGACAGTCACATTGACTCATAATATTAATAAAAACAAATACTAAACATATAGAATAAATAATATTAAAGGGGGCAAAGGTAAAGATTGTGTAACATATAAAGGCCTTCCTATTAAAATTGCACCTGCCTTCTCAGTGGAGAGGATAAAAGCCAGAAGGTTTGGGCAGATGAGCTACAGACTAATGGAACACAGACACAGGCCCAGATTATACACAGCACAATTAATCTCACACTGGGAAAACACCAGGAAGGGAAACACACACACACACACACACATACACACACACACACACCACCACCACCACCGCCACCACCAGTAATAGGAACAACAACAAAATAACAGCAAGTAACATTTATTGGTCATTGTCATCTATCAATAAATATGGCAATAATTTGAAAAAAAATGAAGAAAATAGCAGAAGATGGAAAGCTTTCTCCTGCTCCTGTGCCAGCAGACTTAAATTAGAAAAACTGTCCAGCATACTAAAAGCAGTCTAGAGATTCAATTCAGCCCCAATCAAATTTCAAGAACAGTTTTTTACACACATTGAAAAACAATTCTCAACTTCACATTGAAAAAAATCAAAAAGTCCAAGACAACTAAAACAGTCAACAACAAAAGAAGTATCAACATCCCTGATCTTAAACTGTACTACAGAGCTATACTAATAAAAACTACATGTCAATGTCACAAAAACACACACATTGATCACTAGAATCAAATCAAGGACCCAGACATAAATCCATAAAACTATGTACACTTGATTTTTGATAAAGTGCACAGAAATACATACTGAAATAAAGAAAGAATCTTCAACAAATTGGTCTGGTCTAACTAGACATCGGCATGTAGAAGAATGCACATAGATTTATATTTATCACCCTGCACAAAACTCAAGTTTAAGTTCATCAAAGACATCAACAGAAATCCATGCAAACTGGACCTGATAAAATAGAAACTGAGGGATAGCCTTGAACACATTGGCAAATGAGATTACTACCTGGACAGAACACTAGTAGCACAGCCACTAACAAGCAACAATTAATAAATGTAGCCTCCTGAAACTGGAAATCTTTTCTAAGGCAAAGAACACCATCAATAAGACAAAAGGATTCATACAGAATGGGAAAAGATTTTTGCCAACTCTATATACAAAGAGTGCTAAAATCCAAAATATAAATAACTCATGAACTATATATCAACAAACAAACAAAAAATGAAATAAAAATGGGATACAGTTCTAAACATACTTCTCAACAAAGGAATCTTAAATGGCCGAAAACACAGACATATTTAATAACCATACACATTACGGAAATGGAAATCTAAACTACTATGAGATTCCATCTTACACCTGTCATAATGATTAAGATTAATAAAGCAAGTGACAGCTCATGCTGTCCAGGATGTGTAACAAGGGGAACACCTCTGCATTGTTGGTGGTAGCATAAACTTGTACAGTCACTATGGAATTCAATAGGGAAGTTCCTTAGGAAATAGGAAGCAATCGACCTCAAAACCCAGCTATACCATTCTTGAACACATACTCAAATGTTGCTCCATCCTGTCACAAGGACTCTTGTTGAAATATGATCATTGTGGCTTTATTAATAATAGACTTAATTTGGAAACAGCCCAAATGTACCTCAGCTAAAGAATGATTAAACAAAATGTGGTACATCCACAAAATGGGCTATTACTCAGCTGTTAAAAACAATGGCATCATGGAATTTGTAGGCAAATGGATAATTTAGAAAAAAATAAAATGACCCTGGGTGAGATAATTCACACAGATATGCAAACATGATTTGTATTTACTTATAAATGAACATTACTGTTAAGTAAATAACAAATGATAATTATATTACAATACACAGACCCAGAGAGGCTAAGTAACAAGAAGGGCTCTCCAAGGGAGGGTGGAGTGCATGTGTCTCCCTGAGAAGTGCAAATAGAATAGATTTTGTTGTGGTCATGTGGCAGATAGTGATGGGAATAGCAGGAATCATATGGGGAGGTGGGATGTTGGGAGAGTATATGGAGTGATGACTGGATTTGGAAGGTTCTTCTCAAAGAACCACATTTTAGATATGTTGTTTTTTCTTTTGTATTTTTTTCTTTGTCTATATTCCACTACTTTATACTCTGATCACTAGTTTCTCTTGATGTATACTAGTTTTGGCTATTCTTTTTCTGTTTTTCCAAATTTCTGAGTTGAATCATTATTTTTCATAAAGTCTTCCTATATAACTAAGGCAAACATTAAACATGCAATTCTCATGGCATCACCTTCCCTTCAGTCTACCAAATGAGGGAATTTTATGTATGTAGCACCATACCTAAGATCTAGATTTTAATGTTTAATATAATATAATACAATAATATAATATAATATTTTAATGTTTAATATAATATAATACAATAATCTTTTTCTCAATTTGAAAGAAATAGATATAAAATAAAAGTGAGTTACAAATATTAACATTTGTCTTTTGACACACAGTCAATTTGTTCTTTGCCACTAAGTCTACACTGTACCTTGAACTTTCCTTCTATACTAGAATCCTGAAAATATTATCACAAAGATGAAATCATCTTGCCATTATCATATCTAACAGTAACCAAGGGAAGTCCAATTGAGAAGAAAATCAGAAGTGCTTCAAAAAATTCTTTTCTTAAATTAATGATTGCAAATTTAACAAGTGTTAAAAATTATAATAATTTGCTCACATTATTAAATCACTCATATATATCCAAGTGTCAGCCAAGATTTCTAGAATAAAATATAGTATAATTTGATTTTTTTCCTGGATATTTAATGTACGTCAAGCTACATTAAATTCATTGACATTTTATCTCTAAAAAAGTTTGCTCACTGCCAAGTAAATTAATTTATTTTCTCTTTGATTGACAAATATAATAGCAAAAAACAGATTAGAATATTAATGAAAGAAATGAACAAATTGCCAACTTTTCATATAGAATAATTGACTGAATTACCATTGGGTTTCGAAACAATAAATATATGTCTGCTCATATGGTATTAAAGTAATTAATGATTTCTTGCCATCACTATATGCATTATGTTTTATTTTAAAATATATTTTTAATTAAAATATAATTGTATCACTCCTGACCCTCATTTTCTTCCCTTTAGTCTTCTCCAAATGCCTGTCTTCCAAACCATCCCTTTTCTTCCCCTTACTCTGAATTTAATAGCCTTTTTGTCTTTGATTTTATTGGTGCGTGTGTGTGTGTATCTGTGTAATACATCTCTTCATTAATATTTTTTTTCCTTAAAACACTTTTAGGTCATTTAGGAACAATTCTAGGCAAATGTTCATTTCTACATTTAACAGCAATATTTAAAAATAAAAAGAATCAACCCACTAAAAGGACAAACAATTGCAGCAATGGAAGTTTTATGGGCCACGAAGCCCATAGGTGCAAGGCATAATGGCGATGGTGTCAGCAGTTCCCAATCCTCCATTCTGAAGAACAGAAAAAGCCAGTTCCATACTGTTTCCCAAAGTGATCCCAAGCAGTGTACACGGAGCAATAGCTATAAAATGGTGTCCCAACAGACTTATTCAAACATGCAAATTAACTGCATTGAGAAAGCAATGTACGGTAATCAGGTCCCATTTAGTATTGTAACATCAGCTGGGACACAATGGCTGCCTGTGTATCCTGTAGACAGTTGGTATTGGTAATAGCCACCACATGAGTAATTAAGCACTTTAAACAAGTCAACCATTTAAGCTGTCCTACAAGTTAGAAGTGAAAAGCAAAGCTGGAACAAAGAGCAGTAACAAGGAGCCATTAGCCTTGATAACAAGACCAACAGAAAAACATATGTTCTCCCAAAAGAGAGCAGATTCCTGTCTCACCTGAACTTCAAATGCTCCATTTATTAGCATTTCATACACTGAAATAGTTGACATTTCTTGAAATTTTGTAATCCATATTTCGGAATAAGAGTTATCATTCCTGATTTCCATCATGTTCCCTTAAAATATTTAAAAGAATCTTTAATAAGTTATCAAACACTCAACTATTTACTCCTAGGCTTCATTCATTTGTTCAGTCTTCATAGCTAACATTTAAGGTGTCCTGACATTCTCTAACACTTCAAACAAGCGACAATTCCATTATTTAGGGAGTATGTGCTTTCCATTTAAATGGTACATGTAAGTTTTTTGAATCAGGAATAATTTGATGTCTGGAGTGTTTTTTAAAACTATATTTGTAAAAATTTATTTTAAAACAATCCTTTCCCATTTTACATACCAATTCCATTTCTCCTTCCCTCCCTTCCTTCCACTTTGGCACCTTCCCCCAATCACACCCCATTCACTCCTCAGAGAAGGTAAGACTTCCCATAGGGAGATAACAAATTATGGCACATTACTGTGTGGCAGGATCAAGGCCTTCCCCCCTATGTCTAGACTGAGCAAGGTATCCCTCCATTATCCCTAGTGCTTGATATTGATTTTTAATGTCTGGAGTTTCTAACTGAAATATGTTACTAAAAATACCTTAATCCATTTTTTTTATCCTTATAGGCACGTACTTAAAATCTTTGTTAGTCTTATGCCTCTTTTGCAGGAAAAGGATATCATATGACATATTTTCTAATTGCTCCTTCATGTTGAAGGTATAGATTCATCATTGCAGAAAAAATTAAATTGTACAAGCACTATACCTTTTGAAGATATTAATTCTACCTGTATATGTTTTCAGGTATATCCAGCAAAGCCTTATCATTCAAATATCTATATTTCTATGTTAGTATGTTTTTAAATGCTTCACCCTTTCTGTGTCTCTCTCCTAGACCTCTTCTAACTGATGCAAAATTTGGAGCTTCCCTCATATTTCAATCGGGTCTTTAGCACTCATTTACTCTTTTGGGGTCTCTGGATAATGTTCCCTCTATTTTTTCCCAACCATGTATACACTGGGTCACAAGGGGGGATGTTAATTGCTGAGAGGATAGAGTTACACACCTGGGAGTTAGCAGTGTAAGCAGTGTTAACAGTTACAGAATCATCTACACCTGAAGCTGGGGCAAGAATCTCAAACAGAAGGAATTCCTAAGTCTTCTGACTCTTTGTAAATGATGCATGAAATTTTCGTAGATATTTCACAGTTGCCCCATGTAAGTAAAACTTCCCATAATGGTTGATTAATTTAAAGGTTATAATTAACCAGAAGACTTCATACATGTCCACCATTACAAATGTATTTAATAAATCCTTAACTTCATTCAAATGTTCAGCTTCCTCTAACTGCAAGACATTTAGCTTTGATGATTTCACTTGAAAAACATAACCTCTGAATTCATTTTAAGTTTCTCTGTACAGAAAGATACGGGCGTTTGGTAATTTTAGTTTCTCTAACCAGTCCCTAGCTTATGATATCTCAGACTAAAAGTAACAGGAGCAGTTTTTGCATCATTTCCCTCAATGCCCTTGAAGTTTTGGATCTGTTCTCTCCTGACTTTTTTAAATAATAGAATAATATACATTTATAATGGTCTGTTTTTCTCATTATGCAAATGCAATGTATGACTACCTATCTTTATTTTATTCTTTTTTTACATGAAGGGGAAGAATGCTGCAGTCAGTGACCAAGTTGATGAATATAGTGGCCAAGACTAGTTAAAAAAATATGTTTAAGATACTACTAAAATTGTGTGGGGAAATCATGTAGCTATATTCCAGTAAGGAGGAATCCAAGAGAGAAGGCAAGAGATAATTTGTACCTCAGTAAGCTGAGGGATTTAGGACACTACTTATATGAAATTCAACTTTTACAGGGAAATGTGCATAGTTCGGCATTAGTGAAGAAAATTAAATTGAAGTGTTTGGTTTGTGACCATTTGGGACAGGATTTGACTACTCAATATTGTTATAAGCACTATATATGGAATCATGAACACTTTGCTCTTCTATCTAGAACACAGATGTGAGATTTATTGCAGGATTTTAAAATTCCTATAGACTTTCAGTTTACTCTTATCAAGTTTACTCAGTTAACAGGCTCTTTGTAACATTTTTATATACATTCAGACTGTGTTATAGGACACATTTGTATAAATTGTGTCTGGTTTACAACAATGTCAATTCCTTTGTCTTAATACTAATGTTTCATATAACTTTAATAATAGTTGACACCATATTTAGCTAAAGAAATGTTTAGCTGATTTATTATGAAACAAATTTTGAAAGTTCAGTTAACTGATATATAACTTCAATATGTGGATCACACTGGGGTATTTGTACTTTATATACCACAAATCATTAATCAAAATTTAAAAGTATATTTAAGTAGTTGAAAAACATGAAGCTTGGCAAGTTTTGTTTATATAATTCATTGTTACGCAAGTATAATTAGGAAAGGTCCTTTTCTAAAAAATAGGTTTTGTTTGTTTGTTTTTCTTCTAATGTCACACATTAAGTAGTCAGTCAATGATAAAGGCCAAAACCAACATGACAGATGCTAATAATCACCTCCATCATGTTCTCTTCCTGTACATGACAGTCTTTGGCCAGTGAGTAAAGTATTCTGTTAGAAAGTGAATGTTATCACCTGGTTAGATTGTAGTGCCTAGGAATTATCTCATCAGCTATGAAAATAGCTGACTGCCTCTAGAAAAAATTGTCAACAAGGATACATGCTTGTAATTGTAAATAAATATCTGTGACTGTTAATATACCAATCTTTTGCTGAGATATTTTAAAGTTTTCTAATCCCATGAGCCATGCTATTCACTAAATATCATTTTTAGTTATATCATATAACATTTTATATGATCATATAATAGTTATTCTACTATTTTTTCATGTGCACATAGTTACACATTTTCTACACATATAAACATGAACATATCAAAGCAAATATTTAAGTTTTTCATGAGTTTTTCCTATAAAGATTATCACAAATTACATATATTCAATGTTTCACTTTTTCAGACGAATGTATCATAGATAACTGTTTCTGTGTCTATAGTATACCCAACATATAATCTCATTAAAGTAAAACTAATATGTTTTTCATATATATTCTAATTCTTTCATATCCAATGATTTTACATGAACTATGTGGTTGTTTCTGACCACTAACAATGCCATCATGAATATCTTTGCAAATACATCCTTGGAGTTTGTTTTTTTGGTTACTTGAAGGTAATGAATTACTGGCACATTGATAGCAATACATCTGACCATATCCAACAATAATAGAGGATACCTTGGTTTGAGCCAACTGTTCATTGTCTCAATTCATTGACTGCATTGACTATCTGCATTGACACTTTTGAAAATACATTTCTCCATGTAGCTGCTTATAGTGATGCATTGTTCTAAACATTTTATTTTCTCAATAAATATTTTGTTTCACACTACTATTATGCTTTGTTGTAATATTTTTTTCAAATAAACTTATTATGTATGACTTTTGAGGTGTCCTTTGACACCCTCATTTAAAATAATTTGGAATGGTGTCATTATGAATTCCATTAGACATCACCTGGAAATTGAATTCTGGTTTTTAAGCAAAGCATGATTTTTCTCCCTTTCTTGATCTAGTTAATAAGCTACTGCACCACTAAGGAAGGAATATTCAGTAGATAAGAAATATTTATTTTGGTATCTGGGAATACCATACTTACTAATACTAGGATATGCATACTTTACGTGAAAAAAGTCAATCGAAAAGCTACAGTGTGTGTGATAAAGATTCTTGAAGAAAAGATTGAAAGTTTGAGTGGAGTAGGAAATTAATATATTAATTTGTTAATAAATATTTAGTGTGCAGTGGTATACTAGCAATCCAAGCACTTGGAAAGGTACAAGCTACATTATAAGTTTGAGTACAGCTTACATAATAAGGCAAAGGCAACAAACACAAAACAGAACAAAAACAAGAAAAATCAATTTTGTTTTGTTCTATTGAAAGCAAACTCAACTAGTGCTTCCTTTAAATAACTTAGTATAGTAATTGTTAGTTCATTGACATGTAGTTTAATACATTTGTAATCTAAAAAGAATCATGTCTCATATTACTAATGTTTCCTTGTGTGTTGCTGAATGTTGTTATTGGTTTTAGGAGATTTCTAGTGCACTAGACTCCATATAGTCTTTTATGTACAAAATCAAATCTGGAAATAAGGGTACTTTGAATTCTTCCTTTACCATTCTTCCTTTCTCTTATTCCTATAGCTATAACTTCAATTACTAAATTAAACAGGAAATGAGAGGATGGTGAGTTCTGTCTTATATCTGATTTTATTTGAAATGCTTTGAGTTTTTCTTAGTTCACCAGAAGGAAAAAAGTGTTAGGCAAGGGATAATATAAAGATGTACTTAATATGAATCTGTGGTTTTGGTCCTAGTTAATGTTAGCCTGAGGTAAGTTTGAATACATTAGAATTTCTTTTCAGTATGTCTTGTAGGTGTAAGAGGACATTGAACATCACTGTAAGACATTTCCCCAAATGTGTCGGAGGATTATGTGGCGAAAGGTGATAAAAAAAAAAAAAAAAAAAAAAAAAAAAAAAAAAAAAAAGGAGGCTGTGTTTGGAATTAGCAAAAAGCTAAAGCCAATGCTGCTGCTCACCAGGTCTTGGGAATTTATGTGTGGACATTTTTTAAATTATCAACAATGGGAGATTCTGTCTCTGAAAGCAACACTAAAATTAATATTTCATCAGGTGGAAGAATTTATATGAGGCTGTTCATGTTAAAGAAGACAGACTTTATTTGCAGAAATTTGGAAAAGAGAAACCCAGAGGCATTCCATTCTGCAGCTCAATGATGGCTTGGACACACTAGTATTTGCAAGTGAATCAGTGCCCCATATCTGTGCTGAATCCCCAAAGCATATAATGTTGAATCTTATTATATTTAAAGTTTTTGTTTTTTATGTTATGATGGACCTTTTTCATTAGAAAGTTTCATAACATATTGTGGGGAAGTTTTTAGACATACTCTTACAGGAAGGGGGAACTTAACGTTTTTTCATAGTTATGCACAAGTAGGGATAAAAAGTAACATAAAAGTTTGTTGCTATTTTTCCAGTATAATGACATAGTTGACCTTAATTTCTTCCAGTTTTATTTTATTTAATTAGATATCATTACATTTCAAATATTATGTGAGGGCTATTTAATTTCATTGCTTTCTGACTATCCTTGTCATTTTCTTAGACAAACTCGGTGACAAAGGACTTATCTATATTTCGGTCAGTCCATTAACGTTTAAATGGATACTCAACTCTCAAGGAGAATTTTTAGCTAATTTGAAAGAAGTTTCTTCTTTTAACAAGAGTTACTCCATGATTTTCTAAGCTTACTCATTAAAATCATTTATAGAATTTCTTAGAATAATAAGTGCCCCTAAACCTCTTATTACATAACAGATATTGGCTAGGGTTAGAATAAGGGTGTGATAAACATTGATATTCAAAAGCTGTGACTACCAGATCAGAGTTCCTATGACTCCATTACTATAGTTTTTTTTTCTTACACCACACTCTTCTATATAAATGAACCTTCCTGCAGTCTCCAAAATTAATCTTAAAAAAATTAGGAGCCATCCAAATTGTTTTCAGTATGCCTGGAAAATAGAATAATAGATACTGAATGGAGAAACATGTACTACATGACATAGTCTAGTTCTGCCAACATGGAACATGGAAATGGTTTGAAAAATTCAGAAAAATACTATAATATGAGGATATATAGAAAGAGAGAGAAAGGAGGAATGAAAAATGGAGATAAGGCATAAAGGAAAGAAAAATTAAGGTTATTTAATTGAGATGTAGAGGAAATAAGAATCACTGAAGGCAGAAAACAAAACTGAGTAAGAAAATATAAGAATGTAAGAAATTTCTTTGAAAGAATATTAAAGTCATTACCTAAATCCTACTTTATAAAATGTATTCCCCATTAATTACCCAGACCTCCTAACTGACACCAATGTTCTCTGGTTTCATGGGGTCCATAAACTCCTCCTTGTTCAGATCAGCTGTGTCTGTGGGTTTCTGTAGTCTGGTCTTGACCCCTTTGCTCATTTCTCTGCAACTGGATTCTAGGATTTCAACTCAGTTTTTAGCTGTGGGTGTCTGCTTCTGCTTCCATTTGCTACTGGGTGAAGGTTCTAGGATGGCATATAAGGTAATCATCAATCTCATTACCAGGGAAGAACATTTAAGGTAGCCTCTCCACTATTGCTTAGATTGCTGGTTAGGGTCATCCTTCTAGGTCTCCCTAGTAGTATGTTTCTCACTAAACTTATAATAGCTCCCTCTATTATGCTATCTCTTTTCTTGCTCTACTATTTACCTGACTCAATCTCACTGCTCCCTCATGTCTTCCTCTCCCCTTCCTTACTCCGCTTCTCTTTGTGGATCAGTATTTTTATCCCTAGTGTAGAATGGACTTTGAAAGCCCATCCCACACCAAAGGGTACTTTCTCAGCCTAGGCACATGGGGGAGGCCCTAGGCCCTGCTCCAAATGATGACACACTTTGAAGTCTCTCCATAGAAGGCCCCACTCTCCATGGGGAACAGAAAGGAGGTGGGTTAGGGTTTGATAGGGGTGATAGGTAAAGATGGGAGGGTGAGGGAACTCAGATTGACACATAGAACAACCTTTTCAAATTTAAATAAAAAATGAAGAAGAAAGAAATTAGAACACAGGCCAAAAAAAATGTATTCCTTGTTTTTGTTGGACATCTATGATTTTGGAAGATTCCTTGTATGAGAAAAGATGTGTCTTTCCTAACTTTTATACTCCATAGCTATTTGCCTGAATGCCATTCTACAAGCATTCAAATCAACTTATACAGAAATGCCCGTATCACATGATGGGGGATTTTATTTCAAGGGGGTGTGACTTTTGTTTATGTTGCATTTGTTTAACTACGTGAAGCTGTGATTCTTTGCCTGTCTAAAACACCTGATGGTCCTAAGGAACAGCTGAACCACCAACAGCAAGGCAGGGGCATGGGTAGGCAGGGATCACAATCAGAGTGTACAAATGGAAAGAAGAGGATAAGCAAAGAGAACGTAAGGAGAGGAGGACATCAGGGGCCAGCCACCAGTCAACCCAACCAGCCATGGAGGAAGAGTGAAAGTAAGATAGACAGAGGTAAGAACAGGAAAAAGCTCAGAAGCAAAAGGCAGTAGGGACAATTTAAATTACAACTAGCCAAACTGGGTGGTGGTGGTGCACACCTAAACCCAGCTCTCTGGAGGCAGGGGCAGGAGTATTTCTGTCATTTAGACACCAGCCTGGTCAACAAAACAAGTCCCAGGATAGGCTCCAAAGCTCCACAGAGAAACCCTGTCTTAAATAAAGAGAATATATAAATAAACAAACAGATAAATAAAAATAGAAAGAAAGAAAGAAAGAAAAGAAAAGAAAATTGAAAAGGAACAAGCCAAGCTCCAACCTACGGCTGGGTATTCATAACTAAGAATAAGCTTCTCTGTGTAATTTATTTGGGAGCTGGATGGTGGGTCACCAAAAAGCCAAAAGAGAAAAAAAAATCACATGACAATCACAATAATTTACATAATCATGCACCATTTTACTCTCTGAGGCTCAAAATGGGTATTATTTGAGTCTCAGAATTATGGAATCAACTAGAATTTTTATAAACTTTGTTTTCATAATTTTTAAGTGATTTAAAAGGACTTTAAAGATATTTCCCAATGTAATATTAACTATTCTTTGTAGCAATACAAACAATAAGAAGTCTGCAGTTTTATGAACTGTATATACAAAATGCTTAAGGACATGCCTACATTTTGTTGACACTTGGATTTATCAGCCTTGTGAAACATAAATCTTGCAGTCACTAGCAAGCTAGAAAAGTGTTCTTGCAGGCTGATGGCTGGAGTCAGAAAAACAAAGTAAGTGAGAAAAAATAATAAAGCTACTACTGAATGAAGGTGCTATTCTTGTGTGTTTTCTGATAGTGCAGAAGAAATTATTTCAACTCCCCCATCATGCGTAAGGCAAGGATAGGCAGAGAATGAACTGGTTTTCCAATTAACAAACTCACATGGCTTTTATTAAAACACTTTTGAGAATTTTTTAATGACAGACTCAAAATGTGTCCTTTTTTTTTTATTAAAAGGAAGGTTTGTAAATCTGTACTCATTAAATACACATGCATCAAGTCTAATTCAAAAAAAAATCACATGGGCAATAGTCACATGAAAATAATAAATTTGTAACAGTGCTTAAAATATGACAACTAGAAAGTTGACTTTCACTTGTAAAAGAATGTACACAAAAGGTGGTAAATAGGAAACCTCAAAAAGGGATTCACATAAGAAAAGATGAACAAATGACACAGAAACTGGAGTTCAGAATTACTACTGTAGAGAATAAAATGGCAGAATACCATCTCAAGCTATAATCTAAGATAAATTGAAAGTACTCTTAATCCCTAAAATTGTGTAGGAAAGAAAAATATGGGAGCATAATGAAAATAATTGCACATTATTAAACACTACCTTGTGTTTTGCAATTGGTCACAATTTTACATGCCTGGAGTTTATTCTATAAAATCTGATGACTTGTAATTTCTGTGCCTTAGAATAGTTGGCCTTCAAAGGATGCATTGTTTCAAATTTATTTATTTTTCTATATTTTCTGAGAGTATGCCTTTTCATATATCTTTTAAAGATAAAATTACTCCTACCAGAAACAAGTAAATCCTTTAATATTTAGGTTCCTATTTTAAAAATACTAACATGTGGAAACAATTTTCCTTCTAACACCTGGAGAAATACAAGTTGTTTTCTACCATAAATAAAAAAATTTTGATGAGCACCAATTGTTATGAACAAAGGCTTTCTGTTAAGAACACTTGGATCATACACATCTTCCTTCACACATGTACACATGGTGCCAGTAAGCCTAGACATTCTACAGCTCATGAAGTGAGTGACAGATGTGAGAACATAATTGGTCCTTATTCAAAGATACAACAAGCAAGAGAGAGACACACACTTTGCAGGATTGGTTAATTTGCTAATGACTAACTCCACTTCAGTATTTGAACATAATGAACAAGAATATTAATGTTATGTTGACCAGAGAAGACATATAAAATAGTCTTTCTAATTATACACCTTGAAAACCTGTTAAGTTTTTGAACAGTAAGGAAATCACTCGATAACAGTAGTTTTATAATAATATTTTTAGTGACTACTAATGAGAAGGTTGGCTTTTTCTTTGCCTATGTGTTCTCTGTTGCCTTTTTTTTAATTTTCTGAAAGATCTGTATATTCTTATTTCAAAGAATAACAATTTAACAAATGTATTCTTTTACCTCAAGATATTAAGATCATGCTATGTTTTCATTACTTCCCAAAAAGTTTATATTAGTAAAAAGAAAGACATAAATTTTAGTATGAGAAAAGAACTTTCAGTTAATGAGATTTTAGACACCTTAGGTTATCTATAAAGAAAATAACTGAAAATGAACACATTAACTCCTTTAATATTTGTGTTTCCTAATTGCTACTATAACTCTACCTCACAACAGTGAAAACTGCCATTAGTAGTGACAATGTCTCGTAACCCAGACATCGCAATGCCATTCCATCATCTCTTGCTATTGCATAAAATAACAAATCTAGTGGTATGGATTTTTACCTTTCAAATATTTCTCAACTAATACTACTTACTTCACTTTGTCTAGACAATAAATATATTCCTTTGATTGACTGTGTAAATAAATTTAAACTATTTGCAAGAACAGATATGAGCAACTTTATCGTAAAAGATAGAAGTAATTCCTTGTAAAAAATTAATTTCATACTGAAAGATATAAGAGGAGTTGCTATTTACAAACCCAATATATGACTTGCTCAACTTATTTGAAAGTTTTAAACACTTAATTTCTGAACAAAAGCCTTCCTTATCTTCTTTTTTTTAATACATCAAAGAGAGAAAAATAGTTGAGTACATAATTTGATAAATCTAATGTGTATGTGTGTGTGTGTGTGTGTGTCTGTGTGTGTGTGTGTGTGTGTGTGTGTGTGTGTGTTTGACTACATATTTGAAGCTTCACTTAGTCTTAGGAGATTAATTAATCTAATTAATTATTCTAAAACCTTCTGAGAGACTTTATGAACCAGAAAATATTTGTCTAGTAGCAAGTAATTTGTCAGCATTTCTTATTGTTTTCCAAAGATTTTCTTTTACCCAATTGATTAAGGAATGTTTTATTTATTACACTACTCCCAATAATAATCTATGTATAGTAATGTCTGAAAGTTTTTAAAATAATCATATTTTTAGTTAAAGAAAAAGTCTACCTAATCTTAGAATTACAATTTTACAATTTTCTAAGAGTAATAACACCGAAGAAAATATTTATTTGATTATAATTTTACACAACACATGTGTAAATGTCTATATACAAGAAGAAACTTTTGAAATACTGTGTGTATATATATGTCTAAGTTTCATTTGTATGTCAATCATTTATCACTATTATCTATGTATATATCTATGTCTATCTAACATCCATTTGAACGCAATTTTAGCTCATTTTCAATAGGCATTAGAGTGGTTGGAATTGTTATAGATTCCTATTTATATATGAAATGTTTAAGATGAGAAATTTCTTGTGTTTTGCTACATTGCAGGGGATGTGAGAGAAATAATATATATATATATGAAAAGAAAGGGCCAAGGGATCAGGACTGATAACAAAATTAAAACATAAAAATTCTCAGAGATTATTCTGTAAATAGCTAAATTTCTGGAACCTAAAACTCTAAGAAATCTAACTATTAACTGAAAAAGTCAATGCAACATATGCTTTTCTCTTTAGAACACATTTTCAAATATCTTTTTCTGTATACAGGTCACTTTGGTTTTTGAACTTTGCAATCACAGACTTAGCTGAATAGTCATTAAGGAATAATCTAGAAATCTTGAATATCCTTAATAAGCTTTTACAATTTAATTATATGTCTGTACTTGTTTTTCATTTGCACTAAGTATTCCTCTAGTTAGTTTCTTGAACAAGTCTAATACTATAAAACCAGCATACGGTTTGTGGGAGGAGAAAGCAAGACAATCCAAATTACATATAAAGTTAATAATTTTAGTTCAATTTCTTTTGATCAAATATGTAAAAGTTTTTGAGATGCCATGAGGTTAAAAATGAATAAAATATAACTGTTTCATTTAGTAAATTATAGTGCACTTGGAAGAAAGACCAGTATAAGACAAAAAAGGGATCTCAAGTGTGACATTTTAAAAATTAATGAAAAATTTAAAATAAATTAAAAATTAATAAAGAAAGCAAATAAATTCTAACTCAGAAAGTAGAGGTTAGGAAAGCATTTGGATTTTCCGAAAGAGGGATCAGAGAGATGGTTCAGCAGGGATAGATGCAGCCCAAGAACTTTGGAATAAATAAAAACCATATAGAAAACGAGAAAGTCAACCCCGGAATTCACCTAGACTCTGTGCATAGATTTTTTCCGAAATAACAAAACAAATAATGAAAAATTTCTATCAGCAATTATGTAATGATTTTTGATGAGTTCCAATAACATGTTTTTAGGATACGCATGATTTTGTTAGAAACTACAACTGGGAAGTTATTTCGGGACAACATTTCTATCTGATCCTAGAAAAATGAGATTTCAAAGTACAAAACATGAGTCAACCGTTGGGGAATGCTGTGGACATCATGCTACTACCCAAGACTCAGAGGCTGTGTAATGCTGTCATTGAAGGTTGTGCCCATGCTCTGGCTAAGATGGGAGACGTGTTTGATCAAGAAAGGGGTGTAGAGAAGGAATTTGTGCCATGTCTTATTGCGGTAAATAAGGGTCAGGATAAACAAATAGGCCGAATAGATGTTTATTCAGGGAGAAATAACTTACAACCTAGACAGATGAACACCAGGAAATTCAACCCGATCCTCTCCTGTCCGAGTCACACCAGAAAGAGAGCGCCTTCCTGGCCCCCTCCGACCTCCTTCCTCAGGTCACCTCCGCCCATAGCTCCACCCCCCCAATGGGCGTGGTCAGTGCTACAGAAGGACTACCTCACTACAATTCCCCTTTTAGTCTAAAGAAAAGATTTAGGCTTAATACAAAACTATATACAAAACAGTGAATAACAAGTGTGCTCTAAGAAAAGGAAAATCGAGAACAAAATGACCTACATATCTAGTCCTAGGGTGAGGGCATAATGGAGTTTACAATAGAGTTGTCCTAAGCTGGAAAACGTAAGTCTAGTACCTAATATATCTAACTAGGAAGAGAGAATAATAGTTGTGATAGTTTAATCTTCAACCTCATCAAGACCTGAGAAGGAAAATAACAATACTAGAGTAGACAGGAAATGCGGATGGACAACTTCCAAAACGGTGCAGCAAGGACAGAAACAGCAAGCCACCTGAACAGTCACCCTAGGTCTCACAGCGACGTTGGTACACCCAGATTTGGCTAAGGCCAAGAGAACTTGACAGACCACAACAACAGCAGGGAAATAGAATGGCTGTCTTACCCTGACTTGGCAAGGTCAAGCAGTCTTCTATATTTGTCTCCTGCAAGCACATAGGACTGCATGTCCAAATCAGTGGTCAAGGTGGGGGCAATTCTATGCCCAACAGGCCATTAGCTGAGGCGAGATTGAACTCCAGCAGGAGCAACAACAGTGTCCAACATATTTTCAGGAAAATGCACGGTGCTGTCAGGAGCAACAGTGTCTCATGTCAAAGGAGTACTAATATTAAAACATTTAAATGCCATGTTCTGCATGTCTATGAAGGATTGAAGATTAAGCATCTATATCTAACTAATCTCATAGGTACAGGAAATGTGAGTGAAGATAATCTATAATACTCGGGAACTTAGCTAAAAAGACTGATTAAAACTTTCCTGAGTAAAGCAGGAACAAATACTTAAACAATATAACTATTTACATATACCTACATGTAAATCCCTAAAATAGAGGTAGAGTATAAGTGTCAAGACAAGAGGTAGAACTATAAAGGGCAGCAAGATAAATATCCCAAATTGTATCAATATACAAAATGTCTTGAACACAAGAAAAGTATACATACATAGAATATGGTAAAAAATAATGTGCATAAATATTATAAGTGGAAACATTTAACACAATATAACAAAATATAAACTTAATTTTACATAGCTTACCACATAGGAATGCATAACAATGTAAGCTGTAAAATACTATCTCATTCAAACTCAAATTCTCAAGGAAATAGGCTAATCTACTTATATCCCATCTAAACCATACCTTTACCCACCATTCCCTATTCCTGTCTAAAAGATAAACCCGAGTGTAAGCATCACCCAATCCCAAATAACTAAAACCAACCCAAAGACGATGACTATTATCCCAAATTTCCAAGGGTAGGGAAAGGGGGCGTAGTCATATTAAGATTACTTCCTGCTGAAATGGGACGATGATTGCTCCAATGGATCCTGTAGGAAGAAAATTTTTAGCAACCAAATTTCTCAACAGAACTGGCTGTGACATATGTAGTTAGTCACTGTGTGGCTTTTATTAGCAACCTTTACAAAACAACCTTGGGGGAAAAAGACTAGTTAAGTGGATTGAGATGTAGACTATTAAGAAACTGAAAGAGGCAATACCATGAAGGGAAGGCACCTGATTACAGGCACTTTGTAGCACTGGCAGCCATTTTCAACAAGGGGCCTACTTCTGCAGGTCAGTGGAAAGCCACAACTCAAGTTTGTTCCAAATACTCTGTTTAGGAATACCACATTCAAATTCACATCAGTTACTCTTAATAGTTTATGGTGAAGAAAAGTTAATTTATAGAAACAGTTCACTGATAAAACAATGAGGAAAAACTTTCACAAACAAGAAAATATGACAATTGAGTGCATCTGCTAGCAACTGGCAATACAGTGGGTACTCAATGGAAAGTATATTGAGCCAGAGGACTGGCAACATCTGCTCCTCTATCAAACAAAGAACTCAATGTTTGTCCAGGGCTCCCTTGAGAATTTTTTCTTAATGAAGTGATAGTGCAGGAACTCCTAGTCACATTGTAGAAAGCCCTACAAGCTAATTGGAGATTTGCTATACTGCATTAAGAAACTTCACATTTATAAAATGTGTATTTGTGGCACATGCTATCATATTCACAACAAACAAGTAATTATTTGTTTTCTATTGTTTTTTAAATGTGTGGTTTTGATTCATATTCACTATCAAGCTCTATGGCTTTGGGAAAAAATTCACTTTCAAGAACTTGCAAAATATTTAAATGATCAACAGAAGTCCCCATCAGGAGAAATATAATTGTAAGAATAAGAAAGACAAACATCTAACAAAAATTTTTGAAATATCTTATTTTTCTTTACATTTTGCCAAAATGACACCTATGGAAAACACCAGGGCTGCATTTAATTATACTGATTTGCAACAATCATAACACTTATGGAAAGATAAGAAGAAAATTAAAAAATATTATTAACCCAGTGAAATTTGTATTTTAAAAATGGAAATAGAATTAAGGAAATCTTTACTTCAGTATCTCATCATATCAAAATTTATTAACAAAGGAATTGGATTGGATATGCAAGTTCATCTTCATTTCCAATAATAGCACATTTAATTGTAAATGTCTCAAAGGAAGATGACAATGACCCAAGTAGACATATTCTCTGATCTCTGTAACTGATTTTCAGCCCAAACATGACTCTGATCTTATGGAGTCCTCAATGGAAAGAAGACCCTTTAGTTATTTTGATGTATCTGTGTGTAATCTTTTTCTAATATGGGATATTTGTATGAATGGTTCTTGGCTTACCTACCAGAAGCCTCTCTACAATGGGATAGTATATGGCTCGCAAGCATTCTTCACCATACTGTTTTCAAGATGTGATCATATCTCACAGTACCATAATCACACAAGAAAGCCTAAACCTACATCTTGCCTCACTCTCCCAAGATGCTAGGAGTACAGGAATGTTCTGCTGCACTGGACAAATTGACATTATTTTCTGAGACAGGTATAGAGGGCACCAATTCTGATGGATAGAATGCTAGTCTCTGATTGCCCAAGGCAAAAATTAAAGGCAGCTGTTGATGCCCTGGGCCATTTACATAGGTGCTTGGGATCAATACTTAGGTCCTTGAGCTATGGCAGCAAGCACTTCCTCAATTCAGCCAGTCACCGGTCCTACCTGTGTCTATTTCTAACATCATTAATTTGATTGTATAGTATGTTACAAATCTATGTTAAATATTCTACCATCCCCTGTAGTTAGATGTCTAACCGCCCACACCTGTTGCCCAATGGGGGCGTGGTGAAGTCTTGGTCTGTTTTGGGATGCACTTACTTCCGTGTTGAGACAGAGAAGATCCCAGGACATCTTTAGAGCCATAACAGGCTGAGTTCTTCTATTTCTTGTGTAAGTGAAATCTCCCCCGAATAAATCACAGTCAGCCTGTATTGTGTCCCAGTATCTTATTGCTCGCATTATCTGGTGTTAGAAGTCGTGTAGGCAGGGTGGATATCTCACTACAACCCCCAGCATTTGTTTGACTTTATGTCCATCTAGAATGGCTTTTTAATGACAATTCAAAGATAATGACTATGATGGTTAAGAAAAATATGACGCTTGGTTACTCGGCCTATAGACATCAAACTGTCAGGCTTAAGACTTGTTTATAAACTGGTCGTTTGCTGAAAGTACCTGGTACTATCTAGCCTATTGAATATTTAGCTGCTTCAGAGCTTTGGACATAATTTTTTGATTCAATATGGAGGTGTTTCTATCTTTCTAGAAAAATCGTTATGAAGACAACCACTTCACTGTTCTTTTGCTTTCTGTTTCTCTCTCATGGCCCTATTCTTTTGACCATTTCTACATTATCTGTTTCCTTAACATTTGGTTTTGTTTTCGAAGACAGGGTTTCTTTGTGTAATAGCCCTAACTGTCCTGGATCTAGCTCTGTAGACAAGCTGGCCTCAAAATCACAGATATCTGCCTGTCTCTCCCTCCAGAGTACTGAGATTAAAGGCATGCGCCACCACTATCCTACTTCTGTGTTCTGAATCACTCCTCCTTGGGAATGACTAAGCCTTTACCCTTTGTATTTGTCATGAACTGGGGTAACAGCAAGGTGATATGAACAAACTTGTCCTCACAGGGTTAGAGAAGGAGCTCATAAGGCCACACCCATCCTCAAATCTATACAGACAATGGTTTCCTGGGGAGAAAGAGATGCTTTTATTCAAGGGTATAACCAGCCATTAGTTGCCTATTCTTCTGTAAATAACACTTTACCTGGGTTGCTGTAAATAAGCCTAACTAGATTCAGGTTTAACTAGGCTAGATTGAGTCCAGTCATTTACTTGGCCTGCCATTGGTTACTGACCTTCGGTTACTACACAATTGTGCATTTCTATAGGAAAACTTCACACAATACTTAGCATCTATGTATGATTTTTATTCATTTATTTCTCTTCACTTAATCTTTAGTACCTTCCAGTCATTCTTTTTTACTTCAAGAACAAGAGAATAAAACTCAACTTATTTTTGTCTCTAGACAAAAAACAAGCCATAAATTTCAGAACCTGCAGCCTATTTTTTTGTACTTATATTGGTAAAATTAGATGAACATTAGATCATATAGTAGAAACAAGAATTTTGCAGCTGAATGAAAAAGGAAATAAAAATGAAAGGAAAGAACATGACTGTTCCTAGATATGGCAGAGAAGAAATTTTATTATAGATATGTGGAAGAACATAGCCATAGGCAGGGACAACTGGAAGAGTCCAGAGTGGACATGACCAGACTAAGTTCTGTGAAGAAAAGAGGGAAGGGAGATAGGAGACAGAGGGGTTTCATGTAGAGCAGCCAGGAAGCCCAAAGGTACAAAGAGGTTAGATACCTGAAACATCTGGATTATATACAGAAAAGCCATTGGGAAAAGTACAGTCCTGCAGCTGGGCTGGATAGTTCAAGGTAGAGGACACAGTGTGCCAGCAATACCCTGTAACAGGTAGAGAATGACAGATTCTGGTTGAACTTGACCATCAGGTCCACTTTGATAAGTAAATAGCTCAGCCGTTTGACCTGGATTTAACATCTCAGACACTTTACTGATAATAAATAAATAAATTATTAGAGGCAGCATAATCTCTCTGACTCCTTAATGCTGACATTGGGGCATCATTGGTGAGGACACAAAAGCCTGGAATGTTCACCAGGTGTGGGAAGAGCCTGCTGTTTCACTCACAGTCCAGAATCTGCAGGGTTCACTGGATCTAGGAAGATGCAGGCAGCACTTGGAACAATTTGCAGTCTTTAATTGCTTGGAAATCAACTGGAACAGACATATATATTAGGAACAGAAGGAAAAATTAAGAAGTTTAGGGGGAAAGATTTTCGTGGGTATATATTTGAAACATTTAGGACCATACAAGAGGTTAAACAGCACTTCTTCCTAAATCATTAACTTATGAACTAGTAGCTTATATAAGGTTAGAGTCTTTACAGCTTTATCCCTGTTAAGTTTGAGCTTTAAACTTTGAGTTGAACATTTAACCGAACTACTGTTAGCATCAAAATGGAATATCAGATTTTTAAATGACTTCATATATCCAAATAGCTAAAGTTTAACAAAGTTATCAAAGACAAAAAGCTAGACAGGATCCAGGGACAAGAATGCTGTCCTTAGGTCCATATTCACTGTCACACTACCTCCACATCCTGTTTGGTCTCATTCTTCTAGAGTCAGCCAGAGTCCTTGGAAACTATAAATAGTCCTGAACTTATATGTCACACCTACAGAACTACCTCAGTCTCCATCATTCAGAATGTCACAGAAGGGACATTAAAGCTGAGAGTAAAAATTAAGTACATTATGTAAGTTATCTCTTGATAGATAAAAATAAAAGTATTTTTGACATCTTGAAAAGTACAAATATTCATTTTAAAAAAGGAAAGCAAAAGGCTTCCACTTTTTTTAGTCATCCTATATAACTATATTAGATTCTGTACTCTTTAAAAAATAATTTGCCAAGTTTATATTTAGTCAATCAAAGATAAACAATTGCTCCCACTTTCTTCCTATTTTGAAATTAATAATCTGATTAGAATTATGCTTGATATGTGTAGATTGCTCTGTTGATAAATTACTCTTTTGATAAATGCATAATGAAGGTTTTGGTTTCCTTTGTATTTTTTGTTTGTTTCTTTTTCTTGTTTTGTTTTGTTTTTTATCAAGATAGTCCATAGAAAGAAATGCAGTACTAGATTGCTTTCTTCATCTTCAGGGGAAGAAAAGACCAGATGTGCCTTGCTCAGGTTATAACTAAATAACACTGAAAAAGTTTTAAGAAACTAATTTCTCTAAGTGCTGAAAAAATAATATTTTTTATTTAAAACCCTTCCCCCTTTTTGTTCAAGGTGTAACGGTCAAGGATGAATGGATAAAATGTAAGATATTTACTCTATATTCCAGAGAGCTCCCATCAAGGAATAACCCTGAGAGAGTATACAATAATACCATTTTTCAAGTTATGTATTCATCTGCAATAACATCTTGGATTTCTAGTATCTTGCTTGCTTGGTTAATTCAAAGCACCTTGGAGCTTGGATTAATGTCATGTAACTGCCTACCCGCCTCCCATTTCTACTCTGTATTTTAATACAAACTGAGTTTTTTTTTTTCCATATTGGGTAATACTAGCTCAGAAGAATGTTGCTGGTAGAAATTGACCAGACTGTGCTCAAACAACTTCTCACCTTCAGTTCCCCTTGCCTGGAGTGTGGCACACTTGGATCACTAATTAGCCATAATCACTATTAGTGCAGCTATTGCTTTAAGACTATTTCTGAGCTCACTAGTTATTTTCAGGTTCTGTGTTCCCCTTCCCCTGCCCACTTGATTGGTTTTAAATTGCAACTGTCGACTCCAGCTTTCTATAGCACTTACTCATGACTGCTCCAGCTTTCAACTTTCTCTTTCCATTCAAACAGCTAAATTGGAAGTGTATAGTGTTTGATTTATATTTAGATGTAGTTTTTAAATGAAGAGTTAAAAGTTAAAAGTCTGCACAGCTGCAGGAAACATTATTGAAAGTCCTTTAAAACCATTATGTAGACTCTCCGAAATGGCTGCTACAAATGTACATTATGAAATCGGCCTTTTAGCTGCTAGCATTTCATTTGAATTTGTACCATTTCCCCCTTCCTATTGTCCATATTTAATGGTAATCATTTAGTATCATAAAGCTAGACATGTTTCTCTACACAAGGATAATAATGGCATGCGCAGAAAAATAAGTTTGCAAGGAAGGGAGTTTTAAAATGTTGAAGATTGAGGGTGAAGGAGTGCATTCAAATTAGTTTGCAGCAATACTGGAATAAACTGGCTTAAACAAGTACTTTTATCATGTGCAGGCATTGAAAGTCCATATGTACCATAGGTTTTGCTCTTGACTGCTTCAGTTTGGGAGGAACAACATCATAGACCACATTTCTTCTCTATATGTTCTGTCATTTTCAACATTGACTTCATCTTGGGCTGACTTTATCCCTGATAGGAAGAAGATGTCAGACACCTGCAAACTGGCTAGCAGGACTCACTCCTTCTTCATACTCATGAGTAAAGACTCACGATTCACATATGAATGCAGAGGAAGAGCTGAAAGAGAAGGGTTAGGGAAGAGAGAAAGGGGTAAAGCTTAGGGGATAAAAACAATAGAACTTAAAGGAAAAATGGGGATATAGAGAATAAAACCTCACCTGCAACTGCAAATAAAGTTTCCCAGTGAGTCTCTTATAGTTTGGGGGAACATAAGGGATTCCTGAACTTCTAGAATATATTTAACACTTCTTTGGAAAAAGACAAGGAAACAGATACTGCAGAGTCAGCGACTGCTTGAAGGGTTAGAAGTCATAAAGCAAAAGTGGCTACATATTGATGGATCTGACCTTTGTTTTAAATGCCCAGCTCATATTTGGTTCATAATAGCTCAACGGAAATAGTTAAAATTAATCATAGGATTATATATTAAAGTGAGTGTATATTAAGGCATTGCAGCAAGCTTTCTGGTTGTTCATGTCTTTTTTATTTGAAACCCTTAGATGAATAGTTGTATTTTATATCTTTTACTTAAAAGAGAATAAGAATGTTTTCCTTTCTGCTGGGAAGAGTCACATCTACATTATTATAGTATTTTCCATTTCCATTATAAGAGATATAATTCTAATACCATCATGAGTGTATTTATCCATTAACCCACTATTAAAAAGTAGACAGGAGAATATAATATACTGTTGCCTTGGCGTGTATAAAACTGAGGCAGATAGTTTTGATCCCCAGGCTACTTTGGGGACAATCAAAGAGATAAAACACATGTATAAATAACTCCAGAGCAAGAAGAAAATGAACCCCTCAAAGCACAGATAGGAAGTAATGCAAAATGCATCTCTTTCACTAGAAGATTATCTCTTATGTGGAGTTTTCAAAGTAAATCTCAATTTCAAGTTCTCGGGGAAATTATTAGACATACTTCTTACTTTATCATTATCGGCAGCTCTGCTTATTCTTATCATATGCCAGTTTTACCTGCTTAGGAATCACAATAGAGGGACTTTTCCTACAAAGCATTTAATTACTTCCTTGCCTCTAGGGATGTTATAAGCCAAGATATTAAGCTAAGATGGTGGTGTGTGCTCAGCCTGTAAACAGTCCTCATTCCCACTTTTGCTATTACCTCCCAAGTCAACAATGCAATCTGCTAACATGGCAAAGGGATCCAGTTCCCATTTTAGGACTTAGCTGGTGATATATAGTTTTTTTTTTTAAATCCATAGATGTTCCCAATAACCAGAATTTCAGAGTAAACTAACTCAAACGTTTGAAGGAAATGATTTGTAAGTTGGTTCTCTCTGTGCTGTTTAAAGTAGTTTAGGTAATTAAAGTAGATACCCACAGAAAAATATTGTTATAGAAAAGCAAGGATAACACATAATTTTTTAGCTACTTTGGATTGGCAGACACAATTTTCAATATCATTTTTGATACTTGGAACAAGGAGAGAAAGGTTTTATAAATAGTATATTTATAATTGTTTTTGTTATCTCTGTTTGTTTTTCTTAATATGTGCAATGAGAGGCTTTTCTATATTACTTAAAATACTCCTTTTATGTCTCAATTTTATATAGAAATATTTATTTAAAATTATGAACTATAAAAATAAATTATGAATCAAAATATGAAATATCAGGCTCATGTTTTTTTAAATCCAGCCAGGGATTCTCATATATTAATATGAATAGGTGAGAATTGGCTGCTCATAATTTGGCAATAATGATATGTTTAAAAAGGATAAAATTAAAGATTTTTCAGCTTTATCAGTGTCACATCCTGTGAATATTGCCTGAACTATGTCATTAAAATTTCAAGTCATCCTTCAAGTAAAACAATACAATAACATATAAAAAAGATAAAGAAAGTTAAGCACAGAACTGAAATTATTTGTTCATGGCCATGAACCAAACTAATAAATAGTGGAGGAGGAAAGAGAAGCCAGGTCTCTCTGTTGTGTCCGTGCATCCATGAGTTTCTATATGGTTCAGAAAACCTTGTTGCATATTCAGTATCCTCCAATCAACCTTTTAAAAGAAAAGCTTTTTGTTTTGTTTTGTTTTTTATCTTTCAGAATCATGCAGTTAAACACCATGAAAAATAGATATTCTGTGAAAGGTTTGGTGGCTGTAGGTTGATGAAATATCATATTGGGGCAGGTTTGGACAGTATGCACTAGTCAGTTCTTCCTTTGGCAGACATGATGGGGAGAATTCCCTTCTCTAAGAGTCTCAAGGATGCTTTGAAGTGCTCTACTGGGGATAATGGAGAAAAATCTGGTCATAGCTTCCATTTATATAAAGAGAGTTTTTATTTTAAAAGCACTTTCCCATGCATTATGTAAATATTCAGTAATGAATATTTAATCTAGAGGCATCTGAGCCTCATCTATATTTTTATGGGGCATCATTTAAGCAACTTGTAGTCTTCCAGTATCTCTGCCCTTTGAAGAACCCCACTTATGACAGCATGTTAAAAACTAGATTTAATAAATGTCGAATATGAGTTCATCTTGAATACAAATAAAACACTTCAATCTGAAATGCAACTCATTACAGACAGTTTTGTTTTTATGGAGTCAGTGGGCAGCCATTGTTGGGACAATGGAAGGGAAGCTCTGCAGGACATGTAGAGCAACTTACTCTGTGGGGCTAAAATTGCTCAAGATTAAAATTAAAACAATAAACTTCAGCTCCTGAGTGTCTTCATTACTAAAGCATTGGGTCATTTACTTTAACAATGCCAACTTACTCTCAATTTTACATTGCCTTTAATTAGTTAAGGAAGTAATATGCAAGAGTACACCTCATGGTGTCCCATTACCTTGGAGAGATGCTTATTCTGTTTCTAAAAATAACTTGTCTCAGCTCCTAAAATCTTTGTAGAAGGAAAAGATCCCAGTAGAAATGTACCATGAAATGCCAGACTAAGAACTTCTAAAAAAGAATGTGCCTATGATAATGACAAAAGATGCCTGGTATAAATTGCATGTATGATATTACAGATAGAATAGAAACAACATGTAGAAGTATGAACAACAGTGGCAGGAATCTAAAGTCTAATACCCAATTATTTCACCTAACAACAAAATTGCCCAAGACACAATGTATTTTGTTCAAATTACCATGTAGTAAATACATTCTCACTCCTGTAAATTGTTTAGTTATTGTAGTCTAATCTTTGGCTTTCCCTGAAACTAACAGAAATAGTACACAATCATTCTGGTAAAGTGTCAAATTAGTTTATGCCAGTGCCTTTAACAATTTAGCATGTACAAAACTACTCTGTTTTGAAAGAAAAGTAGAAAGGAAATCTAACACCTATAAGATATGTTTACCCAACTCCTGGCACCTCCCTGAAGATTGGAAGTCATTACACACAACTAAAAGATAGTAATCCTAAAGGATTTATCTTCATTAACATAATTGAGAATTTAAATATTACAATGAATAAACAGAACTTATTAGTTGTAATAATAATGAAACAAACGTTTTATCTCTTTTATTATTTATCCAGAGGTAGTTGCCATGGTGTACCTGAGTGGTAAAACAAGTAGGCTAACATTTTATTTATACACTGCTAATAAGGAGTTCTGTGGTCATACTAAGTCAGTAAACAAGCATCTCCTTTATAGAAATCAGATGTCCATTCAAATTTAGTTTAATCCTTCCTGGATTCCCTGAATTAGTGCTCAAGCCTCCTAGAAAGACTATGATTACAGATGGAGCTTGTTGACTTCTTCTGCTCTTGCTTCTTACTGGATTTGCTAATACACTTAGTTAGTGTCTTGGGTTTGGGAGGAAGAAATAGAGGAGAAAGTGAAAGGAATTGGACAATACTGAATGTAAACTATTGTATGATGGCTTTGTACACTCTGGATCTCACATGTGTTTAAAGACAATTTGAAGAGAACAACTCCAACTGTCTCTGCTTCCCCTTTGCCTCCTGTTTCCTGATACACTAGATACTTCTGTACTGCAGCACTGTCTGTAAACTCTCTGTAGTCCTTTAAAGATCACAGGTCTTGGAGACTTTGTCATCATAGTGACAGCTTCTTGTCAAGCACACATCTTCCTTTCTCACATCCTAATACTACTTTAGTCTGTCACTCACATTCCTACTTTTTAACTTAGACTCAGATCTGACTGTATTGTATCCCTGTCCATTATGAACATT
This sequence comes from Phodopus roborovskii, assembly GCF_943737965.1. Taxonomy (NCBI): domain Eukaryota; kingdom Metazoa; phylum Chordata; class Mammalia; order Rodentia; family Cricetidae; genus Phodopus; species Phodopus roborovskii. The sequence goes on along the minus strand of NW_026126511.1, from coordinate 30,674,139 downwards.
AAGAGACACATATTGCATTTCCTGAAGTATATCCTCGTAGCTGTGTTCTTTATTAGAAAGAACAAGGGAAAGAAATCTCATCCTTCACCATGAAGTCAAACAAGAGACTAAATATCATATAATAGCTTCTCATAGGAAATGTTCCATTTCAAATTGAATCCAAATGCCTATTTTCTGAATAATGTTATAGCCTACATGTTAGGCAATATCTATTGCAAATGTGCCATGATCTAGAATCATCTAGAAGACACACCTCAGTCTGGACATACTCATTGGGGGGGAGGGGTGGAGTGATTTCGATTAGGTTGAGGTGAGAAGACTCATCCTGAAAGTGGTCCACACTATTTCCTGGGCTTTGATTACAGAGGAGATATAAACCCAAAATTCACAGACCACAAGTGTTCTTTGTTCTTTGCTTTCTTCCTGATGTGTATGTGGTGGGACTAGATGCTTCATTCTCCCATGGTCAGGAGTTCTTCACCAGGATGCTGCATACAGAAAGCGAGGCAACACTTGGCATTGCTTTTGTTAGTGTATTTTATCAGAGAAAAAAAAACTAAGATAACGTCATTATAATCAATGTACAGGGGTCACATGAATAGGTTGTAGCCTCCTACTCTTTGATATTATAGGGTGCACTCATCTGCAGTTAACTTTCATGTTCTCAAGTCTGAACTAAAAGTCAAACAGGAATACCACCTAAATGAAATATGGAGAAACTGTCTGGAAAAAAATGATACAAATTTATTTTATCTCCAGCACATTGGGTTGGAGAAATACTTAGAAACTTATTGCATATTGCATATAATTAACGATTTCAATATTTATATTTTCTTATATAAACTAGCAGTATTCATTGATAAATCATTATTCCACCTTTTGAATTAATGATATTCAGCTACCATCTTCTAATCAGTTATCCAAACATTGAGGAAACTATATATACTATAATTTGTGGTAAAGTTTTTAGGAAACATTTAACTTGTTTCTAAATGTTTTTTTTTTTTTGGATTAACCTTCATATTGATATTTATAATCCCTGGAGTAGATTATATTCCCACCAGTAGTATATACATGCTTCCTTTTACCCCTATCCTAGATACCTTTGCTATTTTATTTTTTAATTCTTGCCATTCTTTGAGCTGCCTATTCATGTTATTAGTGATTTTTCATTGGGGTGTTTGATTATTCTTTGGTATTCAACTTTTGAGTTCTTTGTATAATCTGATAATAACCCTCCATCTCATATTCAGGGTGATTCTTCACCCTTTCGTTTATTTTCTTTTGCAGAAGCATTTTCATTTCATACATCTCCATTATCACTATTTGCAACCGTTTAACTAAGAAATTCAATTCTTTTCAGAAAGTTCTTGTTACACCTCTATCTTGAAATATTTTCCCTATTTCTCCCTATTACCTTTTGAAAGTTTCAAATATACTTAAAAGTCTTTGTTCCACTTTGAATTGACAATTGTAAGGGGTGAAAGGAAATGATCTAGTCTGGTGCTATCAGTCAGTATTGCCAGTATGGTGTATTGAAGAGAGTTTCTTTTTTTCCAGTGTATGTTTTGGCATCTTTATCACAAGTCAGATGGCTGTACCTGCATGGTTTCTAATCAGACTATTCTGTATCTATGCTCTTTATTTACATGTATGTTTTGTACCAGTATCAAGTTACTTCTTATGGCTTCATAATATAAGTGGAAATCAGTTAAATAGTGATGTCTAGATCTTAGAATGCATAAAGAATTGACCTCAAGATTGTTTGAATAGATAAACACATGCACCAATATAGCAGGATATAATATAATCATCCAAAAATATTATTCTTCCTTACAAATAAAGGTATGCCGAGAAAGAAATCGCAAAACAAAGTATATAAAAAATTGTTTAAAAAACTAAAAATTCCATTCACAGTATCCCAAAAATCTACCTTGAAATATAGCTTGCAAAATAGGTCAACCACACCAATGTTTTCTTTGAAAGCATATGAATCTAACTTTACTCTCCATAACCATGGTTGCAAATACATATATTGTATAAGTATACATGGTAGCACATGCTTGCTTGTAATCTAAGTAATGAGGATATTGAGACAGGTGAAAACTTGCTGCTCGCTGCCCGCCCAGACTAGGTTATTTCGTGAGCTGCAGGACACCGAGAAATCTTGTCTCCAGACAGTGACATGATCTTTAGCCTCCAAACAAATATGTACACATATGCATGTGTAACGAAATATGTGTTTCCACCAATACACACAGGGGCACATATAAACATAATACATTGGAATAAATTTAACTGAGAATTTTAAAAAACCTCTAAAATGGAAATGTTTGCACATTAGAAAAAGAATATTTTCAATTTCTATAGTATCACTCCTCAAAGACATTGAAAAAAATTGTCAATGATGTGTTAAGTAGATATTTTTATTATAAGACAATACCTTGTAGTGTTGCCAAGGGTGTGATCTCAAGGAAATAATAAAGGTGGGGAACCAGCCATGATTAAGATAAGGAATATTTAGAGTCATCAAGATAGAGAATATTAAGAACATATCTATGCTGTCTCTTCCAAAATTAAGTATAGATTGAGAAGGGTAAAAGGAATATGAGAGGAGATGGGTGAGTAAGGAAATGCATACATATCTATTTTAACCAGAAGCAGCTTGTCATATACAACTAAAAGCCAATGGAAAAGAATGCACATATAACTGAGGTCCATGACCATCTCCTGAAATGCTACATCTCAAGGTTAAGGTAGATTTCCCACCTCAATGAAAGCAATTAAACTTATCCCCACAGAAATGGCCACATAGCCTACATGTCCTAAAAAAATTCCCCTTTGTGTCTAATCCCAGGTGATTCCATACAGTGTCACTTTGACAATTAAAAATAATGGCCATATTACGGTTCACTTCTGGTCAGATCTAAAATATTATGGGATCCAGGGATACTCACTAGCTCAAGATTGTTTTAACCACACACTCAAGCACTCGTAAGAATATTAAATAATTCCTCCGCTGCCTTTGCTAATATAATGCCCCAGTAATCACAATCTCATTCTTGACTTGTAATTTCAGTCATCCTGACACTAGCAAAAGCAAATAAAAATTGGTCTATATGATATGCCAAGCACCATCAGCTTATTATTCACTTTCCAATGAAGGTTCAGTTAACATATTTAGGAACCAAATCAAATCCTCCATTAGTATGTGAGGGAATCCATAAAGAGACTCTCTCTCACTTTCTCTCTCACTCTCTCTTTTCTTCTCTCTCTCTCTCTCTCTCTCTCTTTCTCTCTCTGTTATTATACTTCATAAGCACTCAGTCAATAGTCAAATTTCAAAGATGAATTGACCATAATGTCCTGGTGTACTGTAGCATTCTACCTCTCTAAGTGACCACACATGAATTTGATAATACATTGGAAGTACTGTTCTGACAGCAACAACATGGCTCAGAAGGACAACACTTGCATCTGTGTCTGAGAGTTGTATTTGCTTTTCAGTTACGTGAGCTAATGAAAAGGGAAATCCCAAGAAGTATTCTACATTGTGTGTCAATTTATGAGCTTGAGTGGACATGTGTTTATGAACTTGTTTAGGTCAGGGGATAGATAATTCAGGTGTTACTGCTAAGATGCTACCTACTTTGTGATTTGGGACAGGGTCTTTCACTGGCACCTATAGTTCACAGATTAGCATTATATTAGGCTAAGAGCCCAATAAGATTCAGAGAGCTACCTGTTTCCACCTTTCCAGAACTGGAATTTTGCCATATGCAATCATGTATTACATTTTACGTGGGCTCAGGGCATGGAACTATTGCCCTCATACTTACTCAGCAAAAAGCATCCCCTACTAAGCCATCTGTGTGTGTGTGTGTGTGTGTGTGTGTGTTGCACACTATGCATTTTCATGTGATACACACACACACACACACACACATATATATATATATATAGAGAGAGAGAGAGAATACTTACTCTAGCTTTCTTTTTTCTAATATATATACACACATGTCTAATGATCTACTCTTGAAAGTCTTAGAAATGAAGAATATAAATATGAGTAAGACAGGAAATACAGTATTCCTGTCCCTGGAACCTCTGGGTATATCTTTAAATATAAAATCCATTAAAACAAAATCCATTAAGTGCTGAGATAATGAGATGAAACTAAAAATTTGGTGGCACAACTTTAGAATTACTGTCCCCTCTGTCTGAAGGGATCAGAAAAAAAAAGTGGCAGGTCACAGAGAACTTTCTTCCTCATGTTGTAATTTATGTCACAGTTAGTTATGTCCATTAATTACTCTACTCTTATTACTTATTTAACTAATTCAGCCATTTGAATGGCTACATAAGTGAGCCTTTTGCCTTATTGCAAGCATCTAATCAATATGTCTTAAATGACTAAGCAGATGAACTGGACTAAGTCTTGCTCTTGCTTTAGCAGAAGTCCAGATGACATAGAAACAGCAGGATACAAATTTCAATACTTTACAATTATCTAGTTACTTGCCTTAAGAAGCTTACTTTAACTTAGAGGATTATACTAGGAAACAATTAAAAGGTGCTAGTGTGTGTGTCCTCATATAGGTCATAATGAGCTTCGTTAGATGAGTAGTGCAGTCCTGTAGTATACAGCCTCTCTCTTATAATTTTGATGTTTTTGTGGCATAACTAATGATACTGCAATCTTATTGTTATTCAGATAGGTAACAGATATTATCATTAGGGATCAGACTCATTTCTCAAAGGAGACGGAAAGAGGTTTGTGAAGGCTATTACCTCATCAACATTTAGTGTCTCTGCGAAAGGACAGCAGAGTGTGGAAGAAAGTAATCATATTTAGAAAGAGGGGAGATAAAGAAAAAAAGCCAAGGGAACAGAGTTTTTTCATTACATTGTAGACTTCAATGGATCTTTGTTGTCAGTCTAATTTGTAAAGATCAATAGCTTCTGTTAAACTATAGTCCAGGCATCCATATCTCCTTTTAATTCATCTACTCAGTACACAATTTTCATTCTGAAAGATAAGAACATAAGGGATTTTTTTTTCTTTTTTTCTAGTCCTTTATTTCCTAGGTTATTTCTACTTAATAACATAAAATGTATATGGTAATGAAAACTTTTTCTAAAGGAAAAGCATGTGGAAACTCACAGTTGAAATACTGTCAGAATACAAGAAGACTGCATTTTATCAGAGTGGATTTAGCTCTGTTTACAAGTTGCCATATAGAGGAAGAAAAAGTGAAAGTGTAGTCAGGGTTTAGACATTTCATGGTATCTATCTAAAAAATCCCTGCCATGAAACTCGCTCAATTTTCTAATCTGTCTCAGATCCTGTATCCAAAAGAACTCCAACATTCTTCAGGAAAGCACTTATTTCAGTAATTTCACCCATCAATGGAGGAAATATTCTTCCTTATATTTTGTTTCCTCTCTGGTTGAGCATATTTATAACATATGTCAGAGGCTCAACATTGATGGGCTCACTTCATTGTTATCTCAATAATTTGCTGTGAAATGTTGCAACTCAAGAGGAGACTAAAGTAAAATATTCTACATCAGAACATTAATGAATGATAAGTTAAATAAAATTTATCTACACACTTTCAGTGTGCACATAATTTTAGACATCATAACACTGGTCAAGATTTTTAATGCTTTGTCTACAATGGTAGGAAGCTTGGTATATTAAGTGGCTTTTCAAATTATAATATTTTTAAATAAATGTTTACTGAGATGTAACCCAATAGTAAGTCGAGGAGTATCTGTATATACAACTATACTATGCAAATTAATATGTAATCACAGTCTTCTGTTCCTCCATTTACAATCTCCCATTCTCATCCCCAGCTCTGCAATGGAATATGTGCTGTAGCTTTTTCTGACCCCATCCCCAACTCCTTTGGATCCCACAGGTCTTTGTGTCCTAATCTTCCACTCAACACTCAATGTTTTTTCCCAGTCCAAAACTCCAGCAGAAAATCCCTGCAAATGCCCAGGTCACTCATGCCAGGGAAGTAGGTAAGCTACCTTCAGATATTCACCTCTCCTTCCACTCCTCCATATCCAACCGTCCATTCATCCCAGCTCTCTTTCAGAAAACCTGATGAGGTCTCCTTTTCCTTCCTGACCCCATTCTCAACAGAGAAGGAAGACCCCCTCCAATTGTCCTTGCCCCAACTCATTCCATTATCCATAAAATATAAGGCTAGGGAAACTGGTTAATAAACCAAAGGCATTCACCCTCCCTCTTCTGCAGTCCCCCAGCATCATCCCTAGGCTCCAACAGTATACCTGCTGCAACCTTACTTCCCCACCTGCCCACATTTCCAGTGGATAACAAGTAGAAATTTTCTTAAGTAACATGACTTTAAGAGGAATAATTAATTATTTGAAAATACAAAAGAAGTCACAATGAGTGCTCAAATAGTTCATGTTATTATAAAAACTTACAAGAACTATGACCTTTGAGAATAAGCTTAGACTCATGAAATTCAAACCCAGTGAAGTATTTGTAGTAGCAAAGAATGCAAGAAAATCACAGTGCACTTGCTGAGAAGAAACCTGAAAAATAGAAATGAAGGTATTACTAGGTTGGAGTTTGAGAAATGGCTTAGTGATTAAGAACACTTTGGCTACTCTCACAAAGAACCCAGGTTTAATTCTCCACACCCACATGGCAGCTTACAATTGTCTAACTCCAAGTCTGACACCATCATACAGACATATATGCAGGTAAAATACCAATGCACATAAAAAATTAACTTATTTTTAAAAAGAAGGTATTTCAAGGATGAAAACATCATACTATACCATAAACTTACAAAAATATGGTTGATAACATTAGTGAGAGGTTCAGCACAAGATGACTGAATGCAGAGGGAACATGGTATTGAACTTAATGGAGGAGAGAAAAATCATGGCTACAATTAAGTCCATATTTTACTCATTTTTTTAAGTTAGATTTTCTGATATATAATGGGGCATTTTTCTCCAAGAGCTAAAGTTACAATAGTATAGATAAGACAAGACAGCTGAAGCTTTATGTCACTGAGGGGAAAGAAAGTAAAACACAAAGTATTTAAAATATAGGATTAATAAAATATGGTTAAAAATAATTATTTCATAAAATGTGTTCATAGCAAAGGGAATGAGAAATAGAAAAGAGTTGCTGAGGTTCATTTCATGATTAAAACCAAGGGAAAATAAAAAGGCATTTTATTAGTCTATCTAATTATGAAAATGAAAATCATTAGGTTATATGGTGTTGAAGAAAGAAAAGTTTTGGATGACAGTAAATGGAAGTGATTATATAAATAATTTCACGAATGGAAATTCTGTATCAAATGGACTCAAGAAACAACGCAAATATGTTTAAATATTTCATATTAAATGTAAGTAGTACATATAACATATATTTTATAATATTCTCATCAGAAAGTATTATTACTTTTGTTGGAAGGGTTTTGCTGACTGGTAGAGGTTGCAGTCTCTCTATAGACTGGTAGCTTATCTCAATGGCTAGGAAACATGGGACTCTTCCTCCAGTAGAACTTCCAGCCTCTCCCTGCTCTTATTTGAAGGATATCCCTAGGCCTAAAGGACTGACCTTAATATAAAAGCTCTCTTTAAATCAGATGCCTAATTCATTTTTAACTTGACCCTTGACACAGATTTCTGCTAAGAAGACTTGTGCTAGAAACTCTGGTATTGGAACCTACTTGCACAGATAAAGCCTTGTGTTGGGAGTTTACCACTTAATGCAAATTAGAGCTTGTCCCCAGTCCTATATATTCTTTATACCCTTGAATAAATTTGAGCTTTTTCACTGAAAGCAGTATCCCAGAGAACTGTCTCTTTTCATGCTCATGGATCATGTAAAAACTTTCTGTCATGACTTCTGCTCCTTCACCCTCTTGGACTGGTGGATTTTTATTATTATTGTTATTATTATTATTATTATTATTATTACTCTATGGTTTCCTCATACTCAGGGTTTGAAAGAATTCATCATCTTTTGTATATTATGACATTCTATGGAAAAGGTAGAGCACATGTATCTTGTACTATGATGGGAGATGTCATTTTGTAAATATGTTTCTATTATTGGTTAATGAATAAAGCACTGTTGGCCAATAGGAAAGCAAGATAGGTGGGACTAGGAGAATAGGAGGATTTGGGAAGAGGTAGGAAGAGATTTCCACATGTAGGACCAAGAGGACAGAGGTCCCGACCCATTCTCCGGTAAGATAAGACCACATTATTAGAATTGGATTAATATGTAAGACAGAGCTAGCCAATAAAAAATGTTATTATAGGCCAACAGCTTTATATCTAATACAGTGTCTCTGTGTGTTATTTGGGGCTGATGGGGCTGTGGGACCAGGCTGATGGAAAACCACTGGTAACAGTATTACTTAAAAATGCAAGTCCTTAGTTGGTAATACTGTGAAATTTTATTTTCTCACTCACTATTTTGAAGTTAGTAGTACTATATTATCACATTTATTATTTGTTGAAGATGCTTTCTTCCTCCCATTGTACACTCTTAGCTGTTTTATCAAAAATTAGTTGTTTGTAGGTGTGTGGGTTAATATTACTTGTCTATTTCTGTGCTGGTTCTATGTGTAATTCACAGACTTTGAAACTTTCAAACAGTGTATACAATTTTTCCTTATTTTTACTTCCTTTGTGGTTGCATTCAAAACTTCTTTAACCAGCCAGTGTCATAAATACAGCTTCAAAGTGCCGATGACACTTCATTGATTGAAGGTTCTAATTTAAGGTTTACAATAATCTGTAGATAAAGTTAGAGCATAGATGTTTATTTTTCCAGAGATATCCAGTTACCTGTCACTGCACATTTGTGAATTATGCTGTGTCCACTGCACTTATGTACAAATTATTATAAATGCTTGATTCCTCTATGTGTGGTTTTTGCTCACTGATATGTATAATCTACATGTTTTCACTTGTGGCAATGAATGATTTGGGCAATTGTTACATGTCATTGCATAAATTAATATAAAAGTGTCCAAATTTTCACCACCTTGCTTATTTCTCTTATTTTTCTATGTGTTCTGTTTATATCAGCTTCAGCCTTGTGCCTGTGAATGCTAAACATTTGTATATCTTCATATTTTTTTTCCTGTTAACTCTTGTGCATGGTTTTTTTAGATAGAGAATCAGGCTTGAAGAGATAGTGGTTAAAAACACTACTCTTTCAGAGAAGCAGATCTGGTTGCCTAGTACCCACTTAAGTGTTTCAGATGTCGTGTAAGATACCTTTGGATCCAAGGTATCCAAAGATTCATCCTTGAGCATCCATGTACTCATTGATGTACATACAAATGCGCACACAAATAAATAGCAAAGTAAATATTTTTAAAAGAAATTTTAGAATATTTATGAATGAATGGTAAATATCACTCTAAGTGCTTGTCTTTGGGTAAATTTAGTATATCTATTAGAATCCAAGTTTACTGTGGGCACATCATGATACCACTTGAGATTGAAAAATTTCTATCAGTATTTCAATGTTCATCATCACCATTAGATTTTTATACTTTTCACATAAAATAAAAGTTTAATTTTAGTAAATTTCCTCTTTATTCCTCAAAAGGTTTAAAATAATTTTATCAGTTTTAAATTTTAGTTTAGCTACAAAAGTTTACATAATGGATCAGAATAATACATTCATAAATTTCTGTATAAAATTGAGAGCTTTTTACCACAGTAATTTTAACATTTTTATTTTCATATTCATTAGCAATATGTTGTTATAATTAAGATATGTTACTGATTTAATCAGTACTTTTGTAGCACTGTTTTTTATTTTTAGTGACAAACTTTGTCCTGTATTGTGATACTGCTGTTATCTAAATTATTCCTTTTCTAAGTATTTTAAAACAAGCTGCTTTCTATTTTGAAATATAACTCAATGGTTTTCCTCTTGTTTCACAGTTACCATTTACTTCAAAATATTTGTGATATGTTTGTAAGTCCTTATTTTATACTTTCTTTGTTATGCAATGGTGTCTATAATAAGATAATCTGGCATCATAAGTAACTATAGAATGTGAATATTTAAATAAAGTATGCATGTGAATATCAGTTTTGTTCCATTCAACATGGTATCATGCACATAGAACTTAGTTAAATATATTTTCAATACAAATAATGATTCTTTCTTTCTCAAATATATTACTAAGAAACATTTGGCTAAACATTCTAGAGAACTCTATATAACTTTTGTTATATGTTTCACTATATTATCCTGAATTAAAAACTTTACATCATGATACCTCATTCAGAATGGTTTCTTCAAGTTCCATCTACTTGCTTGCGAATTTCAAGATTTCATTGCTTTTCTCTGCAGAGTAGTATTCCATTGTGTAGATATGCCACATTTTCTTTATTCATTCTTCAGTTGAGGGGCATCTAGGATGCTTTCAGTTTCTGCTATTACAAATAATCCTGCTATCAACATAGTTGTACACATGTCTTTGTTGCATGGATGTAAATCATTTGGGTATATGCCTAAGAGGAGGATTGCCGGGTCCTGCAATAGACTGATTCCCATTTTCCTGATGAACTGCCATACTGATTTCCAAAATGGCTGTACGAGTTTGTACTCCCACCAGCAGTGGAGGAGTGTTCCCCTTTCTCCACATCCTCTCCAACATAAGTTGGTGTTTCTAATTTTAGCCATTCTGGCAGGAGTAAGATGGTATTTCAAAGTTGTTTTGATTTGCATTTCCCTGATAGATAATGATGTGGAGCATTTTCTTAAGTGTCTTTCAGCCGTTTTGATTTCCTCTGTTGAGAATTCTTTCTTCAATTCTGTACTCCATTTGTTAATAGGGTTCTTTGGTGTTTTGTTGACTAGTTTCTTCAGTACTTTGTATATTTTGGAGATCAGCCCTTTGTCAGATGTAAGATTGGTGAACATCTTTTCCCAGTCTGTGGCCTGCCATTTGGTTTTGTCAACTGTGCCCTTTGCCTTACAGAAGCTTCTAAGGCTGAGGAGGTCCCATTTATTAATTGTTGATCTCAGATTCTGTGCTTCTGGAGTTATGTCCCCTAAGAATTCTCCTATAACAGTTTGTTTAAAGGTACCTCCTACGTTCTCATCTAAGATGTTCAGTGCTGCTGGATTTATGTTCAGGTCTTTGATCCATTTGGACTTGAGTTTTGTGTATGGCAATAGACATGGGTCTATCTGGGTTTTCTTCACACCATCATCCAGTTTTGCCAGCACCATTTGTTGAAGATGCTTTCCTCCCCCCCCCCCCATTGTATACTTTTAACTGTTTTGTCAAAAATGAGGTGTTACATATGTGTGTGGGTTAATATCAGGATTTCTGATTTGATTCCATTGTTCTACTTGAATATTTTTGTGCCAATACCAGACTGTTTTCAGGACTATAGCTCTGCAGTAGATCTTAAAGTCAGGATGATGATGCCTCCTGAAGTTCATTTATTTTACAGAGTTGCTGTGGCTATCCTGTTGATTATTATCCTCTCAAGGTCAGTGAAGAATTGAGCCGGGAATTTAATGGTTATTGCCTTGAATCTATAGATTGCTTTTGGCAAGATTGCCATTTTTACTTTTATCCTACATATCCAAGAGACTGGGAGATATTTCCATTTTAAGCTTTGTTCTTTAATTTCTTTCTTTAAAGACAGAAAGTTCTTATTATATAGGTCCTTCACTTGTTTGGTAAGTGTTACCCCAAGACTTTATGTTGTTTGTGGCTATTGTAAAGGGTGATGCTTCTTGATTTCTTCTTCAGCCCCTGGGTTTTCTGTATAATGTAGGGCTACTGATTTTTTTTTTTGAGTTAATATTGTATCCTGACACTTTTCTGAAGATATTTATCAGCTTTAGGAGTTCCTTGGAGGAGTTTTTTGGGTCACTTATGTAAACTATCATATTATCTGCAAATAGTGAAAGTCTGACTTCTTCCTTTCCAAATTGTATACCCTTGATCTCCTTTTGTTGTGTTATTGTTTTAGGTAAAACTACAAGTACAATATTGAAGAGATATGGAGAGAGAGGGCAGCCTTGTCTTGTTCCTGATTTTAGAGGGATCGCCTTAATTTTCTCTCCATTCAGTTTGATTTTGGCTGTTGGTTTGCTGTACTTTGCTTTTATTATGTTTAGGTATGTTTCTGTTATCCCCGATGTCTCCAAGACCGTTATCATGAAAGGGTGTTGAATTTTGTTGAAGGCTTTTTCAGCATTTAAGAAGATAATTAAATGGTTTTTCTTTTTCAGTTTTTTTTTTTAATATGGTGGATCACGTTGATAGATTTTCAGGTTTTGTACTTTTTATTATTGTTTATCTGCTCTATTGATCTTTTTCTGGATAAAGGCTGTTAATTTTTTATTGATTCTTCTGAAACATGTTTCTTTGCTGTTTTATTTGTCTTAGATAATACTTAATCTTGCCTTTAATGGGGGAGTTTTTTGTTTTTTAAAATACATGTTTTCATACAAAATATTCTGATTATGACTTTTCTTCCCTCTATTCTTTCCACTTTCTCCCATTCAATCCTGATCCACACCAATCTTTTCTTTCCTTAGAAAACAGGCACCTGAGAGATAATAATATAATAAAATGAGTCAAACCAAATAAATAAGAATAGGACAAAACAATGAAACAGAAGAAAAAGAGTCAAAGAAAATGCAAAAGAAACACATAAAATGTGTGTACATACATGGTCCCCCACACAGAAAACCCATAAAATCACAAATCTGGAATCCAGCACATATATGAAATGGATCTGTAAGGGAAAAAATATCTGTGGATCTCATCTTTACTTTAGTTTCTGTAGTTCTTTATGTAGAGATGAGACCTCTGAAGATTTTCCCTGTCTATGTTAGAATTGAATATTGTTGTCATCCTTGTTTGGTTTATATTTATGAAGTCATGCTATGAGAGTTTATTGATGTATTTTTTTAACTTTTGTTTAAATGGTTCTTTAGGTGAATCTCTTTAGGTGTACATAAGCCATGTTGAAATATTCTATTATTTTTTTCCTGGTTGTTTTTATTATTTAAGTTTTTACATTCCAATCAGAGTTCACCCTCCTTTTTTCCCTCCCTCTCCTGCCACTCTCCCCCCTTCTCCCATATGCTCTATGGAGAGGGTAAGGCCTCCTCTACGAAGGCCTCCAAGTCTTTCATATCATCTAGTTGATGCAGGACCTCTTCAACCCCATACCCTTGTGCTCTATTCTGTACTTTTTTTTTTTTGTTGAATGCATGAACTTCTTTAATCTTCTTTTGTCTATATCCATTGTCATTAGATATCAGGTCCTTTATGTTCCATACATAAAGTACAATGGTTTGGTTGGTTTGTAGTCTTTATAAATTATAATTTTGTGAAAACAAAATTCAGAGAAACTGATGTACTTATTTCTTCATACAGTCCAATTACCTTTGTTTCCTAGCCCTCAAAATTCCACATGCCTCAAATTTCCCATTCCTAATTTTGTAAGCCATTGAAACTATGGAAGGGAACTCTATGAATGGAACTCAGGAAAGTTCCAATAGAAAGAGGAATTGCCAACTTGAGAGTGTATGCCATTTATTTCCCTTTTATAACTGATTAAAGAATAATCATGGCTTTTTGCAGTACTTAATATAGTGATGATTTCCTAGTACTTCTGCACATTTCTAGGTATTAATGCCTAATATTTCCATGACAAACTATAATCAAATATTTAACTACTGTCTCTATGAGTTTGATGATGATGTTCCATTGTTCCCCTTATTTTCTTAGTTTTGGCTTTTATTATTATTATTTTCTAATCTCAAATACATCCAAGCATTGAATCAAAACACTTTCAGATGGAAAGCTATGAGTAGTGTCAATCTCACCTTCCTACAGTTCCTTCACAATGAAACTTGAATTTCTTCATTATTTGTTCAAGTTTGATTGGGTTGTTCCCCAGTGGTTTTCAAAGAATAACTTAATAAAAGATTTTCCATTGAAAGAAAGTTGATTTTTTTGACACTGAATACTCTGGTGGAATGATCCATCATATCTGGAAGTAGAAGTGAGATGTGTATTTCTTTTAGCTCTATTAAACAGCTTACATATTCTCTAATTGCAAGTCCATTATCATACTCTTTAATGTATACCTCATTTAAGCCATGAATTATTTAAAGGACATTCTCTAAATTGATGAATCTAAAATTTAATCTACACTGAGCTGAATATAGGAGGAGAACAGCCCACAAATTAGTAGGTTAACCAGTGTTATTAAAAGCACTAAATTGTAATGAAATTACTTTCTGCCCTTAGATAATTATAGCTTCTAAGTCTTACATAGGTATAGATCTAAAACTGATTTGTCATCAACCAAATTTTGCCAAGAGTTCTTTAAATCCCTGAATTTACATGTGTATCTGGATGTATAATTTCTACATGGGAAGCATTCAGGCAATTTATAAAGAAAAGGAGAATGTGCATGTTAATTATTAACCATCTTCTTGAGTTACAGAAGTTTGAGTATATAAGCAATTAAAATACTGTAGAATAAACACTTTTTTTGTTTTTGGATTTGATATTTGATTTTAGGAAATAATTTCAATCAGTATTTTTTTTCATCTTGGAAGAAAACCAACAGCTCTAGTCTTCCTTGGGAAAAATGTTAAAGTAGAATAGTTACATAATGTATAAATCACAATGTGTGTTTTTGTTGTATAGTTACATCAACAATATCTATTCTTCATTCATGATTGGCTTCATCTAATAATTGGAGCATGTAAATATGAATCCATATTTTTAAAAATCCTTCAAATCTATAAAAGACTATATTAATTTATGTTTTTTGATTACTTAGAGAAATATTTAAGCTATAAGCAAAATGGTATATTCATTTTCATGAATGGGTACATTCTCTCAATTTTTATTTACTTGAATTGCCATGGCTATTGAGAAAATGAAGGTTTGTTACAGGACTACTATCAATTCAGTCTGATATCCATTAAATATTTTAATCAGCTTTATATTTTGGATGAATAACATGCAAGTTTGTAGCTTGGGAAATATTTGGTTTTTACATCTTTATCAACTTGAATGCAAGCTTGAAAGTTACTTATTACACACCACAATTGGGTTTCATTCAGCTCATAAAATAATACATTTTCATCTTTATATTCAGGATAATTTTACTTTCAGGAAGTAGAATAAGTATCAAGTTGATATTGTATACCTTTATTACTGAACAATCAGCCACACATTGCCCAAAACTTGTGTAAGCTCTGCATGTAAACAATAGAGTTCATGCTAACTTTCTTTAGGAAGTCAGTGTTTACACTGACTTTTCTCTATGAGATAACAGATTTACTATTCCAATATTTCTCTTGGCAGAAGTCAGATTCTTGTTTTCCATACATGGCAATCATCTTTAACTGGCTGCATTTGTGACAGAATAAACTCCATTAACTTGTTCTATTAATGCTCTGGGCAGTCAGCAAGATCAATGCTGCATGGAATGATGACATGACTAACAGTCTCCTCAGAGTCCTGCTGAGTGCTTTCTGTTACACGGAATATATAATTATTGTTCATATAAACAGGTAGAATTTGATATTCTATTGCTCATGCAATCCCTGCAAATTCAAGGAGATTCTTAATGAGTAGAATAAAAATAAAGTCTTTTCTCTCTGTGCATACAGAGCCGTTTATTATATTTTATTATTGAACTATTATTTGACAAACTAAAATTGTGGAAGAAAATCTGATTCTTTTCCTCCATTGACTAATATGATGACCAAACAACTTGGCACAATTTAAGAGCATCGGATAGAAAAGATTTTCTGAACAGATGCCTCCCCAAGGCCCATTAGTTACAGCATCAGAGCACAAGGTGAGCCAAAGCAGAGTAAATGGGAACTAATGAAGCCAGCAGACCCGAGGATACTTTAACAAATGTAAGTAAACAGGCAACACATATCACACCATTAAAAATAATCCAAACTGCGTGATTTGAAACAGGTATCTTGTTCTGCAGATGGCACAGCTGCTAGTACTCATCTGAAGAGAGGTATTCTCTTTTAGAATAACTTCTGCAAAAAAGGAACATTAGCCACTTCAGAAATATAAATGGATTTTTTCTTCTCTTTCTCCATTTTCTGCTGCCTGCTTTTTGCCTCCAGAGTGGCACCCACCCTGGATGTTTGAGATGAAAGGTAGCTTAAGAGCTGACTAGCTGCATGGGCCTGCAAATGTAAACCTTGAGAACATTACATTTTATTCTCAACAAATATAGGAAGTATGAAGCGAGACAATCACAACGGGAATAATTGAAAGGAAGAGTCAGAACAGATGTAAAATGAAAAGAAGCATGGAAAAAAATCAACATTAAAATCAAATTCATGTCATTTTTTAACAGGGGAAGAATGATTTTATCATTTGCACATTGACTATAACTAAGTTGAAAGGTATTTTTCATGACAATGATTTATATATTCAGCCTTTTGTTGCAGAAGGGTTTCTTTTGTATGACAGCAATAACTCTCCCTCCTCTTATATTTAAAGGTCTCTCTTCATTTCCATTAGAAGTCTCTAGATTGGGTGTTTTATAACTTGGTTAGAAAAATTCACCACAGAAAGATACTGGAAATTCAGATATTATTCTTATGGTGAAAGTTGTAGGCTATTAGCATTTTCAGTTGTTCATTTGTCACCTAATAAATGTATACAGTTTGAGCAAATGTTATAAAGAATTGTTAATGCCTCTTCAATGTCTTTTTTTAAAATTAAAACTGAACAGACAAGTAATGAAACATTATTCTTTGATTTAGTAATCATGTATTAAATCCTCATTAATCAGGAGATTTCAGACTAGTTACTTTTTGCTCCAAAGTATCAGTAAACGACAGAATGGTAAGGAACTTAAAAGTCATGCAATTGGTCAAGATACAATAATTATTACATAAAATATGTGTAATGTTTTAATAGCAGTGAGATGCTCCTGAGACTGACAATAAAATTTGCTTTGAAACAGAGGGCAGATCTAACTACTAGCTGACCAAAATGAGCCATAGAGGTTTTGGAGAATTAGGACAGCTAGAAAGACAGAGGAAGTATTGGGTCAGGGCTTACAGTAGGTCTCCATGCTTCCTGATCTCTGAGTGAAGGAGAGAGATGGTAATGTCACATCTCTGGCACTTTTCTGATCATTTAGGTATTACTCTGATATCAGACTCCTGAATTTTTATTGATAAAGAATAATTATATAAATGTTTCATCTCCTGGCAGCAAAACATGCATATGGGCTTACTGTCCAGCACCTGTATTGAGTTGGTATTGCTTCATGATAAAGTCATAGTGCCTGTGCAATGAAGGAAGGCTGTTATTTCCCTTATGGTGAGTTAAAGTGCCAGAGAGTATTAAATCTCATCGCCATTTATCTTCAGATGATTGCTAAATCTAATTTCAAAAATCTTTCCAGTATCATGCACTGTATCATACTTCAACTTTTAAAATTGCTCTTAAAAATCTGTTTATGAGAAATAATGAGAATTATGGTCTAAACTATAATGTTTTACTCAGAATCATTTATGTATGGGGACATTAAGTAAGAATATAACATTAAATATAGTATGAGAACATTAACTAGTGCTCATTCTACAATCAAACTAAAAGTAAATATATTTTAGTAGATTATAATGAAGATCATGCAAGACACTGGGGATCTTACCAATTGTAAAATATAGTCTATCATTTGTGTGTTTCATAAGTAACAGAACAAATATTGACTATTCAGATGGGGTGTAACATTTGTACATGTTATAATGAGAGGATAAACCAGAATCACATTATTTAAGGATGAAAATATCATGCCCACTGTGTATGCATTTATTCTCCAAATAATCAAGACATGAAAGTAGTATTCTATCAACAAGAATACAGAATAAGTAGAGCAAAAGGCATTTCGCACACACAAACATAATTTGCAGACAAGTAATTTGCAGACATTCAAAAGGAGAAAAATATACATAGCATTTGAAAGTACAATAAACTACCCATAAAGCATGAGCAAGTGTAGCAGAAAATAAACACTATATTGATAAATAATAGTTGAAGCTGGAAGTTAGGAAATCCAAGGTCTTTTAGGCTAACATTCTGATTATTAAATGATAAATAATGTGACTGCCTAAACTTCTAAATTTTATTCTGTTGTAATCAAATATGAGCTCAGGCCAGAGCATTCTGATGAAAAAGCTATGACAGTTAAGAGACAATACAAATGACATTTAGTCTAGAGTGTTTTGTTAAGTGTAAAACAGAAACAGCATCCAAGTCAGAATATGGAAAGAAAGGAAAAGAAAAATGAACCTTTCTAGGCATATCTGTTAGAAGTGTCACTACTAAAATCAACAAGATAAGAACATGGAATTGATTTACATGAATATATTTAGAATTTAGTCAATCTGGAGAACCTAAGGGTAGATGATTATCATATCTTTACTAAAGGAATCCAGTTAGCTAACTGTAGAAGCTATGAGATTATCAAGGAAAGTAAACTGAGAAAAATAATGAATAAAAACCAATGAATGTCCCTCTTAATTGATGAGCTGGGAAGGAATGTCTGTGAAAAGGTCTGACACACAAAAGCTAGAAGTACAGGAAAGAAAGAGTTTCATAAATTGTAGAATGGTTAAGTCAAATGTGAGGTTCATGATAAATCATAAAGAAAAGTGTACAAATGAATAATAATAAATAAAAATGTTGAAAAACAAATGGGCAAGCTAAAACAATAGATGTGTTGAGATTAGCAACATTTGTTACCAGGCAGGTACCAGGTCTAAATGAGAGAGAAAAAAAATGAAGCTCAGTCTATATTGTTTTCCCTGCTATCCATACACAAAGCACAGAGTCAGATACAAAGAAGATTTTTAATACTTTCCAGCTGACAGATAGATAGAAATGCACTGATCCATCAATATCTATCCCAGGTATGTAGCTAAAAGATAAAGAAATAACTCTCAGCACTGGCTGGAGAGAAAAGTAATATTTAGAAATTTTATTTTCCTGTATTTCAATATAAAATTGAAAAGAAATTTCCAGTATTAGAAATGAATATTGTAATATATATGATATTAGAGGGAAAGTAAATTATGAAACAAGATTTAAGTTATGAGAGATGATGGGATCAAGAGTGAAAGTCTGGCAGGCCTGTCCCCCGAGCCAAATGTTATAATGTTATATAGATATAAACATGGATTGGCATTTCAATATATATGTGTGTGTGTATGTGTGTCACACACACGTATATACATAACATATCCGTGTGTGTGTGTATTATCTTAAATATATCTTAATATAGACTTCAGGGTAACCTCACAAGGATAAAAGTACAAGCTATCTAAAGAATACAAGAAAAGTTGGAAAATTAAATAAATACATGATAAGGAAAACAAATGACATGCATGCATCCCTGAAATACAATCAGATGGTAGAAACATCAATTTATAGTATCACTCACAAAGCTGAACAATTTTAAGCACCTAGTATGAGGGAAGACTGATTGTACATTATTTTACGATTAGGTATTTGAGGTAAGGAAGAGGAGTGATGCAATCAAGTGTGCAAAGTAACTGAGCAATTCTGAAAAATCATCTTCTTTCATACTCAAATACTGGCATACACCTAGGAAAAAAAGGTCTTTGGCCTTGAGAGAAAAAAAAAAAAAAAAAGGTAACAAATTGGATGCTATTAGGAGGTTAAAGAACACGTTTTAGTAAACTAAAATGATGAAATGGAATGATTAATTATTTGGTCAGGAAGTTGTACTAGGATTTTATATTAGTAGCAAGTGGCTATAAAAGACCTAAATTAAAACTGCAAAAGTTGAATGGGACAAGCTGCTTTGTGAAAATAGTTGCATTCAAAAACCTCTTATTTTTTATTTTATTTATTTATTTTATACAACCAAGTCCATTTAAATGAAAACAAACATTTATAGACAATATTTGGGAATTTGGGCATCGAACAACACCCAAAAACCTCTTATTATGTTTGCCCTCCAACAGTTTTCTTGCATGCATAATCTAATTATTACTGTTCCAATCTCCTTTCCACCTCTTCGATTCCTTCTTTCTCTTTTTCCCAACAGTTCACTTCAGACATCATGATGGGGTTCTTGCTCTTCATTGTTTACTTGATTTATTGATTTTTATGGGACCCACTGAGCTTAAGCCTGGGTCATCTGTGTTGACCTATACTTGGAACTGTCCAGATTGGTTCCTCAGTGGATTCATTAAAATAAATATTGATGAATGCAGGAATGTTTGGCTGACCACAATGCTGAGAATAAGCAAGGATTGGGGTTTTTGAGGCCCCCCTCCAAACCAAGGAAATTCATACTACACCCTTTAAAGATTAGAAAATATTAGCAAGAAGCATGTGTGGAAGAAAATTGAGACGTAGAAAATAAAAAGGCTGTGAAATAAAGTCTGTTTTTAAACACTAGGCTGTTACACAGTTTCTCCACTTAGATATAGCAAGGATCAAGAATTTATAGTAGTAGTGTAGCTTGAAATACAAAAGGTAACTCACCAGGGACAAGCCATTTATGTGAAGCTAACACATTCATTGGTAGTGCAAAATTATTCAGAAATCAGAGCTGGCAAGGTAATTGACTTTTAAAACATGCTTAGTTTTCCATGGAAGTAGAGCCCAAGGGATAAGACAGATGACATTCTATCCAAAATTATTAGTACCAAGTTTTATTTAAGTTTGTGAATACTACACATTAAATAAAATCTAAATGAAACATACCTGAAACCATGTAATGTTTTTTTGTCTAAAATTTTATTGAAGATTGTTTATTACTCTAGAAGTGATAAATAGTCAAAGGTGATTAAGTGTACTTCAGTTGGTCACAAATTGTTGAATTCATTGTTGCTCAAACCTCATTAAGAAACCACCAAGTAAGTGAATTAATTATCACTAATTCTCATTATTTTTGCCCATAATTTGCAGTAACTGCACACACAAAAAAATCTGCAATTAGCAGTTGCTAATGTATAAGGTAGACTCAAATCTATTCCTTTCCTTGGGACATAAATCTCATTTAATATTAAAAGTATAAGGGTACTATGATAGCCACGTGCACGTTTTAAGACTGGAAAGAGAAACCAAATTGTAGTCTCTTATTTTCATGCTAGTCTCAGAGAGTGATCCTCAAAGACCACTTTTCTGTTATTGTTCACCAAAAAAAAAAAAAAATAAATAAAAATTAAAACAAAAAAATTTAAAACAAAAAAATGTAGATCAAACAGCTCCTTTTACATCTTGAGATATTCAGAGATCATTTATAGGACGCAAAACAGAGTCTGAGTTTTCCATTCCCTGTTGGATCTGCCTAAGGGAATGAAGATAATTACGATGATGAGCTGTGTCATTATTATTTTAATTTATTGAGCGCTAATGGTACACTCAGCACAACAGTAAATAAAGAGAAATGGTGCCTACCCCAGTCTGAGGACAGAGACAGGACATGATGTCAAAGAACTTGCGATGGAGGAATCCAAGTTCAACACTCACTGATGTTAGAAAAAGTAGAAAAGAACTAAACATACCATTCATTGATTACTCAGAGACCATACAATTAAGCAAGAGTCAAACTATGGAGAAGATAACTGCTCTGTGATTAGTGAGCTGACCCATAGCACTTTATAGGTCAGATGATAATGTAATAATATAAAACTGAACAAAACAAGAGTCTAAGGGTAGTCAGAACTTCAAAGACACAATTCCATCAACAAATTGTATTTTCCTGTATGCTTCCAGATTTTGATGAGAAATGCATGGTTACAAACTTGTAAATCATGAATCATCCTTCATATTAGAAGACCTATCAACCAGACATTCACTCACACCTCATGAAGTCAGAGGATAACCTACTAATTAAAGTTAGATGAAAGGCATGAAAGTGAAGAGAACAAGAGGACAGATCCACGTTTTGATGGCAACAAAGATGTCTGACTTCGTAGTTATGATTATAACAAAAAAAAATCTTCATGCACAAAGAGAAAAGGGAGTGGATTAGGAATATAGTAAAAGAAACACAAGGAGAGAAGTAAGAGACATCACTACTCACTATATGGATGGGGAATGAGGGCTGGTTCAGAGGTTAGGACTGCTGGCTTTACAGTCATGAGTACCAGCATCTGAATCTTCGTATTCTGGTAACAAGCCAAGATTCTCCCAAAGGACACTAATGCCAGCAATCATGGATTTGTCCTCTCCTGACTTCAGCATATATACATAGGCTCATGCAATTGAGCACACACACATATGCATGTATGCTCAAAAGACATAGACACACAAATAAGGGAATAAATAGTGTTAAGAAGAAAGCTACAAGAGTTACAAATGTGTGTGTGTGTGTGTGTGTGTGTGTGTTGTTTTCAATCCTCATTAGAGAGATAGTATGTTGGTGGCACAAAGTTAGTGCCCACAGATCTCTAGAGAAACCAGGAATGTTAAACACACAGTGGCCTCTTCTCGGTGGAGGAAATAAAATTCCTCTTTTCCCACTCAGAAGGCTGGGAGTGGATTTTGTTAATGACATGGTGACCTGTTTGCTATCTGTGGAAGCAGACCTCACTCACTTTTTCTATATAGGAAGACCTTACCCCAGTTTTCCCCAAATTATTCTTCCAGACTCTCTCCACCTTCGACTTCTCCCAATCCTTAGGGCAGATATGACATGTTCTTTATGGCTTGCTATGCATTTTAGTATAGAATTGGCCCCTCATGGTCACATATTTTTGTAAAGATGTTTCTATGTAGCCACACCTCAAGCTGTAGTGTGCACTGGGAAAGGAAAGATTATTGCCTGCAAACATTTTCCCAAATTGTACTGTATTATAAATATGTTTAACTTCCTAGCTTTAGACTATCAGAAGACAGATCCAGGTTGACAAACTCAATCTCAGCCAGGTTTTCTGTCTAATTTCTTCATAGGTTCACTTCCCTACCTACATGCCAATAGGGTCTTTCTCATGAGAATAGCTAAAATACATTGTTTACATTTTATTTATTTGTCTATTTGGTTTTTGAAACAGGGATTCTCTGTGTATCCCTGGCTGTCCTGGAACTGGCTGTAGACCAGAGTGATCTCAAACTCAGAGACCCACCTGTCTCTGTTTCCCAAGTGCTGGGAATAAAGACATGTGCTACCAGCTACCAGCTATTGCTCATTCCTTTTAAAGGCTTTCATAGCTATAAAAAATAACCACATCTTCTTGATATACTAATACCAATGAAATCAGGAAAAAACTTAATGTTTGACATACTCATTTGATGGGAGATGTAATTCTTTAAATATGTTTCTCTTATTGGTTAATGAATGAAGCCCTAATGGCCAATAGGAAAGTGAAATAAACGGGACTAGGAGACAAGGAGGATTCTGAGAGATGTAGTAGAAAAGATTCAAGATATAAAGGCTTGAGGGACGTGGTCCAAACCCTCTCTCTAGAAAGATAAGATCATGTGGAAACACTTAGATGAATAGAAATGTGTTAATATTTAAGACAGAGCTAGCCAATAAGAAAAACTAGTAACAGGCCAACAGATTTATACCTAATACTGTGTCTCTGTGTGTTATTTGGGGCTGATGCTGCTGTAGCACCAGGATGGCAGGAAAGTGCTCATAACACACAATAGAAAAAGGCAAATGATAGTGAAATGTGAAGCTATTAAAAAGTAGGCAACAATATAAAGTTACTAAATGAAGCAATTTGAAAAATAAAGATTGATATAGAATTGAATTTTTAAAAAATGGTATTCTGTTAAGAATATGAACATGACAAATAGATGATCTACTCTGTCTTTATAACATACTGGACAAATTTGGGCAACTTACAAACAACAAAATTTACGTTCCACAATTCTGAAGAAGGGTTAGGGTAAGATCAATGTACTGGTAAAATTAGTATCTTCTGAGGGCCCAAGTCCTGTTTTCTTAAGTAAATGTTTTATCACTGTGTCTTCCAAGAATGGATGGGTGTTAAGGAGCACTCTTAGGCCCATTTCAAAGTGCCTAAAACCACCAATGACATCTCTATACTGACGATTTTTTCACCTCTCAAAAGCAGCCAATTTCAACTGCCATATATGAAAGAGGTAAGATTTCCGCATTTTGGCAAGCTAACTAAACCTGCAACTACCCAGGCCCAGAACCAGGCTTATAAATTGACCCATCCCAATATATACCCCAGCTATGATCTACTGAAGATTATTATGAAGGAGGCAGTCTGCAGATCCAAAACTGCTAGATATCCACAACACAGGGCAACAACAGGATACCCAAGAGGAGTCCCAATTAGGGCTCATCATTGATGGCATAGCAGAAATCAAAGAATTCAAACCAGACCAATGACTCTGCAATGAACACTTGCCCATAAATATATATGGACAAAGGGTTTACTGTGTCACATTACCGCTTTCATAATGAGTTGATGTTTCTTTTTTTTTATTGTTTTCATTTTTTCTCTTAAATTTTATTTCATTTATATTTGGGGGAGGTTTCAAGGGCACAGAGTAGATATAAAGGGATAGGGAAATGATTGGTATTGCGATATTTTATGTGAAAGACACAAAGAATAAATTAAAAGTAAGTTAAAAATAAGATCCCTGCTTATGAGATGGAATGAACATGTCATATGAATGTTTGGCTGAATTTCTTGAATTTTAAATAGGTGTGGGTATTTCAATGCAAATACTAAATGTGAAGGATTAGTCTAAATAGAGGAAGCCCCTCAAATTAGATATAATGAATTAAATATGCTGTAATGATAACTTGGACTGATTTTGCATATTTTTCTCAGTCAAAATTTGTCTTTCTTGAGTCCTATGGGTGTATAATATACATTTAACACACTCAATTATTATAACTTTTTTCTTTCCTTTTCTTTTTTCCCAGGCAGGGTTTCTCTGTAGATTTGGAGTTTGTCCCGGGGACTCACTTATTAGACCAGGCTGCCCTCCAACTCACAGAGATCTTCCTGTTTCTGTCTCACAGGTGCTGGGATTAAAGGCATGCACCACTACAATCTGGCCCACATTCAAGTAGTCTATCCTTTAAATTAGTTGGTAGAGTTTTAGTAAAATCAAAAGTTATTTAGAATCATCTGCAAAAAAAAAAAAAAAAAAAAAAAAAAAAAAAAGATATCATCCAGACGATGGCAAGTAGGAATTTATGCAAGCTGTTATGTTAAAGCTGAGAAGCTTGGATTCTCTTTTATATCATCATTGGCTATAAAAAAGAGTGCAATTGTCTGGTCAAGTTTGCTGATGGTACATTTTAGACCATAATTCTGTGTTGAAAATCAGTGTCTAGACTCACAGAAAAATAATGTACTTTTTCTTTTTGAGTAAATACCTTGGATGAAGGCATTCTTTTGAGTTAAACCCTGGTATCTCATTATTTTAGTGACAAAGGAATTTATATTTCAACGAGATGGTTTCAAATCAGCAGAAAAATATTCTTTTAATATTTATTGTGATGTTTTGCTTCAAAGTTCCAGATAGTATCCTTCTTACTGTAGTTTCTGTAAGTTAATATTTTGTGAACATGAGAAAGTATGTAAGAGTGTGCTTATGTGTATGTGCCTATATTATTGTGTTTGCAAATTGTGGGTGCAAATGTGTGAGCATGCATCCTTGTGAGGGCGTGCTTATGAGTGAATAAGGCTGCGTGTGATTATGTGTGTACAAGTATGGATGAATATGTTTATGAGTCACTTTGAGTGTCTGGTTTTTTGTTTGTTTGTTTTTATATTTAAATTTCATCTGACATTCCAATCATGGTTCTCCCTGCCACCTCTCCTCCTGTTATCCCTCGCCTCTTCCCTCAAGTTCACCCCCCATTTATTCCTCCCACAGGGTAAGATCTCCCAGGGTGGGGGAGTAACAAAACCCAACCCATAAAGTTGAGTCAGGAAGACATTTTAAAGTTTCAAAATTCTGAAGAAATATTTAAATGGATTTGTATATCAAAAAGAATAAATAACTATTTTAGGAAAAATATTCAGCGATCTTGAATCAAAAGGACTGTATTATGTTTATTTAGATTGAGGAGACCTCCCCTCTTCAGGAGCAGCTTTCACTGAACTGTATTTATTCCCAAACTGGCTAACATTTTAGTGTAATTTATGCTTAGCCCATCATTTGTGAATACTTGAAGAGCATTTGAAACTTTGGTATGTTTCAACATTGATATTACAGAGTTTTAATTTGTTTAAAGGCATTGTACTACTTTTCTGAGAATTTCATACATAGTATTTTTAACATGTCCAACCTAGGTACGGAACTTATTTGCATTTTTTACTATGGAAGTGGTACAGCATATAGGACATAATATATGCTAGTATTTAGCCATGTGTACTGGCCTGCCCTTGGATTATGACAGTAACTTATCAGCTGCAGCTATTAAGAACACCACCTGTGCCTATTCACTACATTCCCCTTTAAAGGAGCTCTAGCCACCTCCCATCCTTTTCTATCTTCTTTCTCTCCTTCTCTCTGTCAGTCCCCCTCCCCTTTTTCTCTTTCTCTGCCTCTCCTTTCTTACACTAGCCCTGTCCCCAGAGGCCAGTATCCCCACTCTTCTTTCCCTTTTTTACAACCCTTTTCTCCTAATAGAAAACCCCTCTGTGCATGCCTTTAATCCCAGCAAGCTGATCTCTGTGAGTTTGAGGCCATCCTGGTCTACAGAGCCAGTGCCAGGACAGACTCCAAAACAATACAGAGAAGCCCTGTTTCAAAAACCAAACCAAACCAAAACAAAACAAAAACCCTGTGCTTGAACTGGGTCACATGGCATCTTTCTCTTGTGCACTGCTTTTTTTTTTTTAATTACAACAATATATGTTTTTAAAATAATATTTTTTGTTGTGATTTTTGGTTGTGTGCTATTTTCTATAAGATAACAGTATCTCCACTGTGTTGATATATTGTTTATGATCTAATAAAGCTTGCCTGTGTATCAGAATGTAATGCCAGCCACAGGCAGTGGTGACTCCCACCTTTGATCCAAGCACTAGAGAGTTATGTAAAAACAGGAACAGGGCATTCAGTTTTGAACAATTAGTCTCCAACCACGTGATTTCAAAAAGAACATGTGATTCCAAAAAAAAAAAAAAAAAAAAACTGAGTGTTTTGTTTTGCTGTTAGGACAATCAGAGCAAGCTTTTGTGAATGGACAGTTGGAAAGTTAATTTCTAAAATTAACTGACATAAATGATATGTTAAAGAATGAGATCAAACATGAATTCCTGACCTGATTACGGACACTCACTAGAATGAGAGGAGAGAAGAGATTTCCAGACATAATCAAGAACTGAAAGAAGGGACCAGACCTGGGGCAGTGGTGACCATGAGGAAACAGGATGCTTTAACTGAGAGATCTTCACACACTTGCCATCTTTGTCTTTGAATTATTGACTAATATTTTAGGGAGCATATCACACAGCCCTTGTTGAGTGCTCATTTATTGTTTCTATCACTGTTGGAAGATAGCTTTCTGTCCATACCTGTCTGAAATGGATCTTCAAGTATAAATACGCTAGCACTTTTAACAGCACTATGTTTCAACTGAGACCTCTTTATGTGGGCCATTGGATTTCTCAGTGTTCTAGGATACCCATTAAACTTTATGTCACAGAAGTTGGGAACCATGACAGAAAAAGATCCTGAGTGGGAAAAATGCAAGACAAATTTCAAATAGAGAACTCTGGATTGATATCATGTCTTCTTAATCTTAACTTTTTTTTTAATTATTGATCATCAGAAGAGTAAATAATATGCTTGACTATTAAATATTTGCTTTATTTACCATTAAATATTTGTCTTTGCTGAAGTTTGCCAATAGACAATAGTACTGCAATTTCAATAGCACTGTCTCTGTTTAGTGAGTTCTGCACCTGTAAGCACAACTTCCAAATCCTGGAAAGGGGAGCTACAGCTATAGCTGGCATCTAAGAGTGATAACTGGAATGCTAGTATTTATTGGTATGTGCAGAGCTGCCTATTCGTTAGCGAGATGTGATCATGGGAAAGAAATAATCAAGCTTTTAACATCTTTTTTAGATTTTCTCATCTTAGAACAGTTCTAATTTCTAGAAAGATTTTACTAGAATCTTTAAAATAATCATGTCAAAATGACATTTAAAAAATTTCTAAATCCTTCCTTATTGTGACAACATCCTCAGATGAAGGCCATTGTATTAAAAGTGTATTCTTCATTTTTCTCTCAGGTTTCATGGTGCTGCATAAAAACAAACAAACAAACAAAAAACCAGAGCTGTGCTGAAGCTAAGCACCGAACATGAAATCACTTCATAATAGCTAACTGCACTTCACAAATGATATACATGATTTAAATGTAGAGGATTTTGGAGAGAACATTTAAAACTATGTATTATACTGGGTGAATCTTATGTTTGATGAAATTCAGGAGATTCTGTGGCTAGTAATGAGAGACATTAGAGTGCTAAAATCATTTATATGATAATGACCTGGATCTGAAAATAGAAATATGATTACTAACATTGATGGATTCTGAACTTAAATATATAACAAATGAGTTTGAAGAATGAAAGGGTTATAAGTTCTTGAATGTGAGGGACCTGCACTAAAAGCACACGAAACATTTGTGATCACCATTAAAGTGAAGAGGTTATTTCAATAATCTGAACATTAATTATTTTTAATAACTTGGAAAAAAGATTGATAGGGTTATTATGAATTATAAATATACAGAAATCATGTTAAAAAATTATGAGCAAATGATATGTTTGTGAGTGTGTGTGTGTGTGTGTGTGTGTGTGTGAGTATGTACCCATGCAGACATGCATATGTATAAACCACTCATAAGCATATTATGTCTTCCTTTGATCTCCATCTAATTATTTTAAGACAAGGGCTCTCACTGAACTTGTCATTCAATGATTGGGTAGACTTGTGATCCAAAGTCAAGTCCTCTCGCTGGAAAAGCAAACACTACCCATTGAGCCCAATCCTCAGCTCTTTTGATTCAATTTTTCTACTTTTAATTTCAATTCTTAATTTTTAGAGGAACATTAGATTCACACCAAAAATAAAAGAAAGTTAATGAGATTCCTCATGCTCTCTAAGTCCATCTAAAAAGGGGACATCCCTTCACTTATCAACAACTACACAAAATAAAGAACATCTGTTGTAAATGAAGTTATATGTGGTGAGAACAATCTTAGGCCCCAATTTAGTCTGTAAGGAAGAGAAAGGGTATGATGCGCTCTTGTTTTTTATTTACTAGATCATAAGTGATTCTTTGAAAAGATAACACCTCTAATAATGTTTACTTGTATTTGAACCAACCACACTAACTATATTATGTCTGTTTTAATTGCAATATAACCACTGTATATACATGATTTTTGAAAGCAACAATACTTAAATTGAACTTGGTTTGATTGACTTATTCAATGGAGACACTAAGCATACCAAATAGCATCTGAAATGCTTAAATTAGTCGAAGACTAGAAAAGGAGCTAAGGGATGAAATAATGCCATAATCAAGGCCTTGCCTATCATAGCATTCCACTGAAGATTTCTTTTAAGTAAACTATGTTTAGTATTCAGTATTTCAGAGATTCAAACTGACATTGCATCAAAAATGCCATTGTGTGTGTATTACATTTTGTATACCTCATAACATCAAACAGTATAACCAATATTCAAGAGAGAAAAAATAAAATGAGTGATTTCACCAATTATGAAAGGAACACTGAGCTATTAAAATTAGTCTGATCTTTAAGAAATTTAGCCCAGCAGTACAAATGTTATTAAAAATAGCAAGATCATAACAAGTAGTCATTAGAATTTGCATATGTGAATGAGAATGTTCTTAATTACAAATTGCATTCTCTAAATTATTTAGGAGCTGTAAATCAGCACAACAAAGAATAATAAGTCTAAAGAGCAAAATGTTTCAGGGGATTTTTCAAATGCAAATGATGGGAGCAACAAAATCAAATGAGGGGTTTGCTTCTTTTTTTTCAAATCAAATATCTTACTGTAATAAAATATTATGACAGATACTATAAATGGATATTTCCTGTAATCTAGAATGTAGTTTTCTGGAAGACCCAATTGCTTACAATATCGTCCTAAAACAGAAATGAGTGAAACTAATCCCATGGTTGCTAACATGGTCAATACAAACTTCTGTTACTAGTATTCAATGAAAAATTAATTTACCAGGTTGTTCTACTAAGTAGTTCCTGCATGAGATGACAAGAACATTTGGATGGATAGATCAATAATATACATCTTTCTAAAAGGATAGGAATAGGTATAGAT